>NC_081299.1:91517500-92117500 GCF_030435805.1 Mustela lutreola | reverse complement strand
TTGCTCAAGGTCACACAGACAGGAAGTGGTGAAGACGGGACTTGAGTCCAGTTGTCCTAATTCCAAATGCTGTGAAGTTTATCATTCCTGCTGTCAAGCTGAGTGCTTAGATGGTGCATTGTGTGAGGAAATGCCTGGAAACATGTTCGGGAAACCAGGCCTGCCCTGCAAGTGCACAGTGACATTGTATTACCTTGCACTGAAGTTTATTGTATTTCAAAGAGAAACATCTGAACTCATGAAACCAGTTTTCACTTATTTAAGAGTCTGATTTAATTCATAGATTATCTGCTCTTTGGTAATTTCCTAGCTCTTCTGCTTTCTGTTTGGTTCTGTTTTTATGGGAATTTGTGCATATGAATGTTGATTGATTAAGCCACCAATTTGTCTACTAAATATTAGATTTTATAGTAGATACTGAGGATTCAAAGGTAAATAAAACTCAGTCCCTGATCCAGTGTGGCTTTTAATCTATACAGCATGGATTTTACTTCAGAAATGGCTTTATAAAACCAAGGTGGGAATGGGGTAGGGAGATCGGAATTAGTGAATGAGCATGGCAAATGCTCGGTAGGGGGTAGTACATTTTTGGATGCATTGATAATTTTGCTGATGTGCAGGGTGTGACATGTGAACGTGTGTGCCAGGCTCAAGGCATTTCTGTCCTCCCCCAGACATTTGTCTAGAATCTCCTATATGCAGGGTACTGGAGTCCTCAAGATAAATTATATGGAACTTTCTGCTTTTGTGGGGCGGGGAGAAAGCAGATCTGACCTCAGAGTCAAGTTTTTGCAAGAATGCAGAAAGGAAGTAAGTCATTGGATGCTACAGAGCAGGTGCAAAAGTGCATGCAGCTGGGTGAGTGAGATGAGACCAGGAAGAGGACAGAACATGAGTGGTTACAGGAGAGGAAGAAGGCTTGAGAAAGAAACTGGGCGGGGAGAGTATGTGTGAGATGAAGAATGTGCAGAGACATTCAAACCTCAGCAATGTCTCCAGCAGGACAGTTACTCTGAGGGGTGATGAAATATCCTCCATGACATTAATACTGGGATATGGCTGCACCGTTTGCATTTGGTGTGAAGACGTTAAATTATAGGACTTTGGTGCATAGCCTGTAGTATCAAATGGTGGTCTAGTCTCTTGAATATCTTAAATGCTGAGGGAGCAGAGACCATATAGAGAGATTCAGACTGTATCACGGGCATCGACAGCAGTGTGCAAAGCCTGCTCTCTTTCTGCCTCTAATCTCCTGACTTGCCACCTCTCAGTCCCTCATACCCACTTTAATCATTCTTTATTCTCCTAGTGCTGTTTGTTGACTATCTCTCTTTGTTGGTCCATTTGTTTTTGGCTATGTCCTCCTTGGTCCTGCTCGAATATGTGGTCAAATTTTCCACATTCATCCCCAGTTCCCTTCACCTCTGTGCCCTCAGATGGGGCGGTCACCCTGCCCTTCAGTGCCGTCACAGGCTTTCCTGCTTTTGCTTCCAAGCCAAAGAGGGTTGTCCGAGAATCTCACTCAGCAGCTCGTGTGTACCGCCCAGCTGGCCATGGTGCTCATCATTGCCTCTTTGCTGCACCTCCCGTCACCCTCTTGGCTCCTTATTTCCCTAGTCAGACTCCAGATCTCTAAATCCCAGACACAGAGTCCCCAACTCTCCCTCAGTCCCTGCAGGTTCAGTTGGTTTTTATCATTACCACCAAGTCCTCCTGAGTCTTGTCCTCGGTCTGTCCTATCCACCCCTCATCGTGGTGACCACTGTAACTGTTACTAGGAGTAGCAGCTGTCCCAAACTTCACAAGCTACATTTATGCACACATTTTTGCTGCTTCTTAGGGGAGAGTTTTGGGTCTTGAAGAGAATGTTTAATAAATTAGAAGCCCGGAAAGGACCAGGTGTTATGAAAACTTTGATTCTGGGAAAATGGACCCCACACCCAAGAGGTGCTCTTTTTGGTTTATGGTCTTCAGAGGCCAGTGGTGTGCTTGAGTGAACATCCACTGAAGAAACAGAAACTCAAGCCACCTTTTTCAGTTCCCAGCGGCAGCAGGCTGTCTAGCCCCTCTTGCAGCCAGCTTACGGCATCTGTTTTTTCACAAGCTTTTTATGGGGGGGGAGGGGGTTGGTAATATTACCACTCAATTAAGACCGCTTTTCCTTTATTATGTATGCAGTGCCTGACAGAGAAAGGATAATTCTGTCACATTGATACTCCAAAATGTAGATTTGGCAGAAAATTATTAAATTCTCTGGCATTTGACCTTCAGATAGGAAAAAGCATTTGTTGACTAAAGGAAGTTAGTAAGCTTAGGCCACAGTCAGCCACACAAGAAATGCTTGAGTTGAGATTTATGATGACAGTACTTGAAAATAGAACCTTGTGTTTTCCCATAAACTGTACTTGGGGATTCAGTAGAAGATAGCAATTTATATATCCTCAGTGAGGAGGAAGCAGGAAATCTCTGGAGTTCAGGATGAGCACTAACATGAAAGATCTGGGTGCTTCCAGAGACCCCATTTAAGGAGAGAATGTGTCATAATTGCTGTTAAGATCAGTTTCATTCCTGGAAATTCTAAAATGTGAAACTGGACTCTTCGGAGTATTTGGCTCTGATAGTTAAATCCTTATTGAATTCTCAATCTTTCTGAATATATAGTTCCATTTAATGACCTTAGTGAAGACAAGAGTAATGAGAATTTGGTAAAGGATCTAATTTTTTTCTGGCCTTATTTAGTAAATGGTTCACCAGTTTCAATGATGCATATAAATTTTTCACCTAGCTAGCCCTAAGCTATTTGCCCATTTGGCAGTTACCTTCCTGTGTTTTATGTAAAATAAGCTAAATGAAGAAATGCATTTAATAATAGTAAAATAATACCCTCATCTCTCTAAAGAAGAGATAAAATAGATTTCTTATATTTTTTTTCAATGCAATAAGCTTAAGTTCATTTACAATAACCATTAGAAAGTTCCTAGATTCTGACTTAAAACCCAAGGACTTTCCATTTACACACTCTTCTCATAAACTCATGAGGCAATATTGTATAGTTGAAAGCACCTGGGCCTTGAATACATCAACCTGGCTTTGGATCCTAGCTGTGCCACTTGTAATCTTGGGCACCATGGGCAGTCTGATCTTGGTGTTTTCACATTTATAAAATATCTGTTCGCAATGTTGTAAGGATAAAATTAACTGCAATAAGGTATTTAGCCCTTAGTAGGTACTCAATGAATGTGCCATTCCTTTTCCTAAGCCTGTTTTTTAAATCCAGGGAGATTACATGTTGCAAGTTAAAATGAGGAAGAGGGACAGCTGAAAGCTAAATTGACAGTAGTACAACAAAAACAAAAGGAAAACCAAAAGACACCCTATAAATCATGGACTCAAAAACCACATTAATCTTGGATTGTGGAGAAATGCTGCTAAACTGATCAACATAGTGTACTGGGCTCTGGGGAAGGATGGTCCTGTTTGGACCAGTATAGCAACTGATTGTGTTGTTCAAAGAGTTATACTGTGATGGAACTGGAAAAGGCCTGAGAGGTAATTTTAGTTCCGCTCCTTGGTTTTAAAAATGGGCAGTCTGAGCCCTCTGATGATGCAGTGATTTGCCCAGGGTTACTTGGTTTCCTGAGTAACAGTGCATTGCTTCTAACAGAATACTTAAGACCCAGGTCCTCAAGAGAAGTTTAAATCATATTAATCCTTAAAAACAAAAACAAAATATTTGGGAAAGATTGGAAAATGATTGAGTTCAGAATTTGTCCTGTGGAGTACTTATTACAAAGGCCTCACTCTCTTGCCTTCAGCTCTCCCCTTTTCTCTCTCTCCCTCTATCCATCCATCCCTTGGATCCAGTAATAGAGGGGAACCTTTGGGAATAGGGATGCAAAGTGTCAGATTTTGGAGCTCAGAAAGTCCTGGAAAAATGGACAGAGCATTGAAAAAATTACAGTTGACTCTTAAACAACATGGGGCTTAGGGCTACTGATCCCCAGTGCAGTTGAAAATCTATGTGTAACTTGGGATGTCCCCCAAATTTAACTAATAGCCTGTTAATCAGAAACCCTACTAATAACAGTTGATGAGCACATTCTGTATATGCATTCTACTGTATTCTTAAAGTAAGCTAGAGGAAAGAGTGTTAAGAAAATCACAAGGAAGATAAAGTCCTGTACATCTATGTATTTAAAAAATCTGCATACAAGCGGACCCATATTCAAACCTGTATTATTTGAAGGTCAATTATAAAAAACAATTGTGAAATGAGAGATCTGTTGCTTAAAGGAATAAACCTCCAACATCCAGAAACTTAGCTACCCAGAATTACTCCGTTCCTGAGCGCGCTGAGGTTTTGCTGTTTAAAGTCAGATAACAGTGTTTCAAATTCCCAAGAATGAATATTTATGGTAACATTAAAACATGTTATTTCTCCAAAAATCATGTGTTCCATAATACTGTGGACCATTTGTTCTTCAGCTTTGTTTTTACCCTTGAACCTGGCATAGAACAAGAGCTCCTATGAATGAATGAATGAATGAATAAATGAATGACTATTGAATGAATTCTTAACACCAACTTTAAAATGGGTTGAATGAGAATGCCAGATTTTATGTCCCTTATCTTCATTACAGGCTGCAAAAACAATGTAATTCATACTCCGCCTGTTTCCTTGTAACAGCAGGCAGCATGATATATTTAAAGCACGTGGATTTTTAGCTTCAGACAGGCCTGAGTTCAAATCTCATCCCACTAGATGAACAGCTGTGGGAAAATCCCTTTATCTCTCAGCAACTTAGTTTCCTTGCTTGTGAAATAGGAATAATTCTTTCTGCACAGTGCTGTGGAGAGCAAATGAACTCAGAGAGGCAAAATGTCTTGCATAGCCCTGGGGGCACGGTAGACACTTAGTCATAATTTGCCACCCTTTCCTTCTGCCACCTCCTCTAATCTTTCCATGGTATAGGGCTTTTCCCACAGTCTTTTAGGAATCACAACATTCTGTTGATCTTCGGTAAGTTTTCTCTTCTGTTGTATTCTGTCGGACATTGTTTTATTTAGGCTAATTTAAAGGCCTCACAATATTATGAGTTAAAAGTGATTTAAATTACATCGTTTTATCTACCTGTTAGTGGTTTCATATTTGACAAATGTGATATAATAAGAGCAAACAATCTACTAGGAATTGGTAGACTCCCATTCAAATTCTGGCTCTATCACTAATTAGCTTTGTGATCTCTCAGCCTCTGTTGGCTCAGATTCTGTGAACCTTCATTTTCCCTTTCATAATGGGGTTGGCATTGTGTACTGAAAAGAACCTGGTCTTTACAGTTAACATTCTGGATGTGCTACTAATAAGCTGTATGATGTAGGGCAGGCTCTTTCACTTCTCTTTCTGCTCCCTCAGTGGCCTCCTGGGAATAACACTGTCCATACTGTAGTTTGTCATGAGGATTAGGTGAGATAATGTATGACAAATTCCTGCCTCTCAGCTTTGCACATCATAAACTTTTAATCAGCAAGTAACAATAACTGTCCTTCCACTAAATACGATTATGGTTAGTATTAGTAATGCTTGTTACCCTACAGATTTGAGAGATTCACCAAGAGCATAATTATTATAGTTGAAGAATTTTAAGAAAAACTCAGTAATTTTCTTGGGATCATGTAGGAAGTGATAATGGAAGAGTATGCAGCTGTGAAAGTAATCCATAGTCCACTTGATATGCTCACTGGTTATGTAGTCAATCATTTGGATTACTTCCAGTTCCTTTATAGGTAGCATGACTGTAAGTGTCCATGTACATATTATTCCCCAAGTTTGGATTATTGCTTTCAACTTTATTTTCCAAAGTGAATCTCCTAGGTGAAAGGTTATAAACCTTTTGCAGCTCTTGATAATATGCTGCCTGATGGTTTGCAGAGAAGTATTTCTAATTGACTAAGAGTAAATTTCTGAAGTTTTGGTATCATTTAGGTTTGATTTTTATTTACTGGGTGACTTTGAGTAAATTAACCTCACTAAGTCTGCTTTTTGTTTGTTTGTTTGTTTTGTGTGTGTTTTTTTTTTTTTTATCTGTAAAACCGGATGCAAGTAGCCACCTCACAATATGTGTCAAGTACTTAGATGGTGCTAAGTATTTACTGCTCAGCCTTTCTGTCATTCTTGAAGCCATCTGTGCTCCCTCAACGCCACCCCCCCCCCCCATCACTTGGCCCATTGCCTTCTAACTGTGGATATTCTACTTTATGCCAGTGCATTCTCCCAACTGCATCTTCAGTAATCTTAACGTACATACCCACCCACATCATGTGAACCTTTTTATAACTCTTAGAATGCTTCCTCATCTCTGAGGGTTGAAGAAGGCCCTCTGAGATCTGACCTTGTTGTCCTCTAGCTTCAACCCCCTTCTCTCTTGCTCATTCTGTGGCAGCCATGTTGGATATTTTCCACTCCTGGAATTTGTCACCTTATCTTTTTCCTCCAGACTTGGAGCTTGCTATTTTGTCTGTTTCTTGGTTTTTAAATTCTTCATTTATACAACTCATCGTCCTTAGAAATACTGGCTTTAGGAATTAATGTTCCTGTTCCACCTAAGCCTCATGCTGGCAGAGCCCACCTGGATTCATTCATTGCTGAATTCCTGGGAACAAGCACAATGCCCAGGACACAGTGCTCAGTAACTCTTTGGGAATGTATAAATAAATATAATAGTAACTTTTTAGCAATAGGTATATAATAACTTATTAGCAATAAATACAATAAAGAAGAATTTTAGGTATAATTTGTTCAAAGCCTTTGATTTCAAATTACTCTGTGAAATTAAATATCGAAGTGTTTTCCAAAGACTTTTTAAACACCTAAATATGTTTTTGTAATTTAGATCTTGCCTCTTTTTTTTTTTCTTTTTTTTTAAGATCTTACCTGATTTTGTCTTATATAATCTTCCATGTTAATGAGGGCAAGTCAGAAGGGAAGAGGGCAAATATTGTAGCAATCACAGTTTAGCATCAAGTAGTCTCTCATCTTTGCCAACTCTCCTCATCTGAGGAGAGTCACAATAACGTTACCTGAACCATCCAAGAGGCTGGGCAGAGTCCTCTTAACCCAAATTGCAGTAGGACTTAATGATGAAGATGAACATTCCTAAGAGATTAGATTATGCCTGATCATTTCCTTTTGGTTTGCAAAGGTAGTCTATTTTGTATTACATCGCTAGCCTCTGCAAGTTCAAAACTGCTTTGTTCATTCAGAAGGAGAGTTCATTTTCCCACTCACTCAACGATTCAAACAGTTGTTGAACTCCTGTATTCCAAGCTCTGATTAGGCGCTAAAGATCTTCCTCACTCAGTAGAAAGAGGAGCCTTTACTACTTTGACCTTTGGAGACTGGGGAACTTGTGGTGGTCTAGTCCACAGGCAAGTGGCTTAACTGGGCACAGATGTTTGTGATGGGCATTTAGGCCTTAGTAAGTGCAGGGTGCATGGATCCTAGCTGAGTTTTGTGGGTGGGGTGAGGCACTTAAACTTTGGGTTTTGTGGGTTCCGTTTGGATGGGTGCTGTAGGTAAGGCTGAGGAAGGTGTTGATCTTTTTAGTTACTTGGGGGTAGAATAGCATTTGCTGCTTTTATGTGTTTTAGTCAAAGCTGCTGGCCAGGACTTTGTACTGTAAAAGTGACAATGGTTCGAGAAGGCTGTTGTGCTAGGTTCCTCTTTTAAATTGTGTGATTGAGGCCAAGGTAGGAAGTGATAAATTGGCTTTACCACATTCAGTTAATTTTTATTTCGTGCCAAAAGAAGGCCCTGGAGGGATGAATCTTACATAATTGTGTAGTTTATCTGATATCATCATAGACCACCGATCCTACAGCCCACATCAACCGATCCACCACAGGGGACCAAGAAAGCACCCTCTCGCTAGAGAGTCTTTGTCTCAAAGTCAAGCAGCTGACAGAGCTAATACTGACGGGCTAATACTGTCTATAGGGGAGAGAAGCATTACTTTAATACTTAAAGAGAAGTCCCTCCGCACCGAAACACGAGTTATGTTTGCTCTGGATCTGTTGATTTCTCTAAGTTCAGGCTGTTGGATCCTAGAACTGTGGTTTCGCCTATAGAAGAGTTGCAGATTTTATTATGAAGAAATGAAAAGAAATGGGAACCTCCTTAGTTAAGAAGTATATGCTGTGTTCTTGGTTTTAGATAGACAGATGAGTCCATGAAATAATTGTAAATCCAAACATTAAGATGATTACTACTAAGGCTAGAGATCAGGTGAGTTTTTGTTTTGTTTTGATTTTTTTTTTTTTTTTTTTAAAGGAAATCAAGGAGGAACTGGAGTGCTTTGGAGAATTATTGGCCTTATCAGAAAGGGAAGAGACTGAAAAGGCTAACTAAGCCAAGAGAAAGGTTCAGAGATGTGAGATATGAAAGGAAAAGGAGATCTTAAGCCAGGATGGACAGATATAAGAAGGAAAAGAGATTCACTCTGCTAGTACTACTTGGGTGGCTCAGTGGGTTAAAGCCTCTGCCTTCGGCTCAGGTCATGATCCCAGAGTCCTGGGATCCAGCCCAGCATCGAGCTCTTTGCTCAGCAGGGAGCCTGCTTCCTCTCCTCTCTCTCTGCCTGCCTCTCTGCCTACGTGTAATCTCTGTCTGTCAAATAAAATAAATAAAATCTTAAAAAAAAAAAAAAAGGATAACGGGCTTATTGAAATACAGCGAAAGAGCTGAAAGTTTTTCACAAAAAATTCTGGGAGATTGCAAAATGCCCCTTCAAAGATTCAGCCAGAGTTTGAAGTAGGAACAGCTAGAAATTTGCATCGTGTGAATGCTTAAAGATTCTGGCCAGTAGAGGTTGAAATGCAGGGGACTTTGTTTTCATTGTGGAGCCTGGCAAGCATTTACTTGTGGCACCTTTTTCTATGTATAAAGTGTTTTTCTGTCCTACTGGGCTTGTGGTGATGGCCCTGGGATAGCAATACCAACAAATAACAGGAAATTTGCACTTTAGAGGGAAAGCCCCAAGTTATCAGCATAAAATACTCAAGAGCTGGCAGAGTTTCAAGGTGACCAGTTGCTGTCATCGGACAAGCAGATATCACCTGTGCCCTGAAAGCTCAGGCCCAGCTTCTTCCCAGAGTTAGACTTGCAAGGCCTGGGAAAGATGAGGTGCATTCTAGGTTTGATGTTGCCTGGTGGGAGCAACGTCCTGGCTGGGGCTATCTAACTGTTCATTTCCACCCAACTGTGATCACGCTGAGGTGGAGGAGAAGGAAGGGGAGTCTCTGAGTCTTTCTCAAAAGAAAATTGGATTAGCAGAGACAAATTAAATGTGAGGGGTTAAGCCCAACTTCTGGCAAAAAAGGTAGTGAGGACTGATCCTAAAAATGTGCAGGAGTTTTGCATCTGGAGTTGTCTGTGCAGAGGTATGGGTGTAGGTCCTCACAGACCACCAGGGACCTGGGCTTCAGAAACAGTAGGGAACAGGTCTGGAATCTGCTGGTTCATCTAGAACAAGTGTGAGGATGAAAGGATAACCTGCCTTCAAAGGCTGTCCTCCCAGCCCTCAGCAAGTACACAGAAAAGGCAGTTGCAACACCTGCTATGGCCCAAGACTAAAAATTCCTGCTTCTGAAAGCTTGTGGAGGTGCTGACTCTTCTAGGTAGAGTGCACAGTCAGCACCTGAGTGCCAGGAATGGGGGGGGGGGGGCGGGCGGTGCTCAGGGACGAACTGAAAGATCAGAACATGCAGGTGTGGGAAGACAGATTCCTTAGTTGGGGCTTGTGGGGACTGGGGTTGCCATCACTGCAAACTAAAGAACTTGGAAGAAGGCAGGGTTACCTCAGGGCTGCTCTTTGAGAGAGAGGACACTGGGCCTAGTGGGATTGTCCCTCTAGCCTGTAAGTACACAGGGCCAAAACTAACCTGCTTGGAAGGTGCCCCCTAGCGGAGGTGTTTTTTTGTTTTGGTAGCAAAATATATGTGACCTCAGACTTAAGCATTTAACTGCACAGTTCTGTGGCATTGAATATATTCATTGTTGTGGGACCATAACCACCATCTATCCTCAGAACTTTTTCTTCCCCTATTGAAACTCCTCTGTACCCATTACACAATAGCCCCTCCCCACCCCCCATCCCCTGGCAACTACCATTTGTCTTCTTCCTCTCTGAATTGGACTCTTCTGGGTCCCTCATGTAAGTAGAATCATACCATGTTTATACTTTTGCGATGGGCTGGTTTCACTTAGCATGATATCCTTAATCAGTCCATGTTGTAGCATTTCCTTTTTTAAGACCAAGTAATAATCCACTGTGTGTATACCACATTTTGTTTATCCATTCATCTACCGAAGGATAGTTGTCCCCTTGGCATAGTATTGTGGGCACCCTGGCAGAAGATTGTGCTTTTTGTTGTTGTTGACCCTCCATCTCTTGGATGCCCTGGAGTTTCTACCAGTGTCTTTGGAGGCCTATCAGTGGATCTTGATTATGCCAAGTTCCAGAGAGACTTTTTCTTGGGGTAGCTGCTCCAAGGCCTGAGGATTGAATTTTCTTTTCAATTTGACATGTGTGGAACCAGTGACGTGTAGCTCTTTAGAAGTGTGGGCATATAAAAAAGACGGGAGATAACATTGAATCAGAGGCCCTGAAGAGACTGTATTCTCTGTAATAGCTTGAAGCTACTCAAAAACCAACAAACCCCTTCCACACAAGGCATCAAGAACTCCTCCAGGTGGAAGTTAGACTTTCACACTGTTGGACTTTAGATACCTTTTATGTCCTACTTCAGAATCCTCTCTGCCTAGCCTCTTATTCCAGCCATAGCTGCAGTGGCCAGTTCTGTGCAGGCGTCCATGAACTTCGCTGTTGTATGTGGAGGGCACCTTGCTTGGGGACACTCTGTACCTCTGCCTTTTTACTCTGGGCTCCTTACCGGGGTCCATGGAACTTACAGGACATGTATGTGCAACTAGAAAGTGTTGAGTCAGCAGGGGATTCACTGCATTTGACCAATGGGGGATGGGAATAGTGGGGTAAATGCCGCCTTTTCACCCAGAGAGGAAACCTTAGAGGCACTCTTCATTGGGTTCCTTAGGACGTTGAGTGGTTTTGAGCATCTGTCTCAATAGTAATGGTCAGCTGAGGAGTATATCCTTGTGTTTTCCTTCCCTTCTTACCCAATTCCATCCCCCGGCTTCCTCACTCCTGCTCCGAGATCACTTCCCAAAGTAGATATCTCCATCTAAGCTTTGTGTTTCCCACCTGCTTTTCTGGAGAACTCAGACCAAGACTGGACTTCGTATGTGTATAAGCCAGATACTTCAAGTTTGGAATTTAATTCCTTTGGGATTTAACATCTGTGGACTTAAATTTGCAAGGGGATTTAATTTTTGGAGTTAATTTTTGGATTGAGAAACTCCGATTAGAAGGTTTTTATTTAAATTTGCGAGCGGTTTGTTGCATTTTATTTTTTAGTTTTGTTAGTATTGTAATGAAATTCATTTCAGAACCCTTGGTGACCTATGTTGAACAACATGGCTGGGCATAGTTTGGAATCAGAATAGAGCGTAGATTTCAACTTGGGATTCAGCATGGTCTTAGCATTATTTTATTTGATAGTTGTCTGTGATTTGTTTTGGAACCTTCCCCTTTTACTCCTGGAATCCTGAGCAACTACCCAAATGACAATGGGTTCTTTAGGGGATTGATCTTTCTCCCCCTTTGACGTACAGGCACACCTCTGGGAGCCCAGAAGTCTAATGAGTAAGGAAAATAAAATTCAAGTGGATGTTAAGGAGAATATTAATGTTTTCACAAGGAGGGACTTTCATTTGAGCAACATCTCTGGCTTTTCCTTTTCTCCAATAGATGAATGACTTACCTGATTTGTAATCTCTTTGGGATCAGGAGTTGCACCTGTGTGACAGACCTCTATGGGCCTCTGTTTCAGAGCTACCTGTCTGCAGAGCAGATATATTCTGGTCTGTTCTCTGCCATTAAGGTCTGTTATGGAGCAGGATCTTTCCCCTTGAGGGGTGTTTTTCAGTTGTAGGAGTGGTATTAGTGAACTCATTTGGCTGCACGCCTAAGCCCTTTCTCCTAATAAAATTTTTTAAGAATAAATAAGTGACTTTTTTTTTAAATCTCTGCCTGACTCAGACATATACGTCTAATTTGGTTTTACAGTCCGTTGGAGAAAAGGAGTATTACTCATTGGATCCCATAAGTTTTCAACATTTGAGCATTGAGGCTAAAAGGCTGAGGGGCATTCATGTGGTGTCACTGTGGCAGGGACATTTAAGCCAAGTTTTGAAATTATAAAAATGGAAGTGATTGGTGTCTGGGGAGGAAGGGCCTTTTAGAAAGAATGAACGTGCCCAAATAGGTGTAAGATATAAATGGGATGTAACATAGCGAGTATAATTGATCTAGGAAAACAGGGATCCCAAACTATCCATACTTCCTTTCCCACTGTTGGTGGTGGTTTTTGTTTTGTTTTGAGAGGGAGCTGATTAACATGGTAATTAGGTTATTTGTTTTGACTACTCAGCGTTAAAAATAGCAATTTCACTTGCAGTTTTGGTGAGAGCATGCTAAAGGAACCGCCAGTTATACAAGGGACAAAACCTCTATCTTTCTCATTTTTTTCTCTTGTTCTGTATGTCCTGACTGAATACCCAGTATACTGGGCACTCTTGAAGTCACCAAAGGTACAAACCTATGGAACATGTGATGATATTTGAACACATGATGGATTCAGTGCCATGAGATAATAGCACACACATGCTCTAGGCTTCTCTAAACAGGAAACATGGAAGAAAAGAGCAGCCGTTTCTGGACTGGGCACATCACCAGGCTGGAACTTACCGCTTAGAATGCAGGAATCGCTCTTCCCTTCATGCCCACTTCCTCTTCTTTCTCCTGTTCCTTTCCTTTCCTAACCACACCCCTGCTTCTGCAGGGGACAGCTATTTCTATCTTCTGGGAATTCACCCTGTTTCCAACTGACCTTAATGTCCTTCTAGGCTCCCGTGTCCAAGAGTCAAGATCCCTGAGAGCCTCTGGCCCTTCTGTTCCCATCTGGCAGCTCCTTCCCTCCTCAGGCTTCCTTGGGCAGAGATTCTCTGGGACCTGGGCCTGAAGTGTAGAGGGCAGAGGCATCTCTTCAAGTTGGTTAGCTGGTCTTGCTCAAGAATCCTTGTCTTTAGAATCATTGTTTACTCATTTGCATTCTCCTTATGCCTTCCTCAAACCTCTTTATCCTCCTCAAACCTGTTCATACTTGAGGGGTCCAGGATAGTTATAGCCCACAAATGCCTATTCCTTGGCTTCCCACAATGGTTAAGACTTAGGTCCACATCAGACATGCCGAGAAGATGGCAGTCATACTGTGGTATGATAAGAGTGCATTTTACGATGTTGAAAAGGTAAAGCCAAAATTATTTCACTTAAAAAAAAATAAAAAAGAAAGAAAGAAAGAAAAGCTTGAGAGGGCTGCTGGCCCAAGAGCTTGATCGCCTTAGCCTTGTTTATGTGTGAAAATGCATTCTAAATTGCAAAGATTAGAGATTTTAATGGATTACACTTAAAATTTTTTTTTTTTTTTTGTTAAATTGAGGCCAACTTATACCGGTACAAGTAAGAATATATTGCATCACATTAATGATTGGGATGATAAGCCTCATTCAGAGTCTTGTAACATTTTATGAAGTTGATGGATCTGCCTTCGAAAACCTTATGACCTTTAAGAGTTCTCTTGGCCATAATGTTTGTAAGTAGGGTAACCTATTTTTTCGGCATTGTGTTAACATAGTGCCTGGGAGGTAAACAGCCAAGAAACAGTTGTAGGCATTCCCTACTCTTTGTATTTGACGTACATTTGTTGAATGCTTTTTACTTGCATGATTGGTATCCTCTCCCATTAAGGTTTAAGAATTACATGGTCCTTTTCATAGAGTACAGCAGAAAGGAAGTGACATACTGGTATTTGGAAGGCAGAGATGGAAGTTTGGCTTGAGGAATCTTTGTTGATGTTGATAGCTGCTGTAGTCACTAGCTGCGCACGGGGCATTGGCTCCCCAGTCAGCGTGGAAGGAACCAATGTGTCATGTGCTGGTTTCATCCCTGCCTCTCTAAGTAACACTCAGTGGTAATGGGTGCCTTTTGGATAAATAATAACATATATTTTGTCATGTGTCTTTCAAATCCTCAAATACTGTGATTTTTGTGGCTTATGTGTGCATTATTAACACAATTATGATATGAACAATGGAGCTTTTCTCCCCAGAGTGCGTGGGAGGTGGTGGTTGTGTGCAGACTGTGTCCCAGGTGTTTCTAAGGTATGGCCATCTGAGTAACCACCGTGTCCTCTCATAGTGCAGTCTTTGAAAATAGGCTCAGTAGCCTTAAGAAGGCAGCAAAGAGGAAGCACACTCAGCTGTTCTTTTTAGTGAAGGACAGCTGGGGAAAGAGTGGTCTGTGATGTCGCTTTATCTCTTCTGTGGTGTGGTTGACGTGTAAGCCCATAAATTCCAACCTGGAAAGGAAGTGCAGGGAAGTCTGTTCTCAAGACGTCCTTATTCTACCAATGATTTCTTTGGCATCCTTGGCAGTCCTTGGCTTTCTTTCCCCCAGCATTCTTCTCCAACTTGAAATTCAGGCTTAGTACAGTAAGCCACAGTCAGGCTTGTGGCTACTCCAGGAGCTGAGCTGTGACTCATTCATGACTCATTTGGCCAGCTTGGGTTTCCTTACAGTCAATTATTCAAATGAATGAAACGACCAAAAGCACAAGTTGCAGAGTAAAGCAAACGAAAGGATAGTGATTCCTGTAGTGTCACTGCTTTTTCTCTAGATGGGCTATTTTAAAAATATTTTAATTTACTTTTAACTTATATTTATTTTCAGATAGACCTATTTTTAAAAACTCAGAGAAATTTGTTAAGGGTTAGAATTTAGAACTCTTGTAGTCTAAAAATCAGACCAGGAATCTGATTTGCCTTTTGGTTCTAATCTAATCCTAATCCTATGCACAACCTACTCCTACATTAAATATAGACTTTTTCATTGATCAAATGGAGTTTCTTCACATTTAAGCCTTAGAGGTTTTCTAGTTAAGTACTGTAATGGAAGTTGTACTAAGGCCTTAATTGATCAAGTTATTTTTAAGATTTATTTTCCAAGTTTTTGTTTTTTTATTGGTATACATTAAAAATACTTTAGCAATTCACATTTTAAAAATTATTCTTTAAATCTAGGAACTTTAATTTTGTTCTTTACTAATTCCCCCACCCCATCATAGAATTCTATTCCAAAAGGGCCTAAATGTGCCCTCATGTCTCATATATTTAAAAAACAAAACCAAAAAACAATAACTCCTCTTTTTCATCTTCACATTTAGCAGCACATGGTGTTCAGATACTTTTACCTTCTTGTCACTGCTTCTCTCCTGTTGCTGAAATTCCGAACCTCATTTTTTTATTCTCACATGGTGTTCCTGCCTATGGGTTCTCCACACTCTGGATGGAATGAATTTTTTCCTAAAGCCTTTGTTTTCTTTGTTTGGTATTTCTAGAGTGAAATATTTCAGTGTCCTCAGGATAAAATCCAACATATTTGACTCCTCAAAGCCCTGTCCGTATTACTGGCTTCATGACTTGGCTCCCTTCCATTCACTCAGGGCCTGTCAGGCCATCCGTCATTATGTAGGCTGTTCCTTCTAACAGGAGCACCTTCCCCTTCCAGTTTTTGGGCTAACTCCTAAATGTCTTTGGAACGCAGTGCTGGTGGTCGCTTTAGCAGCACGTATACTAAAATTGGAGCTCAGTGCTGGTGATCTCCTTGGCTGATGGCTGCTGTGTCATGGGTGCTCTCCGAGCATCTCTTCTTTGTCCTGGCAGGTTCCCCACACCCTGCTGTCCCTCCCTCTCCATAGCACTCTGAACTTCTTCAGGGCACAGACAGATGGTTTCTTCTTTCTGTAACTTTCTGTAACTGCAGGGAATGAGTTAAGGCTCACTGTCATTGTGATGTGGAAATGTATTCCTGATTTCCAGACTGAGGACCAACTTTGTGTATTGGTCAGACCCTTCTCTTTTTTGCCTTTCCTGGACTAATTTGCTGCTCCTGAGCTGTAGGAGAGATTACCATAGTCTCAACATTGTGCGTGATGCTGTTTCTTTTGACTCCTGTAGAATTTTGAGTTTATCTCTTCTAATAAACCTTGTCATTCTGAGTTTTAGTTGCTGTCTTAAGTGTAAACTGTTTTTCTAGTCCCCCCCACCCCTTAGGAGCTCAGCGGATATTGAATAGAATGGAATAAATGTTTGACTTAATTACTTTAAAAATTATAGGGAACAGGAATTGTGGAGCTGTTATTGCCCAAGGAGAAACCTTAGGAATTTATCTTGAAAGTACAGTCCTACCAAAATTCTCATTGACAGATGGGCTGATAAAATATTTGCTAACTATGACCTGTCTCCATCAATTAGTTTACTCTAGGAGATGAGAATATATTGTATGGAGGAAAGTGATGGAGGAAATTTGGAGGCTATTCTTACAAGTGTGTGATGGGTTCTTAGACAAACTAAGTGCCTTGGGAAATTTTTTTCAAAAGATTTTATTTATTTGACAGAGATCACAAGTAGGCAGAGAGGCAGGCAGAGAGAGGGGAAGGGAAGCAGGCTCGCTGCCGAGCAGAGAGCCCAACGTGGGGCTCGACCCCAGGACCCCGGGATCATGACCCGAACTGAAGGCAGAGACTTTCACCCACTGAGCCCCCCAGGCACCCCCAGAACTATACTCTTGTAGTTAGGTTTCTTTCTTTCTTTTCCTTTTTCTTTTCTTTCCTCTGTTTTCTTTCTTTCTTTTTTTTTTTTTTTTAAAGACTTCCAGAGCATGTAAGCATGAGCAGGGGTGGTGGGTAGAGAGGGAAGGGCAGAGGGAGGGGTGAAGCAGATTCCCAGCTGAGCAGAGAGCCTCACATGGGGCTGATCCTATGACTGAGATCATGACCTGAGCCGAAAGCAGATGTTTAACCCACTGAGCTCCCCAAGTGCCCCTCGTCCTTGTAGTTAGTTTTTATTTTTATTTTTTGTTTTTCTTTGGATTTTTCTTATAGCGCTTTTCCTCATTTGCCTTGGGGCTTAGCTACATTTTGTTTAGCATATGCTTTTCTCCTAATAGCAACCGTGACTTACTAAATCCCTAAGAGTGTACATATTCAGTCAGAAATTTTCTGAGTGTGATATTTGGAAATGTTAAAAATATGTAATTAAAATTGAAGTGGTTAACTCACCATAGCTTGTTTTGGGGACACACATTTTTCTTTCTAGAGATTTTTTGATGTGTAAAATGGGTACAGTTTTTAACTGAGCAGTTTTTGACCTATGGGATAAAACTGTGCTTGAATTAGGAGTCATTCCTCCTGCAGACACATCTTTGCCTGAAATAATTAGAGATTAAGGAATCATTACTATGATTCCATAGTTATGGCTCAAAAATTTCACGTATGAAAGATGGCTCAGCCAAATAATTCCACATATGTGACTCAAAATATAATCCCACATATGAAAGAAGCACACAGAATTTGTTAGGTTTTGTTTGTGTTTCTATACGTGAAAGAATGGTAAAATATTCTGCTCTAAGAGTTGTAGTCCAGATCCACATTTTTCAGGATTCATTCTTAGCAGCTAAAAGATTGGATTCCAAGCTAAAGAGAGGTATAGCTGTTTCTTGTCCTAGAGATGACATCCAGGAAAGTCTGGAGTTTTACAATATTTTTATCCATCTCATAAAATAACTTTAGAAAGTTTATTCTTACTACTTATAAAAGGATATCAATATTTTTAAAAATGCAATAAACATAGAGCGATTATAGTCTCAAGAAAAACATAGAAGGCTCTTCAAAATTTTCTTGATTAAATCCAAATTTCTTGGATTAGAATTAAGAAAGAGACTTTTGAGCATGGTCATAGGGATAATGTCGGTAATTGTCTTGTATTTGCTGTTCACACAAGGCAGTCCTGAGACCAGTGGTACTGTTCTCCTATTTTATTCTGATCGCTTTGAGCCAAGCTTCTGCTGAAAGCCGAAGAAAATGGAACGAATGCACTGCTCTTACTTATGACTGCAGGGATATTGCTTTATCTAGCTAGAGTATGCTGGGTTTTTTTTTTTTTTTGTTTGTTTTTTGTTGTTGTTTGCATTTTTCTAGTGATGAGATTCACATTTTGTTTCAATTAAAATTTAAAGCGTTTGCAAATGCAATTATAAGAAATTGTTGTTGATGAGCCTTAACTTTTCCCCCCTCCTCTTACTAATCTCTAAACTTGGAAGTGAACAAATTAATGTGGATCTACTCTGACGACATTTGTCACTATCATTTGAAATGAGCAGATTTTAAAGAACACTGAGGTCCAAGATACCTTCTGCCGGATAAAGCAGTTTCTGGACAGAGATGTTCTTTTTTAGTGAAAAACCACCACCATGCTGCTGTCAACGACACGGAGCACCTTAAAGCTCTCAAATCAGAGTACTGTAAATGAAGAGGACAACAAGTAACACCTTTCCCCAAACTGAACAATCTGTAAAAAAGCTGTTTCCCTCTAAGCCTCAGAACGTTAAGAGGTTATAGATACATTCACATCCTTTGTTTTGTTACACGATTTTCACATAAGCAAATTCTAGTCCTTGTGGGGATGTGCGTTACTCAACTCTGGTGTAGGTATTCATTTCCCTTTGGTGCTTTAACAAGTGATTGCCAACTTAGTTGTGCTTCAGACAACCCAAGTTATCCTACAGTTCTGGAGTCCGGAAGTCCAAAATCTGCTTCACTGGGCTTAAGACAGGGAGATGTTGGCAGGGCTAGTTCTTTCTGGAGCCCCGAAGTCAGAGACCATTGCCTGGCCTTCTTAAGCTTCTAGTGGCCTCCACATTCTTGGCCCTGGGGCCCTGCGTCCATTTTCCCCGGTGTATCACTTCAATCCCTGCTTGGTCTTCACATCTCTTCTGTGCTCAGATATCACTCTGCCTCCCATTCTGTGGGGACACTTGTGATTACCTTGAGGACCCACCCTGACGCTCCAGGATGATCTGACCAGCAGGAGATCCTTTGATCTAATCTTGTCTGCAAAGTCCTTTGCCCATACAGTCACATTCACAGGTCCCAGGAATTAGGATGTGGGTGTGTTGGAGGCTTTTAGTGGTCCTACCAAAGAATATTTAGCAAGGACTTCACACCGTAGTCCTGCAGAAGCTGGTTCTCCTAAATCCTACTTCATAGTAGCTGGTTTTGTTCCTTTCAAATCACCTCAAGTCTGATATGGTTCTGCATGCTTTTTTAAGGTTGTCCATGCAAATTACCCTTCCTCTCTGTCTCCCGCCTGGCAGAGGACTCCTGCCAGCACCTCTGGCTGCTACCCAGCTCACCAAATCAGTCTCTTCTCCCTCTGCAGTGTTGCCTTGAACTCCCCTGAAGTTACATGGGAATATCCATTTTGACACTAGCATGGCCTGTCTAGTACTACAATCTGCATGCCATTTGTTAGCTGTTAGGATGAGTTAAAGTTGTCACTGGCGTATGAAATAAGGGCAGGTGGAGGAAACCAGTTGACATAGTCAAGGGTGTGGGCATAGGGGTTGCCTCTACCTTTTGGTCTTCACCTTTTGTGAATAGTGCTGTTATGAACATGGGTGTACAACCTCAATGTTCAAGTATAATGTTTGCACACTTTTCTGTACCTAAGTGGCTAGCTGACTGAATTGTCATGAATGGATTCACATACATAATTAGCATAGGCTATTACCAGCACCCCAGTATCCCACTTTTGTCTCTTCCTCAAAGGCACTCCTATCTTGATCTTTAGCTGTACAGATGAGTTTTGTCATTGTAAACTTCATATAAATGGAACCACCCATAAAGTACTCTTTTGTTTCTGGTATCTTTTGCCCAATATTATGTTTGGAGGTTTATCCATATTGTTTCTTGTAGTGCTGTTTTCTTATCTTATGAATATATCACATTGTACTTTTTCCAGTTTTTGGTGTTCTGCATAGTGCTGCTTTGCACATCCTGGATGTATATTTTGGTGGGCATATGTACACATTTCTGCTGGGTGTAGAATGGAAGGGCTTTGTCCTATAACTCCACATGTATTACCCTCCCATCTAGCATTTGCTAGTTTCTCCAGTTACTCTCCTCAATTTCTTTGCATTCTTCAATGTTATTTAATATTTATAAGATGGGTACCATCCCATCTGCCACCCACCCCCTTATAATCTATAAAGAAACAGCACAACCCATTTCACCGTAGCCTTAACTTTCTGAATAAGAATGAAGGCATTATTTAAGCTGCTGTCAATGAAATGAATGTAGTTATATGTAGCTTTTTACAGTTTCTTAAAAATTTTTAAAGTGTATTTTGTACTTGCATGATCAGAAATTCAAAGGTCATAGATATTTTGGGTGATGATTTGCTGGGAAGTTGGCAGAAGTTGAGAGTGAGCGAGAAAACAATATTCCCGTTTTGCTGACATGGCAAATTTTATGCCATTAGAGTCTTGTTAACCATTCAGAAAATCAGAAAGCACTTTAAAAAAAATTTTGTAGGTTAATAGTTTTTGTCATAATATTGACTGGAAGGTAAAATTGGTTATCAAGTTAATTGGGTATCCTTTAGTAACAGTCAGAATTCTTTAGGTGGTCAGAATTTTTAATCATTCACTTGTTATTTATTTGTGGGTATTAAGTCCTAGAATAGTAATTATAATTTTTTTAATGTTTTTAAAAACAAAGTTGATAGTGACACTTAGGAAATCCTTATCTTCTAGGCTGTATTTTAAGAACAAAATGTAGGGGGCACCTGGGTGGCTCCATGGGTTAAAGCTTCTGCCTGGGTTCAGGTCAAGATCCCAGGATCCTGGGATCGAGCCCCGCATCGGGCTGTCTGCTCAGCAGGGAGCCTGCTTCTCTTCCTCTCTCTCTGCCTACTCGTGATCTCTGTCTATCAAAGAAATAAATAAAATCTTAAAAAAGAAAAAAACAAAATATAGGCTAATATATTCAATTATATACAAGGTGACTTGTATAGGTATATATCCATATAAATCTTTAAAAAGGGAAAGACACAACATAAATCTGAGTGTGTCTAGCATATTGTGCTTACAACATAAATCTGAGTGTGCCTAGCATATTGTGCTTTCTTTTAGATAATACACTTTCAGTTTTTAATTTAGTTTAGTAAAATTTTTCTCAAAATATCCCTTGATGTCCTACTGCTTGGGTAAATGGCATTGGCTTTTTTTTTTTTTTCCTGGATTCTGAGAGAAAAAAGAAGACATTAATTTCTACTCCCATAGAGTTCTTTTTTTGGCAGTTAGTCATATAAATATGGATTATGATACTTCTGACAACTTATGGAAACCTCCTTTTTTTTTTTTTTTTTAAAGATTGATTAATTTAAAAGAGTGAGAGGGAATTGAGTCAGGGAAGAGACTCTTCAAGCAGACTCCCTGTTGAGCTAGAGCCCAACACACGGGGCCTTGAATCCCACAAGTGACAAGATGATGACCTGAGATGAAACCAAGAGTTGTATGTTTAACTGACTGAGCAACCCAGGTGCCCCCAACAATCCTCCTCAGAAGAGCTTAGTGTCTCTTCTGTAGGAGTCATATTTGTGAGGCAGGGGAAAGGCTGGCTTACACACAAAAAGCTAAGACATGAACCAACTAGGTAATGGTTTTCCTCTGTTAACTAATGTTGTAGCAAGGAAGAGCGCTAGTATTTCTAATGTCTTATATTTTATACTTTTAATACCTTCTTACTATTTTTTTTAGATTTAAAAAATCAAAACCATATATATAATGCCTTTCTATTTGCAAATATTTCTAGAATGTTAGAGTAGATAATTTTACTGTAGAGACTAAATATTGTTCATTGTATGTGTTAACAGTTACCATCATAATTTCCATTTAGGACTTTTTTTCCCACCTGGATGCTTTGAACTTAGGGAATGTATTCCTAAGCGAGGAGTGATTATAGTATGATGGCTCAGTTGTGAGACAGGTCCTATGTTTGAGTAGAATGAACTTCTCTACCACCTTCTAGAACTTTGTTGGTGCCAGGTGTTATGTATAGTTCTGGGATTTAGTTTTTTAGGCAAACTTCTTTTTCTTAAAATTTTGATCACTTGAGAGAGAATGAGAGAGCCAGAGCATGTGTGAGAGAACAGAGCACTGGGGATGGGGAGAGGCAGACTCCCCAGCTGAGCCGGGAGCCCAATATGGGGCTCCATCCCAGGACCTAGAGATCATGACCTGACCTGAAGGTAGGTGCTTAACTCTCTGAGCCACTCAGGTGCCCCTAGGCGAACATTCTTGAAGGTGGTTTCTATTTCTTTAATCACCTGTGTCCCTCTTACAACTTAGAGGTGGGGAGGGTGGGGCGGGGAGGGGGGGTTGGTGGTGAGTCATATTCCCTTCCTAATTCGCTGCCCTCTGCAATACGAGAAGTGGTGTAGGACAGGCATAAGCAAAGTATTATGGCGTGATTAAGGGAGGTGCAGGATGAAGTTTGAAGATTGCAGGTGAGTGTTGATATGTAGGAATGTGCCTGTTGGTCCCGGGCAAGAGAGCATGGGCATAAAGGAATGATTCATGGTGTCTAAAGCCAGGCTGTGGGACATCTCTGTGGCAGATGGGACTGTAATAACCACATACGTCATGTGTATAAACTTGACGTTTTGGGAAGTAGGTTGCCATGGAAGGAGTTTAAGTAGCAGAATAATACAATTGGAGTTATAAGCATTCAAGGAGCTGTGTGAAGGTGCATTGCAGTAGGGATGGGAGCCAGTTGAAAGTTTTATGATGACATCTGTACAAATTACAATTAAAAGGCATAAGCATTTTGTTCATATGTACATAAGGCAAGGTAAGCTATTTTGTAAAGAAAATGTAAATCTTTTGTCTGTTCTCCGCTAACTTAAAAGCTGGAAGGGAGATGATGGGTGTATGTGTGCATATGCATACGCACATACATACATCATAAGGGAACGTGAGCATTACTCTAAGTGGTACAATTTGCTGGAAAACTCAGTGAAGGGAGAATTCCTTCTGGCCAGAGGAGAGGGAAATGTTTGTTTTACTTTGCATTTACTTTAAATTTTAAAAATTTATTTAAAATTACATAAGGTAATTTTTAAAGTAAAACAAGAAGTAGAAGAGAATTCAAACTCCACTGGGTAGTATTTCTCTGATTTAAAAATAGATGGATTACCCAGATACTTACACATTTTTAAAAGTCATTGTAGCTTTTCAGAGGAGAACATGCCGTGTCTGTTCCTTCAAGGCAATAGTTGGCACGTTTACTACCCTTAAATGGTATCAAGCCAGTGTTAACTATAATTTGTAGTTGACATTTCTCCTAGGTATTTTGTTTTTAAAATCCCATTTTACTCCTCATTTAGTGGGTAAGAGTTTTGTGCCTGTTATTTGTCCCAAAGTTTTGATAGTGTATGGCCACGTTTATATCTTTGTGGTAGGTAGTGATAGTGAACTTTTGTGCTTTTTTAGCTTTTTCAGTTGCTAAATGATCCTTCGTGGGATAAACCCCTTAAATGGTACCAGTGCACCGGTACTATTCTCATTTTATCACATGCTTTATACTGAGCCTAGTAGTTCAGAGCATCTCGCTACCTTCCCCTCTCCCCAGGTTTTCAATCTTGAAGTTTTCACATGAAGTGTTCTGCAAAGAAAGCATGGCTGTTTCCTGTCTGTTTTAACTATAAACTACAGACATTGCAACTGTTTCTATAATATGGAGATAAATGGAAAGGAGACCGGATATTATGAGAAGAAAGATTATCACTGATCCTTCCCACCCCCTGCTTTTTCCAAGCGATTTCAATGAATTTTTAAATAAGAAAGTCCTCTTAACTGATGGCAAGCAGTGCTAATTTTTTTTTTTTTGTGTGTGTGTGTGTGTGTGTGTTTATATATCAAATACTTAAGTTTTTTAAGCTCTGTTTCTGGGACATCGGTTTCTGCTTCTCTTAATTTTCAGTCTGTTTTTGTTAGGGCACTACGTGGTTTGTTGTGGTTTTATAAGATGGTTTAAATATTTAATTGTAGGACACTTTATTGAGAAAAAAATTCGATGTGTCTTTGTATAAGCATGTTAGTATTTACAAATCAAAACCACAATGAGATACCACCTTATACCAGTTAGAATGGCAAAAATTAACAAGACAAGAAACAGAAATATTGGCAAGGATATGGAGAAAGGGGATCCCTCTTACACTGTTAGTGGGAATGAAAGCTGGTATAGCTACTCTGGAAAACAGTATGGAGGTTCCTCAAGACATTAAAAATAGAGCTACCCTATGACCCAGCAATTTCACTACTAGGTATTTACCCCAAAGATACAGATGTAGTGAAAAGAAGGGGCACATGCACCCCAGTGCTGACAGCAGCAGTGTCCACAACAGACAAATTGTGGAAGGAGAATCCCTTCAACAGATGAATGGATAAAGATGTATTATACATACAAACACACACACACACACACACACACACACAATGGAATATTAGCCGTCAGAAACTATGAATACCCACCATTTGCATCGACATGGATGGAACTGGAGGGGATTATGCTAAGTGAAATAAGTCAATCAGAGATAGACAATTATCATATGGTTTCACTCATATGTGGAAGATAAGGAATAGTGCAGGGGACCACAGGAGAAGGGAGGGAGAGGTGAATGGGAAGAAATCAGAGGGAGGGGAGCCTGGGTGGCTCAGTGGGTTAAGCCTCTGCCTTTGGTTCAGTTCATGATCTCTGGGTCCTGGGATTGAGCCACATGTCAGGCTTTCTGCTCAGCAGGGAGCCTGCTTCCCTCTCTCTATCTGCCTGCCTCTCTACTACTTGTGATCTCTCTCTCTGTCAAATAAAGTCATTAAAAAAGAAGAAATAAGAGGGAGACAGTGAGAGACTCTGGACTATGGGAAACCGAGGGTTACAGCAGGGTGGGGGGTGGGGGGATGGGGTAACTTGGTGTAGGACATTAAGGAGGGTATGTGTGTTGATAAGTGCTGGGTGTTAATGCAACTAATGAATCGTTGAACACTACATCAAAAACTAATGTACTATATGCTAGCTAATTGAACATAAAAAATTAAATGTTAGTATTTATATATTAACATGTGCAACTGACCACATATAAATCTTGCAAAGTATTTTATAATATTTAGAGGAAATACATGCAAAAGTTTATATCCCCTATCCATCCATCTATACAAAGTCCAGGTCTGTCAGCTTGGGAAACCATATAACTTCCCCTAGAATGGGTTTTTCATCTTTAGCATGATGGAGTCAGAAGAAATTATTTTGTAGCCTTTTTGTACTTCAAGATGTCTGATTTTCCCAGGATTATAGACAACTTCCCAGTTGATATTGAGAGTAGACTAAAAGATAAACTCCCTAAACTGATCATCCTACATGACAATTTCATTAAAATAGGTTCACTGGAGTTGTGTGATAGAGTTAGTCTAGATTTGATATGTTTTATATTTCTTTCTTCTAGGAATGAAACCACGTGTTTAAATTGAGCAGTGCAATAATAAATTTATGGTGAATTTGATTTAAGCAATAGTTGAATTAAATTTTCTCTGCAAAAATACATTACCGTTCAATAAAACTTTATTATCTAAAAGTAGATGTAAGTTTTATTTTTAGGACAAATACACAACACATTTCAAGACTTTGATTTTTTTAGTTTTTTTAAATATAAACTTACAACTGACTAATGATTTGTTTTTGTCCATTACAACTAAAGTATACACAGGAAAGTAACTGATAAACTGTATCCAGGTTATTAATCTATATCAATAATTTGAGGTATGTGTTTGATACACTGTTTCTTCATTTGGCACATGTAACTAGAAATACATTTTAAAAATACGTCTCAGAACTACCTTTTACTTTATGATTTGTTCTCATGGAGTAGCTTTTTTTCCTACCAAAATATCCCTTTACTTTAATTTCAGATATACCTAATAAGGACTTTTTTAAAAAAAGATATTATTGGGGTGCCTGGGTGGCTCAGTGGGTTAAAGCCTCTGCCTTTGGCTCAGAGTCCTGGGATCAAGCCCTGAATCGGGCTCTCTGCTCAGCGGGAAGCCTGCCTCCTCCTCTCTCTCTCTCTCTTCCTACTTGTGATCTCTGTCTGTCAAATAAATAAAATCTTAAAAAAAGATAAAAATATTTATTTGAGAGACAGAATGAGCAAGAGAGAGTACAGGAGCAGGGGCACAGGGAGAGGGAGAAGCAGAATCCCCTGATGTGGGGCTCGATCCCAGGACTCCAGGATCATGTCCTAAGCTGAAGGCAGGTGCTTAACCAACTGAGCCACTCAGGCAACTCAAGTACTTTTGAAATAGGATGTGCCAAAATATACTTCATTTGTTCTGCACAATGTATCTTTTATTCTCAGCATTCTTATGTGAATCCTGGTTTAGCAAGCTAGGTTTACATTTTTGAAACTTTATATAGTATTCACAGAGAGCTAAGGATTTGTCTTTGTCCACTTGGATTTGTAAAGAGATCTCCTGGGCTCCATAGTCCAATTTACCAGATCTGCTATTATTAAAATCATGGCTACTCAATCTGACTTCTATTTCTATTGCTTTCTTGAAATCATGGTATTTGGGTTTTTCATCTCACTCTTTACTATTCTAATTTCCAGCCTGTTGTCCTTGTCTTTTTGTGCTGTATGTCGAGGTCTCATTAACTCCCTTCCTTCTAGCTGTTTTGTAAGCTACCCAGAGCAGAAACTTTGTTTTATTTTCCTCCCCAAGTTAGTCTTGTGCTTGGTATAGGGAAGGTGCTTCCCAAATATTTGTTGATTAAATGATTGAATGTCCTTTGACCTATTTTCAGTTAATACCTGGGTTAACTTCAGTTAATTCTAGTTCTAATACATATTCTAGGACTTCATTCCTGACTGCCCGCTGGACAATTCCTCTTGGCTATTACCTCAAACTTGACAAATCTGAAACTGTGCCATTTTTTTGTTTGTTCACTCTTTTGTTCATTTTATCACTTTTTTTTTTCATTCTGGTGGGTATTACTTATTTTAATTGAGATATAATGTGTTTGATATTTTATTAGTTTTGGATATACAACATAATAACTTGATGTATATCTTGTAAAATGATAACTACAATAAGTTTAGTCAACATCCATCAACACATATAGTTAAAAGTTCTCATAACAAGAAAAATAGAGATCTACCCTCTTAGCAACTTTCACATATACGATATGATCTTGTTAACTATAGTTACCATTCTGTACCTTATGTCACTGGGGGTTATTTATCTTATACCTGGAAATTTGTACCATCTGTTTTGACTGTCTTCAACCATTTCACCCATTCCCAATCTTCCACCTCTAGTACCCACCAACCTGCTCTGTTTCTCATATATATATATATAAATTTATATATATATTTATATATATATATAAATATATATAAATTCTCATATAAATATATATATATATTTATATATGTAAAATTTTAGATTCCACATAAAGTGAGATAGTACAGTATTTGTCTTTCTGATTTATTTCACTTGGTGTAATGCTTTAAAGATCCAACTGTGTTGTCCCAAATGGTAGGATTTTTTTTTTTTTAAAGATTTTACTTATTTAGTTGACAGAACACAAGCAGGGGGAGCAACAGGGAGAGAGAAGAAGCAGGTTCCTTGCTGAACAGAGAGCCCAATGTGGGGTTTGATCCCAGGACCCTGGATCATGACCTGAGCTAAAGCAGACGCTTAACTGACAGAGCCACCCAGGCGCCCCGCAAATGGCAGAATTTGTTTCACTTTTAATAGCTGCATAATATTCCATTTTATGTAGGTATGTGTACACACACACACCCTGATTTTCTTCATCTGTGATGGACACTTAGGTTGTTACTATATCTTGGCTATTGTATATAATGCTGCAATAAATATGGGGGCAGATAATTTTTTGAGACGATTAGTTTCCTTCAGATAAACATCCAGAAGTGAAATTGCTGGATTTTATGGTAGTTCTCTTTCTAATTTTTTTGAGGAACTCCCATACTGTTTTCCATAGTGGCTGTACCAACCTGCATTCCTCCAGTACCCAAGGATTCTTTTTTCTCCACATCCTCACCAATACCTGTTACCTCTTGTCTTTTGATGATAGCCATCCTAACAAGTATGAGGTGAGATCTCACTGTGGTTTGATTTGTATTTTTCTGATTAGTGATGTTGAGTACTTTATGTACCTGTTGGTCATTCATATGTTGTCTTTGGAAAATGTCCATTCAGTTCCTCTGCACATTTTTATGTCAGGAGACTTGTTTGTTTTGTATTGAGTTATATGGGTTCTTTATACATCTTAGGTATTAACCTCTTATTAGGCACATGATTTACAAATATTTTTTTCCCTTCCATAGATTGCTTTTTCATTTTTCTAGGTGGTTTCCTTTGCTGTGTAGTACTTCTTAGTTGATGTAGTCCCACTTGTTTTTGCTTTTATTGCCTTGGTTTTTGATGTCAAATCTAAAAAAATCATCCCCAAGACTGATGTTAAGGGGCTCTCACCTATGTTTTCTTTTAGCTATTGTATGGTTTCAGGTCTTGCATTCAAATCTTTAATCCACTTTGAGTTAATTTTTGTGTACAGTGTAAGATAGTGGTCCAGTTTTTCTTTTGCATGTGGGTGTCTAGTTTTCCCAACACCATTTGTTGAGGAAACTGTCTTTTGCCCAATGTATATTCTTGACCCCTTCGTCTTAAATTGACCATATATGCATGGGTTTATTTCTGAGCTCTCTATCTTTTTTTTTTTTTTTAATGCCAATACCATACTGTGTTGATTATTACAGCTTTGAAATACAGTTTTAAATCAGGGATTGTGAGATCTCCAGCTTTGTTCTTTCTCAGGATTGCTTTGGACATTAGGGGTCTTCTGTGGTTCCATAAAAATTTTAGGCTTGCGGGACGCCTGGGTGGCTCAGTTGGTTGGACGACTGCCTTCGGCTCAGGTCATGATCCTGGAGTCCCGGGATCGAGTCCCGCATCGGGCTCCCAGCTCCATGGGGAGTCTGCTTCTCTCTCTGACCTTCTCCTCGTTCATGCTCTCTCTCACTGTCTCTCTCTCAAGTAAATAAATAAAATCTTAAAAAAAAAAAAAAAATTTTAGGCTTGCTTATTTTATTTCTGTGAAAAACACCACTGGAATTTTGAAAGCAGTTGCACTGACTCTGTAGATTGATTTGAATACTACAGGCATTCTAACAATATTCTTCCAATCTATAATCTTCCAGTCTGTAAGCATGGAATACCTTTCTGTTTGAGTTGTCCTAAGTTTCTTTCATCAGTGTCTTATGATTGTCTTTCACTCCTTTGGCTAAATTTATTCCCAGATATTTATTCTTTTTTTTTTTTTTTTAAAGATTTTATTTATTTGAGAGAGCGTATGAGAGAGGAGACGGTCAAAGGGAGAAGCAGACTCCCCATGGAGCTGGGAGCCCAATGTGGGACTTGATCCTGGGACTCCAGGATCATAACCTGAGCCAAAGGCAGTTGCTTAACCAACTGAGCCATCCAGGCAGTCCCATATTTATTCTTCTTGATGCAACTGATAATGGGTTTCTTTTTTCTATTTCTCCTACTTCATTATTAGTGCATAAAAACACAATTTACTTTTGTATATTGATTTTTGTATCCTGCAACTTTACTGAATTCAATCCTAAAAGCTTTTTGGTGGAGTCGTTAGTGATTTTTTTTGTTTTGGTTTGGTTTGGTTTTTTGTTTTTGTTTTTTACTATGCAGTATCATGTCATCTGTAAGTAGTGACAGTTTTACTTCTTAAAAATTTGGATATCTTTTCTTTTTTCTCTTGTCTGATCACTGTGGCTAAGACGTCCAGTACTGTGTTGGGTAAAAGTGAGAGTGGACATCCTTGCCTTATTCTTGGTCTTAAAGGAAAAGCTTTTAGTTTTTCCACCATTGAGTATGGTGTTACCTGTGGGATTTTTTTTTATATATGGCTTTTATCATGTTGAGATATGCTCCTCTAAATCACTTGGTGAATTTTTATCAGGAATGGATATTGTATTTTGTCACATGCTTTTTCTGCATCTGTTGAGATCATATACCACTGCTTTTGGATGGAATACTCTGTAAATATTTGGTAGGTCCATCTGATTTAACATGTTTCAATGCCTTTATAGATGGGATCCTTTCTCCCAGTCAATTAGATTTAAAATTGGTAATTTTTGAAATATCTGGTGTCCTTTTATAACTGACAGAAATAGTGGTCAGATCAGTAATCTGAGAGTCAGATTATGGCTAGACTCCTGGTAGTTCATTCTTTTTCAGTCTTAGTTTCCTAATCATAAAATTCTTGTCACCTTGGACTTGACGATTATGTCAAAATAAGCATGGAAGTGCTTGGTGTGGTATCTTGCCCCTGGCAAAAACTCATTTTCCGCCTACAAGTTGTGATTTCCAGTGAGTCAGGAGAAAATGGGTTAGTATTTTTGAGCTATCCCATTATTTCTCATCAGGCTGCTTCTGCCTGGATTGCTACAGTACACTGCTGTGCACTCTAATCCATGCAGGCCTCCACCAAGTAGGCACATTTGGGTCATGTTGTCCTTCTCTCAAGAAGCGGAGATGACTTTGTGTAGCCAACATGGTCAAATCTGTACACTTCAGTTTCACCTTTAAGTTTTCGGACAACCTGATCTTGACCAACATTGCTAGGCTAGACCTTTCTGCTGAATTTCCAGTCCCTACCTCAAACTTTGTCTCCTCAGCCTGTCTTTAGTGCCTCATACTCTTCTTTTTTCCCTCTCCTAGTTTTTCCTAACCATCATTTAACGCTTGTTCTCCATGTAGTTTTTGCTGAACCCCTTCTTGTGACATTTTTTTCCCTGGTTAATCTGTGAATTTCACTCATTCACTCTCTGCTTGCTGAGACAGACACTAGGCACCTGGATAGACAGACCAACGAACAGAAAGCGCAAAGATCTCCACCTCCGTGGCCCTTAGTTTTGTATCAGATTTGATAGGGAATCCTGTCTTGTGGCATCTTTATGTAGTTTGTATTCAGTCATTGAATTCCTATAGTATTTTTTCCTTAGATGAATTGTACATTTCCTGATGGTTGGATATTTTATTTATTAAAGATTTATTAGGAGTACACATGGGGGGGAGGGGAGAAAGAGGGGAGAAAGAGGTAGAGGAGGAGCGATTCTCAAGCAAATGCCCTTCTGAGCATGGACTCCAACATAGGACTCAATCCTAAGATCCTGAGATCATGACCTGAGCCAAAATCAAGAGTCAGACCCTTAACTGACTGAGCTGCCTAGGTGCTCCAGTAGCTGGATATTTTAAAGCTTTTAATATTTTCTTTAATGTCTTATCTGATATTTAACACAGAGGAGGTTAATTTTTGGAGGGTTATATTCATGGTTTGAGTTTTAAAAATACAGCTTTAAAATCTAAGTATTACTTGCAGTATATTTGAAATAAGATTTGTTCATCAAAAAAAAAAAAGATTTGTACATCTTTGTTTTGGGTACATGTTCTTTTTTAAGAACTGTAACTACACTGGCAGATTGCTTATAGTAATCAAGGTTTTTCCTGGTAAAAAGTTGATTGTGGGTGAATGCTATACTTCTACCTGTGGTAAGTAGGACACAGTTGATGTCACTTGAACTTAAATGGAAGTCTTTTTTTTTTCATCTTACTTTTTTTGTGCAAACACTATCCCTTACCTCTCTACCCCCCTTTTAATGTGATATGAGTCAACATTTAAAAAAAATTTTTTTTGAAGTTTTTTTTTTTTTTTTTATTTGACAGAGACACAGCAAGAGCGGAAACATAAGCAGGGGGAGTGGGAGAGGGAATAACAGTCTACCAGCTGAGCAGGGAGCCCGATGCAGGGCTCCATCCCAGAATCCTGGATCATTACTGGAGCCAGAGGCAGATGCTTTAACGACTGAGCCACGCAGGCGCCCCATCTGAATCAATATTTGAGAAAAAATAATTTAAATCAACAGGCAGTTCAGTCTTTATAGCTTTTGTTACTCTGAGAAATTATAGAAGTAATTGATGACTATTATTTGCTTGGTTCTGAAGCAAATAATTGCTTCTCTGACCTTGCAGACTAGGTTAAATGCTCCCCTCATTGATCTAGACTTCGATAGCCTGGTTTTGTTATTCTTCCTGTCATTGTAATTATTTGTATAGTATCTGTCTTCTACTCTAAACCATAAGCTCCATGAGGTCAGGGACCCTTTCTATTTTCTGTTGACCCTCAGGGCACAGAACACAGTGAATCACCTAACATACAATGCATTAAATTTGACACTCCTTTAATAAGCCAAGACACATTGCATTCCTGTAGATGTTAGGGACTGAGCAAGGCTCTGGGTTTGTACTGTAGAGCAAAACATAGCCCTTGTCTTCAGGGTACTCATCAACTAGCATAACGTGCTAAGTTCAGTTCTTACTTAATTAACATTTGTATACTGCCTAAAGTGTCCACATTTTTTTTTTCTTTGAACTTAAACCTCAAAATAACTATGAAGAAGTACTGTTTCCCTTTATAGGTGAGTGAACTGGGAAACAGAGATCCAGTAACTTAGGTTCACATAGGGTTGGAACCTGCCTCTGTTTGATCTTCAGGTGCTTTTCATTTAATGTGTGCAACTCCATCCTGGTAAACCACATGGCCGTGACAGTCATACATGGTTTAATATTATTATTAACATTATTAATGAATATTTTAAATTAATATTTATTATTAATAAATAATCAGAAATTACATCAGATTCTTCTGACTCCTGTGTTTTTGGGTTTGCATTAAAAAATGGGGCAAGGAATTAAGATCTGGAAGTAAGCATGCTGCTGACTGAGTTCTCATTGAACATTTTCTGGTCCATCTCTGTCTTTTTTTCCCTTTGAGACTCTTATTATATTTTTGTGGTGATTTTTTTTTTTTTTTTAAGATTTTACTTATTTATTTGAGAGTGAGAGCATGAAAGGGGAGAAGGTCAGAGGGAGAAGCAGACTCCCCATGGAGCTGGGAGCCCAATGCAGGACTCGATCCCGGGACTCCAGGATCATGACTTGAGCCAAAGACAGTCACTTAGCCAACTGAGCCACCCAGTCGCCCATGTTGAAGAATTTCTGCCTTTTTACCACTTACTTTTAAGACCCTCTCTAATCAGACCTCCACAGATACAGTCTTCCCTTTTTACTGTGTTAGGCTCCCTCTCCCAGCTGAAAGGTGTTCCATAAACTTTTTGTCAATTACAATTAAAAACCCTTCCATTGTTTGAGTTTTTGAAGTCCTCCCTATAAGTTTGGCCCCTTAAACCAGTGCTGGCCTCTACGTCTCACTGTTATTCCATGTGTACTGGGTTTTTTTTCTCTAGTGAGGTTTTTTATTTTTGGAGCCCAAAGAGCAAATGCTGTTTTTCTTTTGTCTCCCACAGTGTCTACCAGAGTGCTGGGCTTATGACCATGCCTACTAATAAGTAAGCACTCAAATGTTGGTTCAAGTAACTTTAATTATAGAGTTTATACTTTCTAATTATATCTGAAAGCCTCCGTACTTTGCAAACATTAGGGCAAGCTAGAGAAAGATGGCTGGAGGAGACAGTCTTTTCTGTTGAAACAAGGACAAATCCTGTTAGCTTTGTGTGTAAAGGGTTACCAAGCAGTTCATGCTCATTATTAGCTCATTTAATCCTCACAGTAATTTTATGGGGAAGACATCATTTAATCCTCACTGGGGGGGTTGATGTTGATAGCTTTAGGACTAAAATCATTTGCCTGTGTAGCAGGTGGCTGGAGTTGAGATGCAAAGCCAGCTTGCATGACTCCAGTACACACACAGGGGGAACAGGAGTGACCCGGCTGCAAGCTCCAGAGGACAGGGCCCAGAATGTTTATTGGGCACCAGTGTTGCAAGATAAAACTGAGGTTCTGGTGTCAGCAGCCCTTTGAATCCTTCTAAGCATGCACTTCTGATCTGCCTGGCTCTGCTCATGCAATTAAGTTTCTCTCCTGCTGCTAGAATAGCTCGCTGGCTAATTGGTAATGAAATTCTATATTTTTCCTCCTTCTCCATCCTCTTCCTCCTCTAAATCAGTATCTACTTTGTGTATGTACATAAATAGACATTATACTCCTGATTGTGTAAAACAATCTGGAGTCTTAAAAATTATAGAGGAAAAAACCCCTAGTTTTGATGATTATAAATTTTTAAAACATTTTATTTGACAGAGATCACAAGTAGGCAGAGAGGCAGGCAGAGGGTGGGGGGGGCAGGCTCCCTGCTGAGCAGAGAGCCTGAGGCGGGGCACGATCCCAGGACCCCGAGATCATGACCTGAGCTGAAGGCAGAGGCTTAACCCACTGAGCCACCCAGGCACCCCATGATTGTAAATTTTTGTTAGTACTTCCTTTATTCTGCCATGGTTGAGGGTTACTGTGTTTAGGCTGGTGGATAACTGTGTTGATAGCATTGTGCTAGAAAACTCACATGTCTTTATTCTGAGAATGAAACATTCCTCAGTGCATTCATACAGTACTCGAATGGTAAAAAGCCCTCATCTTTGGAATCTCCTGAATACCTTTAAGGCCAAATGCATTTTCTTTCTCTCTGTTGGTTGTCTGTATCTCTGGGTCTCTATCCCTTTTCCTTTCCTTTCTTTTTTCTTCCCTTCCCTTATGAATTGCATTCTTGCTGAAGAAGAGGAAAAACTTTTCTCTAGTTAACTGATTATAAATTGTAGCATTTAAGACTTCTATTGCCTCTGTGAATAACAGTGAAATTTAATTTTTGAATTAAAAAAACTTAATTAAGATTAAAATTTAAAATTTTTTTAAATTTAATTTTCCTATTGTCTGGGCACAAGGAAATGCCAAAGGGCCATGAAACTGAGCAGTTCACATTGAAGCTGACTGCATCTTCCGTATCAGCATTTTATGTCTGGCCTTCTGAGATTTCTCTAGGGGAACATTAGCTTGTGAAATTTATCTCAAATGTTTCCTTTGCTTTTGATTTATATAATCAGATGTCAGAAGCATTTTAAAAATTATTAAAATTGAAAAACATTAAAAAAAGACATTGAGGGGCACCTGGGTGGCTCAGTGGATTAAGCCTCTGCCTTGGGCTCAGGTCATGATCGCAGGGTTCTGGGATCAAACCATATGTCAGGCGCTCTGCTGAGCAGGGAGCCTGCTTCCCCCTCTCTCTGCCTGCCTCTCTGCCTACTTGTGATCTCTCTCTCTCTCTCTCTCTCTCTCTGTGTGTGTCAAATAAATAAATAAAATCTTAAAAAAAATAGGCATTGATTTCTGTAGACAGTATGAACTCCATAAAAAGTCTTATGTTTGTGTTCCTGATGGGTTATGATCTATCATAAAAAAACCTATAAGAGCAGAAGTTGTAATAGATTCACTTAGTGGTAAACATTAGATTGCACTCCTCATTTTAGCTCCAGAGAGAATTAAACAAGAAAATCTTAATTGACTTACTTGATTCTAAGTATAATGCCACTGTACCAAGTGGTTTGGGTGCTTTGGAAAGTGTGGCTGAGGTTTTCCATGTAAGCTAGAGACAAGTAGTCGAGACCACCTTTTCACAAAGGAGTTTGACCAAGTTCCTAGGGGTTAACCAAGTTTGCAGTTGCTGAGCATGAACTTGGCGCTTAGGAAGGGACCCTTTGGTATCAGTTTAGGTGTGGATCCAGATATCTAATCCTTGCCCTGGAGGAGCTAGTTGATATTTTAGAAAGATAACATTTTAACATAGTAAGAAAAATAGATCGTAAGTCTGTGGTGCTTAATGTTAGTGAGGTGAGACCAGACCAGAAGAACGTAGTTGAGGTGGAACATTCAGGAATACTGGTTGGGAAGCTGGTTCCCAGGCAGGAACACTTAATTGTTCTTTCTTTGTGTAGTTTGTGCCAGCAGGCCAGAGTCCTGTTCTCTACCCATGCCTCTTAATGTTCTTGGGATTTTATTTCCCAAGACCCACTGAAAAATCAGGGGATAAGCCCTTGAGTTCCTGGTATGTTGGGAGAAAAAAATTCAGTGATATGAATTATTAAATATTAGTCACTGTCTGCCCTTGGTGGTATTGTCTTATGTATTTTTAAAACCTCAGATTGTTTGCCAGGAATCAAACTTTCAAAAGCAGTCGTTTTATTTATTTATGTGCATCTCTTTTGAAAACATCAGTCTGTCCTTGAGGTTATTTCTGTGTCAGATGATTTTTAGGAAACATGTGCTTTTTTAGAAAACAATAATTTTAGGTATATTTTTGGTGTGTTCCACAAATTTCGTAAAGCTTTCACTCTTCATAGGAAAATAATGAAAACAAAACAAAGTCCTTGGCAGTTATCTTCTTGTAAAGTCCCAAATTGTTGAGTCCCTGTCCGGCTGCCTCATCTTACTACGGTATCATGACATTTGAGATTTCTTAACATACATATTTGCCTAAACTAGTGCTGTTTGTGGTAAATTTATAGCATTTGTTTCTAGATTGAGGAACAGAGGAATCTAAAGGACTTGTCCAGTTGTATATGCTAAACTTATTAAGTGTTGAAGCTCAGGCTGATAAAAGATTTTATTTTATCTCTTCCTTAACATTAGACTCAGTTGGTTGACTGTTTATCGTGGCACTTGTTCCATTCTCTCTTGGCCAATCTAACAGTTAATTCTCACCTGGATAATAATAGGGTCATTTTTCTTGTGCTAGCAGCTACCTCTGAGGTGGCCTGTTATTCTCAGATTCTTGTAATAGAACATTTTCTTTTCAAAATATGAGTAAGTCCAAATGTACCTTGAAATTATTGGATCTACATTTTATTTATTGCAATCATTTTCAAGATTTAAAACTATTTAAGCAGTTTTCAGAGAGGTTAATACCACTGGTATAATATGTTCAGAATCTGTCTGCCCGGATTAGTGTTCCTGGGAGGCATAGCCTTATTCCATTAGAAATTTCTACCTAGGTGACCCACTGTAATCTAGAGGTTTCTTCCCCCCACCCCCGGGTTGAACTCTTTTTTTCTTTTGTCTGGAAGTTACTCACATTAAACTTACGTGTTATATGTAGCTCACAGGAAAGAGAAAACAAACTAAGGAATATAATCCACAGATAGACATATTAATGTTAATAGGACTACTGGTAACTTTTGTCCGATTTATACTTTTTATTTTCAAAAAAAAATTTTTTTTAATTTTTAAACTTTTATTTATTTCCTTTTTTTCTTTTCTTTTTCTTCTTTTTTTTTTTTTTTTAATATTTTTGTTTATTTGACAGACAGAGATCACAAGTAGGCAGAGAGGCAGACACAGAGAGAGGAGGAAGCAGGCTCCCCGCATAGCAGAGAGCCCGATGCGGGCCTCGATCCCAGGACCCTGGGATCATGACCTGAGCCAAAGGCAGAGGCTTTAACCCACTGAGCACCCAGGTGCTCCTAAACTTTTATTTATTTGACAGACACAGTGAGAGAGGGAACACAAGCAGAGGCAGAGGGCAAGGGAGAAGCAGACTTCCCGCTGAGCAGGGAGCCTGGTGCGGGGCTTGATCCCAGGACCCTGGGATCATGACCTGAGCTGAAGGCAGATGCTTAATGGCTGAGCCACCCAGGGGCCCCTTTTTTCAAAGTTTTATATGCTTAGCTCATAATTCCTTTTATAATCAGAAAAATCTGTTAAAAGTGTCTAACTATAATGGATTCTGATAAATTCTACTTACATGTGTTACTGTTGTGTTAGAGAATTGGGGAGAAGAAGAACATCTGCTTTATTTTCAGGACAATAAGCAGTTGAACAATGTATTTGGTGGTGTGGAATAGTCTGAATCTGCCTAACAATATTATGGTACTCGAGCCCTACTCTTGAAAAGCTGAAATGCTAAAACCATCAAACTTGAGATGCAAACCTTATATTCTTTAGTATTGCATATGTTTAAATTTATTGTGATTAAAGACAATATACTGAATTGATTTTGTTTGTTTGTTTATTTGTTTTCCCCAGCATCAGGGTCAGTACTTTTGTGACCTTCAGACATTGTCCTTCTGCTTTTCGCTTGCTGTCAGATGTCACTGCAGCAGTTCTAATCTGGAGCTTTTAGTTCTGTAGCTTAGAGAAAACACATGGAGTATAACATTCTATGTAGATTTACTAAGTTCTAACTGATGGTGTGAACACTTCCTTCTTCTTATTTTTTTTTTTTAAAGTTTTTATTTATTTGACAGGCAGAGATCACAAGCAGGCAGAGAGGCAGGCAGAGAGAGAGGAGGAAGCAGGCTCGCTGCTGAGCAGACAGCCCGATGCGGGGCTCAATCCCAGGACCCTGGGATCATGACCTGAGCCTAAAGCAGAGGCTTTAACCCACTGAGCCACCCAGGCGCCCCTGAACATTTCCTTCTTAATGTGAAATGTGTATGGTTGCCTTCCTCAGCATCCGGGAGAGGGAGCTTTGTGATTTATGCCCCTTTAAGTGTTTTAGTAACTAACTACCCAGGGAGGATGGAGATATATAGATATAGATCTATAGATCTATATCTATATATCTATATAGATATCTATATCTATCTATATATCTATATCTATATCTATCTGTATATCTATATAGATATATATATCTTATATATATCTATATATATATCTTATATATATCTATATATATATATTTTTTTCTTAACTGTATATGCAAAGACTTAGATGGGGTGTAGGTAAGGCTTTGGATCTGAATTCCATTAACACCACTTAATGGCTGTAATCTTGGGCATTCCACTTAGTCTCTGCAAGCTCTTTTCATCATCTATGAAATGGGGATGATCATGCTTTCATCATGGAGTTGTGCATATTACATCATCTGTGTAATGTGCTTAGTATAGTCCCTGCACATAGTAATTGATCAATAAATGTTATCAATAGTAATAACTGTGGATTTAATTAATTGGGTCTTATTAATTCCTGCCAATTCTTACTTTCATTGTTCAAATAATCCTCAATTGATTTGAAGCATGAAGCTTATCAAGCTTGAAATTTGAAGACTGTTTATGGAATACTTACTGTATATATTTTTTCCACTGATGGTAAAGATTGCTCACCCTCCTGTAAAGAAGTTATAATCAGACAATGTCTATACATGACAAAGGGGCTTGGGTACACCTGTTGCATTATGACTTTGAAAGGAATGGTTACAAACCACCTAGAAGAGTTCTGTTAGGTTAAAACTATGGTCTGTGATTGTATAGTCTAGATAATCTGTTTAAAGCAGCAAGAAAAGTGAGATTACACCATGACTTTTCAGGAAATTCTCCATTTTTAAATAAAAATGTCAGTGAATTTTCATACTTCACTATATGTTATGGAAATGGAATTTGCCACTAATCTGTCCCTCTTGGATTAATATGGGTCCAACAGGTTATGTAATTTATCTTTGATAATGGAAATATTAAGGGCTGAAAAAAATCATGACTAATTTTTTTTCTAGTCTCTGTCTACCATTATTTAACTTCTACCATTATTTAACTTCTGTTGCATTTAAAATCTTTTAGTGGAATTAGGAAACAATAGCTGTTATAGTCTGTTGATGGAAATGCTCTTATAATGTTTTATTTATGTGACACCTGCCTTTGGAGTAGCTGGAAGCAGATGTGAAGCATTACTCAATTACTCATTTTTTTGTTAACCATTTGGAGAATAGTTTTCTTGTGTTAGATGTCCTTGGACAGGCTCTTTTGGCTAAGTCTTGGAAATCAAAGTGAACAGGATAATACAATCTCTCTGAAAAAAATTTTTAAGGTGTTGCTCAGTGAAAAGTTAGTAAAAATAACTGCAATATATGAATTAGTCCGAGAAGTAATTGTTTTGATAGCAAGTGATTATTTCTTTTAGCCCTTATTAATGATACCAGCTTGTGAAATCTTTTTCCTGATTTCTCTTAAGAGTGTGCCGTGCATAATTTAAACTCTGAAAGTGGCTGGAGTCATTTATACAAATATCAGTTGTCATATTTGTCTATAGCAAGTATTTGTTATTTTGCTGAGGTGTGTAGGGAAATTCCTCCTTATACTAAATAATTTCAGGGTATTTTTTTTAGGTGGGTAGAGGGGGAGTCTCCCAGTTGGAGTACATTAACAAAGGCAGCCCATGTTCCTTAATAAGCCAGAAGATACAAGCAAGAAAAAAAAGGCCATTTATAAATCTTACCTACTAGAAATGATTGTTTCCTTTTTGGATAAAAGTGGGAAGCAGAAACTACTGTTTTAGTAGGGGGAAGGTTTAATGTAGGATTTTACAGGGAGTGAAAACTGACAATAACTGATAGTAATTTGAGGAATTTGAGAATTGCTGGAATCACAGGAAGTTGCCCCCTATGGCTCAGCCACCTGCAACCCCAAAGTGGATGATTGTTAGCTAGGAGTGTTATCCAGAAGCCATACATGTCAGTCCAACACATGTCCCCACTTCTACCCACTACTGTTGGAGCGGTTTATGGCTGCTTATATCCAGCCTTTTACCTTTCACAGGAGTACCTCTTATCAATAGCCTAACCCAAAACCTCCTGACAAGGAAGCTGGGAAATGGAGCTTCCAAAGTAACACACACTAATATCCATCCACGTATCCCATTGGATAGGATTTGTTATAAAAGAATAAAGAGAGATTTTAATTTTTTTTTAAAAGATTTTTATTTATTTATTTGACAGACAGAGACCACAGGTAGACAGAGAGGCAGGCAGAGAGAGAGGAGGAAGCAGGCTCCCTACTGAGTAGAGAGCCTGACGTAGGGCTCGATCCCAGGACCCTGAGATCATGACCTGAGCTGAAGGTAGAGGCTTTAACCCACTGAGCCACCCAGGCGCTCCAAAGGGGGATTTTAAACATAATGTTGCTTTCAAATATGGCTATAATGAACGCACTGAAGTTAAAATTTGGCCATAATTCTCTACATAATTCCCAATGTATATTTGGGGATCCCTGTAGAGTAAGAAGAGTTGAACTGAGAAAATGTTTTCAAATGTAATTAAACTTTCATGAATGCTAATTTAAATAATTATAATTATATCCCATAACATTTATGACATTTAAGGTAAAAATTTATTAACTTGAATTTGGAAATTTTCTTTTAATAATTTCAGGACACTCCCCCTCGTCCCCCTCCCCAGCCTCCCAGGACTGCTATTTTCTATAGGCTCCATGCACATCTCACTGGCCCAGGTCATTGTGTCCCTGGTTCCTAACAGCATTACCCTCTCTGTATTTCAAGGGCAAAGATAAGGAGTGGGGTATGGTGGTTAAGAATTAAATTAAATGGAAGAGAGCTATGAAGTTAAAGCTTATGCTCTAAAACTTTATAGTCTTATTAACCTATTTCAAGCAGCAATGAAAATGAAACTGCAAATCTGATAGCGAAGTTTCAGATCTCAGCGTCATTCTTAAAGCTACATGATCTTGGGCCCGTTGATTAGTTTCCTTATCTGTAAAATAAGGAAAATATGATCTTCCTCATAGTTACTATGAATATCTATTTAGGCGATTCAACATAAAGCACATAGCTCTCAATGAAGGTCAACTAAGTAGGTAGAGGTGTGATTTCTAACTTGTGCTCACTGCATTTGTTGGGGTGCATTCTGCACACTGCACAGTGCTGGACCAAGAAAGTGGGTCCAGTTTTGCCCTTTTGCTACCCTGGAGGGTTGGGAATGGGCAGAGACTCCAGGAGAGACTGTCTAGTGTGGGAATCTCTAGTTGGTTGGATGATAATGATAGCTTTCCTTTTTACAAACTGCATTTGAAGTAGGAATTCACAAAAGTGTCTTACAAATGTTAATTATATAGAGAGAATGCCAGTATCTTCTAACAGTGTATTTTCTTGGTTGAGAACTATACAGACATTTTTACCTCATGCCTTTGATGAAATGATAGAGTCCTGAAGCTGTGTGTGTGTGTGTGTGTGTGTGTGTGTGAGAGAGAGAGAGAGAGAGAGAGAGAGACAGATGAGAGGGTATTGCTACCACCACAGCCTGCTGTTTGCTAATTTGAGTGCTAGGAAAGGAAATGGTTATGTATAAGCTGTCAAGGGGAAGATATTTTAGGTGAGGAAAGAAATCACATAATATCCTTGAGTAGTAAAGCTTAATACTGGTATAAAAACAAATAGTGCTTCTCTGTCCTAGCAATAGAATAAGAAAAAATATTTTTTAATTGCAGCTAAATTGATTTAAGCTTCAAACGAGGAAATGGTTAAAGTTGACTGTTAGTAGTAAACTCAGATATTTAAGATGGTATTTGGTTTAAATGGCATTAACCATAAAATAAGCAGCTGTTAGTTTTGAATAGGCCTGCCCAGAAGTAGAAAGTAGTAGTGATAGTTGCCTTTATTTTTTTCAATTATTTTTTAAAGTTTTATTTAGAGAGAATGGGGTCTCTGGCTTGTCATGTGGGCTTTGATAGGTAAATCAGATTTTGCACAAATAAGAAGCCTTAAATGCGTATCTCCTGTGTTTTGTTAAAGTGATAATGTAGGATGTTTTTCATTTAAGTAGCAGTTTTAAATTCTGATTACAATAATTTTATGTAATAATCACTGAGGCTCTCCTCAGGAATGTAGTGAGAAGTGCTTTCAAGCAGTTCTCATTGACTACCCATCATATCGCATCCTTGGATCTTTCCATGTCTCTGCCATTCTGTCTTCCTTCTTTGCTTTTGGGTCATTTTGGACTAATTTATTATTTAGACATGGCTTCAGTCATCTTAGACAAGCGCCCCCCCCCCCCCCCCCCCCCGTTGTGGAGCTCACTTTGACATATGACATTGTGCTGCGGACCATTTCCAGTAGCCAAAAAGGAGGCCCGGGGAAGCCATCTGTAATTCGGAGACCTGGACTTGACTCTGGCTCCGAGCCACCACCACAAGCCCTCTGTTTCTGAGCGTGGCTGTGATGGGGCGGGGTGGCTGCCAGGTGTTCTTCCCAGTTTCTCTGGGGGATTGTCCATGGATCTGCTGTTGTTGCTAAGACTTCAGGGAATCAGAAAATGGTGAGCTGGGCGCCTGGGTGGCTCAGTGGGTTAAGCCGCTGCCTTTGGCTCAGGTCATGATCTCAGGGTCCTGGGATCGAGTCCCGCATCGGGCTCTCTGCTCAGCAGGGAGCCTGCTTCCCTCTCTCTCTCTTTCTCTGCCTGCCTCTCAGTGTACTTGTGATTTCTCTCTGTCAAATAATAAATAAATAAAATCTTAAAAAAAAAAAGAAAAAAAAAGAAAATGGTGAGCAACCTCTGACCTAGGTGATTTCCTTTTATGATAAAGGTACAACATTTTGGTATTCTCCACATTCCGGTGGCTCCCTTGTCTTCAGTTGACTCTTGTGATTTGAGCATCTCTACAACACCAGCTTTTATCCAGTGTTTACATGGATCATGGTAGCCATGATTGGATTTGACTATATTCGTTTGTTATTATATGTATCTTTAATATTTCCTTACAGGAAGGGAAAGGAATACTTTATTTTTTCTTTGCTCTCTCTTTCTTTTTTAAGAAATGGCTTAATTTTATTATAAAGATTAGAGATTTTGCATCTTAGAAAGCAATATGAAAACTAACAGCAAAATTTTATCTGAAATGAAATATGATTATTTCATGAAATCAATAGAATTGAATGAACTGAAAAATCAATGTGCTTTATAAATATGCCTTTTAAATCATTCCCTATATCACTGTGGTGAGTATATTGGCTCAGTGGATTGCAATCTAGATGTCAATGTAGAATTGCATTTATAAAAACTATTCTCAATAAACTGTTCCAATGCAACAAACCATTGTTCTGGGCCTATTTTATGTAATCACTGTGGCAGGTAATGGGGAAGCTTCATTGTTCTAGAGTGATTTTTTTCAGTCTAGTCAGAGATAAACCAGAGACTCTACCTAGAAAGAAAAATACTACATATAAATATGTGGTAGCATATGCCAGTGGTTAACTATGTCCTAACTGGAATTGAGAGCATTTGATAATGGCTATGATTTGGGTAGGAATGCTTCATTATGAAATGGTATATATGAAATGAGGATTGACCTAAAGACAACTAGGAAGGAGGAGGAATTCTAGGGAAGGCTGATATATTAGACTGTGTAATGCAGAAAGGCACTCACTACATTTCAAGGGTCTCATTATAGATATCACAGATACCACAAATTTGTATGTTTATGACAATTTTCAGGTAGATAGTAGTCTACATTTGAACTGCTTTGGTTTCTTGATATTCTTTGAATATATCAGGTAGATTTCTAGGGCTTTTGTTGTGACTGTTTATTCTGCCTTGAATGTTTGCTCCATAGATACCTATGTGGTTAACTCCTTCACCTACTTCAAGCCTTCACTCAGGTGGCACCTTCAAGATCATGCTTACCCTGTCCCCCCAACTTAAAATAAAAATTTCCTTTACCTGCCCCTCATATTACCATGATGCAACATTGATTTGTAAATGTTGTATATAATGAGCATGTGAGGGTGATCTGGCTGTGACATCGGTCACCTCATTGATTGTCAGGGTTGATTTGGACAATCTGGCTGACTAGGTGGTTGTGCCTCTCTCTCCCTCACTGTTCCATGTGCATCCCTTCTGAAGCTGCACGCTCTGCCAAAGAGGACCACCTTCCTCAGTAGAGGAGGACTATTCTTTGGTCAAGGCTACATGAGTAGCTGTGCTGTCTTGCTGGAACTAAATAAGCTCTCATGGTCCATTTGTAGGAGAATGCAGGGTAGTCAAGCTTCTGGGACTCCAGACACATCCAAATGAGGTGCTGCATGTAGCAGTTTGCTTTTCTTAAAAGAAAAAAAAAAGTTGAATGTAAAGAATAATTATATTACACTTAATTAATAATAAGTTCATTATTCCCCTCCTCTCACTTGAAGTTTCATGATGGCAGAGTATTTTATCTTGTATGTATTTTTTACATTGGTATATGTAATATACCATCACTTTGGTATGCTTAGCCTGTCACTTTGGTACACAGGAGACACTGAGGTATTTTTTGAATGAATGGATGAGTTTGGAAGAATGCGGTTGGAAGCTTTCTAGCTTAGGAGATTTGGGGAATAGGGAGTCCATTACCTAAAGTTATGAGAAGGTTTTTGTTTTTGTCTTGTTTTTATTTATTTTTTATTTTTAAAAAATATTTTACTTATTTGACAGACGAAGATCACAAGTAGGCATAGAGGCAGGCAGAAGTGGGGAGGAGGGGTGGGAATCAGAATCCTTGCCGAGCAGGGAGCCCGATGCGAGGCTCAATCCCAGGACTCTTAGATCATGACCTGAGCTGAAGTCAGAGGCTTCACTGAGCCACCTAGGTGCCCCTGTTTTTATTTTTGATGGTGGGAGACATCATATCTGTTTTTCAATGTGGATTTCAGTTTGGGATATATTAGAGGGAATTATAGAAGGTGGTATCAGTGGGGACTTCAGATAGGGCATCTGGGCGTTTTTGGAAGCAACTGAAGTCATGACTGAGAGTGTAGGCCTGGTAAAAGGGAGGGCTATGGATGAAACCGTGGTAAGTGACGTTTAGAGAATGAAGAGGGCAGGAGGCAGTAGGGGAAACTGACACAGTAGTCAGAGTAGGAAGCAATTCCAGAGAAAGTATGGTCTTGAAGACGATGGAAAAAGATAGTGATACTCTTACAAAATCACGTAAGGAAGGTAATCAAAATTCTGCATCAGATTTGGCAATGGGAAGAGTTGGTGATTGATTTTCATTGGTTGGATAGTGTGGATGGCATGGGGGGTTGGTACAGGAAAGGAACCAAGAACATGAAGACCCCACTCTTTGATCGTTCATGATGGGAACTACACCTGTTGGACATCATTTAATCACGTTACATGTTTGTGTTTATTTAGACGCCCATTTCCACATGAAGTAGCAATATGTCCTTCTTTAACAAAATAAGCACCTTTGCTCAGTTTTCTAGGAAATGGAAATAAAGTATCTTGAGGAAGGAAGGGTGCCTATTCTGGGGGGCCCATGTGAGCTGTATCTACTCAATGGCTTGGAGCAAAGACAGCTCCACAAGCTCTTGTTGGAACTCATTTTTTGAGGTAGAGGAGGAAAGTGATGTATGGCAAGAGAACCATGTTATCTACAGGTTCTGGTAAAGATAGACTCTGCTTTTGATTCCTTCTCAGCTAATATAATAATGAAAATATTAGAGTACCCATCCTGCAGGGTGAAGAAGGAAGAAGAGAAAGTGGAGAAATGACATGAGGCAGTTGAAAAGGGTTGACGGCATCTGGATATGGCTTGAGTGTGACAGGGGTCAAGGATGATTTCAAGATCATATGGGGTGGAGGAAGAGGCAAGTATTTTTGTTCTTGTTTTGTGTTGTTGTTGTTGTTGTTGTTGGTTTTAAACACAGATGGAGGTGTAGGTTCTCAGGAAATAATGAGTTTCATTTTAGCCATGCATAGTTTGAGATGGCTGAGGGAAGTTAGGATAGGAATTTTCGGTAGAGAGTGTTTTTGAACAAGCTTAGAAGAGAGAAATCAGCTTTGTCTGTTTTTAGTTGAAGTGCTGAGATGATGGTAAAGCTACCCAGTGCTAGCTGCTCTAGTATTTTAGGTGACTGCCCTGGTTAGTCTTCATGCTACCCTGTGAGACTGGTACTGTTATTTCTGTTTGGGGTTAGAGAGATTCTGTTATTTGCCTGGCATCCAATAGCTTTAAAGTGATAGAGCAGGAGGTCATCCTGAACTCCTGATCCTCTCTGCTTCCTTGGCTGTCACTTGGGGGGTGATTAGGGAGTCTCGGGGAATATCAGACCTCCAACAACTTTGGCACTGCTTTTGCTTTTTGAATGCCTTTGTGTTATGTTCATTACTTCAAAGATTATTTGGTTAAACTTTTGTTGCAGCTACAGGCATTTCTTGCTGTTGGAATCCTTTTGGAAACGCTGATTTTCTTCTGAAAGATCTAAGGGGCTTTTTTTTTTTTCTCTTACAGACCAACTATTCAGGTATTTTTTAAAACTAAATATGCTACCTCTATTTTTTTTTTTTTCCACTTCAACAGTGCATTTCCATGCCTTCACTTTGATTTTTTTTTTTTCTTTCCTTCTTGTGTTTTGCCTGACTTTGTTGAGGAGGAGGGGAGATTGACCTCAAGCCCTGCCTAGTCACTTAAAACAATTTCACCCAGGTAGATGATCTTATTTCAATTCTCTCTTTAAAGTTTTGACCTAAGATGTGGCTTAATAACAAATAAATCCCTAAAAATAAAGGGGCTGGTGCCTGCGTGGCTCAGTCAGTTGAGCGCCTAACTCTTGATTTGGGCTCAGGTCACAATCTCAGGGGTCTGCTCCATGTGGAGGCTGGTGAAGATTCCCTCCACCCCAACCCTCGCCACCTTTCCCTTGCTCATGCTTGCTCTTTCTCTCTATATATAATTTTTTTTTTAAAGAAGAATTGGCTTAATCCAGGTATGTTAGACATTGGGATTTGCCTTTTAATACAGTAGCATGAGTGTCCATGGCTGGGAAATTATTAATATATTTAGTATGGCAAACATGAGTATGACTAGTATATAAGCAAGTTGCCTTACTTCAGGGGATTCTACAAATGTCAGTAAAGTTGGTATTTTTGTTTTAATTTTAACTTTATTGGTATCTTAATTGGCCTTCTCTATATAAGATTCATCATGGCAGGTGATATTATACTTTGTATAATTTCATAAGTATTTGGCGTAATTCCATAAACATTTTCATGAAGGTTTGAGTATATAGGATCTCAGGTCACTCTAAAATGTATAGAATATAGGAGAAAATCAACAATCATAACTGTCTGCATATAGGTTAAATCCTATCTTAAAAAGATTAAATCATATTATAGAGGAAATTCATCTACAAAACCCCTATGTAAGAGTTTCTATGTAGTACTTCTGTGTTTGGCTGTAGTGAAAGGGCAGGAGGGGTGATATTACCAAAAAGAGATATAATTTATTCTTCCCAAATATGAAATAAACCTCATAAACCATCACATTTAGACAAATGACATGGAATGGAAGATGAGTAAGGTTATTTTTAAGAGTGGGAAGTACATGGTGACAATTATATTTCTATCAATTACACTGATCATGTAAAGTGATTTTGTACATTTAATCATGGATGGCCTTTTTAAATTAATCACTTCAGAAACTTAGCTCAGAAAACTAGGTACAACCTTCAGAGACCCACAGGTCACCTTCCTGTCCTTTGGCGTGGAAGATTAGAATTAATCTACAACAGAGGTTCTCAAACTTCTTCAATTTATGGCATATTGAATGTCTGATTTTTTTTCGACTTTACCCCTCAGCCAGAATAACAACAAAACAAAAAAAGCTAGCATTTTTGTTTTTGAGAAGCTATAGACATCTTAAGAGTACCTTGAAGAAAGAATACATGTACATTGAAAGAAAAAAACTTTCTTAAATACCCACAATTATTTACTAATGAGATGTGTATGCCTGATGAGCACTACAAAACTTCTCATCTCTTGGAACAAGATTACATACCATCGTACCTTCATTTTCTGCAACTGCTGAATACCGAGCTTCACAAAGATATCTTTGAAAGGAATGTGGTATGATCTAGTGTTAAATCTTTATACTGATTTGATCCAGTGGTTTATGCAAGGTCTGACAGATGTATTCCTCTGTTTTTTGTTTTTTTTTTTTTTTTTTTTTTTCTTTTTGAAAATTTAAGATCTCTTGCAGTGTTCCTATGAGTTTGCTGTTCTGTTCCAGGGCACCTTGGTGTGTAACTTGGGGCCCAAAGATGAATAATCTTTTTTTTTTTTTTAAGATTTTATTTGTTTATTTGACAGAGATCACAAGTAGGCAGAGAGGGAAGCTGGCTCCCCGCTGAGCAGAGAGCCCAATGTGGGGCTCGATCCCAGGATCCTGGGATCATGACCCAAGCTGAAGGTAGAGGCTTTAACCCACTGAGCCATCCGGGTGCCCCCAAAGATGAATAATCTTATACTAGGTAGATAATGGAAGAGAAACTAGAAATTATTTGCCTCCTAGTGCTGTGTGAGAACATAGGTAAATTGTCAGATACAATGCCTGGCTGCCCGGCTGATATAAATTATTTGTCCCTTGTCCTGTCAACAGCTTTTATAGCCATATTTCCCCTTGTCATGGTCTGACTTATATTTACAGTCTAGTAATCTTTACTAAGTACGGCATCATATGATTTATTGCCACTTGTTTGATTGTATTTGTAGGTGGGTGACTTGGTTATTATTAAGTCACTGCTATAGAGCGGATGGCTTTATAAAAACTTTATTTACAGGGGTGCCTGAGTGGCTCAGTCATTAAAAATCTGCCTTCTGCTCAGGTCATGATCCCAGGGTCCTGGGATAGAGCCCACATAGGGCTTCCTGATCAGCAGGGAGCCTGCTTCTCTCTCTCCCTCTGCCTGCTAGTCTGCCTACTTGTGCTCTTTCTCCATCTTTCTAATAAATAAATAAAATCTTAAAACCTTTATTTACATAAAACATAAGGGGAAAAGAAATATTCATTAATATCAGACTGAATATATACTATTTTCCTGAGAGTTTAATCAAACTCAAAAAATAGCTGTGTGCAAGATTCAAGTCTGGTCAGTTTGCAGAGGTCACATATTCCCTGATGTGATCCTTATTGTAACCTGTTAATGGACTGATAGCTTCCTTATGCCATGGTGAAGATGCTATTTCAGAACAGCATTTATAGGGCCGTTTTGAAAAATACAGTGCTTATTTTAGCAGCTTCATTTGTGGTGTAGAGGCAGTGATCATTCTGTAACATGACAGCACTCATCAGTTCTCATCATACTTTCATGTTTTAGTGACTTAACAGATTGGGTTAAGATCTGATTGGGTCTGATCGAGTATGGCCCTTTCAATATCTAGATTTTATAAGATGTGATTTTCACATATATGTTGAAGAGACAGTTTCTCATCTCTATTAGTAGTGAAGGCCCGAGAACAACTCTGAGGCCTGGCACTGATGGCTTCTAGTCATTAGCACATTTTCTAGAAGAATGTAGGAGGAATAGCACATTCATATTCAGTAGTGGGGGCATACAGCCAACCCCTGCCTAATATGTGTGAAGACCTTGTGAGTACACTCTACCATGTCTTCACATACCCTGTTAGTTTTTGGTGGGTTGTCTAAGTATTAGAGCTTGTATGGTACATACAAATGGATGTCTGCTCGTACATGTTTCTTTCAAATTATTGAAAATATCAAGTGTTGAGTTTTATTTTGCAATGTGTGTCTAATGCAGGTTTGGGTTTCTTAAAGTAGAGGAATTTGAGCTCATTTTAGTGAGTTACAAATGCTTGCTTGATAGATAATCATGATGCAAATGGATGAACATACAGAACAAATAGAAATTTTATGGAAAAAGAACTGTTGAGGGGCGCCTGGGTGGCTCAGTGGGTTAAGCCTCTGCCTTTGGCTCAGGTCATGATCCCAGGGTCCTGGGATCGAGCCCCGCATCGGGCTCTCTGCTCTGCAGGGAGCCTGCTTCTCTCTCCCTCTCTCTGCCTGCCTCTCTGCCTACTTGTGATCTCTGTCAAAATAAATAAATAAAATCTTAAAAAAAAAAAAGAAAAAGAACTGTTGAAAGATCTAAGGAGTTTCCTAAAGAGATCAGGTTTTAACCAATCAAGATACAGAATCAAAGTAAGCCTACAGGTTTTCTGCTTACCTATTCTAGGAAAAGCCAAAGGAGCCAAATAAGACTTTTGATCTGCGTTCAAAACCCAGCTTCATTGGTTATTATTAGCTTGGCTTTGGACAAGTTATTTCACCTGTCTAACCACATGTACCTACGTAGAAAATGGGAACAATACCTGGTTCATAGAATGATCCCAACAGTTAGATTAAGTAATAGCACAGAGGACCTCATTCAGCCCCGATACATCCTACTGCCTGAGGAAGTTTACTGAGCCAACGCTCTCCTGTCCTTCAGAGCTCACACATAGTTTCTTATTTGTTAAGCCTTCCCTGAGCTCTGTTTTCATTAACTGTCATCTCCTGTGTTCCCATAGACATGAACATATCCCTATACGGCACTTAGCAAATTGTACTGGAATGATTTGTTCCTGTCTCCCTCGGTGGGCTATACAATCCTTGAGAGAGCCGAGTTTTTTGGTGCCTTGCACCAAATTTAATAGTGCTCAGGAATGATAGGGAGTGAATGACCTGCTTAGTGAGTGACCGTTTCCCCCTACCAACTCACCTGCAGGCTCTATATTAATATGTCTGTGTGACTGTGCTCTGGACACCCTGCCCTGTGCTCCCCAGCACTGCGGCAAGAGCTATATGCTTGTAGAATTCAGTTGCAGGAAGTAATAATTACACTGAAAAAAGTTCTCTAGGAAACTTTTCTGACCCCACCCTTCTAGGCAGAATACTCATTCTGTTGTTTGTATCCTCAGAGAACCATGTACAGATTTCCGTCTTCTCCATCATTTACCTGAATTCTCTTCTTGAACTCCTATTGATTTGTGTTTGCTTTCCTGGTGGATAATAAGCTCCTTGAGGGTTGGCGTTGCGTCTAATTCATGTTTGCATTTTCAGGACTCAGAGTGTGTTTGTAGTCAGCCTGAATGTGTCAGACCATCTCAGACTGAGATGTTGGTCCTTCGATTTTGTTAGGATGAAGAATCTTCCCATTTCTTAAAAAAAGCTTAAAAAATTGATCTGCACTGTAGAGAACAGTTTAAAAGATGTTTTATGAATGTTTCCTCATTATGGGATCTACCCAAATATAACATTTGGTTATTTATATTCATGTATAGTATATAATCTATTGTGTGCACATTTTATTTGATATATTTTATGGAAGATATATTTTCTGTAGATGTATTTTACAGGAGATGCTTTCTAAATACCAACAAAACTCCCAGTGCTATGAACTATGTGAGTTGTTAAAGGTGATAAAACCTAGCAGGCCAGGAATCTGCTGTTTCCGCATTGCTCTTCAGGGACCCTAGAGGTTGAAAGCTTTATTTTGGAAAAGTGATCTTTATTTTAATGGGGGGTAAACTGATATATTAGGTAACCGTGCACTTGTAGAGATTCTTGTCTACCAGACTTGGTATGTAGGGTAGAAAAACCATGCTTCACTCAGAAGGCTATTAGGCATGGTGGGAAAGATCATTTTCTCATGCTATTTTTCCTCACATTTTTTCATACTTGTAGATGAAGGACATATTTATACAAGTACTCTCTCCTTACAAAGAAAGAAATACGATGAACTCTCACCACCCAAAGATAGCCATTGCTGAATTTATTGCATATAGTTCTACACATGTACACACATGTATATGCATGTTATGTATATGTGTGTTCACATGCTTGTACCCACCCATCCATATTTTACAAAATGAGGTTGTACAACAGTTAATGAATTGTCTGTTTTCTTGCTTTTTAAACTTAATGTTAATGATTTTTATCATTTTTCAAACTATGACATCCTTTTTTAAAGAAAAAAAGTATTTAGAGATTGAGCATGAGTAGGGGGAGGGGCAAGAAAAGAGGGAGAGAAAAAAAATCTCAAGCAGACTCCCCACCGAGTGCAGATTCAGACACAGGGCTCTATCCCAGGACACTGAGATTATTACCTGAGCCGGACACTAAACTGACTGAGCCACCCAGCTGCTCCAGCTTCCCAAGAAATTTTAATGAAGAAAATATCTAAAAGTGGCACACAAAAGTGGTTCTGAGACTTTGGGTTTTATTCACTTGTGTGAGGAAAAGAGTACTGGACAATTTTGACAAGTAACGGCAGTGATGAAAATTGCATATGATATCTCAGTGTCTACTCTCACCTTCATTTCATAAAGGAGAGGGCTGATTCCAACACACTGATATGAGCAGGGTATCTTCTCAGAATGCCAGGCACTCAGAAAGTACCGTCACAAGGGCTCGGGTGAGCGGCGCTGCGGAACCACTGCAGTTGTGCTGAGTTACTGTGCAGGGTGTTCACACGTGATGTGGTGCAGAGGCCAGATGGTGGCTCTTGGTCCAGGAGAAGAAAAGCCTCTGGGTTTAGTGGTCCCTGTTGCCTTGCAGTGAGCACCTTCCTGCCTCCACCTCCACTTCCTCCTGGACTGGCTTTCTCAGCTCTCCAACTGCTCCTGCCTTCAGGTCGCTGCTGCTCCTTCTTCCCTTGCTTTTGTCTCTTCTCTGCTTCCCTCCCGACCTTTGTCTGTTTTTCTGATCTTTATGGTTTTCTGTGCTTAGAAAATTTGATCTTTTAAGACACTGTTTTCTTATGTTATCAGTGATGTAATCAAAGGCATTTATTAAGTTGTTTGTCTCTGTAGGCAGCAGCAACACACAGCCAGCCAGTGTCTGCCCCTCCCCCCAGGGGAGTCCTCAGTACAGGGATGGTCACTTTGGGTCTTTAGCACTTTGGGGCAGTTGACTTTGCTCCTTCCTCACTGTTCTTTGGGTCAAATATAGTTTTCTCTGTAATGATCGAATTCTTACTGTAGATTATAGACGTCCTTGGGTCAGTGTGTTTTCCTCTTCCCTTGAGTCTGTTGAGTGCAGAGCAGTGTCTTACATGGAGTAAATTTCTTTTCCTGTCTATTTCTGGGGACCAGCTTTTTGAGAACTTGATCAGTGTATGGAGTCAAACACTTTAGTCCCACATATGGCCTACATTATGGTCTAAGTTGCAAATGTATCCGATTTCCTCTCTGAAACATAATAAACAGTAGGTTATAGGTTATATGGGTCTGAAAGGTGTCTGACATTCCTATAGACATCACTTTTAGAGATTGGCATTCAATTATTAGGGATACAATCTTTTCAAAGATAGGATCACAAGCACCATGTAGAAGACACCCCTCCCCACACTCTGCTATACTTCATTCTAATATATTAGGCTTGGGTTTTGATTAGATTTCTTGTGGTAGGAGATTCTGTATTTAGGAATTGAAGGACTTTACAGCAAACATAGATTATAGGGGAACAAATTTGAATAAACAGCTTAAAGTTTTAAATAACTATTTTATTTTCATTGACTAAGGTCAAACAGTAAAAGTAGTACACTGGGGCATCTGGGTGGCTCAGTCGTTAAACGTCTGCCTTCGGCTCAGGTCATGATCCCAGGATCCTGGGATTGAGCCCTGAACTGGGCTTCCTGCTTAGCAGGGAACCTGCTTCTCCTCCTCCCTCTGCTGCTTCTTCCTCTGCTTGTGCTCTCTGTCAAATAAATAAATAAAATATTAAAAAAAAAAGTAATACACTAAGTAAAGAGCCTATACCTGACATTTAAAGAGAATATACCTGCTAATACTGGCTGCTGTACAATTTGATGAATGAGGAGAACAGTGATCCTGATGATGTTGGAAGATGGATAGTTCTAGAGTGGGCATGGAGTGGGGCATCATGCATGCTTGTTTTTTCCCAAAGATTTAGTTCTTAAGGAATTGCTCGTGTAAATTGAGTCTCTAAGTGGAGAGCTTTATCAATTGAAATCTTTTTTTTTAAACTTAAATTCAATAGTCAACGTATAGTACATCATTAGTTCTTAATATAATGTTCAGTGGTTCATTAGTTGTATATAACACCCAGTGCTCATCACATCATGTGCCCTCCTTACTGTCCATCACCCAGTTATTCCATCCCCTCACCTACCTCCCCTTCTGCCACCCTCAGTTTGTTTCTTGGAGTCAAGAGTCTTTGTCTCCCTCTCTGATTTCTCCCCCTTCAGTTTTCCCTCCATTCCCCTATTGTCCTCTGCACTATTCCTTATGTTCCACATATGACTGAAACCATATGGTAACTGTCTTTCTCTGATGGACTTACTTCACTTAGCATAATCCCCTCTAGTTCTATCCATGCCAATTGATTTCTTAACACTTGATTTATGCCTAGAATGTTCTGGCAAATGCAGGTCATCTTACTAATATTTTACAGAAACGGGTCTGTGGTTCTGCAGCTCTCTGGCTCCCCAAACTGAATGTATATGTCTGTGTTGTTCTGGTGGAATCAGTCTTGCAAATCTACAGCCTTGGGGGGAGGTGTGTAGCACCTGCTCGCTGGGAGAGTCACTTTATAAATGGAGCCCCAGGTGAAAATGGATGCCCATTAGAGCAGATGCATGACTTTTTTTTTAATCTCATCTCACTAAATACCCATCACCAGTTTCCTGGTATTATTGCTAATTGCTTCTTGGGTAAATTCCTGTGAACTTCATATGCACAGTAACATTAAAGCATTTTGGTATTCCTGTATGATTCATGTTTACTAGATAGGAAGTATAACAGTTGTACAAAAGTATACAAAAGCTATATGTAATTGATTTTTGATTTTTGATCAAAGTGAGATTACTAATAAAATGTAAATAGAAGATAAGATGATTTTTAACATAAATCTTTCAGAAGTGTACAGAAGTCAGTGAAGGAGCTAGTCACCTAAAATTTCCTTTTCTTTGTCATCAGAATATCTAAAAGCATAACGTGGTAGGTAGAATAGGAACTATGAAGTCTAGGCTTCAGTTTGAATCCCTGCTTCTCCACTTATTGGCTGTGTGACATCCGGCAAGAGTTTATTTAACTTTTCCTGCCTCTGTTTCCTCCTCTGTAAAGTGGGGATAGTTTTCTCAAGGATTTTTAGGAGTGTGTGTGTGTGTGTGTGTGTGTATGCACACATTTATGCTTAGAATAGTGCCATAGTGCCTAGCATATAGTAAGACCTGTATAAATATTAGTTCTGCTAATTATTCAAATTTTTGCATTATTTTTACACAGAGAAGTGGTGTGAACCAGCACTTTTATAAGTACAATATCCGTAGAACCCAGGTGTTCATGGTGGTTTTCTTCACCTTTGATGAAGTCAGATTGACTTAAGCTAACTTTTTTCATCCTGTAGGTCAGAGTCCAGTGCCTCTGTAAGAAGCCTTTGAAGCCTTAAGCTTCTATTCTGTCGTGGTGGGCCCCAGTTCCTGCTCTTGCTTCCTCAGTTCTCTTGTTCTCTTCATCTCAAAGTGACTGAGACAGTTGGTCCCTTCCTCTTGGTTTCTCTTTGCTCCCCCCAGCCCCTCAGAGTAGGCACATGGATTGGTGGTAGCAGACTTTATGGGCGATGAGGGCCATGTAGGGGAGAGAGGTTGAATCATTGGTAAATAAATTACAACACCTTTGTATAAGCATAATATCTAATGGGCTAGAAGGCAGAATTTGCAGACTGATAAAGAAATTCCAAGAGTATGGTGGACTGGCGGCTTTAAGCAACCAGGACACCAGAGATAGTTTATTTTCTCTTGCCATTATAGGTACCTCTGTGGAGCAGATGTTAGGGAAGATACATTTGGTAATTGCATTAAATTGCAAGCAAATTATTTGAAACTTAACATGTCTTTTAGCCACTGTTCCATAGTTTATAGTTAAAATATTGTGGTATTTGACATCTGCCATTAAAATTAAGATTTACTACAAAAACATTTATGTTTTTCAGTCCCCCATCTCTGTCCCACTAACCCCACTTTTTGTGGGTTGCCTGGCAAGATTTTTTAGCCCCCCATCTCTGTCCTGTCAATCCCATTTTTTTGTGGGTTGCCTGGCAAGATTTAGGAATAATTTTATTTTTCTAAACACTTAATTTAATCAAAATGAAATTTCTGGTACAATGAGATTATATCATTTTTCTTACTAATGAGATTTTGACTCATTTTAATTGGGATGTCTAAGAACCTCTACTGCAATTTTCTGCAGTTAAGAAAAATGTCTTATGATAGATTTTTCCTCTTAACAAAAATTGGTGCCATCTTAAATTTCTATTTTTCTCTTACATTTTTATGAGTACTGACAATTGCTTTTTTATGTAGTTTTTCAGATTCACTCTATTCAGTGAGAACTGAGATTTCTTTTTCCTCCAAGTTTATCTATGTGTGAGAATCTAAAAGAATAAGTTTTTAATATGCCATTACTTGGAGTGTAGAGGTCAGTGAATATTCCAGCTTGAAATCCTAAGGAATGTCCATTTGTGGTTAACTATGGGAAAATAGTTTGACTGTAAGGGTGCTTTTGAAGAAGGGCCTCGGCAGCCATTAGATTGTTGAGCCCAAATCAGTATTCTGCGTGCACCGTAACTGGCTTCAGTGCTACTCATCACCCTCATTTGTCGGGAGGCTTTTCTCATGATGTGATGTTCTTGCATGGAGGTGGCTTTGACATTCATTTCATATAGAAGTTTTGTTCTATTGTGATCTCCTGGGGATATTATCGAAAGTAGCAGCCTACTTAGGAAAAAGTTGGATGAGTAAGAACAATGCCATATTTGATACATGATCTTTTAAATAGGTTCCAGGTAACCTTGCTCAAAAGATCACATGGGTTCTGCAAAAGTAGATTACTTATAAGCAAATTCTCTTTTACCATGTGATTTTTTTTTTTATTACAAAGTCGGAGATGAGTAGTCCTGAGAATATAATTTCCCATACCTATAAAAGTCAGACTTTAAAAAGGAGGACATATTTAACATTTGGTCTAGTGAAGTGTTAACATAAAATCATTTAAAATATCTTTTAGAGGCTTGATCACAAAATAAATCCCAAAATGAAATTGTGCTATAATGAAAACGTTTAGTGATAGAATAACTGACTCATAGTCCCCTGACTTAGATCTGAGTATTTTCTTTGTAGAATGACACTTGAGCTAAATTTAGTAACTTTGACCAAGTGTTTCACTGTAAACACATTTTTTTATTGTTGCACTTCCTGGTTTTGGTTGAACTATTTCAGTTTCCATCTGGAATCATCTAGAAGATCTTTATATTAGCCAGGCTCTAGAGACAAGATAGCACGTAGTTAGTCCTAAACCCTATATGGTAGGTATCTGGGAAAGAGACAAATCAAGCTAATATTGAAATACTAATGCTGCCATTTAAAATGGGTATAGGACAAAACCCCGAAATTATGTGATTTAACGGAAGTATAAACTAATGCTGTGATAATAATTTTGTAATGGTGTATCAAATTGTTACACATCTTAAACTTATACAGTGTAATGTATTAACATATCTGAGTGAGACTGGAGAAAAGAATTCTTTAGAGGGTACAGGAATGGGGGAAAATCTAGGCTAAGAAAAGGCTTTCACTGTCTTCTTTGGACTTGAAAGTATAGAATATAACCTTAGCAAGCCTAATAGTTGATTTGTAGAAATTCAGGGAGAAATATTTACTTATAAAATAATTTCATAGAATTCCTATAATTTTTTTTTTTTTTAAAGATTTTATTTATTTTATCTGACAGAGAGAGAGATCGCAAGTAGGCAGAGAGGCAGGCAGAGACAGAGGGGGAAGCAGGCTCCCTGCTGAGCAGAGAGCCCGATGCGGGGCTCGATCCCAGGACCCTGGGATCATGACCTGAGCCGAAGGCAGCGGCTTAACCCACTGAGCCACCCAGGCGCCCCGAATTCCTATAATTTTTAATGAATTTTTATTAGTGGTTTTATTATAGTCTTTATGTATAAATATAGTTTATTCCCTTTTGATTTCATAAATGTTGATGTTTTCCTATATAAGGTATGTAACATTTTAAATGCAGCCTAAATTCAGATAGTAAGATGAAGTTGGAATGAAAGAGAAAAATTAGAGAAAAAAGTTTACAGGAGAGTGGAGAGAATAGTAATGACCATTGCGTATCTACAAGTTGTAAGGTTATGTGCTGATCCTTGAACTCCCTGAAATAAGGGATTTGTCCATCTTGTCTTGTATATTTGGTATCTATTCTTGTACCCAATTTGTATCTTTGGAATTAGCTTGTTTAACAAGGTGCTTAGCACTAGTATAGGCACTCAGCCAGTACTTAGTGAATGAAAAAAGTAATGGAACTTGAATTTCTCACAGATGATCTCAACTAATACAACAGACCTGTTAGAGAAATATGATTATTCCCATTCTGAAATGGAGAAACCAAGACTCACATGGGTTCAATGATTGCCTAATAATGACAATTCCAACACCAATGGCATTCCATTGTGACATATCAATCATATAAAATTAAGAATGTATTTTATTTCATTGGTGTGTCACTTGCCAATAAATAGCAATAAACCAGATTTAGTGAATAATTGATGCATGTGAAGCATAATAATATTAGTACAATTTCACTAGACTGAGTACTATCCTATGGAAGAAGATAAAATTATCTACATTTTGTAGTTTGGGGTTTAGAAGTCAAGTAAATTTCTTAAGGTTACTTAGCCAGTAGGTGGGTGATTTGAGCACAAGCCTGTGTGATCCCCGTATCCATTCTTAACCCCTATATTTCCTTACAGCCACATAATTTTTGATGGGAGAGGCAGGACTTGGATACAGAGTGGTTGTTCCTGGTTATTCCTGGTTATTCCCCTGTGTATCCAGTGTGTATAGTGTGTATGTATGCATGTATACATGTATAATTTTGTGTGTCTGTAGTTATATATGTCTATAGCACTTGCCTTGTTAGGCTATATTCAGGACATAGACCAATAAACTGTTACTATAAGATTTGGTACATTTTTATAATGACATGGTTTAAATGGTATATAATGTCTTAGAAAGAATGACCAACCTTATCAGGAGTTGTCAAGGAAAGCTTAAGAGAGAAGCGTAATTTGATCTGGTGTTCTGAAGGATGAGGAATATTCTAAGGACAGGAAAAAGAAAGAAAGAGTATATCATCTATTATACAAGAACTTTTCTTTAATGAAAAGGACACTACCAATAATTGCAGTAGGACAAAGAGCTTAAGAGCATCCATGATAAATCAGGACAGTGGTCTTCCTACAGAAATGCCATTATAGGTAGAGTAACTACATTTGCAAATTAGTTTAAAAATCATATAACACAGTATTGAATTGGTATTAGATAAGAAAATTAAAACCCCTCACAAAACCTCCACATCTACCATATAGGACTATAGTGGCAATGGATAAATACTGCTGAAGAAATAGCCTGTAATTACATACCTAGTAACAGGATAGTTTTAGAATGATCTAATAGAGAGGATTCTGGAATGATCTAGTACAGTCTGTTCAAGAAATTGTATGACCTAAAAGTGTATTCAGTCTTAAGAAAAATGGCTGAGATGGGTACGGACTTGGAGACTGCAGGAATAAAGGTATTAGATTTAGAAACTGCCTATTTTATTCTTTATTACTGTCAAAATACCAATACCAATAGCATTTTTCATAGAACTAGAAAAGATAATATTAAGATTTGTATGGAACCATAAAGACCCCTAATAGCAAAAGTAATCCCAAGAAAGAAAAACAAAGCTCGGAGGTATCATAAATCCAGATTTCAAGATAGGCTACAGAGCTGTTGTAATCAAACAGTATGGTACTGGCACAAAAATAGACACATAGATCAAAGAAATAGAATAAACCCAGAAATAAACTGATGCTTATGTGGTCAATCTGTGACAAAGAAGGCAAGAATATACATAGGGCAAAACACGATCTCTTGAACAAATGGTGCTGGGGAAACTGGACACCTACATGCAAAAGAGTGACTCTGTACCATTTTCTTACGGCATCTATAAAAATAAACTCAAAGTGGATTAAAGACCTAAATGTAAGACCTCTAAATCCATAAATATCCTAGAGGGGAGCATAGGCAGTAAATCTGACATTGGCTATGGCAGCATTTTCCTAGCTATGTCTCCTAAGGCCAGAGAAAGAAGCAAAATTAAATGATTGGGATTACATCAAAAAGCTTCTGCCCAACAAAGGAAACCGTCAAACTACTGAATGGGAGAGAATATTAGCAAATGATATATCCAATAATGGGTTAATATCCAAAATATATGAAGAACTTATACAACGCTACACCCAAACCCCACAATTAATCCAATGAAAAAATGGGCCGAGGACCGGAATAGACGTGTTTCCAAAGACCTTACAGATGGCCAACAAACACATGAAAAAGATGTTCAACATTATTAGTCACCAGGGAAATGCAAATCAAAACCACATTGAGATGTTACCTCATACTAGTCAGGATGGCTAATATCTGAAGACAAGAAGTTAGGATGCCTGGTTGGCTCAATTGGTTAAGAGTCCAGCTCAGGGGGGCTCCTGGGTGGCTTAATGGGTTAGAGCCTCTGCCTTTGGCTCAGGTCATGATCCTGGGTTCCTGGGACCAAGCGCCGCATGGGGCTCTCTGCTCTGCGGGGAGCCTGCTTCCTCCTCTCTCTCTGCCTGCCTCTCTGCCTCCTTGTGATCTCTGTCTGTAGAGTAAATAAATAAAATCTTAAAAAAAAAAAAGACTTCCGCTCAGGTCATGATCCCAAGGTCCTGGGATCAGGTCCCATGTTGGGCTTCTTGCTCAGTGGGGAGCCTGCTTCTCCTTCCACCTGCCCCTCCCCCTGCTTGCGCGCACACACACTCTCTGTCTCTCTCTCTCTGACAAATAAAATCTTTTAAAAGAGAGACAAATAGCATGTGTTGGTGAGGTTATGGAAGAAAAAAAAAAAAACTGGTGCATTTTGGAGAATGTAAATTGGTGTAGCCACTATGAAAACAGTATGGAGGTTTCTCCAAACATTAAAAATAGAAATACCACATGATCCAGTAATTTCACTAGTTATTTATTCAAAGAAAAGGAAAACACTAATTTGAAAAGATATATGGGCCTTTAATTAATCTATTAATCCCCTGGTTATCAGGGTTTTTTTACACAGAGTACAGATCTCCTGGTTATAAAGATAGCAGAATTTTTTTTTAAAGGCCAAAAAAAAAAAGGGTGGGGGGAAGAAACCAAAGGAGATTTTCTATACTCAATTAGGATGTATTTCTGCTTGGTTAAGTGTTCTACTTGGTTGATATTTTCAGAAGGAAATATTATATCGAAGTACTGGTATTAACACAAAAGTGTGTATGCGCATGTATATATAAACATACAGATAATGTGTATGATACATACATAATATAGGTCAGATATAAATCTGATCTTTAGTTCAGATCTTGTGTTAACAGTGTTTTTAGTGCAGACCCAGTATACTCTTACTTAATTTTGAAAAACTGCAACTTATTTTAATAAAACAACTTGTGACATAGTAGGCAGAGCTAAAACCTGGAGCATAAATCATAAGGAAGTCTCTCAGGTAATAAAATAAAAAATGAGAAGTATAATTTGCATATAATTTGGGGTGATACTAAATTGGGAAGAGTGTGGGTGCAGATAGAATAACAATTAGGTTAGAAATGTGGGGACAAATAGAATGTAATTTGGCACCAAAAAAAATGAGGGGCACCTGGGTGGCTCAGTCGTTAAGCGTCTGCCTTCAGCTCAGCCAGGACCCTGGGATGGAGCCCCATGTCAGGCTCCCTGCTGGGCGGGAAGCCTGCTTCTCTCTCTCCCACCCCCCCTGCTTGTGTTCCCTCTCTTGCGTGTCTCTCTCTGTCAAATAAAAAACAAAACAAACAAACCTGTTGATCTATGGCTGAATAATTTTGTTTCAAAGTTACTTAGTCATTTCAAATTTGTTCAAAGTTATATAGAACATTTGTAATCATGTGTAAAGAAGCCCACTGAAAGACATTAAGAGATAAAGTAAGAGGGGGTGCTTGGGTGCTCAGTGGGTTAAAACCTCTGCCTTCGGCTCAGGTCATGATCCCAGAGTCCTGGGATTGAGCCCGGCATCAGGCTCTCAGCTCAGCATGAAGCCTGCTCCTCCCTCTCTCTCTGCCTGCTTCTCTGCCTACTTGTGATCTCTGTCTGTCAAATAAATAAATAAAATTTTAAAAAATTATAAAAAAAGAGATAAAGTAAGGGATGTTCTCTTTTGTAGGTGAGAAAAAGAGGGGAGGGTAGGTTGTATGGTCTAGAGCTAAGTATTATGCTGATCTGAATAGAAATTGAAACATTTGTTGTGATTGTTGTTTATTCTTAGAGAAGAGTGTTTTCCTCCAAAATGCATCTTTTTGTCTTTTTAAATTTTTTTAAAGATTTTATGTTTTTGTCTTTTTTTAAATGCATCTTCTTTCTGAAGTTGAAGTTACTTGAGGAAGTATGTTACTCTTCATGTTTAGTTGCTTTCCTTGGGGCAGACCCCACGTTTACTGAAGCTGGCAGGTGCCTGAAGTCTGGTTTTACTGCCACTATAGAACCTGTCATTGCCTCCCTCCAAAACCCCCCATGCTCACGGATGCAGCATTGCTTGCCAGGGGAGAGTGCTAGCAGGGGTGGGTTTGACTCTACCCTTGACCTTGGGTTATTCACTCTGTCTTCATTCCTTATGAATAGAGTAAAATAATAGTGTCTTCCTCAGAGGGTCATTGTATGTATTGACTGAGTTACTCCATGGAAGGTGCTTAGTGTCATATGTGGGACACACATATTTGTCTCTTGCTATTGTTTGTAGAGTCAGAAGCATTATGACGCATTGCCTTGTCCTCTCTGAGAAGTGAATCTTGAGTTGCATTTGGAATCTGACTCCTGTCTAGTTTTCTGGCCAGTCATCTCTTACACTCTCTTCCCTGCTCTGGCTGTAGAGGCCATTTGAACTACATTTCCTCCCTAAAGCTAGGCCTTTGCTTCTCACCAGGTACCATTTATTATCGCCTTTTGTTCATTCTGGTACATGCATTTCAGCCACTTCCTTGAAGGAGTGAATCTTAACCTACCCTCCTTCACTGGATGGGCATTCTTCCTTTGTGTTACCACTAAACCTGGAGCTTGCCTCTCTACTTACTACACTGGAATGGAAATGCTCTCTGCTCCGTTGTGTCTCTCCTGTCCTTTCCTGGAGGGCAGGACCTTGGCCCCCAGCTTCCTTGCCTTGGGCAGTATCTGCTGGGGAGGAGATAGAATGCCATAGTTGTGAAAGGCATGGACTTTGACCTTGGAGGTACCATTTGAAACCTTGTTCCATTACTTAAGGCCATGTGACTTATCTTGGTTGCCTCATCTGTAAGTGGGAATTTTAATAGTACCTACCCCATAGCACCAAGGTCAGATTAAATGAGTGGGGAGAGACTCAGGCTTTACTTTCCCCTCTGTTCTTTTCTTCCTTTCTGGATCTCTTGCTGCTCACATTCTGGTCTGGCTGTACCACAGGGTGAGGTGGATATAGGGAGCTATACAGCAAAGGAGGGAGAAGGTGAGGACTCCTCAGGGACTCGTGAGGACTTCTGTGGCTCTTTCTCAGGTGGCTGTTTGTAGGGGAGCCAAGACCGTGAGGTGGAGGTGCCTGCAATCAGATCTGTCTCTCTGTCTCTCTCTTTTTCTTTTTTGGGTATACAGCTCCTTTCATTTTAGATCAGACTCAAGCACACTGTTTCATTCTCATTACCTGGATTCACGGATTTGTAGGGCTAATATCTAAAAGCAACACAGATTTGTGTCCATAAGCTTTTTCCTCATTTTGAATGTTGTCTGTAATGAGGAATGACCACAACTCCCCTCCTTCTGTGGTAACAGGGTAACAGGATTCTAATTCCTGGTCACAGGGAGTGGCTTTCTAGGTCAGTGTGCTGTTCCAAGGATGTTCTACATTGGAAGGACAGTCCATTTCTCACCTAGAATAAAGGCACAGGAAACTCCGGTTTTCCTCTGATGATTGCTTGAGCACCTGGCACCACCATCACTACCACTCTGCCTGCTACCACTACTTCTGTTCCACCAAGATTACTAGTACTGCTGCTATTGCTAAACTCTTACTACTACCACTCCCATGCTACTCTGTTACCATCACTGCTATTGCTAAATGGTTACTACAACTACTTCAATTCTACTAAGATTATGACTATCACTACTATTGTAGCTATGTTGTTACCGTTCCTACCACTATAAAATCCTGACTTTTAGTTACTGCATTCTACTGTCTCTTAATGGTCTGTGCAAAATAAAATGCTCTTTTTGGCATCGCTGTAATAGGGAGCCCTGCAAGGAAGTCTTCTCTAGAATGTAGAGTGGGCCATATTTAGTGTGCTTTGGGCTAGCTGGAATAGCCCAAATAGCACATAATAATGTGGTTGAGTGTTACTTTTTCTCCTTAAATGCATTGACATATAGTGCTTTCTTTAGCAGGTTAATGAACTTAACAAAACAGATGTTTAAGGCTAATTTTGACCTCTGCATTTCCCAGGCATTCAGGTTTTCAGTGCAAAAACTAGAAACACATAAGTAGAATTAAATGCTATTTGTTAACATTTTCCGGGTCCAAGGGCTAAGGCTGGGGTTGACAGATAACCTTTTTAAGTTGTTGCCAAGGGTGAGGGGTACAGTGCTCCCTCTTATGAGGACAAGGGCTGTTGAAAGCAGCGAAGGGCTTGTGTGTATGATGGTGATAGTTGGCCAGGAATCCTGAAAATCTGTTAGCAGGCTACCATTGAATATGCACCAGAGGCTGGCAACCCAGTCTAGAAACGATGCCCAAGAACATAACTGCTTAATAACTTAAAATCTTTATTTTACTTATAATTATTAAGATCATGAAATTCTAAAGTTCTTGGGGGTAACTTAATAAAGAGTAGCTATTGATACACTAATATATAAGTAAGGGGATATGATGACAGTTTAATGTAAAATTTCCCCATGAGTTCCCTGGCTACCAAGAAATGGTTGCTGTTTATGTTTTACACATACACTGCATCATGAATCATTCATTATTTATTAAAACCACGTGTCTGTGGGTACATAGGTGAAATAAATGTAGTCTCTACTTGCAAATGTTTATTGCATGTGATAGTTGGGAGAACAGATAGAGTGAAGGTGGTCATTATCACAGGTGTGACCCAGAGTGCAACAGAGTACAGGATGCATGCGTTCTTACAGTTAGGCCTGCAATTTGGAGTTTGGTCACTTTCATAAAGTTACATATGACCCATAAAAGTTTTAATCATTGAAGAAAATAGAAAATAAGCATGCAACTTTAAATGTTATGGAGTGACTACATTTATGACTAATTTTTTTTTTTATCCTTTAAAAATACTTTGCAGCCTAGACAGCAGTCAACATGGCTTTTAATTTATTGAAAATAGGGGAAATTTGATTTAGTGACTTGAGCACAAAATTGGAGCTAGGACAAACAGTTCCCCTCCCTTCCTGGACTTCTTCCTGCATGTTCTTTAGGGTCTTCATTTATTTATAATAATAGAAGCAATAAGAAAATTATTTGAGGATACCGTGCAGTCTTGAACTGATGCTAAGTGCAGCATCATTATTTTATAATTATTCAGAAGGCATCTATGGGTATGATTTCTTTACAGAGCAGTGGGGATAGTGCCCCTTCTGTTGCGATCTGCTGAGTCACAAGGGAGAAGGACAAAGCCCCTATACAAATAAAAATTCTTTTTCTTTTGCCTTTCTTTTGTTTTCTTTCCAAAAGATGTAGAATTTAGCTCTCTTAATTTAATTTTATTTTTTTAAGATTTTATTTATTATTTATTTGACAGAGATCACAAGCAGGCAGAGAGGCAGGCAGAAAGAGAGAGGAAGGGAAGCGGGTTCCCTGCTGAGCAGAGAGCCCAATACAGGGCTTGGCCCCAGGACTCTGGGATCATGACCTGAGCTGAAGGCAGAGGCTTTAACCCACTGAGCCACCAGGTGCCCTAGCTCTCTTAATTTTAAAAGGTAGATACAGAGGGACAGCGAAGATACAGCTAAAGGGACAGAAATAGAAGACCCCAGTAAGAGAGAAACTTGATTTATTACTGTTTTCTTTACGTGCCTTCCTGCCTTACTAGTTCTTCAAAGGATGATTGATTCCTTTGGAAAGGGAAGGTGGAGGAGTTAGGATGACAGGGGTATTAGGTAGAGCTTGACAAAGTCTAAGCTGAGGCTTGGCTCACAAAAGAAAACTCTTGTACCTCCTGTTTGTCAATAGGCTTCCTCATGATCTCTTCTATGCCTTTCAAAACTGTCAGTCAGAGGTGCCTGGGTGGCTCAGTCATTAAGCATCTGCCTTCAGCTCAGGTCATGATCCCAGGTTCCTGGGATCCATCGAGCCCCACATCAGGCCCCCTGCTTTTGGTGGGAAGTCTGCTTCTCCCTCTCTCTCTGCTTGTGTCTCTGTCAAATAAATTAATGAAGTCTTAAAAAACAAACAAACCTGTCAATCAACTCATTAACAACCACTCCCAATTCAAATTATTTAAACTCTCAAATTCACTCTCCACTTCAACGGGATAATGAGTGTTCCATCATGAAAGGTGAACTGGAAAGGCACTTGGGTGGCTCAGTCAGTAACACATCTGCCTTCAACTCAGGTCATGATCTCAGGGTCCTGGGACTGAGTCCTGAGTTGGCTCCACTCACAGCGGGAAGCCTGCTTCTCCCTCTTCCTTTGCCCCTCCCCCAACTCTCTCTCTCAAATAAATAAAATCTTAAAAAAAAAAAAAAAAAAGGAAAAGAAATGAGACTCCAAGGACTTCTATCTTCATCAGGCAGCTTTGGCTGTTGATGGTCCTTGTGAAAATTGTGGTAAGTCAGCAAGTGTGCATGGCAGTGAAGCTGTATTAGAAATCATCAGCCTTCCCATAAGTTACCATTTCTCGGTTGTGATTGAAATAGCTCATTTCACAACAAACTGTGGAGGTTTTTTCCTGTTACATAGCGTCAGTTAACATAACTGGTCCATTTTTTGTTAATTTTACAGAAGTAGATGCTTATTTTTTCAAGTAAAAAAGGGAAATGATCCCACTTGTATTCATATCATTGAGAAAGTCAAAATGGTTCTTATGCACAAAGAGAAAAAGGCAACCGTACACCTTATAAAAGGGGTAGAGGAAAGAGGAAGGTCGTCTCAGAGCTTTATAGTGAACCTTTGCAGTCTGACTTTTAAATGTTTCCTTTCTGGAACATCACTGTTACTAGCATAGAAGTGGTCCTGTGGGAGAGGCTGCACCTTGAAAAGCCTTGTCTGTTGTGGTAGCTATCTGGTGATGAAACATTATCTAATCTGGAGATCTCTGTATCATTTGAGGGTGTCCTAGACCTTGATGGTATTAAAATTTCTTTGAAGGTTATCTGCATCTATTGAGTGCTTTTCTACCGTTTAAATTCTTCAACTTGTAATAAATAAGGAAGCTGCTCATGTACTTCGAAGGGGAAGGGTGGGTGTGGGGGCTAAAGACCGCTGCCTGTGCTGTTAGAGTGCATCACTCATCACTGGATATCCCTGACATGCTCCCTCGACGCTCTCTCATTACTGGATCTTCCAGATGTTAAGACAAGAACTAACTGTCTCCCATCTTGGCTTCTTTTCACACACCCTGTCCCCCAGCTGCTAAGCTACCATTTTTAGAGCATTCCTTTACTGTAGGTGCAGAGCCCATGACAGAGCTATGGATATAATTCCTAGTTCTTCTCTCTTCTCTCTTTCCCCACCCACTCCAAGCATATTCAGTTACTGGGTATTTCCTTTCCATATTACTTACAGACTTTCAGTTCCTCCTCCTACCATGCTAGTCCCAGTCCAAATAGCCATAATATTTTTGTTAAATTAATATGGCAGCACCCTAACTGTCCTGTCTTGCCCGCCTAACCCATATCATCACCCTAATAAAGAGAAAAGAAAACATTTAATCTGTATACCTCAAAAGAGAGCTAGAATAACACCATATAAGGATGTGGGCTCTGTAGCAAGAAGGTCTGGATTTGAATCAAATGCAGTTATATAACCTTGAGTAAACTCTGTTTGTGTGAAAGAGAAAATGAAAACTTTCCTGATGAGTTTTCATGAGGCTTAAAGGACCTAAACCTTAGCATAGAGCTTGGTATACAGCAAACACTCAAAAATTACTATAATAATAAAATGCAATCTGAGTGTCCTACTATTCTATTTAAACCCATTGAACCTCACCATGTCTTCTAGAAGAAAGCCCACATCTCTTTGGCAAGCCTTGTAAGCCCCAACTCCCCTTTCTAACCCAGCTCTAGCTACTGCCCCCCAGAGGGTTGTGTCCATTCGGTACCACTTCCATTGCCCCCAGCAGGCCATGCCTTGTCTTGTGCTCATGCACACATGCTGTGCTGTTTACCTGGTCGTCCCTTGTACCCTAAGTCTGGCATCTTCCTTTCCCTTCCCTGAATGTCAATCACTCTTCCTATTTTTGTGACTGACTCTCACCTCTCCTTCAGCTCTCCTCTCATTGGTCACTTATTCCAGAAAGCTGTTTCTGATACTCCAGGACTCCCACAGAACCCTTGAATCCTCTCTATATGGCAGTTGCCACATACTGTGTAATCGTGCTGTCACTGGTCTGGGGGCTCTGCCTTGCCAGGGTAACTCTTCTGAGGACAGTTTGGATCCTATTTGCTTTTTAAAAATACCTAGTTCTTGGGGCGCCTGGATGGCTCAGATGGTTAAGCGTCTGCCTTTGGCTCAGGTCATGATCCCAGGGTTCTGCATCGGGCTCCCTGCTCAGCAGGAAGCCTGTTTCTCCCTCTCCCACTCCCACTGCCTGTGTTTCTCTCTGTCATATAAATAAAATCTTAAAAATATACCTAGTTCTTGGGAGTTTGATTCCATTAACATATGTTTAATAAATTAAAGCAGTACCCAATTGAATATAAGTTTTATGAACTTTTGTGATGCCTAGTATATAATCTGCAACTCAGTAGTATTTGTTAAATGAGAAAATGCTGTTTAGACTTTTGTATATCTTTAATTTTGGTAACTATCTTGTGTGTATACATTTAATATTTAAAAAATCCTGAAGTTATTTAAAATTTTGATTCTTAAAAATTTGAATCCTAAATTCTAAAAATTCCTAAGGTTATCTCTTATAAATTAAATGTAAAGTTGTATAATTTTTTTTTATCAAACATCAAGTTTGGTTATGAAATAATGAGCTATATTTTTTCTTGTGTGTCGTAAACCATCTCTGAAGGCAGAATGTTTTAAGCTACCACAGATGATACAAAGGACAATCATATGGCTACTACTCTAAAAGAATTTATAAACTGGGGAGAAAAAAGTTATACTGAAATAAGTGTGTCAAAACACCAATCACATCTCTAAGCATAAAACAAGCTCATGTATTCATCAGTCATCTTCAAAAAGTCAACTTTCCTTCATCTTAGCAGAATAAGATAAGAGTTGGCTTATTAAGCATTCCACAAAGAAAAGTATAGAATTACCTGAATGGTGCATTGGAGATCATTTAGGCCAATCTGGTTTACATTAACTCTTTTGTGGTGGATTGCTTAATCAAAGGATAGAGTTATTGGTCTCTGATAAAATTGGCTCATGTAACCTGGGAGCAGCCTAGTGCTCAGACATTTGTTTCTAAATACCATTTACCACATAAGTAGGAATGGACTTGCTCGGAGAAATGACTGATTCCAGAACTAGAGCAAAGGACCTACGTGGGTTTGGGACAATTTGATACAAGAAATGGCATTCTGTTAAAAGGACACAGGAATCAGTTTAAAGGGACCTCCAAATGGCCAAATTTGGGACAATATGAACTTTAAAAAAAAAAAAAAAATGGAAAAAAGGGAATGGGAGGGAGGGCACTGAAAGCTCTTTTTGTAAGAATAACCACCAATGGGGCTCAGGTCATGATCCTGGGGTCCTGGGATCAAGCCCTGCATCCGGCTCTCTGCTCAGCGGGAAGCGTGCTTCCTCCTCTCTCTCTGCCTGCTTCTCTGACTACTTGTGATCTCTTTCTCTGTCAAATAAAAAAATAAAATCTCAAAAAAAGAAACCCACTAATAAAAATGGAAGGAATGATAGAATTAGAAAAAATCACTATTTTGTAGTCCCAAGTGGATTAATCAAAGCAAGGGTTATTAGTGAATGATAAATCATGGTGAAAAATTATTGGGAAATATGACATGGCACCAAATTAATACACATAGGATTTTTATTAATTTAAAGGGGAAGATGTCCCTTTATAATAGATTTGGCAATAAACATTCTAACCAAGTGATCAAGCTAGCACCAATAATAGTGGCTAAACTTAACATTTTGTATCTTTAAACGTTATGAAATATGAATTTCACAGTATGAAGTATTTTTGCCAGAACTGTTTAATTTATATTTAGACTTAGCTTTTGGTTCACTGGAAATACAAGTGATGGAGAAACAGGTTTAATGATACCATGAAAATAAGACAAATGCAAAAGGTGGGACCTTCTATAAGATGACTTGTCTAGACTCTTCAAAAAGTCTATGTCTTAAAAGGCAGTGGGATTTCTCAAAAGATACTGCAAAAATAAAGCCACCAAATGCAATGGATAAAATTTAATTGGATCTCACTGGGGGAGTACATAGCTTAAGGAGACATAGGGTGGGCAACTGAGGAAATTTTAATATGAAATAGATATTAGATAACATAGAATTGTTAATTTTCTTAGGTGTGATAATGGTATGTCAGAAAATATCTTTATTCCTCGGAAAAGCCTATTGAGCTATTTAGGAGTGAAGTGTTGTGATATCTGTAACTTGCTTCCACATACTTAAAAAAAATACATCTTATAAATAAAGAGTTGGCATATAAAAGCACATATATAGGGGTGCTTGGGTGGTACAGTCTAGCTCTTGATTTCAGCTCAGGTCATGATCTCCCGGTCTTGAGATCGAGCCCGGAGTTGGGCTCTGCTCATTGTAGAGACTGCTTAAGGTTCTCTCTCCCTCTACTGCTCCCTCCTCCCTCTTGTGCTCGCACGTGCGTGCTTTCTCTCTCTTTAAAAGAAGTCTTTAAAAAAAAAAGCACGTATATATGACAGTATGTTCCAGTTGTTGGGTAGGTGGAATGTTCATTGTACTCTCTTCTCAGTTTTTTGGTTAGAAATTCTTTTTTTTTTTAAATTTATTATTTATTTATTTATTTATTTATTTTTAAAAGATTTTATTTATTTATTTGCCAGAGACAGAGGGAGAGAGAGAGAGAAAGCGAGTGCAGGCAGACAGAGAGGCAGGCAGAGGCAGAGGGAGAAGCAGGCTCCCCGCTGAGCAAGGAGCCTGATGTGGGGCTCGATCCCAGCATCCCGGGATCATGACCTGAGCTGAAGGCAGCCGCTTAACCAACTGAGCCACCCAGGCGTCCCTGGTTAGAAATTCTTAAAAATAAACTGGAAAAAGAACAAGCTCAGTGTGATGAAAGCAAAATCTACGTCTCGGGAGTGGCAGGCAGGCTGTCCGTACCAGGTTGGCCAGTGCTTCTGCAGTGGTATTGGGGCTCACTTTCTCCAGCCCTCAGCTTCGTTCCTGTGCATGCACAGGGATGAGCACCTGTGAACATCAAGTGGAATATGATCCTAGTGATATTAGCCAAACTGGATAACTGTGAAAATCTCCAAATAAGATTAGACAAGCTTGAGGCAGAACCACTCATGTTACTCATTTTTAGCATTTCCAGTGTCTGGAATGTTGTAGGCATTGAAAAACTGTTGCCTGAGGAAATACCTACAGGGAAGGCCAAATTTGAGGATTGCCTCAAAAAAGTAAGAGGATTCAAGTGACCTTTTCCAAATCCAGTAAATATTTGTGGAATTTAATACAACTGAACTAGTTAAGGGGCAAATAAAGTTAAGGTTGGTTCTAGAAGTGAGAAGACCTATTTTTTTGTTTTTGTTTTTGTTTTTTTTTTCCCCCAATATGTGGCTCAATCCCAGGACCCTGAGATCATGACCTAAGCCAAAGTCAGAGGCTTAACCCACTGAGCCACCCAGGCATCCCAGGAAGACCTGTTTTTAAATGTGTATCCAGTAATGACTGCATTTCAGTTTTTTCTTTTCTTTTCTTTTTAACTTTTCAGAAATAATCCTTGCTTTTCTGAGTTAAGGAAGCACTTGCGTGGAAGTTTACTGTAGTTTTTCCTACACAGGATGAAATCTGGGTTTGGTGAGCAATCTTCAGAGGGTGGCATGCGTAATTGTGCTTCTCCTTGGTGAGCTATGAGTTGGGCACTTAATTATGTAAAAAATATTGCAAGAGAGCAGTTGCATAATCCCCAAGAGAGTAATTATTGTCTATCTTGGCAGAATGCAAGGCTTTTAATCTGTAAATAAGCAATCCTATGTGGAAGAGCTACATGTAGAGTGATTCTGCATTATAAAGGTCTCTTATGAATTTTTTAGAGTGCAAGTAGTGACTCCATGTGCTGAATGGCTTCTGTCTTTGTGCTTCAAAGGGTTCATGATGCTTCCCCTGTGGTTTTAACCTCTCCTGAAATATTTAAGCCTCAGAGAAGGATTCCTGTAAAGGGTCAAACTGCTTCTAAGTTAAGCCTGTGAAAAATCTGAATGTTTCAAATACCAAGGATGTAAAATGTGCTTTCTGTAAATTAAAAAACCAATAAGAAAACAATACAACAAAATAAAGCATTGACGGTGCTTAAAAAGAGAAGGCTCAGATTAGCTGATGGGTTTCTCACTTATTCGAGGATAATGGTCTTATGTGTGCCCCTGCAGCTTAGGTCTCCAAAAAGCAGTGATTCACTTTCAGGGTATGTGTGTATTTTGCTTATGTAGGTCTGAGTCTTTGGGATACTGAAAGTAAATTTTGTTTTTAAAAATTGTCAATAGATCCACCTTCCCTTTTGTTGTAGTGTTGATGAACTGAGCCTTCTCTCTCCAAGTCAGACTTCTCCATGGGAGCAGTGTTTGTCTACTCAAGGACCTCATTCTGGCGACTCGTCTTCTCTCTTGCATGAGTAACTTTCCCCTCTTTACTGACTTATTCTCATCAAAATAAAAACATGTCGTAACAGCTTCCATTGTTTTTAAAAAGGCCTTCCTTGACTTCTCTTTCTCTCTGACCACCTCTTCAATCCTCTGTTCCCCTTTGCAGCAAACTCCTGAAGAGTCTATATTCTATATTCCCTTTTCACTTCCTCTGTTCCCATCATCTCTGGAACCTGCTCCATGCACCCCATTCCACACAGAACTTCTTTTTATCAAGGTATACCTGTAACCTTCACACTGCCAGAGTCCATGGTCAGCGCTTGGTCAAATCTTACCTATCATTAGCTAAAAGAGTTTATCATGCCTTTTTTTTTCTAGAAACACTTTTTTACTTAAGGGAAAACCTGTGCTTCTGGTTATTACCCTTCCTCATCAGTCACTCGTGATCAGCCTCTTGGTGGGCTCTTTTCCTGATCTCCTAAGATGACTCAGTTCCAATCCTCTCCTCTGTTTTCTTATAAAGTCCTCTAAGGTAATATCATGGATAAAAATGTTCTGTTGGAGCGCCCGAGTGGCTCATTGGGTTAAGCCTCTGCCTTCAGCTCAGGTCATGATCCCAAGGTCCTGGGATGGAGCCCTGCATCGGGCTTTCTGCTCCATGGGGAGCTTGCTTTCCCTTCTCCCTCTGTCTGCCTCTCTGCCTACTTGTGATCTCTGTCAAATAAATAAAATCTTAAAAAAAAAAATTCTGTATGCTCTAAAAACTCCCAATTTATGTCTGTACTATATACCTGTATCCTGGACTGCAGATTTGTATATCTAGCTGCCTGCCCCACATCCCACTGGATGACTAGAGGTATCTCAAATTTAACATAGTCAAAATGTAACACGTGGTCTTCGCATGGTTAGGTCTCCTATCTGCTTTTCCTACCTCCATGTTTGTTCTTCCTCCTTTCCATCTATGTTAAAAAACAGCAGCCTGAAATACCCCTTAAAATATCAGGTCACATCCCTCCTCTGCCTTAAAGCCTTCAGTGACTCTTGTCTTGGTCAGAGTCAACAAGGTCCTTTATCATCTGACCTCATACCTTTCTAGCTCCCTCCTACCTTTTTCCCTGTCACTCACTCTGCTCCAGCTGCATTGCCCCCCCCCCCCTTTATTTTTTCTTTCTTTTTTTTTTTTTTTAAGATTTTATTTATTTATATGACAGATAGAGATCACAAGTAGGCAGAGAGGCAGGCAGAGAGAGAGAGGAGGAAGCAGGCTCCCTGCGGAGCAGAGAGCCTGATGTGGGGCTCGATCCCGGGACCCTGGGATCATGATCGGAGCTGAAGGCAGAGGTTTAACCCACTGAGCCACCCCCGTGCCCCTCTTTCTTTCTTTTTTTTTTAAGATTGTATTTATTTATGTGACAGACAGAGACCCAGCAAGAGACGGAACACAAGCAGGGGAGTGGGAGAGAGAGAGAAGCAGGCTTCCTGCCCAGCAGGGAGCCCCATGTGGGGCTCAATCCCAAGACCCTGGGATCAGGACCTGAGCCAAAGGCAGATGCTTAACAACTGAGCCACCCAGGTGCCCATATTGGCCCCTTTCTTAAACACACCTTAGATATTCTGTCTCAGGGCTTTGCCAGGGGATGCTACTTTAAGTTGGAATGCTGTGGCCTGTACTTCTGCCTGGCTTGTTCCTTCACTCCCTTCAAATCTCTGCTTATCTGCTCTCTTCCCACTGACACCTTCTCTAATCATTCATTTAAGCGCCTCCCCACCCCCTCCCACCAGTGCTCCTGATCCCTCCACCTGACTTTTTTCCCCATTGCACATACCACCATATGAAAATAAAATATTTCTTTTGTTGGTTTTTGTTGCTGCGTTTTTTCTCGTGTGTCTTATTTTATTAGAATATAAGTTTCATGAGGGCAGAAACTTTATGTAACTTCTTCATATATCCCCTGTGCCCAAGCAGGTACTCAGTAAATACTGCTGAAGGATTAATTGCAAAGCAGTCTCAAAAGTTGGTTGATTCTTTTTTTTTTTCCCTTGTCATTTTTTTAAATAGCATTCTGTGTAGACAGAGGATATAGAACATTCAGAATGATTCACTATATACTAATAGCTATTTCCCATTCCTCAGTTTCTCTGTTTGAAGAACATAAGGACATTCCTCACGGCCTGTTGCGAGACCTTTGGAATGAGAAAGAGTGAACTCTTTGAAGCATTTGACCTGTTTGATGTTCGTGACTTTGGAAAGGTAATCACATTTCATTTTCTTTTTTTTTTTTTTTCCCCACGTTTCATTTTCTATGTGTTTTGTTTTAGTGGAGTACATTTTATCAAATACTTAACCATTTTTTGCTGAAGGAGGACTTGTGACAGAAGTGGTCTAGGTAGTTGCATTAAGTAATTAAATTTCACACATAGGTGACTTAGCAAAACAAAGGACATTGTCCAAATGGGGCTAGAATTATTATTATTATTTTTAAAGATTTATTTATTTGAGAATGGAAACAAGAAAGAGTGAGTGATGGGAAGAGCAGAAGGAGAGAATCTTAAGACTTCCCGCTGAGTACAGAGCCCAACTCAGGGCTTGATCTTACTACCCAAACCAAGAGTCGGATGCTTAACTGACTGAGCCATCCCCGTGTCCCAGGACTAGAATTATTTTATTTAAAGCAGTACAAGGAGAGTCCTTTACCCCAGAAGTAGCTTTTTCAATGAGCTACCTCAAAAGATAGGACTACTATTTTCCATCTTACAAATAGCCCTCCTGTCTTTTCTATATCTAAAAGGCACCTAATTTTTGGAAGTTGAGAATGATCTGCTGCCCCCTCTCTATTTTGATACGCAGGTAGGTGATGGGGAAGACATGAATCCAAAATGTTTGAGATTTTTCAGTAATTCTTATTGGTTGCATTTCAGCAGATACATGTTAGCTTGTTGAACTTCGACGATATTTGCCACATGTAAATTGTTCTAAGATTTGCTGTTATTATTTATATATACACCAAATATTTATGTGTAATAGGTGACAGAAATTATTCTCTTAAATGCTGTGTTTATTTTTAAGTGATCAGGCAGAAATAAACTTTTTGCATGTAAGAAGTCATAAAAAAAGTAATTAAGGTGACCTTATTTTGGTTCCTGATGACATCATTGCATTATGAAAATAAGAACATGAGAATTAGGAAAAACAAAATAAAACTAAATGACACTGAGAAGTTTGCCCTTACTCTTGTAATTCCAATGCTAGTATCTCATCAAAAGGCTGTTTGAGAGTGATGCTTCATTTGATTTCTAAGATACAATATTTCAATTATAAGGTGAAAACCTATAGCAATAGATTGATTTGCTTAAAAATGGGAATAGATTGCACAAACTTGAAACAGACACATAAGAAATTAGATGCAGAAATTTGATGCAACTATGGATAAGGCACCCTGCCCAGGGAGAGAGAATCCTTGGTTTCTTGACCCAGAGTCCCTTTATCATTTCCAGGAAGTCTTTCCGTCTTCTCCTTCATCAGACTGGCAGTCTGGAAGCCTGTGCAAAAGGAAATGGGTATAAGAGCATGGTTTCTAAGATTCTTTTTTCCTCTGGCAAGCTGTGATTTAACAGTTTTTGAGGCCCCCAAAAGTGATGGAGGATAACACGGTAACAAAAGCAACTGAAAACCAAGCCTTGTGGGGGTGGCGGTTGGGAGGTTGGTAGCATATTTGTCTGTGGCTAGGAAGTGAAGCCATGAAGATGACAGGGAATCAACTAGAATTCCAGGTAAGGTGGAGTGGATTGTCTTCTACGTTGTTAACCCTAAAAAACATCCTAACAGCTTAAAAAGATGTTCTCTTTATTCTTTGACTCCTCCACCTATTTAAAAAAAAAAAACAACAACAACTCCTTAATCTTCTTTTCACTCTTTTGGGGAAATGAAAAATGAAAATGAATTAGGGAAATGAAAAATGAAAAAAAAAGATTGACTTTTAAAAGCTTTTCAAGGAGATCTTCATTTTTCATTCAGATTTGCAAGAAATGGTGTTGACAAAGACTGGGAAATCATCTAAATTCTTTGGAAACACAGTGGCTTTATAGTGGAATACCACTGGGCACTTACACAACGGAAGCTTTGTAGGAGTTGAGATAATAGAGTTGAATGTGAAGGAGTAAACTGTATGCTTCTCAAGGGTAAATGTGTTTCTGTCTACTTAAAATATTTTGGCAATGATAAGTCTGAAACAGAGTTAAGCTTGGGGATGTCCTTGGGAATTTGATCCTGTACTCAGCACTCTAAAATTACATATATTTTTGCTACTGCCAGCATTGATGCAGTATCTCTTCTAAAACTATCTGGCCTCAATAAATCAGTGAAAGTTAAAGAAGCTCTTTCATACCTTACTAGTATTACTGTCATTAAACATTATTACTCTAAGCAAAATCATCAATCCCACCACTTACTGATAACTTTCAAGATAATTGGTAACTTCTCAGTCTTTGTATATATATATATATATATACACACACACATATATGTATACATACACACACATAAATATACATATACACACACACACACTTATATATATGACCATTAATCCTCACAGTGGCCCTCTGAGACGTCCTATTCAAATCACACATCTAGTAGAGATTGGAGCAATAGTTTGAACACAGAGCTGGCCGATTCTCCTTGGTACCATGGTGCAAGCGTTCACATAGTGGTCCAGTGCTCTGTACATATTGACCCAATCTTCATATCAGCCCCATCATGTAGGTACCATTGTCATCCCTATTTACAGATCCTGGACTGTAAGTGACAGAACTTGGACAATTCATGCAGTTTTAAATTTTTACATTTAAAAAATGTGAATAGTATGTTGATGTAGACACCAAATCATTCCTCATGTTGTGACTATAAATTTTAAAAGGATGTAGACAGGTTAGAGTTTTTCTCTTTATTCCTTGGGATTTAATTAAATTTGCAATTAATGTACAAAGAGAATATTTATAACTATATGCCTCTGTCTGCCTCGATTCATACAAATAACAAATCTAGAATTCATGTATATTTGGCACCTTTTTGCCTAGGAATATATTAATTATAATAACAGTATCTAATGTTTTTATAGCAATTTGAAGCTTTGAGAGTACCTCATATCACTGACCTTGTTAGAGTTTCGTTATAGTCTTGTGGAGGAAACAAGCAAGTCTTTCCCTTTTTCAGATGAAGAAACTAAGAGATGGGGAGATTTAACAGTGATTTTAAGGTGTCCTTGGTTCGGATCTGAATCAGACCTTCTGACTTCCCCGTCCTTGGTCTCTCTTGTCTGCCATCTGCATTTGGGTCTCACTGCTGTGTGACTGCACAGGAAAAAGGATGAACTCATGGGAGAAAACCAAAGGAAGAAATGAAGTTAAGATAAGTGATCTGTGACTTGGCATCTAATTTTTTTTTTTTTTAAAGAAAGAGGAAAGATTTAGGATACTGCATGAGCCTTTAATAAAATGGGTTGTTGAAATTAAGAACTCTATCTGGATAAATGTTTCACACATTCTCATCATGCAGTCAGTTTTGAGCTAACCTTCCCCTACCTCCCCATTGTGGTGTAGGCTGCTCCCTAAGCTTTGCCTACATTATCCCTCAGTTCTAGATTCCAGAAGTCTATCCTGAATCATAGGCTTTGATACAGATAGGTTTTCTTCTGGAACTTAGGAAAATTCTGGGAAAACAGGGGAATTTATGAAATTAAAAAGTATAAGTGATCTGTCACTGGACATCTACTTATTCTATAGATATGATTTAGCATACTGCATGTGTTAACACAAATGAATGAAAGTTTTTCATTTAATTTTTGAGATAGTGAAGAGCACACATTTTGTGCAATCTAGAAAGGCTTATGATAATTTTGCCTTTCCACATTACTTTTAATTCCTAGTATTGAGCTTTTTCCCCAGTGTTAGGAGAAGATTCATTTCAATTCAAACTTGTGTGTCAAAAAAGTTAGAATAGTTCTGAACGTTTTCTATAACTTGATTTTGTTTTTCAAATCACATAGGGATGGGGAATGAGTTTACTAAATTAGAAGGTTAACTTTTTTTTTTTAAGATTTTATTTATTTATTTGACAGAGATCACAAGTAGGCAGAGAGACAGGCAGAGAGAGAAGAAGGGAAGCAGGCTCCCTGCCAAGCAGAGAGCCCGATGCGGGGCTCGATCCCAGGACCCTGGGATCATGACCTGAGCCGAAGGCAGAGGCTTTAACCCACTGAGCCACCCAGGAGCCCCAAACTTTTTTTTTTTTTTTTTTAAGATTTTCTTTATTAGAGTACACATGCGCATAAGCAGGGGGAGTGGCAGAAAGAGAAGCGGATTCCCCCCTGAGCAGGGAGCCCAGTGAAGGGCCTGATCCCAGAACCCTGGGATCATGACCTGAGCCAAAGGCAGATGCTTAACTGACTGAGCCAGCCAGGCGTGCAAGTTGACTTTCTACTAAAAAAGCTTCATCTGGGGGTGCCTGGGTGGCTTAGTTGGTTAAGAGTCATCTCAGTTCATGATCTCAGGGTTGTGAGATTGAACCACAGGTCAGGCTCTATGCTGGGTATGGAGCCTGCTTAATCTTCTCTCTCTCTCCCTTTCCCTCTGCCCTTCCCTACCCCAAAGCAATCTTTTTCTGATTATATAATTTTAAAAAAAGTTAAAGTTGTCCTAGTTGTCTTCTTTCTTAAGAAATGTAATAAACCACTTCCTCCCCTAGAAAATTAGCAGTTATTAATTATAATACTTTTTACATTGCAACAGGCTCCATAAATTTCTTCACTTCCATGCTGCATAGATGATCTGCTATTCCTCTGTTCAAACTGTCATGTTCCAACTAACGATTTTGCTGTTTGGAAAGGTTTCCTACTGAGCTGTCTGTTGGCACATTTACAGTGCGGAAGCACATGGGATTTTTCTTTAATGAGGCCATTTCTAGTGAGTAGTAGAAATCCCATTGCTGCTGTTGTCCAGATGAGTGATGAAGTCAGTTCCTTCCTTTGGTTGCTCTGGGTGGTGTAAGGGCCTGCTTCTTGTTACCAGCCGACTTCACGTCTGTTGTTTCAAGTGTTGTTAAGCACCTTTCAAGTGTAAGATGATATGTTTTCTTGAATCAAAAAGAATCCCACCTAACCAAAAGTAGTTCTAGCTGATTTAGTAGCAATAGGATAGTAGCAATGTGTTAAGGTTCAGGACAGCCTCTGTCAAAAGGAAATCAGAGCATTGGCTTAGAGGTGAGTTAGGGATACGGGTGAGAAAAATACTGAGAGAGAGGTAATTCTGTGTTTGGGTTAAGAATATGGTATCTGAGTTGGATCTTGGTTTGGATTCTGATTACACTCCTTACAAGTATGTGATTATCGGCTGAGCTTGGGTTAACCTGGTTGAGCCTCAGTTCCTTAATCAATTGATGATTGGGAAATAATGTATGTGAAGTGCTTAACAGTATCTAGGTTTAAAGTATGTATTTGATAATTACTAGTTATTACTCTTATTATTACTATTATTACAACTTCATTACTAGTATTAATTGGTTTAGAATTCATATAAATCATAGAGGTTGAATTGTGAATTGTGTGCAAGAGTTATTGAGTTAATGAGTTAGGAAATAAACTTTGTTCTTTCTAATGTGTCCTGGGGTTAATCTATTTTATCCTGCACAGGATATTTTATCCCTTCTGTGGTCCTGAATCTCCTTTGAGAAAGCACCCTTTTCCAGTAGTTTGGGTGGTTTAATCATTGAGAATACCTCATCTCTTTGACCATAGGGCAGGGTTTGGGGATGGGGAAAGTCACTCAGTTGGGACAAAGATGATGTGTTGAGACATTTTCTGGGGCAGTTCTATTGTAATATCCTCCAGCTACGAGGCTTAGAAGAGCCACGGCCATCGAGGTATCTGACAGTATTTCAAAACAGACCCAGTTTAGAGGAAACAGAGCTGAGGGGGAGCCTACTGGCATCATTTGTTGCTGGAATAAAGTTGTGCCCAAAGCCGAATCCATTTATCTCTGGATTTGTCCATGACGCGAGCCAACGTATTCTTCCTTTTTTCTTCAAGCCATTTTTCCTTAGATTTCTCACTTTTGGTGGAGAGAACTAAGTGATTCACCTGCTATTGTTGATCATATGATTTCAGTTGTGTAGATAACTCTTAAAGTTCCACACAGCTTGGAGACCATTTGGTAGCCTCTACATCTTTTATCGTATACAGAAAAGGAGGTATGAAGACTGAGACTTAGAACATCTATTTTGCCATGTATAAATAAGGTAGAAGTGTAGTCCCAGCTTTGTGGTGAATGCTTTCTTGTCCTTACCATTGACTCAAGCAGTATCATAGATCTTCAGGTCTTCAAGAGACGAAGTCATCAGACACCCCTTTCCAGTCTGTTTGTGCCCTACTGGGTCAAGCAAATGGACAAGCATGCCTCTTTAGGCTGGGAGCTCACTTCTCCAGTGGCCTCCAGCTGTATCTATGTTTTTGGGCCATACAGATAGATCTGAAGATGACCTTAAAACCACAGGGTAAAAAGGACTGAAAGAGGGCTCCAACACATTGATCTGGGGTTGAATAGGACTTGGAGATATTCGTTGATTTGTACAAAATTGTCCAAGAAGTCAAAAAACACTATAGAATTCTGTGTGACCTCCGGGTTCTCACTTCATTCCTCTGAACTATAGGTTCCTCATTTATAAATGGGATAATAATTTCTATCACACAGAATTATTGTGAAAACAGGCTTTATGTAAGATCCTGGCATATTGCTCAGGAAATGATTAAATGAACCAATAGATCTAGTATAGAACCAGTAGTTTGGGTAGATACAGGTCATTCAGGGTTCTAAAGGTGGGTATATGTAAAGTCAAAAGGAAGATTCTAGTGGTGTTTTTTGTAAATTTACTTGGTTTGATACTTTCTGGCTCGAAGTATTAAGAAAATTATAATACATATGTATGTATGCATGTACACACATGTATGGTTATTTATAACTTACATTTTCCTAGGCTTTTGTGTTAAGACTATGTTTAACTTCGTCCAGCTTCCTGCTCAGTGGGAAGCCTGTCCTCCCTCTCCCACTCCCCCTGCTTGTGTTCCTGCTTTCACTGTCTCTCTGTCAAATAAATAAAATCTTAAAAATGTCTAACTTTATTTTTACTTATTTATTTATTTTTGTGCATAGAGATTAGTTGAAAGATCTGCAGGGAAGCTTTTCCTGAAGGTAGCTGATGCCTTTCCACTCAATAAATGTACCCCCCCCCCCACCCGAATATAAACCAAATTAGCAGCTCCATCAGATTCAGGGCAGGAGATGGTCTGGTTCTTCACCTTAAAAAATAAATTGCCATTTAAAAATAAACTTGAGGGGCACCTGGGTGGCTCACTTGTTAAGTGTCTGCCTTCAGCTCAGGTCATGATCCCAGCATCCGGGGATCAAGCCCTGCATGGAGCTCTCTGCTCAGCAGGAAGCCTGCTTCTTCCTCTCCCACTCCCCCTGCTTGTGTTCCCTCTCTTGCTCACTGTATCTCTCTCTGTCAAATAATAAATAAAATCTTAAAAAAAAATAAAAATAAACTTGAACTTGCTGAGAAAACCAAAGGATACATGGTTAATCTAATGTAGAAAAAGGCTTGGAAATTGCATAATGGAAATTCACAACTGTCTATACCCTCTCCGTTAAGAGGCATTAGTATGTATCCCCTCTTCTCCCCCTTCCCGCCACCCCAGTTTATTAGCCCAGACCTGCTGCTATCAGGCTGCCTTGACATTGTGAACTCAAATTTCTGGCCCATCTGGAATGCCTTATAATACATCTTAGGGTAATGTTTGCTTGGGTGTGTCTTATAGTTGGTGTGTTTTCACTTTTTCACTCTTTGCAGCCTGACTTGGACATCTCGGGGTGCATGTATAAAGGTACAAGGACTTCTTGTTGCCCGCTGTGCTAGCCCAGGCTAGCCTCTCTCAGCATTTGTACCTGGATGCTGGTTGGTTTCCACATTCTCATCCCTACTTCCAGTGCTTGTGGGTGGTGGGAGCTTGCCCTCTGAAGCTCCACATATATTCCAACACAACAACACTTGAGAACCTGGAAGTGGTTCCCTGCTACCTGTGCATCTCCTTGGAACTTTACCTGGCTTTCCCAGTTGCAGGAAAACCTCCCTGCCCAAAGACCCATGAGCTTCGTGTAGGTGCAGGTAGCTTCAGAGACCTCACGCTGGCCTGGTTTGAGAGATTCATATTGGCTAGTGCATGTGCGTTGACCAACCCTTAGAAACATTTTTCATCTGTCTCTATGTAACTAGAATGAATTATCTTGGCTTGTAAACATAATCTCTTTTCACAGTATTTTTTTGAACTCCACTCTTGAGAAGCTGGGCATTTCCCAAAGTGTTTCTCATTCTAAATTATTCAAGAGTCTCTAGGGCTTTTGCAGTCCCAGAGCCCTAATCAGTCTTGTTTAGGGCTCTAATCAGAACACTACAAGGAGCTCAACTTCCTGTTGATGGTCTACTAGCATGGTTGTATTGAAGACAGGTCCTGCGAGGTTTCTTCAGTAGCTCTTGTTCTCTGATGCTGGCATGGTCTTGTAGTTCCAGTGTGGCACAGCCTGCCACTACCCAAACCAGCTTCCTTCCACCCCCACAAATTTTAGCTTCTGCATTGAACCTGGTCAGACCACATTGCCCAGACTTAGCAGTGCATACTGTTCAGGGAGTAGCTCATGGCATCCTTTCCAGCCAGCAAGCTTGAGCCAGAGCCTCTTGATTCAGCCACTTGCAGGGTACCAGCTTCAACTCGTAGAGCAGCATTTGGGATCTATGGTCTCGGTTCTATCAGAAGGCCCTGGACTTTTCCCACAAAATCAGCCAGTATCCAGCCTAGAACAGGCTAGTCTTCAGGGCTACTGCAAGGAGTCAACCTCTGTCAGTCCACAAAGGCTTTCTTTACTTTCTCTCCCTTGAGCAGTAGGTGGTTTGCTTGTATTTACATAACTAAGGGAGAGTTCTCCAGGGATTCCTTCCTAAACAAAGAAAACTTGTTCCAAGGGGAGGTTTATTATCTCCTTAAGCCTAGAAGGAGGGAACAGTTTTTGGCCCTCCTTAATATGTGTGTCTGGTTGGCTTTTCTACAATTTTCTACAGTTTCTACATTATTAGCAGTATTCTTTTTTTGTTTTTGGACAGAACTGACCTTTCTAGCAACCTCTGCATCTGTTTTCACTCTTTGCTAGTATAGTTACAGGGGTACTTAATACTAGGCCGGTTTTCCCATTTTTACTACCCCTCCTAGAATTCTGGTACCTGAGCCATGCAGGATCTTTTATACCTTAGTGATTATTCAAGTGCATTTGGTGTGTGTGTAGGGGGTGAGGGTCAGGGAGTCTGCTTTCTGATTGTTCTTGAGCCAGTTTAAAAAACACTTCACTGTTCTCTAACCTTAGTACAGTTAAAAACTTGTAGAATAGCATTTTCCAAGGAAGTTCATTGTCTTGAAAAATATTATTACATCGCCTAGGAAAAATACTCTTGTCCAAATAAACTTATTAGAACTGCATATTATGTCCTCTCTCTGTGGGATATGGCGGAGTAAAGGTACCAAAGACACGCAGGGAGGAAAGCAGCTAATAAAACTTTTCCTTAAATCTAGGATTTCTTAAAATTTGTGTATGAGTAACTGTTTTGGTATCACACAATCACTTCAGACTCACTATGTATAAAATTGAACTAGGTTTTGTTTTTTTTTTTTTTTTTTTTTTTAATTCTTTTCCAACCATTTCCATTTGGCTAAAGCTGTTGCCAGGGAATAAAAAGTTAAAAATGCCTCAGTTAAGGCTGTTATCCCTGGGGTTATTGAAGTATTCAATCTAAGTATTCAGTCTACATTCAGGTTTAAATCACTCCAAACTAGGCTTCAGAGTAATTTTACAAAAATGCAAAAGTGATCCTATTATTCATAGGCTTAAAACTTGACAGTGGATCTGTTGCTTATAAGAGAATAAAGTCCAAACCCTTTTACAAGTCAAAGTTGTGATCCAGACCCCTTGTCTGTCTTTCTAAACATGTTCCTTGTTTTCCTACCTCCGTTACCCACCTTGCTTTACTCCCACCAAATTACTAAGTCATCACCCTCCCGATTAATACTGTTTCCTTTGCCTGGAGTGCTGTTCCCTCCCCATACCTCTACCCCTTGTCTGTAGTGACTTATTTTAAGATCACACACATTGATACACTGCTTGAAATCGGAGAATGTAAGATTTATCCAGAACTCTGGACGTAGTTGATTTTTGGACTTATTGAGTAACCCCTGGGGCCTGACCTTGCTAATGTGTCTCTACCTGTTTCTTTAGTTCTAGCTGGACCTTTGTTGTCCCCTCTGTCTTGCACAAATTTGACCTTGATACATGAAATCCACTCTCTTCCTTAGGTCATTCTGAGACTTTGAGATAAAGTAAACCTGACTGTCCTCCTCCTCCGTCCTTAGCTACCAACGTGGCAAAGTTACCTAACTTCTCAGGGCCTCCGTGTTTTGATGTATAAGATGGTGCTGATCGTGATGCTTACCTCCCAGGGCTGTGGTAAGGAGTGTGCATCCAATTTTTTTTTTTTTTAAGAATTTATTTATTTGAGTGAGAGGAGGAGAGTGAGCACAAGCAGGGGGAGCAGCAGAGGGAGAGGGGGAAGGAAGCAGGCTCCCCGTTGAGCAGAGAGCGCGATGCGGGACTCAGTCTCAGGACCCTGAGATCATGACCTGAGCGGAAGGCAGAGGCTCAACCCCCTGAGCCATCCAGGTGCCCCTGCATCCAATTCTATGGCGATCTGCACAGTTAGCATGGTTAGGGCACAATTCACTCATCATCCCTTCATTCTGCGGATGTTCCTGTGCTTCTGCCAGGCACTGCCAAGGGCTGCTTAATCAAGGGGCACGGGCAGTCTTCTGCTCTCAAGTTGCTGAGTTCAGGAAACAAAGGTAAAGTACAAATAAACAAGATGATTACAACCAATGATAAGTACCATTGAGGAAATAAACAGAGTAGAATGATGAACTATTGAAGTAAGCCACTTTAGACAGGATGGTAAGAAAAATCTGTTTAGAATGCCAGAGATCTAGTGGGAAGCAGATATTTGTGCTACTGTAGGCTTAGTAAGAATTAAACTTTAGCTGAATTATAAAGCAAATTTTAACTAGATTCTAGTCCCACTTCTTTCCGCAGAACCCCTTGGCATAGTCCTTTAATTTGGTCTCCATTTCCTCAACTCTAAAATCTCATCTGATTCTAAATTGACATTTACTGATAAATGTAAACAGTACACATTGTATTTTACAAAGTGATGTTCTGATATGTTCTGATAATTCTTTTTTTCTTTTAAGATTTTATTTATTTATCTGACAGACAGAGATCACAAGTAGGCAGAGAGGCAGACAGAGAGAGATGGGGAAGCAGGCTCCCCGCTGAGCAGAGAGCCCGATGCGGGGCTCGATCCCAGGACCCTGAGATCATGACCTGAGCTGAAGGCAGCAGCTTAATCTACTGAGCCACCCAGGTGCCCCTGATAATTCTTTTCTTTAAAATATTATTTGTCAGAGAGTAAGGGAGTGAGTAAGCACAAGCAGGGGGAGTGGCAGGCAGAGGGAGAGAGAAGCAGACTCCCAGTTGAGCATGGAACCCGATGTGGGACTCAATCCCATGATTCTGGGATAATGACCTGAACTGAAGGCAGATGCTTAACCAACTGAGCCACCCAGGCGTCTCCTGATAATTCTTAATTGTGTAATCCTCTCTAAAAATATCTAGGCTTAGGCATTTAGCTCAGATCTGTTCTATTTTCAGTAATATTGATGTTCCTTTAAAAACTTGAGAATTTGTAAAGACTTAATTATACATATACACTTATATACACATACGAAGGCATTATGAAGAGATGGAAGCATGTTAAAGAATGTTGCTTTGATTTTGCATCTTTACTTATGAGAACATTTGTAATTCCAGAAATGGAAATCTAGTTTGAGAACTTGAAACTGAGCTTCTCTTTGCTGTGTCAGGGGCTCTCCAGAGATCGACATGGAATCTTTTGGGTAGTATTTATTTAAAATTCTGTATTCTTAACATACATGTAAATATGCACACAGATGCATGTTTGCAGACATACCAAGATAAATACACAAAAGAGAGACATCATCTATAGTAATTTAATTATTATACCTTTTGTGTGTAAGTATATGCATAAACATAATTTGATTTAACATGCATGCATATACTTCAAGTACCATATGGCTGCGTATTGTAATTCCTATTACACAATGACCTATCTGAGCTTCATTATATCTTTATTATATTAAATCTTTGGTTAACGTTGTTTACCGTTATATCTTTGGTTAACGTCGTTTACATAATCATATAAGCTATTTTTTTTAAATGCTTTTAAGCCAAAGGTGCTTTTCATCCTCTAAGGAATGCACCATATTGCAGAAGGTATGCGTAATTAAGTCATGACAATATAGCACACTAAATACAAAACCTGACAAATGAAAAGATGCTGGACAAGAGAAAGGTATTACTCTTCCTAAATGTGGTTAAGGAAGGTACCTCACAGTATATGCTTCATCTAGACAGAAAAGCCATCTGGGATGCTGATGTGGGCTGTTGTCAGGAACTTAGCAAGACCATGTCTTTTTTACCATTTTACTTTAAATGGTAACCCTGTGATGTTATTTGTCTCCATTCTATGGCTGAAGAAACTGAGGCTCAGAGTTACAAAAACAAATCCTAGTTTGCAGACGATGTGGATCTGAGTGTGGATCTGAGATAATGTCTGCCTAACTCTAAAGGTCCTGTTCTTACTGATCTTACCACACTGCTTCCAAGCAGAGCACAGTAGGAGAGCTCCTTCTAGGTAAAGGGAAGATGCTGTATGAAGATACGGAAGGGGGATCCGTGTGGAATGCTTGGCATTCTGCGGAGAGTCCTCGTAACTTGTCTATAAGATGCAACTGGGGTGAGCAGGACCTTGAAGGCCAGCAGAGATTAGGGCCAGGGTGTGTGGGCTCTGGGGTCTTTCAGAGTCCACAGGGATTCTCATGTCAGGCAAGAGAGTAGTTTTTAACAGATAGACATGAGATGACCTGTTGTACACTTGGCCTGAGCACTTCCATCAAGAGGAGACTGTCTAGGACTTCAGTAATGCCAGCAGCTGGAAAGGCAGGTAAGGCTAAAGCAGTGTGGTTGAAAACTCTGCAGGCCTTTCCAGAGCGATGGCAAGAGGGGCTTAGAGGTTGAGAGCTTTTCAGCATTTAAGAATTGGTGTAACAGTGAAAGGGTCAGCAGAGGGAAGAGAGAACACTGAATCCTGAGCTTCTCCTGAGTGACTGGAGGGAAGTAGAGTTCACTGCAAGGGGAAAAGGAGGAGCAGCAGCAGGCGCAGCCTACATTGTTTGTTTAATAGAAGAGTTCTAGTGACATTTACACTCACTTTCTGTAGGTAGATTTTGTAACCCATTATCCATCTGTTTTTTTAAAAAGATTTTATTTGATAGAGACCACAAGTAGGCAGGGAGGCAGGTAGAGAGAGAGAGGGGGAAGCAGGCTCCCTGCTGAGCAGAGAGCCCGATGATGGGCTTGATCCCAGGACCCTGAGATCATGACCTGAGCCGAAGGCAGCAGCTTAACCCACTGAGCCACCCAGGTGCCCTGTTAATCTCTTTTATTTTGCAAATGCTCTTACTGTATTTGACATTCTTAATGTTCCCTATATTTATTTTTCTTTTCTTGTTTTCTCTCTCTCTCTCTCTCTCTTTTTTTGGTATTTGCTGCTTATCTAGTGGAGATTTGGTCTCTGGCAGAACACTTAAAAACTATTTTGGGTTTAATTATTTTTTTTTAGAAGTTGTAATATTCAATATTTAAAATAGGATACTTTCTAGGTATTTTTGATTGTTCCAGAGCTATGGCAAGTACATGCTGATTAGTACACACATTCTTTTTTAGATTTTTTTAAAATTTATTTAAATTTTAAGTAAAAGAGAGAGCAGAAGCACAGAGGGCTGCAGGCTGAACAGGCAGAGTGAGAAACAGGCTCCCTCCTGAGCAGGGAGCACAATGTGGGACTCGATCCCATGACCCTGGGATCATGACCTGAGCCAAAGGCAGATGCTTAACCAACTGAGCCACCCAGGCATCCCTCGTATACACATTTTTACTCACAGATTAGCTTTTGGGCCATCTCCCATCTCAGCTGTGTTCAAAGATCCTTAATCTCCTTAACCCTGTCCTGTTACCTTAAAAGTAAGCTGTAGGGGACACCTGGGTGGCTCAATTGGTTAAGCAGCTGCCTTCGGCTCAGGTCATGATCCCAGTGTCCTGGGATCGAGTCCCACATTGGGCTCCTTGCTCAGCAGGGAGCCTGCTTCTCCCTCTGCCTCTGTCTGCCATTCTGTCTGTCTGTGCTCGCTCTCTCTGCCTCTCTCTCTGATAAATAAATAAAATCTTAAAAAAAAAAAAAAAGTAAGCTGTAGTTTTCCAAGATACATATGGAGTTCACTGAGTCTGATTTGCTTTCAGTAAATTGTCCTTGTGAATTGCGTGGTCGAGAATTCCACAAGGAGAACTGGTTAAGTCCGGTAGGCGATGGAGTAGCCAGTCGACTTTTCTGTACAAGCAGCAGTGATGTCAAACCCTTGGCCTTTCATCCTTTAGCTGTTGTGCCTGTGTATTTCCTATCAACAGGATCGTCTAGAAGAGGAGGATGATATTTTCCATATTTATTCTCCCTGTTTAAGTGACTTACACACGTCTCTAGCAGTGGAGGAGTGCTGGTGTTCATGTTCTGTGCTCAGAGGAGGGGTATGGGGACAGAACGGGACGAACACTCTCATCGGCACGGGATTAGCAGAGGAAGCGTGCGTCAGGAGTGTCAGGAACACCAAACAACGACAGGAAACCATTGCTGGGAGTCATGCAGCTGTGTGGAGTCCAGCCACGCAAGCTTCCTCCAGAGAGTTTAGTTTCTGAGTTGCTTAATTTCCACCTACAGCACCTGTGTCTTTGGGCGACTGTATTGGAGAAACATTCACTGATTATGGGCCTTTCTCTGGTTTGCCTCAAAGCCATTGGAGTACGAAAATTCCTGCTGAATCAGCATAATGTCTGAGAACTACTGGTGTCAGGACAAACCAGGCACAGAGTAGAATAAATCATTAGGCTGGGATGAATGAACAGCATTTACATCCTCCAGGAATATTCCTCCTTGGAAATTGCGCATGAGCAATTTCACGCTTAATGTGCTTGGGGACCCTAGGTGTAGGCTATTTGCTACTTGCTACTTTCCTCCTGTGTTTCTCTGTAAAGGATAGGAAGGATGATTCTTGCAGCTTCTGGGTGGGCAGAACCTCATAGATTGTTTCTACCCTAAGCTGTCTTTTTAAAGTAGTGGCCTACTCATACTTGATGACAAGATGATTGTCTAGAATGGTTGTGTTACGACATGGGAGAATGTGTAGTACATCATTTCTATTGGTCAGTCTAGGTCAAGTTTGGAAGACTCATGATTACATTGGCTTTGGATTGCGTAAAGTAATGAAAAAAATGCATAGAAGGCCAGATTCAGGCTAGAATTAACTCTGTGTCTTTCCTTCTGTCTATAGCTTTTAACATTGCATTAGCAACAATCTCTGCTGATGTTTTTCTAATAGCCTATTGGGTTTCTGGGAGAAAGCAGCAGAACAATGTGAACTTACTGATTTCCAGATACTAGAGTACAATTTCTTGGGGAGCTCATAATTTAAAATTTCATGGCATTATAGTAGAACTACTATAAAATGCAGTTAAAAGGAGAAGCCATTAATTAGCATTGGTTTTCCAAAAAAAATTGCTGAGGGCTTTTCACATTTGTTGTAACTTGGTTTTGTCTGTAGATTGCCCCCAAGACCTTCATAAGTGTAAATATACCCTTAGATAGATAAATAATCAAACATATATATAATTTTTACCACACTGTTTTGGGCTCATAACTGGACTCCCTTCTACAGTATTTGAGAGATTGCTGGTGATGGCATAGAAATTTTTAAATAGCAACTATTTCAATGACAGGTAACGAACTATTTAGCAAATTATCATTAACAATAAATCCTTATCTATCTTTCTAAATTTGTTACTCATTGATCCTAGCATAGAATTTATAAATCTTCTATAGGATGATCCTTTAAATACATGAAGATTGTCACTATGCTCCTGAAAGTCTTCTTAATATGAAATAGACCACTTTATAGCTGCCCAATATAAAGAATAATTTGAGGTGTTTTATGATAATACATATAAAACAGAGCAGTTAAAGATGAAAACATTTAAAATTGAAAAAGGGATTGGAAGTATTTTAGAGGAAGGGACACTACCATCCTAATAGCTCTTATGAAGATTACATTTATCTCTGAGCTGTCTAAAGTCAAGAAAAAAACATTAATTCAGAATGTGAGCTTTGGAACTAGTCTTTGTGCCCAGTGGAATTTGGAGTAAAATAAAAAAGCTTAAAAATTTGAAAAAAGTAATGATAGAAATAACAAAACATATAGAAATGTAGTAGAAAGACTACCAGAGTGACTACTCCTAATCCACTATTCAGAAATTGTTGACATTTGATCATATTTACTTTACCTACTATTATTCTGTGTAATGTACATGTTTCCCCTGTGATGTGGAAGTTCCTTCACGCCACTATGCTCTTATGAAAGACCCATGTTAGTACGTGTTTTAGATTACCTGAAAAATATCCCAGAAGGATTTTTGCTTTTAGGAAATGGTAATTTGTTACATCACTCTGTGTCTTTCATCTAACAAAAAGTTTCATAGGAGCACTTTACTTTTTGATAGTGGGAGGAGCCTGCATTGCTATTTTTACTGAACCATTTTAATGTAAATTATAGGTGGGTATCAGGACTTTTGTTTCTTAAATATTTTTAGTTTTGTAGCTCTCCAAATTAGGCTATTTTTCTATATTGCCATAATATCTTTATCAACATAACAAAATGAGAAGTAATTTCCTAATTTAATATCTAGACCTTACTCAAATTTCACCAGTTATCCCTGAAATATCTCTTATGGCTGGTTTCTTTGAACCAGAATTGATTCTGCCTTTAGATGTGGTACTTCGTTATTGTGTCTCTTAAATTTGATTGTTGTTTCTTCAATGTTATTCACATTTTGTGTTTAATTTTCTGAAAACATACTTAAAGTCATGATCATTTCTGATGGGCTTTTATTGGATTTAATCTGTTCTTTAAAATTAGAATAAAGCTTTCTGTAATCCAGGGTATTTTATTGTTGTTTTTGTTAACTAAAGTATAGTTGACATAATCTAGCACACTTTTAAAAGCCTTGGCTGCATTCAGTACAGGAGGAGCTCAGTAAAGTTTTTTATAAGAATCAAATAACTCAAATCTTAAAATGTTCAACAACTTACAAGTACTGAGGGACTTATGTACTAGGTTCTGAAGCAGCCACGTAATTATCCATCCACAATGGATATTCATATCCATAATCCATCCACAATTATTCAATATGTTTTCATACAGTTTAAGTAGAGCGAATATACTCTTACAAATAAATGTATCAGTAAAACATCCCTTTCATCAAGAAATTTCTCAAAAATATTTGAGAGAGTCATGAGTGCTTGAGTTCTAAGATTTTCATCTGGCTTGAAAAAAAAAAAAAAAAGGCAGCATTTAAGCCATTTAGACCTTGTCAGAAATGTCAGCATTCTGATCTAGTTCTGCCTAAAAGAACCCTGTAATTTTAAAAACATTTAAAGAATTAAATGTTATATTCCTACCCATGGGGTTTCATTTCCATGGAGAATTTACTCAAATATTATTAGGTATGACTCACATTTCCAGGTTATTTTGTTCCAGAGGTTTCACTGATTTTTTTTTTCCCTTGCATGGTATTTACTTTTTTTTTTTTTTTTTTTTTAGATTTTGATTTCAGAGAAGATAATGGCTAAAAAGCAATAGTTTTGGGGTAATAGATGAGGAGAAAACAATTAGTTTTGAGAAAGATCCTGTGTTTTAGTCCTACTAGGGGTCAATCTTAAAGATGTGGTTTAAATCTTATCTTAGTAGACAGAAGTGGAACACAAACAAGAGGGTTTGCTTATAATTGTGTGTATTTCCCCTTTTAAGGTATTATTATATCTTTAATAGTTAGAGTGAGTTACCACATTGACAAGAACTCCCCCAGTTCAAAATATCATAGAATTTTATAGGCATATTTCTTCATTTTAGGACCAGAGTTGTTGTATTTGATCAAGACAATGTTTCCTCCAACTCTGTTGTTATTATATAGCATTAGTTAAATAAATAAAAACCTGTCCCTAACTTGGGTCTGGTCAATAATGTGATATTTTTATCCTTCTCTTTTTAATGAGAAATTTCCCATGTAATCCATTTCTTCCACATTGTTTCTCTCCTTAGTACCAGCTGATCTGGAAGGAATATGGAAAGCATTCTTTTTTCCCCCAGTAGGAAGTTTAGCATGCTCTCTTGGTGAAGTTGACAATTGTTTTTTTGGAGACAAGAGTCAGGGACAGCCAATAATTTTCCCATTTCGTTGTGTAGTCATTCTGAGTATTTCATGAAAAAACTTTGTTTTGTTACAGAAAAAAATTCCAAAGCCTATATTTGCCCCCCAAAACTATACAAATGCCCACAAGAAAGTTTACATTTATGAAACAGTGGTTGAAAAAGTACAGATTTCTTCCACACTTAATATCTTCTACTGTTCCTAAACTTGCATTATTCATTGTCATGGAAAGTGTTACTGTACTTTTGAAAGGTTCAACAAAATTCAAATTTAGGATTTCTGATAAGCATAGTAAGACAATAGAAATGATACTAATTTATTATCACATACTAAATGAGATTATCTTTTGGCTGAAAAGAATGAAAGTAACGTATAATATTAGTTACTTAAAAATACCAAGGCAATCTTTAAAAAATACCAAGGCAATCTTTAAAAATACCAAGGCAATCTTTATCTTCATAGGTAGCTTTTCTTTAATGCCTGTATTTATATCTATGAAAGTTTATTAACTTTTCAAAATTTTTTTACTAACATATAATGTATTATTAGCCCCAGGGGTACAGGTCTGTGAATCATCAGTCTAACACACTTCATGGCACTCACCATAGTACATACCCTCCCCAATGTCCATCACCCAACCACCCTCTTCCTACCTCCCCACCCCCCAGCAACCCTCAATTTCTTTAGTGAGATTAAGAGGCTCTTATGGTTTGTCTCCCTCCCGATCCCATCTTGTTTCATTTTTTAAAAGTTCATAAACTTTTAAAGCTTGATCTAAGTGAACATAAGCAATGTAGTATGATTAAAATCTGAAGGCAGTCAAGATTTTAGCAGTGATACCAACTAATTAACCAAGAAAACAAGTTTAAGGAGAGAAAGAATGGGTCTTCAGTTGCCTCACTATGTCAAATTATTTTTCCTGTTTTGAACAGTTTCTGAGAGGCTTAAACAGAATGTTTTATGGAAGACCTTCTGCATAACACTTGACACATGAGTGTGTGTTAGAAACATATTAACTGATAAAACATATGTTTAGATATGTATGGGACAGAAGCTGTTCTTTCATACATTTATGTATTGTTCCTCTTTTCGCTGTCATTTGCATTGAATAATTTGCTTCAAATTGAGGTCAAAGGTATAAGTTTAATCTTTCTGAGGAATCAGGTAGAGGTATGAAAACATAGATAAAACAAAAGGCATAGGGCGCCTGGGTGGCTCAGTGGGTTGAGCCGCTGCCTTCGGCTCAGGTCATGATCTCAGGGTCCTGGGATCGAGTCCCGCATCAGGCTCTCTGCTCAGCGGGGAGCCTGCTTCCTCCTCTCTCTCTCTGCCTGCCTCTCTGCCTACTTGTAATTTCTCTCTGTCAAATAAATAAAATCTTTAAAAAAAAAAAAAAAAAACAAAAGGCATAAAACATCTACTGATTACTCAATAATCAGTGGTTGTATTAGAAGTTAAGATCCATTTAGTATTTATATTTGTGTGATCAGTTGAACCATGTGAAATTACTACTATTTCACAAAAATTGAAATTTCATGGAGTTTAACCTAGTATTTGGTTCTGGATAGTTGTCCTAAAATTAGAAGAACGTCAGCATAGATGATAGAGTTGATGTTTTCTGCATGATTATTTTTAAAAACTTGAACCAAATGAGTATGTCTTTCCTTTGACATAAAAGGAACTTGAGGGAACCTGGGTGGCTCAGTGGGTTAAGTCTCTGCCTTCAGCTTAGGTCATGATCTCAGGGTCCTGGGATCAAGCCCCACATCAGGCTCTCTGCTCAGCATGGAGCCTGCTTCCCCCCTCTCTCTGCCTGCCTCTCTGCCAACTTGTGATCTTTCTCTTTCTTTCTCTCTCTCTCTTAAATAAATAAATTAATCTTAAAAGAAAAAGGGAACTTGGAAACAATAACGGTATTGCTTCTGTTTCTGTAATAGAAAAAACTTCTTGGAATTAGAGGAGACCTGGTTTTGGGTAATGGAATTCTTCAGTTCTCTTATGATTGCTTGACCTCTCACTTGTTAAATTACCTCTTTGTCAATAAACAAAAATTTAGTGTTGACTCTTTATTTGGAAATTCAAATCGTCATGAATAGGGCTTGCTTTCAGTAGGCCGCGTGTTAGTTAATATAAGGTCTGTAGTCATCTACCTGATATTGGTGAAATTTTATTTCTATTGATAAATGAAGATACCTTAGCGTTATATTGCTGACCAAACTTTAATTCCTTCAAGAACAGTGACTCATGATGTCAAAGGTAGAATTTTTTCCAGACCTTTTTTTCGGAGGAAAAACCATTCTAAGATAGGAATTGAGGGTACTGGCCCCTTATGTTCATTAGTGGTAACAACCAAGGTCGTTAATGTCTGGCATTCTTTTTAATGGATGTGCACATGTCATTTTACAAGTACCAAACCTTATTCTACCTCAAGGGGTGGTATTAAAACAAACTCTGAAAATCAGTAAAGAGTATGTTGTAGGTCTCTGAAATCTTATACATCAGAATCACATGGAAATAAATTTATGGTTTTCTATTTCATGCAACTGGGTTAGTCTTTGAAAAGATCAATTAAGGGCAAATTTAATGATTTATTTTTTCAAATATAAACTTCTTGCAGGGGAAGATAATGACATAAGTTTAAAGAGTTTCCCTTAATTCTGTTTCCCTTGATCGTTTGGAGAATTTGAAATTGATAGTTCTTTAGACTAATAGTTGTTCAGTTAGACTAATCTTGTTCAGACTGAATATTTGAGTTGGTGGTTCTGGCCCTTTAGCATGAATTTTTTAGAATGGTAATCTGAGACTTTTGCTTACCAGAACATGGGGAAGAATTTGTGTCCACTACTGTGGCTGATTATAAGGTTTTTTTTGGTTTTGTTTTGTTTTGTTTTAAGATTTTATTTATTTATTTGACAGAGAGATAGAGCACAAATAGAGCAGGGGGGAGAGGGAGAAGCTGGTTCTCCACTGAGCAGGGATCCGGATGTGGGGCTCAATCCCAGGATCCCAGGATTATGAATTTAGCCGGAGGCAACCACTTAACCAACTAAGCCACCTAGGCATCCCGATTATAAGGTTTTACATGTCTTCATGATATGTATTTAAGTAACTTAAATACTTGCACTCTTATCTTTATAGTTAAAAATTACTCAAACCATTAGATTTTTGCAGTGATTATTAAAGTTATTATCCTTATTAAGTTTCAGCCAACTCTTGAGATATAAGTTAGTTAACAAGAGAATAAAATGAGAACAAATCAGGCACCTGGGTGGCTCAGGGGTTGAAGCCTCTGCCTTCGGCTCAGGTCATGGTCTCAGGGTCCTGGGATCGAGCCCCACATCAGGCTCTCTGCTTAGCAGAGAGCCTGCTTCCCTCTCTCTCTGCCTGCCTCTCTGCCTCCTTGTGATCTCTGTCTGTAAAATAAATAAATAAAATCTTTAAAAAAAATGAGAACAAATCAGTCTTATCTGCTAGAAGCTTGACAGGCAAGTTAAATTAACCATGAAAATAGTCATTTTGATTTTTAGGATGCCTGTCTTAGAGGAAAATTGCCACTTGAAGTTTCATGTATCTTCCAATCAGCAAATCAGTATGTTGGATAGAAATTTCAGTTTGCTACTATGTTCCTGTCTTGATTTTGGTCCAAGCCAAAAAATTGGTATGTAAAAATTCCTAGAGTAATACAATACCCCCTGCCTAATAGCTCTCAACTCTTCCAAATATTGTAAATTTAACCCCTGGTTTCCAAAAACACAGCAGTGTCGAGATGTGTTCATGGAGTGACCTGAATCATCATCGTAGGTCTTTGGCTCTCACCAGTACCTTGACCTTTCCTTCTCACTTTGTTATTTCTGGTGAAGAATTTCTTTGTATCATGTCAGCTCTCGAGTAGTTTTTTGGGTTACTCTGGGGTTACCTTCATCTCGCTTCTTACCTGCTCCACCTTTTCCGGTCAGTGTCATCTGTGAGCTTGCTTGTGAGTGTGCATGGGATGCACTGATGCTTCAGAAGACTTCAGGCTCCTTTGTTGTTTTGTGGGTTCCTCTGTCAGGAAAGGTGTTGGGTTATCACCATGGTAGTACAGCCTTTGAGGACCAGCTGACTACCTGAAAACCCCAGGGCAGCAGAGCCACAGTGTTCTGGACAGAGTGCAAGGAGACTGCCTGTCTCTGCTCTCTTAGTGCCTTCTAACTCTCTTATGGCCTGTACTCTCTGGGGTTCACCACGGTTCTAAGGGTAGAGACAAATAGAGTGAACACACCAGGCTGTTAGAAACTTCCTCCCTCTGTGTTCGGGAATCTTGCTTTGAGTCCTGTTTTCTTTCTGATGTTGCTGTCATTAGGATGAATTTCATTGCATTAGGTTCCTCCATCCCTCATATGGTTAGATTTATGGTGGGTCGTCTGCATGTCATAGCAAGAGAATCGGGCATAGTTGACACAAAGATTTGGCTTAGGTTCTAGCAGTAACACAAGCCCTGCTCCTGTTCTTAAGGACTTTACTGTATAAATGGAGTTTAACTAACACAGATTTCATATGAACCTTATTTGTGATGATGTTGTCATGCTATTTTACCAAAGCTGTTTTTTTCCTTTTGAGGTACATATTAAACTGTGTTCTTCAGTTTTCCTTGCAGGTTGATGTACCCATGTCACCACACATTTACGTGTGTAGAAGTAATTGTATCATTTTCAGACCTGAAGCATTAAAAACCCTCCAACTCTTACCTTCCATGTTATTTTTTATTTTTTTTTAAAAAGATTTTATTTATTTCACAGAGAGAGAGACACAGCAAGTACAGGAACACAAGCAGAGAGATTGGGAGAAGGAGAAGCACTCTTCCCACTAAGCAAGGAGCTTGATGCAGGGCTGGATCCCAGGACCCTGGGATTGTGACCTGAGCTGAAGGCAGACATTTAATGACTGAGCCACCTAGGTGCCCCTATCCTCCATGTTTTTATATTTGTTTTTTCCATCTACCAACTGAATACAAAGGTCCTTGAGTCCGTAGAGGGTGGTGAAGCCACAGAATGGGTGGATTCTGGGTTCCTGAATCACTGTATAGGGAAAAGTTGCATGCTGACCAGAAACACCATTGTTGGATTATTTATGAACAGAAATCAACTTAGTGTGTTAAAACACTGGAATATGGGGTTTATTTATTACAGAAGTAACAAATTTTATCACATCATTTTTTAGTAGTTCTCAGTCTTTTTTGCCTTCACACTCCTGAGAGATGAGATGCATCAATATTTTCAAGGTGGGCATAGAGGTCGCTATAGTCAACATGTTGCAAAAGTGGTTGAGCTGGAAAATTGAAGAGAAACATCATTAGATTTAGTAGTAATTAGACCACTGTTAGAACAATTTCAGTAGAGTGAAAGTGACAGACCAAACTGGAAAGATGAAAAATGAATGGAAGATGAACAAGTGAAGACACTGAGTGAATTTATTGGAGATAATTGATTCTGGCAATGCAGTCATAGGATTATAAAATTCATGGAAATAAGGGAATTGTTTAATTTTGAAGCCATTTGTTAAAAGCTGTATAGGACGGGCACCTGGGTGCCTCAGTGGGTTAAGCCACTGCCTTCGGCTCAGGTCATGATCTCAGGGTCCTGGGATCGAGTCCCACGTCTGTTTCTTTGTTCAGCAGGGAGCCTGCTTCCCGTCCACTCTCTCTGCCTGCCTCTCTGCCTACTTATGATCTCTCTGTCAAATAAATAAATAAATAAATAAATAAATAAAATCTAAGAAAAAAAAAAAAAAAGCTGTATAGGTCAGGATCTTCCCTGACATAGTGGTAGGGAGACCTTACAGTCCTGTTTTCCATGATGAGCATGGTTTATGCCTGTTGACTCAGTGCAATTATTAATAGTGCCTTTTCATTTTTAGTGGCCTACTTTGGATAAAAATATACAGTGTGGGGCGACTGGGTGGCTCAGCCAGTCAAGCATCTAACTTTGGCTCAGGTCAATATTTCAGGGTCCTGGCATCAAGCCCCATGTCAGGGCTGTCCACTAAGTGGGGAGTCTGCTTGTCCCTTTCCTTCTTTCCTTCCACCTAGCTGTGTGCTCTCTTTCTCTTGAATAAAAAAAAAAAAAATGTAGTGAGCACAAAGCTCTCACCACCTCCTCTGAATGTGGGAGAAGTTGTTAAACACATAGGTATTGAACTCATGAATAAGTTACCATTGCATCCATGGAATGTCTTGAAGTTATATTTTATGAGGGAGTTGGAAGATTTGTGTTTCTTGTCTTTATGTATTTATTTTGGAGAGCTTTTATGAGTAGTGGGAGGGGTGGGGTTTAGGAAGGAAGAGGAATATTTTATAAAAACAGCATGTAGATTATGATCCCAGTTTTATGAAGAATATATTTCCTGAATGGAAGTTTACCAAAATGTTAAACTATATTTATTTTCAAGTGGTCAGATTACAGATGATTTGAATGTTTTTCTGTATTTTACAAATTGTATGCAAGAAATGTTTTCCTTTTATAATAAGAAAGAAATTTTATTTCAGAAATACTTAGGAAAGATTTTGAATAGTTTTCTAGGAAAATATTTGTGAATTCAATTTTTTTTTGGAAGGTTGTATATTCTTAGGAATAAGAAAACAAAAGAGAGGGCAAGAAATTTGGAATTTTATTATCTTTACAAGGGAAAAACCCTTCCTAAATACTCCTGTCAGAAATTTGCATTAAAAGTATAGGCGCAATCTCAGTTGCATTTATTTATTTATTTGTTTGTTTATGTATTTATTTATGTGCTTTTTAAAAATTAGCATATAATGTATTATTTGTTTCGGGGTACAGGTCTGTGATTCATCAGTCTTACACAATTCACAGCATGCACCATAGCACATACCCTTCCAATGTCCATCACCCAGCCACCCCTCCAGCAACCCTCAGTTTGTTTCCTGAGATTAAGGGACTCTTATGGTTTGTCTCCCTCTCTCAATTCCATTTTAATAAAAGTGCAAACCTTTGATAGTCATACCTCTAACATTAGTTGCTTAACACCAGAATTCCTGGTTGGAGGTATAATTCATTTATGCTTCTCAGGCCTGGCCTTTCCAGAAATCAGTTCCATCTTGTTGAAAGTTATAGATCGAAAAAAAAAAAAAATCCCCATAGTGTAATTGAAATCATATTTCTGTTTCATTGTATGTGATAAAATCTGAAACTTTTTAAAAGTGTCCTTTTTTAAAAATCAGCAATGACTAAAATCGGATCAATTTTTCTACTCAAAATATTATTTAAAAACACTTTATTGATTTGATTACACATTTTATAAGTGGGCATAGATTCATGTATTTGTTGAAACACATTTAGCTGATGTTGCCTAATGGTGACATTAGATACATTTGGGGAAAAAAAAAAAAGACTGGTCTATTATCTGTTGACTTCCAGCAACATCCTGATTGGGAGGAATTATTTTTCAAACCAGTTCCTTTGGGGACAGCATCCCCTGGGAGTACTTCTGTTTCCCTTTGACTTCCTGTGTATTGAAAAGAACTCTTAAGAGCAAGTATAGGGTGTGTTGTGAATTTTTTTTTCTCTTGCAAATAAAGATGAAAATATTCTTACCCTGTGCCTATGAATGAAATGTTTTCTGACTTAATTTACAAGATCATTAAAAATCAAAGGTAAAATAAAAATTTCCTGTTGAGACATAAAATCTGCCCCCCCGACCTTCCCTCCCCCCTTTAGTGATTTTCTGGTTAAGGCGGGCCAGGTGTTAAAATCAAATGAAAAGTGAAGGGATATGAGAGTGACTGTTTTATAAAACGTCTCTTCAAGACAAGATGATACTAAAGATAGGAGACCATGTAAGCCAAAAGTTAGCTTCCTTCCTTTACTTTCTTTCCCTACTCTTCCTTCTCTAAATTTGGGAATGGAGAAGATTCAGTTTACATGTGGTGCATGGTTCTCTGTACTATATCCCATCTCTTCCTTTTTTCCAACTGTACCTTGGACCTTTTCTGCTTTTGCTGCTGGTCACCACCTAGAATGCTTGGAGAACTCTTCTCTAAGTCCTCTTGCTTTGGAAGGTAATACCAGGAGCATGTCTACCTTTGCTGTAGCTTGGTTTCCTACCATGCACCAAGCCAAAAGAAAATATGTGTGTGACAGACTTTTTAGATGTTTGTAGATACCAGCAAGGAGTAACAGGAAGAAAAATCTTAGAAATGGTTGAGTCGGGGTGCCTGAGTGGCTCAGTGGGTTAAGTCTCGGCCTTTGGCTCAGATCATGATCTCAGGGTCCTGAAATCGAGCCCCTCATCAGGTTCTCTGCTCTGTGGGGAGCCTGCTTCACCCTCTCTTTCTGCCTGCTGCTCTGCCTACTTGTGATTTCTGTCAAATAAAATATTTTAAAAAATGGTTGAGTCATCTGATAGTTCTATACATTAAACAAAGGAAAACTTGGAGCAGACACCTGGGTGACTCAGTCGGTTAAGCTTCTGCCTTCATCTCGGGTCATGTTCCCAGGGTCCTGGGATCAAGCCCCACATCAGGTTCCCTGTTCAGTTGGGAGCCTGCTTCTCCCTGTCCCTCTACCTGCTGTTCCCCTGTTTGTACTCCCCCTGTCTCTGTCAAATAAATGAGAATATATATATATTTTTTAAAAGAAAATTTGAATGAAAGTTAAACCCTCTTGTAAGATAGTCCCATCACAGATACTCCTCAGTTTCTGACCTGTTCCTTTGTTGGAGTTCTTTCTGCTTTTCCAGAGAGGAATATTCTTTCAACCTCCATCTTCTGAAGGGAAATGTTTCACACAGGATTATCTACCACAACTCATGGGACACAAGCCTCATCCAGCAGCATGTGTTCCAGTGTCTGAGTTTATCAGTTCAGCATAACACTGTGGAGAGAGAGAGGTTGGGTGAAGAGACTTGGTGCAGAGAGTGTGGGTTAGTGTTTGGCTTTCTAGATCCCAACCATTTCTGTATCTGGTTGCTAGTATGGAGATTTGAGTATGTCTTCTCATTCTTCCTTAACTGGATTGCTAGTTAATTGAATTACCGCCTCAGAAACATACATGCATAAATTTATCTATCCCCTATATCAAATAGTAACTCTAAGAGTAATCTGAATCTATATTGGGTTAGTGAGGATTCAGATTCGTAAATAATAGAAATCCAATTTGAGTTACCCACTAGTACTATTAAGAGCTAATATTAAGTACCACCTTTAGGCATTTATATTGTATAAAGGGCTTCACATTCTGTGTACTATGTAGGCAGATCTGCAAATAGATCAACCTTGAATAATGTAAGTAAAGGTCCAGCCAGAGTCAAACCTGGACATAGACAGGAACAACATCAGCAGTGAACTGGTTCCTCCAGTGTTTTATTCATTTTTGTACTTGATATGAGGCCTGGAGTATAAAACTAAGTGTGTGTTAAACCAAATTGTTAAAAGAAAATACTTTTGGGGTCTTAGTTAGTTTAGTTGCAGGTGAGTAAGCGTTTATGATGTCTGGTTGGAGGATAAAGTGAGAATGCAAAAGAAAATTGGGACTTTATCTTACAAGTTAGATTACAAGTATGTTTTTATAAAACCAAAGGATAACGCTATTGTCAGTTTTTATATTTTTATTTGTTTTTACTAGGGATTCTTTTGTCTTTTGTTAGATTTCTTCCAACCATTAAGCATGTCATGACCTTGGTTATTCAAGGGCAAATGGTACTTTTTCTCTCACTTGGGAACTTTAGAATGTTTTTGTTTTGAATGATAATTTAAGAGTTTTCGTTCTGTGTAAAGTAATCAAATGACTTAAATTTATGGTGTCAAAAATCTAATTTGCAATTAGAATTAGATTTATTTCAGTTAATGAAAATAAATTAGTTTTGATCCTATCCCAGCTCGTTGCCTACCTCTTTGATTTTTCTGCATTGTCATTACCGCAGTGAAGCAACTTGAGTGTCTATTTGGTAATTAAAATAATTTCAGCTGCTCAGGAGGATCTCTGTCTAATCTTTGCTTGTATTTTTACCTCCTTGTACTAGGCCTTCTCATATAAATGTTGATGCTTGATGCCCATAATTCTTTTATCAGTTTTCTAAAAACCTTTTAGGAGCGGAACATTCCAAACACAATATGGACCTGTACAGCAGGCACTCATGCACCCATCACCTAGCAGTGACAGTCTTAAACTCCGCTTCTGGGAGCTGCTGGCTCCCTTAACAGAATAAGAAGTACGTCCACTTGTCTGTGTATGTTCTCCACTGAGTTTGTCAGGCATACGGAATCAGGAGTTGGACTGATTATTCGATTTATTTATTTATTTAAGATTTTATTTATTTATTTGACACAGAGAGAGAGAGAGAGATCACGAGTAGGCAGAGAGACAGGCAGAGAGAAAGGAGGAAGCAGGCTCCCTGCTGAGCAGAAAGCCCGATGCCGGTCTGGATCCCAGGGTGCTGAGACCATGACCTGAGCCAAAGGCAGAGGCTTAACCCAGGCACCACCCAGGTGCCCCTGTCTCATTATTCTAAAGCAAGTCTTCAGTAGGATCACAGAATCAATCATAAAGTTCCAGATTTGGAAAATGTTCCTTTCATGTTAATTTTTGGTTAGCCATCACACATGTCGCTCTTTTATCAAGACAGATATTTTTGGTGGTTATATAGTCAAAAAACCCTTTCTTGTGGGTGCTGAAAATAGTTGATATAACTTCTGCAAACCATAGTCCCCCCAAACTTAATCAGCTGTTGCTTCTCTTAAATTCTAGGTGTTTTTTCCATCTCACTAGTGGAATTTTTTTTTTTTTTTTTTTTTTGTAGAGAGTTATTTATCCTAGAAGGAAAGACAGACAGACAGACACAGTGCACAGGGGGAAAGGCAGAGAGAGAGGGAGCTGACTCCCCACTAAGCGCAAAGCCAGAGGCGCAGCTCCAACCCAGGACCCTGAGATCCTGACCTGAGCTGAAATCAAGTTAGCCTCTAACCTTTAACTGACTGAACCAACCAGGTGCTCTAGAAGGCCACTCTTATTTATTTATATTATTTTATTTATTATATATATGTGTATGTGTGTGTATACATATATAATAAATATATACATATAAATATAAATAACAAATATACATACATATTAAATATATATAATAAAATATATATTATATTATATTTATTTATTTAAGATTTTATTTATTTGACAGAGACACAGTGAGAGAAGGAAACAAGCAGGGGGAATGGGAGAGGGAGAAACAGGCCTCCTACTGAGCAGGGAGCCAGATGCAGGGCACAATCCCAGGACCCTGGGATCATGACCTGAGCCAAAGGCAGACGCTTAACTTACTGAAACACCCAGGTGCCCCCAGAAAGCCACTCCTGTAACTCTTGCTGAATAGTCTCTTGCTTTTATCATTTTAGTACTCATACCTTCCCTATCTTGATAATTTGGTACAACTTTTCTTTCCTTTGCTTTCTCCTTTCCCCCCTGCTTATCTATCACAAACTATCTGAGTGCTGTTTACTGCTTGATACTCAAAACTTTAAAACTATATATGGGGGTGCCTGGGTGGCTCAGTTGGTTAAGGTCAAATTCAGATGAGGATCTCAGGGTGGAGAGATCAAGCCCCACCTCGGACTTGCTCTGGTATGGAGTTTGCTTAGGATTCTATCTCTCCCACCCCCTCCCACACTCCCCTGATGTGTCTTCTCTCTCTCTCTCAAATAAATAAAGTATATGTAAAAATACTTAATCTTCACAATTATTTCAGCTACCTTAAAAATGAGTCTGTATAATAACATATAGAAAGTTGTAAAAAATCTGCTCTTTTTTTTTTTTTTTTACATACCCAGTATTTATTTTGAATAAATAGGGTTATTTATTTAAATAGGGTTATCTGGTTTTCCTGGCTTATACATTCCTGTCCCTATATGTTCCAAGTGGCATTTCTCTTGAAACTACATGCATAGTTGAAGGAGAACTTCCCTTGAAAGGAGGGTATAATCTTTGGTAAAGGTATTCTGAGTAGTTTCTGCTACATTGGTGAAGGAGTTAACAAGCAGTTTTGTTACTTTAACAGGGAATCCTAAAGTTTAAGTTTCACTTAAATTTCGTTCTGTAAATGAAATAAAAAATAAATGAGATAAACATAAATGAAATAAAATACTTCTATAATGTGTAAAATAGCAGATCTCTTAACTCTAATGCCTGTGTCTCATTCAAAAGACCTTCATTTGTTCTGATTAAAAGATAAAGACCATGATCTATTTCTAGATTAAACATGTTCCATAACTGTATTGGAAAAAAATTGTAAGCCATACTTAAGCATTATGAAGACTTTTTTTCAGATTTAAAAACAAGATTTTTAAGAAAGATTTGAGAGAAGGAGAACACACACCTGTATACATGCATGTTGGGGGGAGGGGCAGAGGGAGAGGAACAGAGACTGTCAAGCAGACTCTGTGCTGAGTGTGGAGCCAACCTGAGGCTTGATCTCCTGACCTTGAGGTCCTAACCTGAGCCAAAATCAAGTCGGCTGTTTAACTGACGGAGCCATCCTGGTGCCCCCAAATCAAGATTTTAATATTTAAAATTTTGTTCTCATAGATGTCAGTGTTTTTAGGTGAATGTTTTGGGCTATCGTAAATAGAGTAAACTTTGATAGGTTCCTGGCAATTTCAGCTGCCAGACGTCCCCAGTTTGACAAAAGAATAATGATGTGGTTATTTTACAGGAAATACTGTACAGGACTGTGGTTGATGTAAAGGAAATGCCCACCAAGAAACTAAAACACTGTTAGTACTTAATGGTGTACTTTATGCTTGCGGTAAAAACGAGCTGGTATAAATAATCCTTACTCCTAGATTTTATGTTCAGAACGAATTCTAATACACTTTAATGTAGAGCATGGTAGTGACTTTGTGTTTTATTATGGCTTGCTAACAATGCAGCTAGGAGAGGAGACCACATAAAAGCTTATGTAAATAATGGGAACAGATGGCTGAGGGACAATTGTTTGACTTTGACAGTATCACATAATGAGTCAACCCAGATTTAAGACACGATAGTGCTGTAGTAAGCAGGCCAGTCACCTCCTTCCATTCGCTCTGGAGACTAGCAGTAGATTTATAATTGTCCTATTGTAATTCTTTTCGCAAATCATTTAGTCTGTTTTACTAACATTTCTCTGTGTAATTGGCTCATCATGGCAGATGGATCATGGCTAGAAGGGAGTGCAGAATGTGCCTCCTGCTCTCCAGCATCTTTAATTTGTAATGTTCTGAGAAGCTGCCTGTTTGAATTCTTAATGTGTACATACCTCTTTAAAATAGGGCTGAAGGGAGCTTTGGAATTGATGTAGTCCAGACCTTGCGTTTTGCAGGTATATTACAGAGAGGTAAACTTCGTTTTCAAGGTTGCTCATTGTGGTAGGCAGAGTAATGGTCTTCCAATGTCCATATCCTAATTCCTGGAAACTGGATATGTTACCGTACATGGCAAAAGGGATTTTGCAGATGCGATTAAGGACCTTGAGATGGGAAGATTATTTAGGGTTATCCGTGTCAGCCCGGTATGATCACCTAGGTCCTTAAAGGCAAAGAATCTTTCCCATCTGGGTCAGAGAAATGCAACATTGCTGGCTTTGAAGATTGTGGAAGAGGGTCTTGGGCCAAAGCATGTGAGCAGCATCTAGAAGCTGGAGAGCACCAGGTAATGGACTCCAGGAAGGACCACTGCTCTGCTGACATCTTGAACTTAGTCCAGTGAGACCCGTGTTTTATATCTGACTTAGAGATGAGAGAGAATTCATGTCATATTTTAAGCAGCTAAGTTTATGGTAATTTTTTAGAACAGTCATAGAAAACTAATAAACTCTCCAAGTTAGAGATAAAACAAGGTCCAGAGCCCAGACTTTCTGCCTTACCATTTAGCTCTTTTCTCAGATGATAAGTGCCTAATAGCGAATCATGTACTTCTGAAGAGGGAAACTACTGGACTCTTCTTCCCCAAAATGTAACAAAGAGCAAACAGGAGCCACTCACAGAGTGCTTATGGACCAGATGCCAGGCACCAGATGATCCAGAGAGTAACTAAATAACAGTGAATCTTGCTGCTCTGTTTAGTTCTCCCAACTCACCAACACCATTTTTGATTGAGGACTATCTAGAGCTGTGCCCTGAGTATCCAGCATTCTGTGACTGCCTGTCTTGAGGTGTGTCCAGTCTCGTCTCATCTTAACTCCCATATCCCAGATAATCTGTGCGTGGATATATAGTTGATAGGGGTCCTTTTGAATCAGTCTAGAGTCTCCAGTTAGTTTAGAACAGGGAGTGGACATGAACAAATGTGAACTAAATTCAAGATACTTAAAAAAAAAAAAAAAAAAGTTTTTAGCTTTAAAAAAAAATTTGATTTTGACTTCCTGCTAGATCCTTAGAATTAAAAAAATTTTTTTTTAGTCATTGACAGAAATAGTTAAGGGTATCTCAGAATCAGTGATAAAAAATGTAAGATTTGATAACAGCAAGGACATTTTTCCAGAAACCTAACCCAGGGACTTTAAATATGCTTCATCTCCTCTGACAAATATGATCTATTGGTAATAGCTCTTTGGAACCCTGTCAGAGGGATCCTGAGGCCATGTCCTTGGTCAAGTAAGGAGTTCTTTGATCATGACTGATTTGGGGAGCTGGGACCAAGCTAATCCACTTTCTAGACATTTCTCTTCAGATAATCAGTCAGTTCTTTAATCATTCCTTGGGTGTGATTTTTTTAGCCAGTTGTAAATCCAGTTGAATGAGCTGCATGCTCCCCTCATGTCTTCATGGGGTCTAGATGGGTGTTTAGACCCTGACCAGCATGATGATGGTTTGAAAACATGAAGTGTAGGGAGTACAAACTGCATGTGGAGGTTAGTTCTATAAACTCCCACCTGGAGAATAGAAAGAGGGCTCTGAAAGAATCCAAGATAAGGGAATGTCAAGTAGTGCTTTCCTTTCCATTCATACCTACAGCAGGCCATTTGTTCATTTTATCTGTCTTAATCACAGCAAATTTTGTTTTGTGTAGAGAAGCATTGACTGGATGTCATCATGGATGATTCAGACTAGAAAAAAACTAGATAAAACTGAAAGTATATTTGTATTAAAATATTGGAGAGAAGGTAAGGGTGCCTGGGTGTCTCAGTCAGGTTAAGTGTCTGCCTTCGGCTCAGGTCATGATCCCAGCGTCCTGGGATTGAGCCCTGCTCAGGCTCCCTGCTCATCGGGGAGCCTGCTTCTCCCTCTCCCTCTGCTGCCCTCATCCTTGTACTTAATCTCTCTCTCTCTCTCTCTCTGTGTCAAATAAATAAATAAAATTTAAAAAATAATGAGGAGGGGGCACCTGGGTGGCTCAGTGGGCTAAAACTTCTGCCTTTGCCTCAGGTCATGATCCCAGCATCCTGGAATCGAGCCCCGCATCTGGAATTTCTGCTCAGCAGGGGCCTGCTTCCTCCTCCCTCTCTGCCTGCCTCTCTGTGATCCCTGTCTGTCAAATAAATAAATAAAATCTTTAAAAATTAAAAAAAAAATAATGAGAAATGTAAATGTATGAACGGCTATATATGAGATATTATAGTGTAGAGTTTAGGCCATTAGTAATTTTTACCAAAGATTTTTTTTTTTTAAAAGAAGATTTATAGAGCAAATGGTAGTTACAATGAAAACTTTGACCTTTTTAGCACAAAAACTAAAAGTGGTAATATTTATTGCTTAGATACTGTTTTTATCTGCTTTAAAAAAAATACAGATCTAGGATGGCATCATGCCCTTTGGTTTCCATTTGTTTCCTTTTTTATATTATTATTGGTTTCAGATCATATTAGGAAAACCAATTTGATTGATGCAACATGATCTCAAAGGCTTCACCCTCATAGCCTCTGTAATAAGCCCTTTAGTGAGAGCACTTTGGCTGTAATGATCAGTTGACCTGTCTGTTGAGCATCATAAAGCTTAAGTGCCCAGAAAAGCCCTCGATTTCTCACTAAGATTGGGATGAGATTCTTACTGAGAAACAGTCACATATCATCAATCAGCTGGTTGTTTGCAGAGTTGAAGCACAGTAGAGCGAAAAAATGACCTTACGTCTTGTATGGCATTTTGTTTTTCTGGGCACTTGCACGGAGATGATTGTTTTGAGCCCCACTGTGAACTATTAAGTAGAAGGACTCGTATTCTCACTATCTTGGTTTACAAGTAAAACTCAGAAGGGTTAATGATTTTTTTAAGGCTATTAAGCTGTGGGAAAGAGAAGTAAATATTTAACCTTAAACATGTACATTATGATTACATTTGAAAATATAACAGGGGTATCTGGGTGGCTCAGTCAGTTAAGCTTCTGCCTTCAGCTCAGGTTGTGATCCTGGGGTTCTGTGATCAAGCCCCCCACTGGGCTCCCTGCACAGCTGGGGGGTTGAGGTGGCAGTGGGGAGAGATCTAATTATCCCTCTCCCTCTGCCTCTCCCTTCCCCCACCCTCCTCTTGTATATGTATGCTCTTTGTCTCTCTCTCTCTAATAAATAAAATCTTTAAGGAAAATGAATAGATAACATTTCATGCTAATGAAATTTCTTAAGCCTACTGACCTTAGGACAACAAGGTAAACATTTACAACTAGAGAACTTGTTATCATCAATTTCACATTTAATCGAGATCTGTGTCTTGTGTTTTCATTTGTGGTTGTTGCTGGAGGGCAGAAAAATAAGAAATAATTCCTTTCTTACAGCTTGCCTATTATAACTTAGTTATATAGGTATGGACGTAGTTTACAACATTGGAAAGCAATGTTTGATAGGTTGTCTCTGCCTTTCTTAGAACACATAAGTCCTGGCAGGGAAGGGTCAGCCTTTTGCCAAGCATAGGGAGGAGATTCAGGTAGCAGATGACATTTAGGTGAGCTTTGAAAGGTGAGTGAGATTTAGACTGGCAGACACTCTGTGGAAAGCTATTTTATTTTGGTGGAAAATAATAGAATTCTATTTGGTCAAAGCCACTGAGGTGGAAAACCAGGTCAAAGTGTTGTGGATAACACAGTGGACCAATTTGACTGAATGGAAGATTTCTATAGGAGGGTAGTTGCAATTATTCATAGGGGATGAAAAAATGCTAGGTTTTCTCTATTATGAATCTTCCTACATGCCCTTCCTCTTCAGTCTGTTAAGGAGTAATCAGTTGATGAAAAATTTTCTGCTATAGTGTTATTTTTTAAATTAATCATGGTATTTTGTCAAAGATAATGATAGAGATTCTCATTTTTCTTTTATGTGTTTTGATACTGTTTTTCTCTCCTTCCATCATTTTGTTTTAGAAACTTTAAAACCTACAGAGTCAAATAAATATGTAGTAGCCACCCATTATTGGTGATAAACTTGATGCTGTTCACTACACAGCCATTCTAGTTTGACATAGCTGTATGCAGTGGCCCAGCCCTTTTGCAAATGATCTAGATCAAGAATCAACAGACTTTTTCTGTGAAGGATAAGATGGTAAATATTTTAAGCTTTTTTGGGCCATCTAGTCTCTGTTACAACTACTCAAATCTGTCATTGTAGTAGGAAAGCTGCCATAGGCAGTACACATTGGATGAACATGTCTTTGTTCCAATAAAACTTTATTTAGAGAGGGAATGGGAGCTCTGTGTTGTCTCTTCTTAAGGACACTAATCCTGTCAGAGCCTCATCCTTAGGACTTCACTTGAACTTGAAATATTTTCTTAGAGGCACCATCTCCAAATAGAGCTCTACAGCCACCTGGCTTCAGGCTTCAAAATCTGAGTTTCGCATAAGGGGACCACAGGCATCTGGTCTATAACAGACACTTTCTTGGCTTTCTTTCTACCTCAATGTCTTTATTCTCTTCTGGTCTCTAAAATTTGGAGTTTCTTTGGCTTTATTCTCATCCCAGTTCTTTTTTCATGTTACATAGCCCACTTGTGTAGTTTCCTCCGTTCCCATGGCTTCCCTTACAATCTCTATACAGATTCTTCCAGATTTAATCTCCAGCCTATGCCACTTCTCTAAACTCTAGATTTCTCTAAGCTCTAGACATCCAGTGTATGTCTCATATGACCTCAATGTTAGTATGTTCAAAATGGAACCCTTAATTCCAAATCCCATCTTTCATTTTAGAAAATGGCACCATTATCTGCAGTTTCTAAAAATGATTTCTCTCACCATTCATATAAGAAAGTTGGGCTAATTTATCCCCAAGATTCATCTTCAACTTATTTCATCTTTCTCCATCTTTTTTGTACTTTTGGGCACTTTCTCTTCAGTTGGATCTCAGATAAAAGATAATCTTTCCTGACTTCCCAGGCTAACTGGTTTCCATGAATCCCCATTCCGATAGTTTTTGCTATCACATCTACTTTGTTTTTTTGGTCATTGTAACATCTAAATTTTATGGTTTGTTTGTTTATTTATTTTTTTGTCTCCTCCATTGAGAATGTCATCCTAAGGAGAACTTTGGGCCTTGACCTTATTTTTCAGTATATCCCTACCATCTAGAATGGTGCTTGGTATATAGTAGGTGTTCAAAAAATATTGTCTGTAGAAGTACTCTCACTACTATGACCTTAGTCCAAGCCAACATCATCCTGTCTTTTGCCTGAACTATTTGAGTAGTAGCTCTCCAACTTTAGTTTTCCCATTTCCTCATGTGTCTTCTTTCAGTCTATCTCCATAAAGCATCAGCATGATCTTCTGCATCTCAGGCTGTGCTCTCCCCAGCTGTAAGCTTTTCAGTGGCTTCCCCTGAATCATGTGGTTCCTGCATAACCCTTCAGCCTCATGTAACTTGTTCTCATCTACTCTGGGGACATATAGGCTGCCTGCCATCTCCTAGAACATACCACTCACTCTCTCACAACTCTGGGTCTTTGCACTTGCTAATCTTCTTTCTGGAATGTTCCTCTCCAGTTTTTCCATGTCTGGTCCTTTCTCTTTGAAGCTTCATGTCACAGTTCAAATGTCCTTTCATCAGAGAGGCCTCATCTATCTGAGATGAATTTTCCATCTTTCATGGACCCAGCACCAAGAAAAGTGCATTTGTAGCACTAAGTACTATCTATAATTGTTTCATATTTTTGTTATCTTTCTTTTCCATGTTGGCTTCATGAGGAGGTGGCATTATCTCCTTATTCTTGATTATGTTTTATGCCTATCACACTGCCTGGAAATCCACGATCAGTGAATATACATGTGATGACATTTATATTTCTTCTTTGGTGTCTGAAAGCAGTTTGTCTTCAGAATTTTGTTTCTGAGTACATGACAGAAACGATTACTTCAGGAAACTTGAATCTGAAGATTAGTAATGCCTTCTTTGCAATTTTCATCTATAGTAAGTCCAAAGCAGAAGATGGTTTCTTTCCTTTTTTTTTTTTTTTTTTTAAGATTTTATTTATTATTTATTTGACAGGCAGAGATCACAAGTAGGCAGAGAGAGAGAGAGAGGTGGAAGCAGGCTCCCCGCTGAGCAGAGAGCCCGATGCGGGGCTCAATCCCAGGACCCTGGGATCATGACCTGAGCCAAAGGCAGAGGCTTTAACCCACTGAGCCACCCAGGCACCCGATGGTTTCATTTTATTGTGTTTCTTCAGAGACAGCTCCATGAGTCATAGAAGTGCCTCCAACACATGACTTACACAACACAGTGGATTTGTACTAACTGCCTTTTTATGCCTTTATTTATCTAAGTCATTAGGAAGGTGGCATTGTTTTCTTTCTATTATATAGGTATTAAGGAACACTTGCCTCTCCTTGTCAATTTCAAAGAAGTCAGACTACTGTTTCCTCTTTTAAGTATATTAGATTGGAAAGATTTTTAAAAATTAGCTATCAGAGGGATGCCTGGGCGGCTCATTGGGTTAAAGCCTCTGCCTTCAGCTTGGGTCGTGGTCCCAGGATCCTGGGATCGAGCCCCACATCGGGCTCTCAGCAGATGGCCTACTTCCCCCTTTCTCTCTCTGCCTGCCTCTCTGCCTACTGTGATCTCTGTCTATCAAATAAATAAATAAAATCTTTAAAAAAAATTAGTTATCAGAGAAGTGAAGGTCAGATATTTTTGTCTGGCAACCCCAGACTTGAGAAAAGAACAAGACAGTTGTTGTTATCACCGTTGTCATAGAGTTTAATCCTACAATCATCACACTTCCATGCTGATAAAACAGTTTAGAGGAAGTACTTGGGGCAGTATATGTACATATATTTTAAGGCACTACAGAAAGCCATGTAACAAAATCCCCCACCCTCATGTTTTTCCACTTAAAACTTAAAAAAGATATTTCCATTATTCTGAAAAGTACAGTTTGAGGCATCCGTATTGTCATTACCAAAATTTCAGAAGTATTAACATGTTGTGTTATTTGTTTCATATCGTTTTTGTTCTTTTTCCTGTGAATATGTTATGTATGCAGCTAAATCTTGGATACTACCCATCATTTTTATTCTTTCTCTCTCTAGAATTCAGTACATATGTATGTCTACATTGAATCTGTGTGATACCAAGAGAAGAAATAGTGCATTTGTAGGAAGTTAATAGTAATACATTTTAAAGGAAAAAGCTGGGAAGTTAAATTGTTAAACACAAAATATTTAGTTTCTTTGAAGTACATTTTGGTAGTTCAGTGGAGACTTGTAGCAAAGGCTCAGTAAGATTCATGCCCTATTTTTTCCCCAAACTTAAGTTAAAAACAGATCACTAAATATTTAAGATAACAGGAAAAAATCTACATGGTAATAAATGATCTTTCTTCTTTCTTTTTCCTTTTTCTTTTCTTTCATAATTCTGGGGTCGTAAAATTTCATTAAACAAAACTAATATATATATATATAAATTTGGTTCTTTTAGTCTATATATATATATATATATAGAAAAAATTAGCTATCTATCTATATATATATAGACTAAAAGAACCAAATTTATATATATATAGTTATATTTATATATATAGACTAAAAGAACCAAATTTTCTGAGGGAAGTCAAGCACTTGAGTGGAGGCCTATGTAGTAAACTCCTTTTTAAAGTTTTCTCTCAATGAGAATAAAATTGCAAGAGTGAGGGGTCAGGAGGGAGACTGAGGAACAACTGCTGAGAGACCGGACTCCTTGTGAGTGGCCTCAGCCTTCACCTGTGTGGTATCGTTTTGTACTTTAAGTGCTTGTGTGTGTACTCATAAATGTTAGTTATCCTGTGTGTGTTTTAGATACATATATTATCTACATAAATGACACAGTTTAGCTTATTTTTTTTTAAGATTTTATTTATTTATTTGACAGAGAGAAAGAGATTGCAAGTAGGCAGAGAGACAGGCAGAGAGAGGTGGGGAGCAGGCTAGGCTCCCTGCGGAGCAGAGGGCCTGATGCAGGCCTCTATCCCAGGACCCTGGGATCATGACCCAAGCCAAAGGCAGAGCCTCTAACCCACTGAGCCACCCAGGTACCCCCCAGCTTGTGTTTTTTTAAAGTGTTTTTGAGATGAATGATGTTGGTATTTATGGTTCTAGTATATTGTTTTAATGGTTCTAGATAATGCCACTATAGAATACATCCTAGTTTGATTTTTTTTGGTCTTCCTTCCTTCCTTCCTTCCTTCAAAGGAAGCAAATAAATTTGGGTCTTTGTGATTCCTGAGTAGTTATTACTGAGCACATGGTCAGCATTTTATGGTTTAAAAAAAAAAAAGAAAGCTCTTGATGCATCTAATTGAGGAGACAACATCTGAGAGAATGCTGCCTCATTCCACATGGATCCTGATTGATGGGTGTTGGGCCTGTGAAGACCCTGAGATTAAATAGGGAGATAGATGTTGTTTCTTCTGGGAGACTTGCCTTCGGGTGTGTCTGTACTCTGTGAAACCAGCCAGCATTCACATCAGCTCTGGGTGAGGCTTGCTTCTACCGCAAGGTCCAGATGAGCCTGTCCTGCTTTCCTCACCCCTACAACTTGGCCCAGGTTGGAACCTGATCAGAGCAGCTGGCCTGGTCAGGAATCCCCCTATGCCATTTCATGACAAGTGTGGCCCCTTCTATCTTTTCTCAATTAATTGCCTATGTGGGAATGATGTCTAGAGCTTATGGGGGTGACCCTTGGGATCTGGTCTCCTGAATCTTTAGTTGCCGGTTGGAAATGTGAAGTTGAGTTCAGACAGTGGACTCGGGCAGCAGTAAAGCGCATTTTTTTTTTTTCCCTCTGAAGACCATTTGCCAATCTGTGAGGTGGTTTTTGTTTGTTTGTTTGTTTGTTTTATTTTGTTTTTTGGTTTTGTTGTTGTTGTTTTACCTTCTCATTTCTTTTTTATTTCCCTCTCCCTTCTTGAGTGTTTGGCCCTGTCCCAGCTATAGATTTATTGTAGCTCCAAGAGGGATTGTCCTGTCCAATGATCACTGCATTCTTCTGTTCTGCCAGCTGTTCGAGAAGTGCTCTTCTTCTGGTCTTCTCACCCCTTGCCCATGGAAGTGTGGCCTCTCTTGTGATCTGGACCATTACAGTGGTCACTTACCTGACCTCTCTAGTTCCCGTTGTCTCCCCTCTAATCAGGAGTAATTATAAATCTCAGCTCTGTTCTGGACTCGTCTCTGCCTTCATGAGCTTTTGATGGCTCCTCCCAATGCTGAGGAAGAGGCCCATCTCCCCAGCACAGCCTGAAGGGTCTTCTCAGATGGCTATGACCAGCTTGGTCGTTTCATGTCTGCTCTTTTCTACCACGTGAGCCTCACTGTGGCTGATGGGTGATCATTCCCTAGACCTGCTGTGCATTGGCACGCCTCATGCCTTTAGTTGTGCCGCTGCACCTGCACCAAATGCCCTTCTTTGCCTGTGGAAATCCCACTTGGTCTTCAGGATTTACCAGCTGCTGTTGAATGGATATTGCTGGGGGTGGGGGTAGGTAGGAGGTAGGTCACTTCAGCCTCTGAACATGTAGTGGAGTGTGTGGCACTAGAGTCCAGGAAGCCAGTATCTCAGTATCTCAGTCCAGTATCTCACTAGAGCCCAGTTCTGTGGTGCTGCTGCCTACGGATGCCCACTCCAAGTCTCTCGAGAGCTGAAATGATGATCTGTGTGAATTTGACAATGAGCTGTGAACCATCCTGAGATGTCTCTGTTCTTCGGCTTGTTCATTTTGGAAATAAGAGAGTTTGAATAGACAGTCTTTCAGATTTCTTCTAGCTCTGAGAATTTCATGATATTTCATCTTTGGTACACTTTCTATACTTTCCCAATTCTCTATGATGAGAATATAGTACTTTAAAAACTTCAGCTGGCAAGTCAAACTTCTTATGACTCAAAGCAGGCAAAAGTAAATGAGTCAAAGGAAAAAACATTAAGCCTAAATACCAACGAGCTCCTACAGGCAGGCCTTCTTGACACTGAAGTGTCTAAGTGACTGACTTTATGATGCCAGGAGGTTTGCAGAATTAGGGGGCAAAGATGGGACTGCATTAGCCAAGTCAGGACAGGCTTGTGAAGTTGTGAAAGACTGCACATGGCTGGTATAAATCAGTTCAGAAATTGGCAGGTTTTTAATTGAGCACACATATGTACTTGTCACTGGATGAGGGCATTGGGATCAGCTCTCTCACTTAATTCCCACAACCACTTGGAGGTATTGACATGGTTATTTTAACTTTATATATGACAAAAGAGGTCAGAGAAGTAAAGTTACTTACCCGAAGTCACTCAAGCACCTAATTTCCAAGTCATTATTCAAGCATAGGCTCATCAGAGTCCAAAGCCTGTGTTCTTTTTTGTTAATAGATCACACTGTCTGTAAGGCAATGAAATAAGTGCCTATGTTCAGCTGTGGATGAGAGCAGGAGTTTGTAGTTATTGCTCCTGGACAACCTGGGTCTTACGCAAATAGTGCCCCTATCATTGGCAGATAGTACTTGAATTTCATTCCAAAGACCCCATCTCTCTCTCTCTCTCTCTCTCTCTCTCTCTCATTTTTTTAAAGCAGGTGAGAAAGATTTAGGGTGGGAGAGAGAGGCAGAGGGAGTGAATCTCAAGCTGGGCATGGAGCTGGACATGGTGCTCAATCTCATGACCCAGAGATCATGACCTGAGCTGAAATCAAGAGTCAGACACTTAACCAACTGAACCACCCAGATGCCCCACAAATATCCCATTTTCTTAAAAAAAAAAAAAAAAGCCCTCTACTGCCGTTTCACAAACTATTTTCTTTAATTTCCTTTTAAAAAAGATTTACTTATTTGAGAGAGAGAGAGAGAGAGAGAGAGAGAAAGAGCAAGCACAGGAGGGAGGGGCCCAGGGCGAAAGAGTCTTGAACAGATTCCCTGCTGAACATGGAGCTTGATCTCTTGACTCCAAGATCATGACCTGAGCCAGATGTTTAACCAACTGTGCCAACCTGTTGTCTCACAAGCAGTTTGCAGTTAGTATCTCTTGTCAATCAGGATTCTCAATTGTATGCCACAGAAACAGTTTCTGATTTAAATAGAAAGGGAAGTTACTTAAAACACATGGAGTGGCTCACAGAATCTCTAGGAGGACCTTGAAACCAGGCAGCTAGGATCAGTGCCTAAGATCACACCATTGAACTTGTCAGGTGATGAAAGCTGCCAGGGGCACTTTTCTTGCCACTTGACAGTTGTCCTGGACTCCAGCCACTGCTGCTGGAACCCTGATTTAGATGCTGCCACCAGTTGCCATGATAGTGTGCCTACATGCCTTGTCTTTTCATTTTTCTAATTTCTAAGTCAAAGTCTGGGGTTATCCGATTGGCAGAAAGTAGGTCAGGAGCTCAGGCCATAGCTGCAGGGGAGGCTGAGATGTGAGAATTGGACATTTTTATTTTTAGAGTGTGTGTGTGTGGGGGTGTTCTTCCTCCTAAAATAGACCTTCTCCAAACACAGGAAGATAATTCAAATATACAGTAGCCAAAGAGAATGACAGACACTGTAGCATCCAGTCATGTTCCGATTATACTTTGTTTTATAGGATGAGTTTTCTCATTTTTAGAATAAGAAAACTAAGATGAGATTTTCTATTCCCTTGGGGTAGAAACTTTGGCATTTTCTGTCATTCATCATCTGGAATCAATTATCACCAAATTCTACTGATGTTTATAAATCAGGGTCAGATCTGCCACTTCCTCTCTGTTCTGGGGCCATAACCCCAGTCTGAGTCTTCAAGGCCTTGAAGTTGGATTGTCTCAATCACCTCTATTCCTGGTCTCTCCAACACCAGTTTCTTTTGGATCCATTCTTCAAAGTCGTTGTCAGAATACTCTTCCATAAGAGTCATTTTCATCATGCCTCTTCTTTGCTTAAAATTATTATGGTTAGTTGTTATGGTTAATTATTATCTTTGGCTGAGACAGGAGTCAGTCCCCTTTTTTAAATGCTATGCCAATTTGGACTGTAATGATTTGGCTCTCTTTAATGGCTGATGTCAGTATCAAGGATGCAGTTTACGCTTGATTATGCTGTCTCCTGTCGAGAATGTGATCCCTGTTCTTTTAAACGTCAAAATTCTACCTTGAGCCATTTCTTTTCCATGAGGTTCCTACAGCATTCCTGAGTTCCTTCCTGAATTATCTTTCTTTGACACTTAAATATTTATTATCTACACTTCATAGAATATTATTTAGTGGCATTTTCTAATTTCATCAAGTGTTTTAATTATGATATTATTATTTACTTTCCACCCCCAAGTCCCTAAGGAAAGAGCCATGATGTATATTTATCTTATTCTTGGTATTAAGCCCATAAGAGGTTCTTGATTTTGATGATAAATCGAATGAGAAATTTATAACCTGGGATGTAGATTTCTAGTTAGTGTTAAATGTTTTAATGACATTGGAAGAAAGGAACCCAATCTAACCATTTTGGATCAATTACTACTTGGGCTTCTGGGCTTTATACACATTATCCTCCATAAAGAATTTAATGCTAAGTACATTAAAAATAGTCCTGTATACATGCCCTGAACCACAGTTGTTCACATCTGGTATTAAACAGGTTCATACAATTAATTTTCATTATTCCTACTTTTTGAAAATTAGTGTAAGAAATAATGAGAAAGCACAGCAGTTTTCAGGGTAATTTAGGTAACAGAAAGAGACATACATTTAATACACAGAGGAATTGATAAGTTATCCTTATGTCTATTATAGGAATTCCCATTTTATGTATTTCTTTGAGGCATCTTCATGTTAAGATTGTTACTGTGCATAGGCATGTTATCTTTGCCAGAAGCTTCTGACATAATTTAATGTATTCAGCCTTTATGCTAAGTAACTTACTGCAAACCAGAACTTGTAGAGCTGTGCCTCCCTCTAAACCTTTGTTAATGATCTTGTTTTAATACTTCTATTTAAAGTCAAGTTTCTAAGAATAGGTGATTTGTAGAATTTTGTGCTGGCCATTATTAACTCTGCGTTTGCTCCCATAGGAGGAGACAGTAATGACTTTTTTGATGGCAAACATTTTGACTGTAAGTGCAGTTGGTTGTTTTGTCCACTCACAGAAAATGATGTTAGCTTATGACTTCCTGTTGCAACTTGAACAACCTTAAAATTTTCAGCCTGTATTATTCTTGTTACATAGGAATCCCTTTTAGAAGTTTAGAGGCACTTGTTTTTCAGAGGAGCCATGATTTGTAGAATGTTAACAGCTATTCATATTTCATTTCCTAGAATTTGTGCTATGGTTGTTAATAGTTCTTATTGACTTGTAAGAATTGTTTGGATGTTAAAAGCATTAACTTTGTCTTTAACATGTTTGAGTTTATAATTATTCTGGTAGATAATCATTTTACATTTTTATGGATTCCAATCTTAAAATGTTCCATTATGATTTCTCCCAATCATTATTTTTATCTTAAGATAAAATAATTTAGAGGGGTGCCTGGGTGGCTCGGTGGGTTAAGCCGCTGCCTTCGGCTTGGGGATCAAGCTCCGCATCGGGCTTTCTGCTCTGCAGGGAGCCTGCTTCCTCCTCTCTCTCTCTCTGCCTGCCTCTCTGCCTACTTGTGATTTTTCTCTGTCAAATAAATAAATAAAATCTTTAAAAAAAAAAAGATAAAATAATTTTGAAAAAACTTTAAAGATTTATTTATTTTCAAGAGAGAGCAAGCAAGTGCATATGGGGGTTGGGGGGAGGGGCAGAGGAGAGGGAGAGAGAATCTCAAGCAGACTCCCCACTGAGCATAGGACTCCATGTGGGGCTCAGTCTCACGAGCCTGAGATAGTGACCTGAGCCAAAATCAAGAGTTGGACATGTAACTGACTGAGCATGGAAGTGCCCTTGAAAATTTTTAATAACCTAGAAGTTCTTTTGGTGTAGGGTGAGGAAGTCCTTAATTTTTCACTCATCTATAGTGTTTAGCCAGTTCTTTCTTATTTTATATTTAGGTCTGGCCAGATTTTTTTCTAATTTGCTTTTCCACATGAGGCTTTTCCAAAATGTCATCCTATTATTAAATTTCAGCCTACTTCTTCATTTGTGCGGGTCACTAACCCTACTCAGTATCACATCCTGTGCAGGCCTGGTCGTCTGGCTTACTGTTACTTTGTCCACATCCTCTGTGAGTCTATGGCATAGAGTGAGTCTTGGGGCGTCACCTGATAGGGTGCTCTCTTCCAAATATTTGTTCACTTTCTAAACAACTTTAGGATGTTAAAACCTTGTTTCCTCAGTGTAGAAAGAGATTTAAAAAGGAAAAGAACTAAAGACCTTGCCAGTTTTATTTCTTTCATCATCTTTGTGTGGCTAGCCTTCAAGATCTCTCTTAGAAGAAGACTGGTCTGCTAATTCAGAACACATTCATGAGAGAGGAAAGGACCTTTAAAAGTGGAGCTATGCATGTTCCTGAAATATAAAAGACTTTATTTATTTATTTATTTATTTGAGAATACTATTTTTGAATCTCTTCTTCCCCCCCTGGTTTTTAAAGAATTATTTTTTTACTTTTCCCATGTTTTCCTTCTTGTTTTAATTTTCCTTTGTCTTGGTGGTTCTCCACACTTCCTTTCCCTTGCTGGCCATTTACCCTTCCTGGTGTCCGGTCCTCCTGCCTGGTGTTCCTGTTTTTCACTCATTTTCCTGCTGTCTTCTTACTGCTCATTATGGCATGATCTCAGGACATCCGGATGAATGGAAAAAATGTGTTTGGAAGCCTCGCTGTAACATGATTACCTATTTGGTGATTATGTGTGGATAGAAAGATAAGATTGTTCAGCTGAAGCACTGAGGGGGAAAATATACCATAAATTTTCTCACTGAAAAAAGCCCAAATCATAAGAAAACATATTTTAGTCTTCACATATATATAAAGATTAAAACAACTTTCATATAAGACTATATTTTGTGAATATACAGACTTTCCATGGAATACGAAAATTTCCTTGCTTTATACCAGTTTTAAAAAGTGATCATCATTTCTTTAGTCATAGATGAAAATAGAGGATGTGGCATTGAAATTGTGGCTGGAAAGTCTGACTTGCTCTGTTCCCTGGGCAAGACCTTCATTCTCTTCTGACTCTGAGAAGAAAACCTGCAGCTCCTGCCACCCTGTGTATTTCTCTTCTATTCTTACCTGGCGGTCTTTGTGGCTCTGAAAGTCTAAGAAACACACAGATAGAGCGGCGTGAAGTCCTGCAGAAGAGCAGGAGGGCCTGACTGCCATCCACACCTCTCTCATGACTGTTTCCAGTCTCCCCAGAGCCGGACCTTAGGTTCAGGGTTGAGCATCCTGGTCCAGGCTGCTGTGGTTGGCATCCAAGAGTATCTTGGTTTTGCCCAACTAGTGGCAATTCATCCACAGAATTTTATCAACTTTTTCTTGTGTGGCAACATGATTGTTAAGAGGGAAAATTATTTCAGAAAATACGATTTTTATTTTTTATTTTTTTTTAAGATTTTATTTATTTATTTGACAGACAGAGATCACAAGTAGGCAGAGAGGCAGGTAGAGAGAGAGGAGGAAGCAGGCTCCCTGCTGAGCAGAAAGCCTGACATGTGGCTTGATCCCAGGACCCTGAGATCATGACCTGAACCAAAGGCAGAGGCTTAACCCACTGAGCCACCCAGGCACCCCAGAAAATACGATTTTTATAAACAAGCTTTTTAGAAACATTTCATAATGGGCAATATGTTTTGTTTTGTTTGTTTGTTTTTTTGTTTGTTTTTTACTCCATGTCATTTTCCATTAATAATAAATTGTGCCATAGCCTATTTCTAGAAGCTTTCTAGCAATGTTTCTCTAGGAAATTCAGATCATTGGACACTTCATAAATAATTTTCTTTGCTCTAATGCATAAAAATAAAAAGGAGTTTTGTAAGTTTTTTTCTAGCTTTCTCGATTTCATAATGTTTGAGTTATTTGGGAAAGAACGGTAAGTTGAGTGCAAATTTGGAGTCCTAAATTATAGGATAAAATGGGATTTTGTAAAAAATCCCTGTTTTTTCTGTAAAAACAGTTGTAATCTGCATTATTGCATGAATTAGGGCCATTGCCAAATGACCTTTATGTTCTTGTTTTGGAATGTTGTTTAAATATCCTCTCTTAAAAAAAAAAATAAATAAATATACTCTCTTTTAATGCCTTTTGAATGTATTTTTTTGGTCTCTTCTCCTAACTTAAGCTCCATGGTTTATGGGTTTTTTTTGTTGTCTTCATAATATTTAGAATGGTGTCTTACACACTGTAAATGCTCATAAACTATTTGTGATTTGACTTGATTCTAAATTAGAGATGGATTAAGGATTCTAAGAATCTGGGTGATGTCCATGCCATGTCAAGTGTACTGTCCAGGGACTATAGATGTAGTGCTGACACAGCAGTGCTCTTTTCTAGAAATGTGATCTCTCTTGTTCAGTGTGTTAAATATTTTATTCACCCCATGTTCTTCTTTTCACTGGGAGTCAGGCAATGTTGATTTCCTAGACGCTTAGGTTGTGTCTAATTATAGTCATGACTCTACCCCCACAATGTTGCTGAATTGACAGTGGACAAAGGAAACCTTTAAGGAGTAGTTCTAAGAAAGGAACTGTATGGTTTTGCTTATTTTTCAGTTGCCAAGAATAACACAAGAATCACACTAGGGGGGAACACATTACAAGAGCACCTCAGAATATTTCTTAAGGACCAAAGGCACAATCTGATAATACAATAGCCCTCTTCCCTTTGGGATCGTTTCATTCAGCCTCGTGAGAAGTTTGGGAAAGCTTATTTGTAGAGAAGTTATAAAAAAATAAATTCTCCATGGTTTGCAGAATACATTAAGAACTTTTAGAATGTTCATACCCTTTGGCCCAGAAACTTCCCTCCTAGGAATTATTATCAGGAAATAATTAGATACATGGGCAAATATTTAGATAGGAAAATATTCTCATCATTGTTTATAATTGTGGTAAGTTGGCGGGGAGACCTCATATGTCCAACAATAGGTTATTGATTAAATGTATTATAACATCTTAACTCTATAGAACACCATGTAGCCCTAAAAAGTCATTGTATATGAAAAAAAGTATGTGCCCTGGGTCATGGAGGCAACATGTAGGATTGGAACAGATCTAGAGTCTCTATAGCATACTGTGTGGGACTTGAGGACGAGTTGTAGGGGCAGCTAATCATTAATGGGTCTTTGGATCTTGAAGTGCCTTCACTGTGGTGGGGTTTGAGAGTAGGGGCCAAAAGTGATCTCAGACTAATTGAAGTGACAGACTTTTTCTTAGCTTACATTTAGTATAATTTCCTTTTTCCAGTAGTCATGATACAAATATTTGCTAGCAAAAATATTATATTGTAAGAAAATAATGCTTAGAGTTTTAAAAGCAATTTGCAAAAGGATGTGGCTGTTTGGAATTTGCTTTTTATGTGCATTCACTGCCTTTGTCTTTTCTTTCTTTCTTTCTTTTTTTAAAAGATTTTATTTATTTATTTGACAGAGATCTTACGTAGGTGGAGAGGTAGGCAGAGAGAGAGAGAAGAGGATGTAGGCTTCCTGCTGAGCAGAGAGCCCAACGAGGGGCTCTATCCCAGGACCCTGAGATCATGACCTGAGCAGAAGGCATAAGCTTTAATCCACCGAGCCACCCAGGCACCCCTGTTTTTGTCTTTTCTAATCACTTTTCATTAGAAGGACTTTCTTTTTTCTTAAGGCCAACATGAGTGCTCTCTTCCTTCATATTTGTCATTCTTGTGTTCAGCAATGGCCCTGGTTCATGAGCATTTTCTAAGCATTAGCATTACTTAGCCCATATGTATTCCATAGTTTTATAAAGATGGACATGTTAGCATTAAAACTTGAAGAAATCCTGTATCAGCTAAGCCTCCTAGGACATTGTGTAAAATCTCTATTTTCAGACCTAATTAATTATGTATGTTGAAAGCATTTTTCTGAACAGGCATTTGGATTCTGAAATCAATCATCATTCAAGTATGTGAAAATAGCCAAAATTATATCTTGACTGATCACCTGAGCACTGTATTTCTGTAAATTATTAAATCCCAACACTTGCTTCTTATTTGTACATGTACAAGTTTCTTTAGGGGAACAGTCGTATTTGCTCAGTTTCTGTTCCTCCTGATCCTGGACACGGAAACATGTTGCCACATCACTACAAAAGAGGAAAAGGAAAACCCAGCAAGCATTTTCCATTGCTTTTAAAAACCCTTTTCTTTAAAGTTAAGTCTTATTTACTGCTTTCTCAAGGCAAAGTCAAAAGGCCGAGAATTTACATGAATTGCTGGTATCTTTTTGGTTTCACAGAGTTTAGGCTGTTTTAGGTCTTAGGAGTGTGAATGAAGAATAGTGGGGTGGCCTGTCCCACCAGCTGTGCACCACTGACTGCTAGGGGGCGCTCTTTACAAAGATTTTACTATAAGACCATATGCAGTTGCACTGGAATATCATTGCTCTGTTCTCCCTTCTTGTCTCTGGGGCATCAGGAGCAGGGGTAGTAGATGGACTCAAGCAGGTGCTCCATAATCAGATCTCATGCAGGTCTCTCTAAAAGCCTTCTTTCAGTATATAAGAGCAGAAGATAAATCAGATTTTTTTAGTATAGGGATTAATAAAGTCTACTATATAAAAAGATAAGCAGACGAGTTCTAAGTTTAGAGTCTTACTGCAATGGAAAGAAAGTAGCTGCAGTTTCTACTCTTCCCCTTTCCAATATGTATTTGAATTGAAATGTTTGCAAAAGGAGCAAGAAGAAAGCATCAGCATTGGGGCTGAAATAATCTCACCAAAGTTCTCTGATCTGATGTGATCATTTTGACCTGAGAAACCAAGAATTTCAGTGGCATTAAAGTAGTTCTTTTTTGGATGATGGTCATGAGCACCAGAAAATAAAATTCACTGCGTATTATTATGTTTGTGGTTATGTCAGGTTTGCTGTATGGTGTTAGAATGAGTGACACCTCATTTGGGGAAAAAATATAATGGGTGGTTATGACTGTTTGCCATGCTTTCTTATATAGGATTCAAATTAGAGCTAGTATTTTCACAAGAAGGAAAGTTATGCCAAATATTCCAAAATATGTGCCCACCCTTAAAGGCTGAAAATAGTAAGAAGTCATTATTGGTGGAAAGTAAGTTATGTTATTAATTTACATATTATTTTATGTTTATGCAACTTTCTCCCACCATTTTTTGTGTGTATGGGGGGGGTGACTTGGTTTACATTTAGCTCACTTGCTATTTAACAAATTTGTATATGAAAAAATGAAATGGATAATCCTGGAAGTTTTATTTGTGTTGCTTCAATTCTAGATTTTTTTTTCAATCTGACAGGACTTGATATCTTTCTTTTTTTGATGAGTGAACACCAAAAACAGAGAAGGGAAATAAGAAAACTGATTTTGAACCAGGAAATTAATCACAATTGATTTTTTTAACATATGCCCATAAATTATATTGGTGCAAATAGGATATGATTTAACATAAAGTAAAAGCCAGAACTTACATGGCCAAATGAAAAATATTCTTTCAAAAGTACTGTACTTATCTTAGGTTGCTATTACTCAAATTTTGGGGTCTCTCACTTCCACAGTATTACTTTTTTCTGATTAGCTTTGCTTTCATCGATTTTAAGTTTTGGGCTTCTGATTATATTTTTTGAACAAAGGGCCGGCTTTGCAGAGCTTATAAAGAAAAAGTTTGAAAGCCACTTCTGTTTGTTGTACAATTCTGAAAGCCTCTTTGCATTGAGAACTTCCTTTTCTGAATAAAAGTTTATGTATACTTATTAGGAAAACTTCAACCAATATAGAAATAAATAAAAACAAAAGTGAAATTCCATAGAGGTTTCGTTTCCTCAATAGCTACTTGCTGTTGAGTTCAGTGTACGTCCTTGGGTATCCTGTTTATCATCGCACAGGCAGCTATTGGCTTGGGGGTTGGGAGGGGAAGGCACATGGGCAGGGGGCTGCATCGGTTCAGTAGCCAGATCTGAGAGCACCTCTTTCTATTTCTACCCAAGACTCTTCCTCTGTACAGAGCAGGGACAACAAGAGATCTTAAACAGCCTTTTAGAAGGTGGAATTAGAGTAAATGATCAAAAGTGCATGAGCTGAATTGTACATTCAGCTTCCTTAGAATTTTCCTTTGTTGACTTGTGTTTCTTTTACAAGACTACTTATATCAAATAGACTTGCATTTAGTTACTTACCATTTTTTAAATCAAGAAATTGTCTAGATTAATATTTGGGGGATAGCTGAAAGGTAATGCATTTTAAGATTGTGCTGTTGGATTAAATCTGTCCATGGCTTACCTCTCTGTACCACTGGGTTCTCAGACTGCGGTCCCCAGACCAATAGCTTCAGAGGCATCTGAGAACTTGGGAGGCAAGTCGTCAGGTCCCACCATAGGCCTACTGTATTGGAAAGCCTGGAGGGGAGGCCCAGCAATCTGTGTTACAGCAAGTCTATCCAGGTGATACTGATGCAGAGCAAAGTGTGAGGACTGCTCCTCCATATAAAAGCAAGGATTTAGGGACGCCTGGGTGGCTCAGTGGGTTAAAGCCTCTGCCTTTGGCTTAGGTCATGATCCTTGGTTCCTGGGATAGAGCCCCGCATTGGGCTCTCTGCTCAGCAGGGAGCCTGCTTCCTCCTCTCTCTGCCTGCCTCTCTGCCTACTTGTGAACTCTGTCTATCAAATAAATAAAATCTTAAAAAAAAAAAAAAACAAGGATTTAAAATTTTTTAAAACTTTGTATTTCTCCCTTCTCATTCTCCACTAACTTTTTAACCCCAAGTCAGAAGCAGTGGTGTTATTGAGATGTAATGTCATTTATTCTCAGTGCTGTGCTTTGTTTCTGTGTGTTTTTCTATTTTGAAAGTCATTCACAATGGTTGTTCACATAATACGTCTCTAATCATCCTTTCCAATTTTATTCTGGTGTTATTCATTGGAAAACCTCTCCTGGGCCAGAGTTCTAGTTGGTCTTGACTCCTTTTGCTTTTGGGAGCTCTAGGAGTACCTTGTTTTTAGCCCCTCACATTTGACTGCAGTGGGTTATTGACACGTCTTTCTCTTTCCCATGATATTGGGAACTCCTTGAGCATCTTACGGTTCCTTTTCTTCCTTCCACCGACAGGAATTTATGGCACATGCAGATGCTCAGTAAATATTTATTATGTGAAGGATGATGTGAAAACTAACAAAATAGTAACTTTCCAAGATTGAGTATTACTGAAAGGCAGACTGGTGTTATAAGAAAGCTAAAGCGGGTGAATGTGAGTCCCCCTGCCAGCTGTCAGACTACTCATGTACTTCCTCCCAACACTGCTTCCTCCATTGTAAAAGTGGCCTAATTCCTACCTCATAGGTTCTTATAGAGTTCCTGACACATGGTAGCTCTGAAAAATGATTGCTAATTTTAAAATTCATACTTTATACATTTTCATGACCTTAGGCCTTTTATCATCCCACTTTGAAGTCATACTTTATATTCTTACCTTTTTAAAAAATATTTATTGATTGATTTTATTTTTATATTTTTGTTTTTTAAAAATTTATTTATTGGACAGAGAGAGCACAAGTAGGGAGAGCAGCAGGCACAGGGAGAGGGAGAAATAGGCTCTCCGCTGAGCAGGGAGCTGGACGTGGGGCTCAATCCCAGGATCGTGGGATCATGACCTGAGCCGAAGGCAGCTGCTTAATTGACAGAGCCACCCAGGCTTTCAGTGTATAAGACCATATGATTTTGGAGAAACAGAGAAAGAGATTACCAGTGGGAGGGACAGAAGGAGAGAGAATCTCAAGTAGGCTCAAACAGATTCCACGTTGAGCATGGAGCCTGATGCAGGGCTTAATCTCTCGACCCTGAGATTATAACCAGAGCTGAAATCAAGAGTCAGATGTGTAATTGTGCGGCCAGGTGCACCTATTTTTTTACTTTTAAATTTATTTTAGGGGCCCCTGGGTGGCTCAGTTGGTTAAGCAACTGGCTTCAGCTCAGGTCATGATCTTGGAATCCTGCAATCTGAGTCCCACATTGGGCTCCCTGCTCAGCAGGGAGTCTGTTTCTCCCTCTGACCCCTCCCCTTTCATGTTCTCTCTCTCAAATAAATATGTAAAATCTAAAAATAAAATATTTATTTTACTCCTTAGAACCAAAAAGCAGATAGACTTGATTGAATTAAACTATTTAATATTTTGAGGAGGAGAAGGTAAAAGAAAGTCATATAGTGGTGGCAAAAAATTTTAATCAGTGTGCACTTTTGATATGAAAAAGGCTCTTGTGGTAGATTTATATAAATATACTTAGGCTTTTGATTTGTCTTGTTTTACAAACAAGTTCTTTTTTTGAGTTGCACTTCTCAGACTATTGCAAAAATTATTGACTCTGCTTTGATTCCCAGGAATTTGGGAAGCATTTCTTTTTACATACACCTTATAACCATTATGTGCAAGTCTTTGTTGCTTATTTAGTACATGGCTATATGTCCTCTCCCTTTAGGGGTCAAGGATCAAACAGTTGTACCCTTCATATATTGAGAGAATCAAATTTTTACATTTTAGTAGAAAAAGAATAGACTTTCCACAGAATCATTTGCATCAACTACTAGACTACATAAGGCCAGTTCGGCATACTGGTGTAACATCTCGTTTCTAAGAGTTCTGGTCCCTAAAAAAAATAGCAGGCAAGTTGTGCCACTCTTGGCTCACTGTTAGGAGTTGAGGCTGTGGCAGCTTAGCTGAGTAGAGTGGAGGCTGAAGATCTAGCTCACCCACCATTTTGGAGCGGAGAGCCTGGGGCCAGAGAAACAACACATTCTGTCTGGGTCTCACTCCACATCACAGCCAGAATGAGAAATGCAAGTTCTGTGCAGTCCCATGCTGGGTACAGGATTTTTTGAGACCGTGCCATGAGGCCGTTTTGGAAGAACCACTTTATACCATTTGATGCCAAGGACTTTTCTGATGGCGGCCTGAAAAAAATAATGTTAAGCTTTTCTGTTGTTTTGGCTTTTTTGTTTTGTTTTGTTTTTTAATTAAAACAGTCAATGATCCCATTTCTTGAACTTTTACCTCCCACCTTAGGGTGGGATCTGATGACATAGGAGTTAGGGATGAGGTGAAGAAGCAGTCAGGAGGGTTGTTTCGTTCATTACTTCTTAATAAGCATCGCTGTCCCGCGCCGCCTTATCAGAGTAACTGTTTTGTAACTTCCAGTTCAAGATGGCCCTTTGGACAAATCCTGAGGTTCTGAATATTTGACCGTTTTCAGGGCTGTCTGCCAGCCCAGGTTCCCTCTCTCTATACAGCAGTTAAAGACTCATGACTTAGGCACTTTTTTTTTTTTTTTCTTTAAAAGATTTTATTTACTGAGATAGTGAGTGAGCACATAGGTGGGGTTGGGAAGGGGAGAGGGAGAGGCAGAGGAAGAGAGAGAAGTGAGCCCAGCAAGATGCTGGGCTCAATCCCAGGATTCTGGGATCATGACCTGAGCTAAAGGCAGACCCTAACTGACTGAGCCACCCAGGCGTCCCATGTAGGCATATTTTAATAACTGGATATAAATGTTTGAATCTCGGCTGCCACTCTAAGGTTTTATTCTCTTAGTTCAGGTTGCTGTCACATATTCTCTGGGAAAAGAAACTTAAAAGATCATCTACATTTTAAAACCTCTTAAATATTATATTTTGACAGAGTATTTATTTGGGGGGGGTGTTTGGGAAGGAAGATGATAACAAGAAAACTATCAAAACAGAAATATTATTAGATCTGCCATTGCGCAGAAACCAATATTAAAGTAGATCTGGCCTGATTCTCCCTAAGGAATTTTATTACTTAATGTGCCATAGGGATTTTGAAGTGGTATACTGGGTCATGAAGGGTGCCATCGTGGTAAGGGTTTAAAGGCCATAATTTTCTAAGTTATTTAGACATGAGTTATCATGGTCATTCCATCTGTACACAAATATTTTCTCATTCAGGAGATCTCCTTTCCTAGAGACTGCCAGGAGGCAAATTGGCTTTGCAGATGGAACCAAGCATCCCCTGGCAGTTAGGCAATGTTGTCTGGTCCCTTCGATGTCTAAGTGTGTTTTCAAAGGTTGGTTGGAAAGAGTATCAGAAGCAGCCTCTAAAGAGGGAGACTGATGGCTCCCCAGATAAATCTGATGAAGAATTTTGAACTTTGGTGACTTTATTTTTCCCCCAGTGAACTCTAGAGCTTCTCTGGGAGAACAAGCCGGCGGAGCTGGCCGGTTTCAGCTGCGGAGCCTGGGTCCCCGCTTTCCGTCCAGCAGCGGAGGAACAGACTGTACTGTGCTCATTCTTCCAGGTGAAATACTTCATCTGAGGTTAACCTGAGACAAAATGTGAAACAATCAAGTGTATCCCAGAAAACCCTTGGAACCAGGACCATCAGAGTGTGGCCCACAGACTCACTGGAGTCATCATGCCCCTTCGGGCTGATCTGCATTTCTATAGCCTTTGATTATTTTCTCTGATAAGTACTAGACCTTAGGGGAAAATCAGATTATCTTGGATTAACAGGTGGAGGAGCTAATGACCAAAAAGTATTCCTTTCTTATTGCAAAGGGAAAAGAATTCTTCCTGGACTCTTCAGGTTAAGTGCTTTTCAAGATTTAAGGGCCACAGGTTACAGAGGTCTAAAGCAAGTTACACTGCTTCAAAAATAACTAAGAAATTCAACTGTTGTTACTCCTGAAGAGAAGATCAGCAAGCACGTGGCATGAAAGAGGGAAGTGACCTGAAAGTGAAATTAAATAATAAAAATAAAAGTTCATCTTTACTTTTGTCTTAAATCATAATGCAACTGAATTTGAAAAAGCTGATTAAATGCAATATAATTTAGGCGAAAAGGAAAACTTAACGTATCACAGTTATGCATGATTCTCAGCAAAGGCTGAAAAGTTGAAAAGCAATATGAAAGGAAAAAAAACTGAATAAATGTATTAACATAAAAACCTTATCTTCGTGGTGCTGATCCATGTATTCCCATAAAAACCTTATCCTAGTAGTGCTGATCCACACGACATGTGCACACACATGTACCACAAATAGTTGCACATCACTCAGTAGGAAACCAGGCTACTTGTGGGCCAGTTTCAGATTTGTGGATCCTGCCTAACACTGGTTCCATCTGCAGCCCGCAGGTGAGCTGTCCCAGTCACATGGACCCGAGGTTCCTGACCCTTCTGGGTGAGCTGTTTCGACCTTGTCAAACAGCGTGATCATTGGTCCCCACTGGGACAGAATCACATTTTTAAAAATGCCTGGATTTGAATTTTTTTTTTTTTAAAGATTTTATTTATTTATTTGACAGAGAAAAATCACAAGTAGGCAGAGAGGCAGGCAGAGAGAGAGGAGGAAGCAGGCTTCCTGAAGAGAGCCCTATGCGGGGCTTGATTCCAGGACCCTGAGATCATGACCTGAGCCAAAGGCAAAGGCTTTAACCCACTGAGCCACCCAGGTGCCCTTGGATTTGAAGTTTTCTCCAATGCTTCATCCACACTGTAATGAACTAGGGTCAGAGCAGATTTCCCGAAATTTGCTCAAGCCACACCTGTGCCTCTGGGCTTTGGTGTCTCCAGTGATGTTCAGGAGGGTTGACCTCTTCTTTATAAGGCTTGTTATATCCTTTTCTCTCCCTGAAATCGATTCGTGGCAAGGCTGTTGTTCAGAAGACTTCCTAGGTTTAGGCTCCTTCCTCCGAGCTATTTTATGCAGCCAAGGTTAGTATTCTTAATGCACTGTTTCTTGATAGTTCAACCTCCAGCTCGCAGATCTTTGCCGGCTCCCCATACAAATAATAAAGGCAAACTCCCTAGACAGGCACTCGAAGCTGTCTGCCTCCAGCTGCCTCTGCAGTCCATTTCACACTCATCCAGTGAGTGTCCTCAGGGCCAAGCCGGGCCTGTGACAGGATGAATGTCCTTATGGGTGGCCATCAGATGGAGAGAAGAGTCACCTAACTGATGTGTATAGACAGTGGGGGTATGTAAAGTGGAAAAGGCCTGTGTGTGTGGTGGTTTCTTCCTCTCCACAAGGGCTCACTTCTCCATTTTGGGGTCTCTCCAGCTTCTGCTTCCACTAGAAAGGGCCGTGAGCATCTAGAAGTATAGGCACTGGCTCTTTGGCCACATGAAGTTGTGAGGTCCTTCGGTACCATGTCCCTCTTAAAATTCCACCTCCATTTGTAAAATGAGGGGTTCGGTGCAGTCTTCCCTTCACAATGGATCTGTTTTCTGCCATACCCTGAGTGCCGAAGTGCTCTGTCCAGATTTCTGCCATCCCCTCTTGTAGCCCTTAACTACCTGTGGCTATTGAGTATGTGAAATGTGCCTAGGTGAGCTATGTTTGGAAAGCACACACCAGATTTTAAAGATTTAGTCCTAAAAAAAATTATAAAATGTTTTGATTTCTATTTTGATTACATTGTAAAATGATAAATCACAGCTATAATGAACTAAATAAAACATATGATCAAAATTAATTTCACCTCTTTTTTTCTAATGTGGCTTCTTAGAATTTTAGAGTTGAGTATGTTGTTCCCATGTTTCTATTAGTCAGTGCTTGTTCTAGAAACTTGATTTCTTATATGATGAAGAAATAATTTACCTGCTTTATAATTGTTCAAGCACGTGAACTTCCAAGAAGTATGAAATGACCATTGTTACCAGACTAGCCAGAACAAAGAGATGTGTGGGGAGTGTCATGTCATTCTCCCAGTCTCGTAGGCAGAGGTGTAATTTTTCTTTGGTGATTTGAAATATGAGAATAACTTGCAGACACATCATTATTGTCTGTGAGCAGTTCTGGGCTGGGACTGAAAACAGGGCATTTCCAGGTTGGGGCAAAGAATGTGTTCTTCTCCACTGTGAGATCCTGTCATTCTGGCATTGCCTTTCTGTTCCTGGACTCAAGTGGTAATAGCCTGTGGGCAGCATTTGGGCAGTGGAGACATTTGCAGGAGAGTTGCATGACTTTGTACATGCACGAGGTGTGGAAAACGTGTTGACTTTGACCCAGCTCTAGGATTTGTGGGCAGCTTTGAAAATTCATTCCATTTTCCAAGTCCCTGAAGTCACATAGAACTCCCCTGCGTATTTCAGATCATGCCAACAACTTCTCCTCTGTCCTGATGCTAACACGTAGGATGTGTCTGTTTAAAGTGAATTCTGTGAATGCAGCAAGGTCTCCCAGGGAGCTGGCAAGACACAGCTGCTCTGCTAGAGTCCTTACTGAGATGGGTTGGAGAGTAAGGCATGTATACCTAAGGGCCTGCAGTCCAAGTCCTGTGCTTGGTAGTGAACATTAAAATGGCCCCATAGGGGGCGCCTGGGTGGCTCAGTGGGTTAAGCCACTGCCTTCGGCTCAGGTCATGATCTCAGGGTCCTGGGATCGAGTCCCGCATCGGGCTCTCTGCTCAGCAGGGGCCTGCTTCCCTTCCTCTCTCTCTGCCTGCCTCTCTGCCTACTTGTGATCTCTCTCTGTCAAATAAATAAGATTCTTAAAAAAATAAAATAAAATAAAATAAAATGGCCCCATAGTCTTTGTAGATTACATTTCTGCTCTGCATAAAGATAGGGAATCATTTCCAAATATGGTCACATTTTCAAAACTGAAGGCTTTCTTTGAAAGCTGTGTATAAACAATTGAATTCTTTAATAATTGCCTATTAACTTCAACATACCCTAACACACCTGTATAAACTTCAGAGAAGCTTTGACTATCTATATGTATTCTGAGTTCTAACTAAATACTGTGCTCTGGACAGCTAACTCTGCACTGATGAACCCCAGGTTTCATCTCTGGTACGTGGACTCAGGAGATGGTTCAAAGAGTGTCTATGAAAAGTTACTTACAACCCCTTTTACTTGGTGTGAGAAAATGAACAATGCTGATTCCCGTTCACCTTTTTTTCCTGCCTGCTCTTTAGTATAAATATTTTTATTTTGACGCCATCTGTAAATTGTAGTAATATGAATTTTCTGCTCTGGTAGAGTTTATGTGAGTGGTTCCAGAATCCCTCTGGAGCACAGCAGGCCACGAGGTTGGACAGGGCTGGACGTGGAGGTGTGGGGAGCAGAGGAGGAGGCTGGAAGGGAACAGGGAGTGAGCCAGATCTACTGAAGACTCCCAAGTGTGGTGGTAACTTCAGTCTCTTCATGGGGGTAATAGTTAAGAATTTTAAGGTGGACATAGAGGTGGTGGCTGTGTGAGGGACTTGACAGTTGTGAATTGTCACACAGCCTCTATGATAGCCAAGTAGAACATGGGTTTCAGGGGTGTGGACCTGGCAACATGGAGACAGATTGGAAGGCTGATCTAGTAATTGAGGTAAGAAATAGATAAAGCTTGTGCTAAGCCAGAGACAGGGAAGAAAGGAGGAGTTTGATCCCAGAGAGATGTAACAGGAGGAGGTGACGGGACTTAGATCTGTGGTGTGACCGAGAAGTCCAAATCTGGAAAGTGTTCCTTGTGTCTGGCCAGATAAGGGAGAGGAGTGAGACTGTGGGCTCACTGGGCAAAAAGAGGAGAAGCAGGTTTGAAGGAAAAGTGCTCTGTGTGAGGTCTGAGAGGCACAGAGCGCAGAGACAAGATCAGGGTGGAGATGGATCAGGAAACGGTGTAGGTGTAGGTCCGTTTGGTCTAGAAAAAATTTGCTTAATGACATCATCTCCTGGAACCTGCAAAGTACCCGTTGTAAGAAAAGTATTAATCAGGAAATGGCAACTATAAAAAGCTGCTCAGACAGTAACGTGCAAATGAATCTGCTCAGAACAGGGAAGTGTTCTCAGTGGAGCAGGCGAGGACAGAGATGGGTGGCTTAGAGGGTGGTAATTCTCATCCATCAGACCTCTATTAACCTGTGGATGAAGAGTCAGGGAGACTCCTGATTGCCTCTCAAGACGTTTTCCGGGGTCATCTTTTCTAAAAAGCCTTTGAGCCTTCCATGCCTGTCCCTCAGGTTGAGGGGCACAGCTGGTCTGACTCTCTTCTGGGCTGCGGCTGTTCTTTGTAATACCAGGTCTGTGTTTTTGCTTACTACCTGTGTGGTAGTGGGCTTTTTGAGAGGAGGAAGTGCATCATCTCCATTTTTGTTATCTTTGACATGTGCAGTGTATCCAGAATATCTAGCCCATAGTGAGTGTTCAGTAGATGTTCACCAAGTAAATGTAGGAGATTTAGACACGGGGTGGTGAAGTAGGAAGAGTAGCAGTCTGGACAGAAGAGAGGGGACCTAGGTTATGACACTAATTCTGCTATTGGTTCTTTGACCTGAGCAAGCTAGTTACTTTTGCTGGACCTTGGCTTCCTTGTAGGCAAAATGAGATTGAATAGGAATCTAGGAAATCCATATATGGTCTTCAAGAGTTCTCCGGATTTCTCGAGATGAAATGCAGAATTATGTATATTGTGTATATACATACACATATACATGAACATATATATATATATAATTTCCCCTCCTTGAGGCTTTCAAAAGGACTATGGCTTAAAATAAGAATGACTGAATAAAATGTAGTGGCTTTAAGATTTCTGTATATGGAATTGGGAGAAGTACCCTATCACTGGGTGTGAGGTTTAGCTAAAGGACTTCTTTTGAGATTGCTTTTAAATGACAGTCCAGGGGCGCCTGGGTGGCTCAGTGGGTTAAGCCGCTGCCTTCGGCTCAGGTCATGATCTCAGAGTCCTGGGATCAAGTCCCACATCGGGCTCTCTGCTCAGCGGGGAGCCTGCTTCCTCCTCTCTCTCTGCCTGCCTCTCTGCCTAACTTGTGATCTCTCTCTCTGTCAAATAAATAAATAAATCTTTAAAAAAAAAAAATAAATGACAGTCCACTTACATGGATTTTTGTATTTATTCAAAGCAGTGAGGGTGTGGAGGTGATGAAGTTTGTGGGGAGATGTATGCTAAAGCTTCTTTGAGCCCATTCTTTTGCACTGTCACTTCTTAGAGCTTTTAAAATTCTATGTGAACTGTATGGATTATGGTTATTATGTGTTATCTCCATAAGTTGACTCAGCATGGGGCTTGCTTTCTTTCTTTTTTTTTTTTTAACATTTGCTTTAGAAAGTTCAAGTGTGATTGTTTTGGGGCTCTTAGAAATACATTTGTATGACAGGAGTTTTATTTTCTGAATATTTACATGGAAAATAACAGAACAGAAAATGAATGAAGGCAAATGTTTACCATCCACAGTTCTCATTTTTTTAAACATAATGTTATAAATGGATAAGCTTAGTGACTCTTGACCAGTATTAGCAAACACTGGCCATCATGTGCTTGAATAGAGATACAACCTAACTTATTAGATGTATGCACAGTCATTAGAAAGCTTTGTTTTCTATCTGGTGCTAACTTGAAGTAGACATCTCACATTTTACTTTCTGAAGTGATTTGCAAAGACCAAATCTTATTTTATCAATGAAGATGGTGACCACAATGGCATTAGGAAAGAGCAGAAGTATGGGACATTCTTTTATATGCATTTTATAGATAAAGATACAGGGGTAAAGGACCTCTTGCAAAGAGCATCTATTTAACACCCATGCTTACCTAACTCGTGAGAGGAGGAGCTGAGATTTGAACCCAGAAAATTGGAGTCTTAAGCTTATGCTCCTAACCCGTCCAGTATACGATTTTCGTAAAGGGAGGTTCTTCCCCCCAGCCCCCCGTAGGGCTTTACTTTTGAAATTTTGAAACAATAAATATAGAATAATTCTTTTATGATCATCATTAAGGCCCATACGAATTACATATAATTTAGAGCCATTTAATCTGTATAGATACTATACTCTCTTGAACAGTGCAAGTTCATTTTTTCTGATTCATAATTTTCTTGATACAGAAATATTGTTTTGTACATCTTATCTGGCTATAATCCTTTGCTTTGTCCATAGGGGAAGTGCTGGGGACATTTTCCAGCAATATTCTATAGTGTTCAAAGCAACAACCAGGTGTTTTAGGAAGGATCTCAAATGTGCTGCTAGAAATGACACTAAGCTGTGGTGTATCTTAATGGGGTAATTTACTGTGTGAAATTAGAATTGCAAAGAAAATTAAGATAATGAATTCTGTTGATTTCCTAGGAGACTTCAGGTAAAATATATTGTTAGTCTGATAGTCACCATCTGGTTGAGTTTAGAATTAGACTGCTTATCGGGTGCCTGGGTAATACCAGGTCTCTGGGCTGCCTCTGGGTTGCACCTGATAGAGTCTAGAAGCCTGTGCTTCTGTCTGAATTACTCAGTCCATCACTCCCAGACACATCTGAGTTACATCCTTGAGGGCTTGGATTTTTCCTCCATGACCACATGGGGTACTTGTTCTGAGCCTGTGAGAACCATTGTGGGGCATCCCTGTCTCTAGCTTCAGCTGCTGGATGGTAGCGTCATGCTGTAGTGCTGCAATGTTTTCCTGAACTACTAAGCTTGACTTGTACTTGGGGTTCAGCCTATAGCCCTGGATTGCCTTGCAGAGCCCACCTTCCTGTAAGGTTCCATCCCAAGGAACTCCAATTGAATTCATGAATCTTTTTTTTTTTTTTTTAGAGGATACTTTATTTTTAAAGATTTTATTCATTTATTTGACAGAGAGAGATCATGAGTAGGCAGAGAGGCAGGCAGAGAGAGAGAGAGAGAGGAGGAAGCAGGCTCCTGCTGAGCAGAGAGCCCGATGCGGGACTCGATCCCAGGACCCTGAGATCATGACCTGAGCTGAAGGCAGCGGCTTAACCCACTGAGCCAACCAGGCGCCCTGAATTCATGAATCTTATTAATAGCCTTTCCATTGGGTCAAGGAGAGGAATAAGAGGTAAAACTGCAGGATAGAGAACTCAAGGAGATAAATCCACAATTAATTAACACTTTCTGGCAGACCTGTGTTGCTGATCCCTATGGTTCTCTGCTGTTATTGTCTATGGCCATAGCTTCCTTACCTCAGGAATGTAGAAGTAGTTGTAACATACTGCTTCTGCATGGATGACTTGTTTTAATTACAGATTACATTATCAACAGTATGAATGGGCTGGATAAGTAGAAAGTAAGAATTTCTAGAAGGCCTCATGAAGAGAGTGGTTAAAATGGGTGGCTTTATTAGTGTACAGTTCTCTTTTTGGAAACTTTTATTTTATGGCTCTTCAACTAATGGGGGTGGTAAAAATAAAATGAAGAGCTCAAGCTAAATAATAATCACCATTAGAGAGAAAAATTTGATGGAGGGGGGTTATCACTATGTATACTGCTTTTAGATTTGAGGAGATAGGTAATTCTTTGTCCTATCTAATATTTAATTTTCATAATGGACACCTTCTTTAATTACTCATTTATTCTCTGCTTGTGCCAGGCTAAGCTCTTTACATATCTTTACACATAGGGTCCTCAGTCCTCACAACAAATTTGCAAATTAAGTATTAGTCATTCATTGGTTTGAGCAACCAGTATTTTTATGTTAAGTGGTTGTTATGACTCTGGCTGTGAACTAGGTGGTAAGAAAGAACAGTGAAGAAGCCCTTGGAGTTCTGTGCCCTTAAGGTGTTTTTCATTGTTGGATGAGAAAGACAGACAGTAAACCAGTCATTGGAATGTCTTGTTATGTTCTTAAGACACTCTTCAGGGGAGTATAGATTTGTAAAAAGTTTTCAAAGAGCAGTGGTCATACTTTTGACCTCTCCATCCCATCTGAGAATCTTTCCTACAGAAATACGTAGACACAATTGAAAAGATAACTGGCAAGGATTATAATTTCAGGAGTGCTCTAGTAGCAAAATGTTGAAAAAGCTCATTGGCAGGAGAATGGTTAAATCATAATGTTGTTTATACACACTGGAATGTTGCACAGCAATAAGGTGAATGAGGCAAATTTGAATGTGTTGACAGCTGTCTGGGGTATATTGTTAGGTGACAAACTCTTGTTTTGGAAAAATCTGGATCATAGGAACATAGCACCTAAAATAACAATCATGAAGAAAAAGGAACACATTTATGCAAGAGCCACACCAGATTTTTAGCTCTGTTCTCCTTTAGGCAGAAGGTGTGTGTATGGAGGGAACAACGTCTGTGTATTACCATGTTGTTTCAATTTGACAAAATAAATATGAGTCCTTTTCAGGTATTTTAAATAGCAAATCAATTTTTAAATAAGGTGATGTTACTAGGGCAGAGTTAAGTCCTACAGGAACACAAAGGAACCAGACTAGATTGGGAGATGTCCAAGAAGGCTCTGGTGGAAGAAATGGCCTGTTCCAATTCAGGATGTATGTGGTCAGCCATAGAGAGGGACACAGAGAGATTGAGAGCGTCTTGCTCAGGAGTATCCCAGTAGGCAGCTCTGGAGCTGGCCCTCTCCGTGCTTTATTTAAAAGTTTGCCCAGATTGTCCTGGGTTGTTCTTCACTTGCCATCACAGTGCATCAGCCACGATGCCTGAATACTTCTCACATTTCCACTTCTCCTCTGTCTCTACTGCTGCTGGCTTAGACTTCTATTCTCATCTGGATGATTAAGAAAACACCCCCATAGGTCTCCTGGCCCCTTGTCTATACCCTGTGTTTCCTAAGCCTGTCTGTCCTTCACTGGGCTGAGTGATCTAAAAATAGAGTTTGACCTGGTTATCTTCCTTTTTAAACTTCGTCAATGGTCCTTCATAGATTCTGGGATCTAATCCCCTTCTTCTAAAAAGTAAGCCTACAAGAGCCCTACTTATCTCTTCCACCTTCTTCCCATGGTAACTGTTATTTAGGTTATCTGGAAATATTTTCATTTCTTTACAAATGTTGCTGCTTATTAAGCAAGGTGGTAGATGTAGGTCAAGAAAAATATCCGTGATGTGGATTTAGTAGTTGGTTGTTAGCCTATTAACTTGCAAATGTTCTGACTAGTTACCCCTTTATGAGAGTTCATGTCTCTAATTTCATATTTTGTTGAGGTAACAATTTATAAATTAATACATTTCAGGGAAAAGAGTCTTTTTAATGTCCTTGGGGATATTTTCTTTTGTGAATACTTTTGAATACATGTTTCTCATGTCTGGAGAATCTGGCATTAATTTGTGTACTTGTCTATTCCAAATCCGGATATGCTCCACCTTTATGGAATACACACTGTTCTAAAAACACTACATTGACCAAACAGTCTTATTTGCTTTGGCTAAACTTGGAGTTAATGAATGGACTTGATGTACAGATAGACGCAAAACTAAGAGATGGTCCTAAGAGTCACTTTAAGACATGCTGTGTGTTATTCTTCCTTCCTTCTCACCTTCATTATTTTTCTATTACTGAATGGTGATAAGTAATAGTTTTAAATAGATAAGAGGAGTTGGTTTCATCTTGTTGATTTTTTAGAAATGTTTGTACTTTATAGACACATTTAATGTAGGACTAAAGTGATATACTATCTTCTGGCTCCCTCTGGTGGACAATTGTGCAAAAATGCAAACTGCAGTCTTAGTGTGGAAATGGGTTGTGTGAATAATTCTGATTGTTGGTGGGAAAAGGAACATAAGATACATTCTTATTTTTAGATACATCATAGTTATTATAAACAGTATCCCCAGGAATAAAATGCATTTCTATTAGGGTATAAAATAGCTGTAGTAAAGTACATCATAGTAGCAACATATATGATACTAATGTTATTGTTATTTTTCTTCTTAGTAATGGCAATGCTAGATTGTATAAAATAAAATCAGAAACAGATTTCACCTCACAGCTTGAAAACAGGGCACATTAGGATAAGGCTGATGCTGAAATTTAACAGTGCCATTAATTCATGAGTCTAAATACTACTCTGCAGATTATTCCAGAATCTTCCGAAAGCTAAATGTTTCAGTAACGCATAATTTTAGAATTTTTAGCATATGGTTATTTTTATTTTGAATCAGTTTATTTTGATAAACTTATTATTTATTCATTCGTGATTAATTAGACTGAAGATGCTTTTATCTTTATTATGGGAAATTAATTGATACCCAGTTTTATCTAGGTGGTTGTGTTTTGCTTTCATATCAAATGTTCAACAAAGTGAAACCAGGAAGAAACTGCATAGTCTTTCAATTAAATTTTATTTTATTTGCTTTGTATAATGATAATTTTATATAATAAAAGTTTACATTTATTGTGCTAAGCATTTGATGGGTATTATCTCATTTAAATTTTTCAGTAAACTCTATGAGGCTGATAGTTAAAATTCTTGTCTTGACATTTTATAGAGGCTAGTAAAGGTGAGTTAAAGAGCCAAGACTCAACCAGACATTCTTTTTCTAAAGTTGTATGTTTATAACTACAGCAATGTACTACCTCCTGAAGTGGGCAAGAGATAGGTATGTGTGTGGCTAATGCTCGTATGCGACTTCTGTGGAGTGCTGGAGACCTTGCTATTAGGTTTCCACATTTGAACTGAGAAATTAGATTACCTAAGCTCTGAGATTTTTGCCTTTTATCTTTTTCCCCTCATTTCGAATAGTCCTTTTAGAAGAACCTTTTTAAGTTTTGTTTAGTTTTGGGAGTTAGGGCAAATCATACCTGTTACCGTAGAAACAGGCTTCATGGGAAAAGTGCATTTTAGCTCTTTGGGTTCCTTGCTAAGTCTTTGAGAGAGATGATCTTAGTTGTAAAAGTGGTAAGGAAGGGTAAAATCTTTAGATTCTAAAGTGAAAACTATAGCAGGACACAGGTAGGGAAGTCTTCATAAGGATTCTTTAAAATACATACAAATTATCAAGGGTTTAGGAAACTCTTTTTTCGCAAATACTCAGAATGACAATAAGGTAGTTTTCTTAAAGATGGCAATTATAAAGGATAGCTATCATTTAAATACTTTTCACGTATTAGCTTTTTAATTCCTATAATTAATGATTACAAAGAAGTTCACTATGATGATAGGCCGTATCCAGATGAGAAAACCGAAGCCCAGGGAACTAAAATAGTTTGCTTGAGGTTGGATAGCTGAAGACAGGCAAAGCTAGGATTTGAACTGTGGTCTAGCTCTCGAGAGTCCACATTCTAAACCATTTAGCTATTCAGCAGTGCTGCCCAGTAGGACTCTCTGTGATGATGAAGATGTTTGAGGTCTGGGTAGCGCAATACAGCATCCACGGATGGTTACTGAGCAGTTGAAATGTTGCCAGTACAACTAAGAAACTTAATTTTTTGTTCTGTAAATTTTAAATAGCCTTGTTTGGCCAGTGGTTACCGTTTTGGACAGTGCAGCTTTACAACACCTTTCCGATTCTGTAGAAGTGGAGGTACAAGACCTTTACTATTACCCTGTCTAACCTCTTGCTTTAATGATAAAGAAACGGCAAACTAGATGCTTAGTAATCTGCTTAGGGTTTCAAAGTTAAAGGATACAATTATAATCCAAATGTTTAAAATTTTCAGAAATAGTCCTTCCCCTTCTGTACTTAGTTGGTGTCTGCAAATTTAGGTTTCTCCTGCCATTGTTAATACTAGATTGTAAGACTATTAAAAAAATTCTTGTCTTTTCTGAAATACATGTCCAGTTAACACTTTTCCTTTTTTCTCAGGTTATAGAAACACTATCACGACTTTCTCGCACACCTATAGCACTGGCCACAGGAATCAGGTAAGTTTGTTTCTCTGTGATTCATGTGTTCTATTCCTTCATTGTAATAGCTATTAATGGAATGGTTACTGTTTGTAAAGCACTTTGCATGCAGAAACCATGCCTCATTCACACATGTACAGTGCCTGATGTGTAAGTGCCTAATATACATTTGAAAGTAATTGAGCAACTAAGAACTTAGTTGTCAAGTTGAATAGTACCCATTGGTTAAACATTCTCAACTCATGGCTGACTGTTACCAATAAGGTAACAGTTTGTTTGTTTGTTTAACAGTTTGTTAAAACTGGTAAAACAGTTTGTTTTCTTAACTTCCTTCAACATTTTATTACATATGATTCATCAAAAAAGCTCACAAATGCTTAAGTAAATAAATACCTGACAAGTTATTGTAGTACATTTACTTCCTATAATCCATAAAAATAACTCACAACTTTAGCTAGGAGTTTAAAAAGTAATCAGACAAGTATAAAATGGTATGTGTACAAGGATGTGAGTTGAAGGATTGGTACTAAATGAAAAACTTGAAAGTATATTGGCTAAATGAATTATGACCTCTCCATGCCATGGAGTATTATGCAGTCAGTAAGCATGGAAATAAATGCAGACAGGATTGTCATGTTGGGCTTTCCTTGTTTAAAATACTACATACTCAAGTTGGATCAGTCAGAAGTTTGTATTATTGAAATACAGAGAAACAGTTTCAATAGCCAATCATCAAGGCTGCTTGGAAATTGAATGGATATCATTTTTTATCTTGTTTCCTCAGAGCTCCACACTTTAGTCTCCAGCCATTATGGGGTTCTGTGGTGCTATGTCTCTCCCTCTGTTGTTCCTTTCTGTGTCCAGCTCACATTCAGATTTTCAGGGAGAGGATATAAGCACTTCTTAAGAAGACTGATTGGCAGTGACCAGGCAGCCCATTCCCTGGATACAAAACACAGCGACTCCAGGAAGGATACTCTGCAGACCGGTTCTTGGAAATGGGCTATGAATTTGGCATCTTTCTACAGAAGTCATCTCTAGGCTGGATACGTGTTCAGCACCTTAAAATTTGCTCTATGCGATTCATCTTTCCATATTAATATATGGAATATATGGTATTTCCATATTAATATATATGTGTGTGTATACATACACACACACATATATATATAGTTATATATAAACAGCAGATTTTGAAATCGCCTGATTCTATTTTTATGTATTTATGTATTTTTGGTTCTGAAAGGATATACATTAGAAGGTTTTCTTTTCCTTTTTAAATTATTCTTATCTATATTTCCAAATATTTATATAATGGACTTACATTGGCATAAAAGCATAAAAAGCATAATCAAATGTGCCTGAATTTATTTAAGAAAAAAAAAAAAAGATTTTGAAACTCTGGCATTTCTCACACATTTTAATTTATTTGAAAAACGTAAGTTCCTTAAATGTCTTAAGTACTCAATTAATCCATAAATTAATATGAAAACACATTTTTCAGTGTATCAAATATAATTTTTTAGCAATTACTAGCTCTCACTTATTATTTTGACCCTCTTATTTTTATTTTTATGAAACATGACATCCTGCCTGCATATAAAGAAAGTAAAACTTCTGGCATAATAGTATAATTATGGTTGTGTAAGATATGCATTTAGGGCGTTATGCTGGGGTTATGAAAATAGTGCATAGTACATTAGGCAAAAAATTCAATGGCTAGAAATCGGGGATACACTAAACTGCTTTTCTTTTAATAGGGAATAAAGAAAACTTCCTACTCTCCCTAAGGCCTAGGGTTTACTCATTTGTCCAATAAGTGAAAATAAAAAAATATGACTTAAATAACTTGAAGTCCAAGTAGAATAGTCTGCCAGAATCAATAATCATAGGTGAAGGGTGCGGATATTTTGATCTTCTAATAATTTTTATCTCTGTTAGTGGGCTGAGTCATGCAGGGATGATTGGTACCAAACCATTTGTCGGTCAGATCAGATTCCCTAAGTGGAGAGAGACAGTGCTGAAGGCAGAGGCGCTGGGGCGGCTGCCGGCTTTCTGAGCTGGGGAGCTGCAGAGCCTGCAGAAAGCGGCACGTGTGGCCTGTCCACAGCTGCTCAGGTGACAGTGGCGACCACTGGTAATTGCTACAGCTCATTTGGAGTAGCAGGTGCCACAATGTCCCCAGAGGACCCCATGCACCACCACAGGATGGGCACTTTGGGAGAAGCCCAGGCTGTTTGTTAAATGCGATGACTGATCTGACCACTGTGGCAGCCAGCTGGGCTCTGCATTCAGTGAGAGCTCAATGCCCAGCCTTCTGGCTGCTTACTCATCTTTCTTGTGTGTGTGTGTGTGTGTGTTTTTTCTCCCTCTCTTCCAGGCCCTTCCCAACTGAAGAGAGCATTAGTGATGAAGACATCTACAAAGGCCTTCCTGATTTGATAGAGTATGTTGGGTATCTTCAGCTAAGTTAAACCACCACCCATGTTTGCATCCTTTGTGGGTTTTAACCAGGGTTGTTAAGATAGCTTTCCGAAGCGGTAAAAAGATTTAATGATTAAGACACATAAGAATTAACCTCAAACTAGTGATGGAAAGCTTCACAAGAAAATGGGCCTCGTTGGGCTTTTAGTTCCTGTTGTGTGCCCCATGCCGTGCCAGTCCCTTTGACAAGACAAGGAACAGATTGCAATGAAGTAAAATTTGGAAGTTTCTCAAAGGCATATTCGAGATGGTGGGTGAAACTGGAATTAGACAGTGAAGGGAACAGTGATGAAGAAACAAGATCTGCTTCTGGAGTTGTAGGGCAGATAGTGCGTGCTTTCTAAGTTCAAGGAAAGGCGAGATGAGTGTGGGCTGGAGTTCTTCAGGGAGTTTCATTAGATGGTGTTTGTTCTGCACAGACTCCTTCTGGGCTTTATTATTTAGTAGTCAGGAGAGGCAAAAGGCCCTTGCACCTGATTATCTTCTGCTGATTGACTGACTTGTGCAGATTACAAATAAATATGAAAAATGATCCCCACCCCTCAAGGAACTGATGACAAAGATCAGGCGTGTTTGCAAAGAATTATAGTAAGAAATAGATTGTGCTCCAAAAGGGATGCAGGTTCTGTGGAAATTCTTCTATTCATCCATCCCAGTGCACCAGCACTCCAGGCTTTGCTGTAGGACCTTTGCTCATTCTGCCTTTATGGCTGACCCCTCACCATTCCAGCCTTTGCTCAGATGTCCCTCCGTGGAGAGGCCTTCCTGACTACCCTCCCTAAATTGCTGCCAGCCCCTCACCTTGCTCTCTAGCTTTACAGCACTCCTTTCTGCCTGAGACCATCTTTGTCGGCTTCATTTATTCTCCATCTGCTCATTAGAAGGTCAACTTTGTGAGGCCAGGGACTTTACCTTGTTCTTGGCTGTGCTCCCAGAACTTTACCCAGCATCTGGTGTGCAGTAGGTCCTTAGTAACCATTTGTTTTCTGAATGATTAAGCGGAGTTGCATTCAAGCATCTCTTCTCCTGTTTGCCGGCATTCTGCTTCAGGCCTGAGCTGTCTTTTCAGTTCACACGGACTTGTCGAGTGCCTGTTTCTGTGCTAACCATGTTACATGCATTATCTCATGTCCTAACTTCAACATGATGAGGTCGATCCTATGATCCCAACTTATGAAGGAGAAAACTGAATCATGGAAAGCTAAGAAACTTACTGGAAGTCATACAGCTAGCCAGTTTTAGTCTTCGGATTGGAACCCTGACAGTTCTTACTCCAGAGCTGAGGACTTTCCTTACTGCATGAAACTCCCTGAGTTGCCCCCTCCATGAGAACCTCCAAGAGGAGAGCAGAGGAGAATGCTGACAGGATGGCCAGCAGCTTGTCCTAGAACGGGTGGCACTTGAATGGGCCTTGAAGTTTGATGTTTTAACTGAGGATGAAGGATCGATTTTTAGCTCCTCTTAAAACTTCCAAGAGCTCACTGATTGTGAGCAAGATTATTGCTGATTGTCTCACTGAATTGGCTGTAGTCTTCATAAAGTGACTATAATTTTCTGGTAATATAACCAACTCCTCTGAAGTATTAGGAAGAACATATTATTTCTTGGGGCACCTGGGTGACTCAGCTGGTTAAGTATCTGACTCTTGATTTCTGTTCAGGTCATGATCCTCAGGGTCGTGAGATCGAGCCCCATGTTGGACTCCATGCTCAGTGCAGAGTCTGCTTGAGATTCTCTCTCCCCCTCCCCCTACTTGCAATCCCTCTCTACCTCTTTGTCTCTCAAATAAAATAAAATCTTTAAAAAGGAATATGTTATTTCTAGAGCTATTATAATGTTCTTTTTTTAAGCCCCACCAATTGTCACTTACATCTACTAACTTTCATAGCCTCCCCTCCTCTTGTTGTGTTGATGTCAGGATAAATCCTGTGAGGACGTGCACCCCAAGCCAAGTTTGGAAAAATCTGGGCTCCTGAGCCAGCTGCTCTGAGACACCAGCTCAGGGTCTGGGAAATGCAGTCTGCTTCAACTCTCCACCTAGTGGTGGAAAGTCCAAATGTGGTGTTATTCCTACAAGTGCTCGCCTTTGGTTTTCAGTCTTAGCTTTGGTATGATCTCTGTGGGCTCATATCTTTAAGTCTGACTTTTGGGATTGAAATCACCCCAAGGAAAGCCCTTAGAGACAATATTGCCCTCCCTACTGCAGAGGGAATCATTCTGTTCTCGTGTGGAGAGAAACAGAGAATGCAGCAGAGAGGTTGTGAGATGGCTAGGCTGCACAGTGTCTGCTTTTTCTACCTTTATCGGGGTGTTATTCACGGCCTGGACATATAGATGACCTGGACACAGGAAAAGTAATAAAGATTAATAAATATTAATAAAGATTATATATTATATTAATTAATATAATTAATCACTTAATATAATTAATTAATATAATAAAAATTAATAAAGATTATTGTTGATTTGTTGACCATTTGAAGAATCACAATCATCCTTCCCCTGGCATCCCCCTGCTTCCCCACAACCGCCCCAGCTCATTTTATGCAGGTCAGGAATTCTTGACCAAACTGTTAGTAATAAAAGCTGCCTTAGTATGGGATTGAATAACAAAACTCAAAGAATTTTAGCCCAATCTTGGGTGTGTGTGTGTGTGTGTGTGTGTGTACACATACACACATGCATGTGTGTCACTCATACAGTTCTTCTTTAAAAGCTTTTTTTCCAGGGGCACCTGGGTGGCTCAGTGGGTTAAACCTCTGCCTTCAGCTCAGGTCATGATCTCAGGGTCCTGGGATTGAGGCCCGCATTGGGCTCTCTGTTCAACGGGGAGCCTGCTTCCTCCTCTCTCTCTCTGCCTATTCTGTCTACTTGTGATCTCTCTCTCTCTCTGTCAAATAAATAAGTGAAATCTAAACAAACAAACAAAACTTTTTTCCAGTTGTATTGAGAAATAATCTATATCCTTGTGTAAGTTTAAGGAGTACAACATGATAGTTTTATTTACATATATTGTGATATAATTACCATATAGGGTCAGCCAACATCTGTCCATCTGGTATAGATACAATTAAAAGAAAAGAAAGAAGAAAAGGGTAAAAAGAAATTCTCCATATGGTGAGAACGCTTAAGATTTACTGTTTTAACAACGTTCCTGTGTACCATGCAGCAGTGTTGGCTGTGGTCAGAATGTCATACATTCCACCCCTAGTCCTTATTTACTGGATTGATAGAAGTTTGTACCTTTTAACTACCTTTCTCCAGTTATCCCTACCCGTCTCCTCCATCTCTGATCTCCTCCAGTCTGATCTCTTTTGCAGTAAGGTTTTTTTTGTTGCTGTTGTTCTGTTCTTTGGAGTTTTGTTTTTGTTTTGTATTTTTTTAGATTCCACATATAAGTCAGATCACACAGTGTATGTGTTTCTTGGTCTTATTTCACTCAGCATAACGCCCTCAAGGTCCATCCATGTTATTGCAATTGGTGCAATTTCCTCATTTTTTTATACTGAATCATATCCCATTGTGTGTGCGTGTGTGTGTGTGTGTGTGTGTATCACACACTGCAACTTCTTCATGCATTCATCCATTGGTGGACATTGAGGTTTTGTCCATGTCTTGGTTATTGTAAATAATGCTGCTGTAAACCTGAGGGTGCAGACTTCATTTTGAGTTAGTGTTTTTGTTTCTTTTGGATATATTCCGAGAAGTGGAATTCCTGGATCATATGATATTTCTCTTTTTAATTTTTTTTAATACAAATTTTTTAAATTTATTTATTTTCAGCATAGCAGTATCATTATTTTTTCACCACACCCAGTGCTCCATGCAATCTGTGCCCTCTATAATACCCACCACCTGGTACCCCGACCTCCCACCCGCCCCTGCCACTTCAAACCCCTCAGATTGTTTTTCAGAGTCCATAGTCTCTCATGATTCACCTCCCTTCCAATAATAAAACCGGGGTCATCATGTTACCTGATTTCAAGCTTTACTACAAAGCTGTGATCACCAAGAAAGCATGGTACTGGCATAAAAACAGACACATAGACCAGTGGAACAGAGTAGAGAGCCCAGATATGGACCCTCAACTCTATGGGCAAATAATCTTCGACAAAACAGGAAAAAATATACAGTGGAAAAAAGACAGTCTCTTCAATAAATGGTGCTGGGAAAACTGGGCAGCTTTATGTAGAAGAATGAAACTCGGCCATTCTCTTATACCGTACGCAAAGATAAACTCGAAATGGATAAAATACCTCAACGTGAGACAGGAATCCATCAGAATCCTAGAGAACATAGGCAGTAATCTCTTCCATATCAGCCACAGCAACTTCTTTCAAGATATGTCTCCAAAGGCAAAGGAAACAAAGGCGAAGATGAACTTTTGGGACTTCATCAAAATCAAAAGCTTCTGCACAACAAAGGAAACAGTCAAGAAAACAAAGAGGCAACCCACCAAATGGGAGAAGATATTTGCAAATGACAGTACAGACAAAAGGTTGATATCCAGGATCTATAAGAACACCTCAAACTCAACACACACAAAACAGACAATCATATAAAAAAATGGGCAGAAGATATGAACAGACACTTCTCCAATGAAGACTTACAAATGGCTGTCAGACACATGAAAAAATGTTCATCATCACTAGCCATCAGGGAGATTCAAATTAAAACCACATTGAGATGTCACCTTACACCAGTTAGAATGGACAAAATTAACAAGACAGGAAACAACATGTGTTGGAGGGGATGTGGAGAAAGGGGAACCCTCTTCCACTGTTGGTGGGAATGCAAGTTGGTGCAGCTCTTTGGAGAACAGTATGGAGATTCCTCAAGAAATTAAAAATAGAACTTCCCTATGACCCTGCCATTGCACTACTAGGTATTTACCCCAAAGATACAGATGTAGTGAAAAGAAGGGCCATCTGTACCCCAATGTTTATAGCAGCAATGGCCACGGTCACCAAACTGTGGAAAGAACCAAGATGCCCTTCAACGGATGAATGGATAAGGAAGGTGTGGTCCATATACACTATGGAGTATTATGCTTCCATCAGAGAGGACAAATACCCAACTTTTGTAGCAACATGGATGGCACTGGAAGAGATTATGCTGAGTGAAATAAGTCAAGCAGAGAGAGTCACTGAGTATGTGTCACCTTTCACTTATTTGTGGTTTCACTTATTTGTGGAGCATAGCAAAAAGCATGGAGGACATGGGGAATTAAAAAAAAAAGGGGTTTGGGGTAAATTGGAAGGGGAGGTGAATCATGAGAGACTATGGACTTCTTAATTTTTTTTTTAAAGATTTTATTTATTTATTTGTCAGAGAGAGAAGGACAGAGTGTGAGCACAGGCAGACAGAATGGCAGGCAGAGGCAGAGGGAGAAGCGGGCTCCTTTCCCTGCCGAGCAAGGAGCCCGATGTGGGACTCAATCCCAGGACGCTGGAATTATGACCCGAGCTGAAGGCAGCTGCTTAACCAACTGAGCCACCCAGGCGTCCCTCTCTTTTTAATTTTTTGAGGAGGCTCCCCACTATTTTCTACAGTGACTGTACTCATATATAGTCCCACCAACAGTGTGTGAAGGGTCCCTTTTCTCCACATCCTCTCTAGGATTTATCTCTTAATCTTTTGATGATGGCCATTATAACCGGCATAGGGTAATACCTCATGTGGTTTCAAGTTGCATTTTCTTAATGTCTGGTGAGGCTGAACATCTTTTCATGTACATGTTGGCCCTTCATATATCTTCTCTGGTCCCTTGCCCATTTTTAAATGGGAGTTGTTTTGTGGTGGTTATATGAGTTGTAGTAGTTCTTTATATAGACTAATTGTACTAGTTCTTATATGTTTTGGATACTAGCCCCTCTTCAGATAGCTGATTTGTAAATATCTTTTCCCATTCTATAGGTTGTCTTTTCAGTTTGTTGCTGGTTTCTTTTGCTGTCGATGCAGCCCCACTTGTTTATATTTTATCTTGTTGCCTTTGCTTTAGGTGTCACACCTTCTACAAGGGTAAAAGAAAAATCTGTATGTATTCATATCACACGTGCCTCTACCTTCATGGGAAAGAGTCAAAAACAACACTTAAGCAAGATGAGGTGCTTTTTCCGGGAATGGGGGTAGTGGTCAAAGACCGTGGAGTTGGGATTAGGAGTAGCAGGGAAGTGGATTTCACAGCCTCACTTCTTGTTGAATCGGATCCCTTCTGATGCAGAGCCTGTTCCGTCATCATTTCTTATCTCTGCTCCCTCATGGACTCATCAAACCTTGCTTTCCTTTGATGTGTCATAGAAAGTGTTCAGACTGGTTCAACTCCCCCCACCCCAACCCTGTTCTCTGGTTGGATTGCCTGCCTAAACCCCTCAGTTTGGAAATTCTGGAATTAGCTGAGGACATGCCATCTACCCAATTTTATGGGGTAGGAAGCCGAGTGGCATTCCTCACTCCTTCTTCCCTCTCCCTAATTCTGACTTGGTTTCACAGGTTGGTTTTAGCTCTTCCCTCTGAGGCTCACATTCATTTACCTGAATGGGGCACCACTCTTGGTGTTGCTGGGCTCTTCAGACCTTCTGCTTTTGCACGTGTTTTGGTATCCTTTGTCTGGAATGTTCTTCCCCCTTTATTCACTGAGTATGTGTCACCTCTGACAGCAGAGGTGCCTCATCTGCAACCATATCTCTTGGAACATAATAGTATTCAGTTAGCAAATACCTATTGAATAAATTGATAAATATATTCGAGACCCAGTTCACATGTAGTATCTGTTGTGAACCCTTCCCTGACTTCTTTAGTCAGAGTTACTCTTCCCCTCGCTCCCACATCTGCATTCATCTGCTCTGTTGCACTTCTAGAATTACATGTGGGCATCCTGTGCTCTACACTTGACTATGGGAGAGCCCTCGGGTCTTCTCTAGTCTATGCATTCTTAGCACTGAAATGTCTGGGCCTCTGTAGGTCCTTAGTAAACGTCTGCTGGGTGAGTGGATGGTTGGACAACTAACCCTAAGACAAATTTTTCTCAGAGCAGAGTTCTCTGAAACGTTTGTTACCACCAGATCGCTCTCCCACAAGGCACCTTTCTTTCTTCTGGGTGTTTGAAACAGTTTATTCCTGTCAAAGGCCCAAATAATCCTTCATGACAAACATAGACAACCCGGTGATTGAACCTACTTTGAAAAATGATCCAAGCTATAGAGTGACATTTACAGTTACAGTGTTCTTATTTTTGTGCATATCAATTTATCATATTCTATCTGCACAGGCCCAAGAAACATGATAAGGGCTGGCAGGATTGAAGGAGTTGAATTTCTTTTTCTGAGAAATATTAGTGCTTCTTTCTAACATATCTCAATGTATCAATCTCAGTTCTTTGGGATTATTAGTAATAGAGTCTATAGAAGTCTTGAACTGAAAGGGGAGACTTGAGGAATAGGAACAGAACATGTGATAGGTGGAACCAGCTCTTTCTACTTGGACTGAATGGGTTTATGGTATTATATGAAGGGTTTAGGAAAAGTACATTGGTCCATCACTGTGTATGTTCTCCTGGGAATTTTAAAAAATAGGGATGGTTTTCAACTACCAGGAGCCCAGCAGATTTCAAATGGTGTTTAAAAATGCTGACATTTCTTTAAACAGAATACAATCAAAACAGATCATAGCAGAATCTGGCTGAAGAGGGGACCTGTGGAGACCCTCTGAGTGGGAGGGAAGGAGCAGGGTTGGAAAAACCATGGTGTCAGGCATCATCAGTAATAACCCTGCAGAAACTGTTGCTTTTAAAAGACACCTTTTAAACTATGAGATCCTTTCCAACTCCTCTGCCTTTGCCATATTAGACCCCTTAATACAGATGATTAACCTGAGGCCTCAAAATAGGATAAATGGGGGCAGTAGGATAGAGTGACTGAAACACATAGAATGTAAGACGGACTCCGTTTTAAATCTGGATCTGGCAGGGACTAGCTGTGTTTTCATGGGCAAGTCAAATAAATACCATTTAGTTCTCTCGACTTCCTTATCTCTGTAATGGATTAAATAATAATGCTTACCTGAAAACACAGTGAATACTGGGCCTGGGCCAACTACCTGAGATGGTCTATACAGAGTGATCATTTCTGTGCATGCACATAGCAAATACCAGTGAATGTTAACTGTCACTGCCATCCGTGGTGGGTTCTGTTGTTGGGCATTGTTCTCATTAGGAAGGAGAAGGCTGTAATGTAAAGCCTTTTGATTCTTCTCGTGAATCCCGTTCTATTTCCTCTCTGGATTTTCTACTAGGCTGTATGTAGGTATTGCATTTATTGCATGATAGAACGTGACCTGGGTATCATACCTTTGTTTCAGTGAAACGCACGTGGAGGATGAAGAAGGTCTCTACGACTGTGTTTATGGGGAAGATGAAGGTGGAGAAGTCTACGAGGACTTAATGAAAGCAGAGGAAGCACATCAACCTGTATGCTCCCACTTGCCTTATGTTTCGAGTTACTTCGAGTGTTTTATTAGGACAGTGATTCCTTGCAAGACTGATTCCTATAATTATTTATGTAACTTCTGCTGGAATAGTTTTTTGGTTTTCTTTTTACCTTTGTTAGCTTTTAACTATATAATCAGGACTTACTGCATTTGGAAACACATGGGCATGACATTTTGCAGTTCAGAACAACCATAGGGAATCCCCGGTCTCGTCTTTCGATTTTCCTTGTGAAAAAAGCAAGTTTGAAAGAGAGATGGTATGCTGTGCACCTAAATAGTGGTTGAGTGGCAATAGAACACAATTCCAGGGAATCACAAAATTAGTTACCATGAAAGGAAATCTCTTGCAAAACAATTCAGTCTTCTTTAAATTTGGTGTAGCATTAAATATTAAATGTTAAAGAATAGTTCTTCATATTTGTTAGGGGTGTTAAGAAATCTTATTTTTTTCTTTTGTTTCACTAAAGGGTTCCTAGAATTTTTAGTGTTTTATAAACTTAGTTTCAAATGTCATCATAGTCAGCGAGTGTCCCCAAAGGTTTATCTGCCATTAAAATATCTAAAACATTCAGAAAGAATTACTTCAAATTTTTTCAAACACAAGATTGTGTAAACACAAGATTACTGGGAGCCAAGGAACTGAAAAGCCAAGCTATTGAAGGATCACGTGCACATATGCCAGGATTGCCAGAAATGGACATTAGAGTGATAATGGAAAACAATAATAGCAGGCCAAGAACTAAAATTCTCAAAGAATGAAGAGTATGAGCCATAAATTGCACAAGTACATAATCTCAGTGATCTAGAATCTTTACAAGGCATTTGAAGGATATTTTGTATCACTCCTATATTTCCAAAATATTTTCATAATTTGAAAAAAATGGTCAGTTGCTTAGGGTTTTATGAATGTAGTCTTTTTTTTTTTTTTTTTTTTTTTTAATACAAAAGCCTTATCTTCATCAGCTGGATGGTAGTTTAGTTTTTTCTAGTGCTTTGATGAATTTCCTCAGCTCTCTCTCTTTTATAATCTTGCCTTTAATAAAAGGCTGGAGGCTTGTCCAGTGCCCCACATAGGGAACAGTGGCTTCCATGGGATGGAAACTGGATACCTGGTCTGTGTTTAATAAATGTAATGAATGTACTTAACCCACTGTGTGAGTTGACAGACTGCCGGCGGCAGGACATTGAGTATTTCTAGGTGACAGAGTATTATCTGTACTGCCTAGAATTATCATCTGCTTTGGGGACCAGCAGATTCTTCAGTGTCTCCCAAGGGCAGTTCTTCATTCAGTAGGCAGAGCTGGGTCATTTACTGGGGACAGGCTCTATTTTTTTTTTTAAAGATTTTATTTATTCATTCAACACAGAGAGAGAGATCACAAGTTGATAGAGAGGCAGGCAGAGAGAGAGGAGGAAGCAGGGTCCCCGCTGTGCAGAGAGTCCGATGCGGGGCTCAATTCCAGGACCCTGAGATCACAGCCCGAACTGAAGGCAGATGCTTAACCCCCTGAGCCACCCAGGTGCCCCTACTGGGGACAGGCTTAACAGCAATGATCATTTAAATGGGTAGGATCCTTCTTGTATACTCCTTGAGGTGCTATGTGCCTTACCAGGTTATCTCATTGACACTTCCTTGGGGATAGAACTAGAATTCTCTCTGTGTTGTAGATGAGATAACTGAGACACAGAGGCAATAGGTAACCTGTTCATAAAACAAGCTAATAATAGAAAAACTGGTATTTGAACCCAATTCTGTCCAAGTCCCATACCTTTGATCTTCATGTTATGCTCTAATACCTCCAGTCTTAACACTAGTAAGTGAGCCAAACACCAAGATGTTAACTCTTAAAAAATTATTTTAAGGCTTTTATTTATTAAATATCCTTTTGTTATTTTGCAAGTATTTCTACAGCACTTGTGAAGTATGCTGTACATTAAGAAAACTGTATCACGGGGTGCCTGGGTGGCTTAGTGGGTTGGGGCCTCTGCCTTCGGCTTGGGTCATGGTCCCGGGGTCCAGGGGTTGAGCCCCGTGTCGGGCTCTCTGTTTGGCGGGGAGCCTGTTTCCTCCCTCTCTCTGCCTGCCTCTCTGCCTGCTTGTGATTTCTGTCAAATAAATGAATAGAATCTTAAGGAATAAAAAAAAAAAGAAAGAAAGAAAAAAAAGAAAACTGTATCACACCATGTGTGATTATTTCCAGGTTCAGTAATGAAACAGATAAAATAACGAAAGAGGTGTTTTCAATATAAAGAGTGTCCATGCTCAGAAGTTTTTTTTTAATCATTTAAAACTTTCATTTACATTGTTCAAATTTTTAAGAACAGATACTTCATAAATGCAATAAATGTATCTTTCAGTTATGTCTTTTATTAGAATGGAAAGCCTAAGAAAGTCAATGATTTTGAGCACTTTCTATAGACTGCCAGAAGGATTAAGACATATGTTTGATTAAATAATTTTTGGTAATTCTAATTGCAGAAATGTCCAGAAAATGATGTACGAAGTTGCTGCCTAGCAGAAATTAAGCAGACAGAAGAAAAATACACAGAAACATTGGAGTCAATAGAAAAAGTAAGTTATCAGGTGTTATTTTTGATGCCCAAGTACTACACTTTAGAGTTAATATAGAAGACTCACTGTTTCTACTGTGTGTGTGTTTTCTACGTTTCAGTAGAACTTTGGATTTAAAGATCTCAAAGCAGATTTATTCATTCCACAACTAGCTAGTGATTTTTTAGTATTGCAATGGCACGGTGTTAGAGGCCAAGGATATAGCAGGAAACACAACAAAACTCTGGTTCTCGTGATCCTCTCTCTCCCATGGGAAGGTTTATCCTTTAAGTAAATAAGTGTGTCAGGTGGTGATAAATTCTCTGAAGAAAAAATCAGTCAGGAAGAGAGGACAGAGAGTAATGGGGGTGGGCTGATTTTATTTTATGTCAAGCGATAATGGAAGGTCTGTGGTAGGATCACATTGAAGCAGATAACTGAGGGAGTTGAGGGAGCAAGCTGTGCCAACATCCCAGAGAGGACAGTTCCTGGAAGAAAGGCCCTCAGTGGAGACTGTGTTCCACATGTTTCAAGAAGAGCAGTAGCCCAGGTGGCTGACGCAGCATGAGGGAAGAGAAGCAGTGAATGTGGAGAGCTGGTGAGCCGTGGCACCCTGTAGGGGACATAGAGAATACCAGCTCGAAGCTGGAGCACGTGAGAAGAACAAGGGGCATGATCTAATGGAAGTTTTTCCACAGCTCATGCTGACATTTTGGGAGAAAAGTTAGAAGGCTATTGACAGAACATGATAGTATTTATAGAGCTGCGGAGGAATGGTCAGATTTTGAATAAATTTTGCAAGTAGAACCAACTGGATTTGATGATGAATTAGGTGAAGGATGTCAGAAAAAGAGAGCAATCAGGAATGTGAGATTTATAGCATGAATAACTGCCGGAGTGGTAAAGACTGTCACCGATATGGGGAGGACAGGTTTGGGAATCAAGAGTCTGTTGGGACATACTAAACTTGTAATACCTCTCAGTCTCCAAAGGGCTGTGCTGAGGGAGTTAGATATATGAGGCTGGTATTAAGGGGAAAAGTTGAACTGACAAATACATTAGACCATTACCAGGATGCAATGGAATCTATAAAGTCATGGTGTTGATTGACTTCATGAATGGTGATAGAGGAGAGGTTTGAGGCCACCCCTGGCAACATCCACATTTAGAGGTCAGGAAAATGAGAACGAGGAGAAAGTTTTGGACATTTAGGAAAAGCACTGAAGGTGTGGAAGAGTTGTTTGGGAGGGGTGTTGGAGTCAATTGACCAGGGAAATGTAGTAGGGTTATGCAGTACCACAGGCTCAGTTGAAAATTAGTGGTGATAAATTCTCTGAAGAAAAAATCAGTCAGGAAGAGAGGACAGAGAGTAATGGGGGTGGGCTGATTTTATTTTATGTCAAATAAAATTTGAAAATTAGACCATCAATCTGTGGTAATGGAAAGCAATACGACAGGCCAAGAACTAAAATTCTCAAAGAATGAAGAGGATGAGCCATAAATTGCACAAGTACATAATCTCAGTGATCTAGAATCTTTTTTTTTTTAAAGATTTTATTTATTTATTTGATAGATCACAAGTAGGCAGAAAGGCAGGCGGAGGGTAGTGGGGAGGGAGGCAGGCTCCCCGCTGAGCAGAGAGCCCGATGTGGGGCGCAATCCCAGGACCCTGGAATCATGACCTGAGCCGAAGGCAGAGGCTTTAACCCACTGAGCCACCCAGGCACCCCAGTGATCTAGAATCTTTACAAGGCATTTGAAGGACATTTTGTATCACCCCTGTATTTCTAAAATTTTGCCTTTTTTTTTTTTTTTTGCCAATTCAGCCAATAGTGTTCTTTTTTCTTACTTTTAGAAGTATTTATTGCTGAAGCCTTTTAGTCTATACTTTAAATGTGTTAACTGTATTATGTCTTTATATCTCTATTCAAGAATAAAATCTTTAAGAGTTTCTGCTTTTTTCTTGGTATTCATTATTTGGATAGACAATTGACTTTGAATAAATATTATTTGTTGATGAAAAACTCTTAGGATAAGTTGTGCTTAATTATTACTTCTCTGTTCTATCTTTTTAGTATTTCATGGCACCACTAAAAAGATTTCTGACAGCAGCAGAATTTGATTCAGTATTCATCAACATTCCTGTAAGTACAAAGATGCTAGCTAAAGTTGTATTATAAATTATACACAATATATAAATTATATATAATACATAAATATGCATTATAATATATAAATTATATATTATAATATATGAATTATATATATTATATATACATTATAATATATGAATCATATATACACATCTATATATATTATATATTATATATAAATTATATATAATAATGTATATAAATTACATATACATTATAATATGTATAATATGTATAAATTATATAACTTATAACTTATAATTGTGTTATAAGTTCTATGAAATCCCTGTCTCTTGTTGGGTTCCAGATTCCTATTTTAATATTTTCCTGTGTACTTTAGGAATTTTAACTCTATTTTTTGCTTCCTGAGTTCTTATATCCTTATTTTCCAGAAATAAAGGATATGTCATATCATCAACCAAAGTCAGTTGAGATGCAAGCCGAGCACACATGGATAAGATTCATGTATTATCCTTAACTGCTTGTCAGGAAGAGGTGGTCTGATTCAAGGAATCCCTGGTGTCACCTTCTGTCTGTCCTGTGGGATCCTCCTCATGCCTCACTCCTTGCTCTCTTGCTACTCCAACCCTTCAAGCCTATCCTATAGATACTGCCCTGAGGGCATCACTCTGCTCTGTGGTGCTTTCTTCTTCCACTTCTAGCTGTGCTCACCTTAACTCCTGTCTCTGAAATACACTACATCCTTATGATGTAAGAATCCATTTTAGTGGTTTGAGGTGAGGAGCTTTTTTCCACATTTATGTAAGCATTTCCAATTTCAGACCCCCTTAGAATTATCTTATAATCTTAAAGGATAGTTACCTAGAAGCATAGAAACAAACCAAATGCTGTGCCAAGCAAGGGCATACTAGGCAAGATTCAAGTTCTTAAATGTCTCAGAATGGCTTGGGTTGTAAGAGATAGCTCGTGGATGTACTATATAAGCTTTTGTGCACAAGCTTGCTTGTTGTACCTAAAAGTTCCCTCCTCTTTTGGTTCTGTTACGCTCAGTGTTGATGTGCATCTGTCAGTTAGCAACTATTGTCCTTGTTCCTGACTTTGGCCAGATGAAGAAACTCTCTTTGATTCATAGCATAGCAGGAAGAAAGATGTCACGACCACAGGTGAATATTTAGCATAAAGCAAACCACACATTCTAGGAAGATGAGGATCTTGACCCACCTTACCACTGTCACTGGAACACAGGGCACATTTACAGTCCTTAATCTTATGGCTTCAGCCTGCTCTCCAGCAAATGGACGGGGCCAACATATTCCTGTTTCCTTCCCACCCTGCTAAGGAAAAAGCTTGTGGTGAAGTCAGTGTGTGCCCCAAGCTACAGGGGAGGGATAATGGGAGAAATGGCACCTTGATTAGAACTTCATTCCCTGGCTGTGATGTGTATTTCCTGCCTGACTGAAAATTACTTGCTTATCAGGAAAAAAATGAAATCCTGACTTCTGAGTTGCTCTAGCAAACTGCCTCGTACAATTCATCTGCTCTTTATTTATGCCATTAGTTGTCTGGTTTCAAGTAATTTAGTGTGATTATTGTTAGCTTAGCACCGGGACACCACTAATTGACCAAAGTACAGATCTACATTTTTATGTCCTAAGGATGTGAATCATTACTTTATTCCGTCGATAAAACATTAAGCACTTGGATAGTTTTATTTAAAAAATTAAAGTGATTATAATGAAAATGAGTGTACATATTTTTATATAAGGAATACATTATCCTTCAATAAGTCATGAGATAATTTTTTCCCCCACAGGACACGGACGATTCAAGTCTGATCTGAAGCTACTGTTTTCTCTGTACTTGGCCCGTGTCTCGGCCTCGTCTTCCTCGTCTTCTCCCCTTCTCCCCTCTCCCCTCTCCTCTCTCCTCTCCCCCTTCTCCCCTTTCTCTCCTCCCTTTCCCTCTTTCACTTCCTCCTCTCTTTATCTGGTGGCATGTTTCTCTACTGAGGGCATTCAGCAGATCCTTGAATAACAAGGCTAGCATCGATACAGATTTTCAGTTTGGTCGATGTATTTATTTATTTATTTATTTGTGGTCCTGATTTATAATTTCCTTTGACGTGCTTTTTGGTTTTTTTCCTTTCCTAAGGAACTTGTAAAAGTTCATCGGAACCTAATGCAAGAGATTCATGATTCCATTGTAAATAAAAATGACCAGAACTTGTATCAAGTTTTTATTAACTACAAGGAAAGGTAACTTTTAACTTGTAAATGTTGTGGCTATCAGTTTGTGATTATAGTGGGGGTTAGTATTAAAATTGCTCATAAATACCTATTACCACTGTCCATTCAGATAATGCTTGGGTATGGGGTTATGGACATTGGGGAGTATGTGCTATGGTGAGTGCTGTGAAGTGTGTAAACCTGGTGATTCACAGACCTGTACCCCTGGGGATAAAAATACATTATATGTTTATAAAAAAAATAAAAAATAATTTAAAAAAAAGATAATGCCTGGGTAATAATTAGAACATGGGACAGTTAATCTCAGCGAAGTACTTTGAGTTCTATATATGTATCAAGAAAAAGGAAAAAAGCAAAAACAAGGATCCATAGGTTTGTACTCTAAGTCAGAAGGTTCAGGTTCTTTATCAGACCCTTTACCCCTGAGTTCTGTAGTTTTCAGGAAGTCACTTTAATTCTCTGAGCCTCCTTTTCTCCATCTGTAAATGTTTAGGGGTAGATTAGCTGGTGCCTGTGATTGTTCCCACTCTGATATTTTATAATTCTCTCTTTAAGGCACTTACCCTTTCTAAGTTTGGGGAAAAAAAAAAAAAAAGTCTTCTGAACAACTCATGTGAGTTGAAGTACCAAGAAATTTCACTTAAAATGTCATTCTCTCTTTTTAAATCAAGCACTTGTAGTTCCTAGTGCTAAGAAGTGGCTAATGAATTGCTTTGCATCAACAACAGTTGGATAAACATGAGCTCATTAGTGGGTTTTTTTGTCCCCAATGGAGAATTAAAAGAAACAATAAATTACCCAAGCTTTTTGTAAAATATCTATATTACTCCACAGTTCCCCATCCTCACGAGGCCTCACACTCCATGCGGTACAAATTCTCTTCCATCCCTCACCATTTAGGCCTCTCGTTCGTTCCCAATTTTCAGATGGTGTGTTTTCCTTAATTAAAAAGCAGGAAAGAGCAGGAGGTTTATTAATGAGGGGAGACATGAGTAGTGATTAAATAAAATTGGAGTATAAAGTAAAACTATTTCTGAGTGTGCATAAACAGTAAAAAGTTGATCTTTAATGGGAACATAAACCAAAATTTTTTTTAATTTTGTTCTTGTAACATTCATGTGTACTCCCAAGTTCAGAGTCATTAAACCAGTGTGTAAAAATCTACCTAATAAAATATGTATGTGGAATTAATCATATTCAAATTTAGAAATAAATTTAATAGTAAAATATGAGTGACCCTTATTGTGTGACTGTATGTGTGGTATGTATTTAAGAGAAATGAGAAAGCCGAGGTTTGGAGAGATGACAGGTAGTTTGCCCTGGATCACATAGGTAGTTAGAAACACAGGACAGGCGAGATTTGCTCTGTTTCTCTCCAGCTGTGGCTGTAAATACGTGAGAATTTTGTCTCTTCCCCTTCTGCTTTATTCTGGCTTTTTTTCTCCTGCAAAATCTCTCTTCTTTTTCCCTTTCAGGTTGGTTATCTATGGGCAGTACTGCAGTGGAGTGGAGTTGGCCATCTCGAGTTTAGACAATATTTCTAAGACAAAAGAAGATGTAAAACTGAAATTAGAGGTACCTGTTTATTTTTTGTTGATGAAATAAAGCAAGAGAAACCTCAAAGCAAGGGGAGGGAGATGGCAGATGGGCACAATGGGTGAAGGGGAAAGGGAGGTACAGCCCTCTAGTTATGGAATAAATAAGTCCCGGAAATACAAGGCACAGCGTAAGGAATGCAGTCAGTGATACTGTAACAGTGATGTAAGGAGAGAGATGGCAGCTGTGCTTGTAGTGAACACAGCATTGTGTAGAAACTTGTCAAATCACCAAGTTGTACACCTGAAACGAAGGAAACATTGTCAACCATACCCTGAAAAAGAAAAAGAACAAAAACAGATATATTCCTTTTGAGATCCGTGCAATAATAAATCTCCCCATGTATTCTAAATATAATTTCATGACAAGTTTATAAAATATTTTCATAGCTAGCTCTATAAAATAATGTGATAGTAATAATAGAACAGTAGTAAAATCTACAACTTACGGCTCTGTTTTACATACATTATCTCGTTAGATCCTTATGACTCTGTGAGATACGTGCAATTAATTTTCTTCCCTTATGGATGAGAATGCTGAAGTTCAGAGAGATTATGAGTCATTTGCCTATGGTCACCTAGATAGGAGATACAAGAAAAGTAAGATATATGAGAGATAATGTACATGTAGATTAAAAATGGTTATTAGAAATATAAGACATTTAGGATCAGGTGTGTTAAAAAGGGCATGCATATTGCCTATAAGAGAGAAAATGAGACAGACATAAGTAAGATTAAGTTGTTGTGTGACAACAAGTAATTGAGCTCCATGAGTAAGACTGATCACTTCAGTATGGGTAGAATGTGGGAAATTTCTCTGGAGAGGTTATTGGAGTTAGGTCACTAAAGAATGGGGTGAGTCTTGACAGGTGAGGTTCTAAGGAGAGCATTCTGACCAGATGGGTTGGGAAATTTTGAGAAATGGAGAGTAGGTCAGAATAAACAGAGCACATGGTAGCAATAGAAAAGAAATCTGGAGATTGTGTTAAGTTTTTGTGTTTTTCTTGTATATCATTTTTTTCCCCCCACAGGAAGAGTTTGTACTTTCAAAGAACTTTTGCAAAAGATTATTTATATGTAAACCTGGTGATTCACAGACCTGGGGATAAAAATATATGTATATAAAAAATATATGTTTATAAAAAATAAAAAAAAAAATAAAAAAAAAAAAAAAATAAAAAAAAAAAAAAATAAAAAAAAAAAAAAAAAAAAGATTATTTATATGTTATATGAATTGTCATCCCAATTACATTTTCCATATGTTTGGATTTTCTTTTTTATTTTATTTTATTTTATTTATTTATTTGACAGAGAGAGAGGGATCACAAGTAGGCAGAGAGGCAGGCAGAGAGATAGGGGGGAAAGCAGGCTCCCTGCTGAGCAGAGAACCTGATGTGGGGCTCAATCCCAGGATCATGACCTGAGCTAAAGGCAGAGGCTTAACCCAGTGAGCCACCCAGGCACCCCTGTTTGGATTTTCTTAAATGTTGGGTAGAGATACATCATCAACTCTTAAATGGCTGTGTTTGGCTTAGTTGACTCTCTAGTGTCCCCTTTGCTGTCTTGTTCTATTTAGCAATGAGGTCAAGTGATGAAAGGGAAAAAAGAGGCACATGATTTTCAAAATAGAACTTTGATTGTTTTAGCATATTTGGTATGGTTTCATAACTCCCACAATGGGGAACTTGTTTAGAAAGTTTACAAGTCAACAGGCTCTCGAGTAACCATACTAACTCTCTATCAAGGATCTTTTCCCCTGACTTCTTATAATCCTTTGATGATGCAGACTTTATGTGTGCTGGTGATTTGAATCACTGCTGAATAATAACCCGACACCCTCTTAGTGTAAAGGTTTCCCTCTGCTCTTGGGAGAACAGAGCCTCAGAAGCATAGAGCTATAAGCCAACTTGACTCAAATTAAAATATGATGCTAAGATAAAACTTTACAACTTACACAACTAGTTCTTAACTAGTTGAGCAGTTTTTTTTATTTTTAATTTTTTAATTAAATTTTTTTTTTTTTATTTGAGAGAGAAATTGAGCAAAGCAGGGAGGGGAGGGAGAAACAGGCTCCCAGGTGAGCAAGGAGCCTGATGATGTGGGGCTCCATCCCAGGACCCTGGGACCATGACCTGAGCCGAAGGCAGATGATTAACAGACTGAGCCACCCAGGTGCCCCATAGAACAGTTTTGTTATGTTTTGTTTTGTTTTTGTTTTAAACAAAGGTATAAAACTCTGGCTCAGGATGGGAGTCTACAAGTTGTCATTCAAACCTCCATTATACTCAGCATTGTTTGGATGTTCCTCTCCCTTCCTTCAGAGTCACTGTCAAAGCCCTGCCTATGACCTGCTCTGGCAACATAGTTTGTACGATATAGGTCACTCTCTGTCTGAGGGAAAGAGAGAATCTCCAGCTGAGATTGGAAGGTTTAGGGTAAGGGGCTGCTAGGTCTCCTCTTTTGCCTGAAAAGTCAAGACTTCTGACCAGGGTCGTGATTTGCAAGTATTTATCAGACACTCCCTGTGACACCTCAGTAGATACTCTTTGCTGGGACTGTCCTGACATGACAAAGGGAAAGCTATTCTCCATGTGTCTCTGCCTCCTGCATGTCTTCAGTATTTTTTGTGGTTTTTTGAGCAAGTGTGTGGATGAGTGGGGGAAGAGGTGGAGGGAATGGGAATGAGAGAATCTTAAGTGGGCTCAAGAACCCTGAGATCATGACCTGAGCTGAAATCAAGAGTTGGGCACTTAATGGACTGAGCCACCCAGGCAACCCAGGTCTTCAGTTTTGTGGGTTTTTTTGCTCTTGGTGATTTTTGTCTTCTTTTCTACTTTGGAACCAAGATAACCTACGGCGAAGGGTAACAGAGTCTCTTTGTCTTGTCCTATAAGCTAGCGCATCTCTATTCCTTTATTGTCTTCTCAGTTGGAATTGAAGTTCAGCTAATAAGCATGTGACTTCTACCGTTTATATACTTTCAGTACTAATAAGCATTTCACTCCTCAGACTCAGACCCCAGTTGTAGGAAATGCCAGCAGTGTTTGTTGTTGTTTTTTACTTCCTGAGCCTGTGACGTAGAACTTCAAGGAACTAATTCTTTCCGCAACAGTTTTAAACTGACTTCTATAAAATAAAGTGAATTTTTAAGTACAACATTTCTTTCCCTAACACTATGTTAAGAACAAACACACACACACACGTATATATTAAGATACAACCTCAATTCCAAGGAACTTAAAATACAACTAGGGAGATGAGACTCATTCATTATAATAATCTTAACAGTTTAACCTCCTATTTGAGACCCATGATCCAGAACTCTCCACAATCTGTAAAAGCAAGAAATCAGTGGACTTAGGTATTCTTCTCAGTGAACTGCAGCAATTGACAAGACATAAGCTAACATGTCCAGATGTGTCCCCAGTTCTTGGTTAAGACCTATAGTCAAATACTAATTAAGTTACTATGGTCATTAGAGTTAATGATGTTTACTTTATAGCTCCTGACAATATATCCTTCCATGTGCCAGAAAAGCTAAATGTGGACAAAGTGGAAGCAAACTCATGAATAAAGCAGCATTTTCTTGAATGCAATTCTTTCTATGAACTAGAAAATTCCTTGGTCTGGGATGTGCAATTGTCTGAGGATTTTGAACTTAGTTTCTCCCTAATAATAATAATTTTATGTAAATTTGTTGTTTTTTTAAAACTAGGTCACAGGGGCATCTGGGTGGCTGAGTCATTAAGTGTCTGCCTTCAACTCAGGTCAGGATCCCAGGGTCCTGGGGTTTGAGCCCCACATCACGTAGTGCTCCCTGCTCAACAGGGAGCCCGTTTCCTACCTCTTCCATTCCCTGTGCCTATGATCACTTTCTCGCTGTGTCTCTGTCAAATAAATTAAAAAATATTTAAAATAAAGTAAAAATTACATCACAAGGGCGCCTGAGTGGCTCAGTGGGTTAAAGCCTCTGCCTTTGGCTCAGGTCATGATCTCAGGGTCCTGGGATCGAGCCCTGCATCGGGCTCTCTGCTCGGCAGGGAGCCTGCTTCCTCCCCTCTCTCTGCCTGCCTCTCTGCCTACTTGTGATCTGTCTCTTTAAAAAAAATTACATCACAAATATGTGAGAAACAGTAAAATCAGAAAAGCGAGTTGTTCAAGGTTACATAGCCAAACCTTGTGATCTGAATTCATGCTTTGATATTTCAGAGTACTTTCCTCAAATTCGTAGTTAATGGCAAAAGAATGGACACAAGACAACACTATTTTTATATAAACTTTTAAGAAAGGAGATTTTTAAAAAATTAGGCTTTTGAAACTTTGAATCCCATAAGTTTTATACTTTAGCAAATATTTAGAGTCAGTCTTTCCATTTCATTCAGTTTCACAGATTTCATTAAGCAACAACTAGATTCTTAAAGCTGTAAAAGATACATTGGGGAAGACACTGTGTACAGCAACAGTTAAAATGCTCACAAGGCACACAGGGAGAACACAATTTTGATCGGGATTATCACAAAAGGCCTAGATGTATAGTTCTTGAAGAGGATGAAGAAATCTTGTTGGAAACTGGACCAAACACATGGTGGTTGGGGAGAACAGAATGAACAAAAGGGAGGCGCGTGCAGAAGAAGGCACATGACCAGTTGGATGAGTAGGGACTTGTTCCTGATGCCCGGCCCACAGGCCGGCTAGGGGGAATTAGTAGAAGGTGGAGCTGTAAGGGTGAGTAGAAGAAGACCCCAGAGGGCCATTAGAGAAAATAATTTTCATGCAAAATATCATTCTGCTTGATGAATCATTTTAGAGTTGAAATGCTACAAGGTTTATTTGTCTTTTTGGATTTTAATTATATACTTACTACTTTTCAGAAAGGATTATTGAGGAGGAAAATAACAAGATATTTATTATATAATAAGAGTTTTGTTTATGGCCTCTGCGTCTTTTAATGCTTGCTTTATTACTTCCTTTGATAAAAATAACAAAGTTTTTAAAGAAGTTTTAAAAAAATTTTTCATTAGGAATGTTCCAAAAGAGCAAATAATGGAAAATTCACTCTTCGAGATTTGCTTGTGGTTCCTATGCAACGTGTTTTAAAGTATCACCTTCTCCTCCAGGTATGTAACTTAAAACTGTCAGTTTAGTTATTTGTTCATTTATTCATTTAACAGAGTATTTATGAAGCATCAATTATGCTCCGTATACTCTACGTTTGGGATGTATTCCCTTGCGATTTTTCAATGGTTAGTATAGCTTAGTGGGAAATAACAGAACAGCTGGAAAATTTTTCTTTTAGCAAAGATGATTCTATATCTTCCACAAAGTAACTTTTTGTGTCCTTCCAATAGAACTGGCTCCAAAAAAAACAAATGAACAACAACAAAAGAAAACCAAGGCAAAACAAAAAGATCCCTTTAACCAGGTCTTCTTTGGTTAGCAGGAATCATTTATTAGACTCTCAGTGCTGCAATACCCCTGATTTTTGGCAGGTTAAGTGTTTAGGACTTTTTGCCTTATAACCATAAACTAAAAAAGAATTCTGTCACATTCCATGTTGCTTTCTGCTATAATAAATTATAATAAGACTACATTTATTTTGAAGTGATTCTTGTTATAACCACAAAGCTTATGGTTTTCACAGTTAGTCCTCTAATGAGGGTGGAGAGTCTTATAAATTTAATTTGATAGCTGTACCAAGAGGCTCATTAGTTCTGCTCCAAGGAAATGTCTTACAGTATTAGTCTGTCAACTCTGCTGATGCGTGTGAAATGTCATTTTAAAAAGATCTACTACCTGTATGTGAAATATAATTTTGAGTCTGCTGCGCTTTATACATCTCGTATATTAAATTCCTTGAACTATAGTTGCGAAATTATTAGTCATCTCTATTTTTGTTCTACTGAGAAATCAGAAAAATTCAAACCCTGATTATTTCTTAAAAATGCATTAAAACATTTATGAGACCTAAACTCAAAGCAACTTAATCAAATTGGATTTTATGAAAAAATAATGAGGACTTAAGCAATCAGTCTCTGAGACATCATGAAACTAAAAACATGTCCAAAATGAAATAGTAATTTATTTTGTAACTTTGGAATAGTCAAATATCAATTGAAGATTTTAAAAGGTGCAGTTTTCAAGAAACATATGTTTTGGTCATTTATAAAGTTCTAGAGAGACTTTTATAAGTTTAAAATATGACTCTACTTTTTTGCAATTAGCAGGCTTTTTTCCTTAATCCCTCTTGGATTGTTTTATATTTTAAATTTCAAAAGAATGTTTAGTTTTGTGTATGGTGTAAAAGAATGGTCGAGTTTCATTCTTCTGTATATAGCTGTCCAATTTTCCCAGCACCATTTATTGAAGAGACTGTCTTTTTCCCATTGGATATTTTTTCCTGCTTTGTAGAAGATTATTTGACCACAGAGTCAAGGGTCCATATCTTGGCTCTCTATTCTGTTCCATTGCTCTATGTGTCTGTTTTTGTGCCAGTACCATGCTGTCTTAGTGATCACAGCTTTGTAATAGACTTTGAAATCAGGCAACGTGATGCCCCCCGGCTTTGTTTTTCTTTTTCAACATTTCCTCGGCTTTTTGGGTCTTTTCCAGTTCCATACAAATTTTAGGACCATTTCTTCCAGCACTTTGAAAAATACACAAAGTTGAACTCAAAATGGATGAAAGACCTCAATGTGAGACTGGAATCCATCAAAATCCTAGAAGGGAACATAGGCAGTAACCTCTTTGACCTGGGCCACAGCAGCTTCTTTCAAGACACATCTCCAAAGGCAAAGGAAACACAAGCAAAAATGAACTTTTAGGACTTCATCAAGATAAAAAGCTTCTGCACAGCAAAGGAAATAGTCAACAAAATGAAGAGGCAACCCACGGATTGGGAGAAGATATTTGCAAATGACACTACAGACAAAGGGCTGATATCCAACATCTATAAAGAACTCCTAAAATTCAACACACAAAAGACAAATAATCAAGTCAAAAAGTGGGTGGAAGACAAGAACAGATACTTCACCAAAGATGGCTAACAGACACCTGAAAAAATGTTTATCATCATTAGCCATCAGGGATATTCCTATCAAAACCACACTGAGATATCACCTTACACAGTTAGAATGGCCAAAATTAACAAGGCAAGAAACAACAAATGTTGGAGAGGTTGTGGAGAAAGGGGAGCCCTTTTACACTGTTGGTGAGAATGCAAGTTGGTGCAGCCACTTTGGAAAATAGTGTGGAGGTTCCTCAAAAAGTTAAAAATAGAGGTATTAGCATTGTACACAATAGCCAAACTGGAAAGAGCTGAGATGCCCTTCAGTGGACGATGGATAAAGATGTGGTCCATATATACAACGGAATATAATTCAGCCATCAGAAAGGATGAATGCCCAACTTTTGCATCAACCCTGATGGGACTGGAGGAGATCATCCTGAGTAAAATAAGTCAAACAGAGAAAGTCAATTATCATATAGTTTCACATACTTGTGGAACATAAGGAATAGCATGGAGGACATTAGGAGAAGGAAGGGAAAAATGAACGGGGTGGAAATTAGAAGGGGAGACAAACCATGAAAAACTGTGAACTCCAAGAAACAACCTGAGGGTTTTAGAGGGGAGGGGAGGTGGGGGGATGGGTTGGCCCAGGGGTGGGTATTAAGGAGGGCACATAATTGCATGGAGCCCTGGTGTTCTATGTAAATAAGGAGTCTTGAAACACTGTATCAAAAACTCATGATGCACTGTATGGTGACTAACATAACATAATAAAAAGTAGTAATAAAATATTTAGTTTTATGATTTTTTAAAATAGGGAAATTTTTATTTGGGGTAACATATAGATTAAAAATCCTAGAAATGTTTTTCTATCTTGATAGTGTGGAGTAGAATTTGTCTAATGTTTAGACATTCGTTACATTAATGTGGTATGAATTTGAACATTTCCTACTTACTGCTGTACTTTAGTGGGGAAATAATTTTTGAAATACTTTATGGTTTGAAATCACAGATTTATAAAATTAGAGTATTTGATAGTAGAGTATTTGAAACTTTGAGAATAAAATTGAAAATAGAAGTAAGAGAATATTATGTGGACAAGTTTTTATACTTAACAAATCTGATGGCTATAAATCCTCTTTGTAACTAGAAACACTACTGATACTAAATTCAGCAAAAAGTTTTGAGTGTCTTCCCTGTTCAACACATAGTGTTAGGCATTCATGATATAAAACAGCTCTTGCCTTCCCAGACTGATAAAGCTCACTGTTTAGATAGGGAAAATGAAATGTAAGCTTCCGGGTGCCATACAATGTGATAGGTATACAAAAAGCACAGAGGGAGTACAAATAAAGGCCTAGTTAATTGTGCCTGGGGAGGCTGGGGATTTCTGGGAGCCTCTGTCATAGAAAGCTTCACTGAGAAGTGATTCTTAAATTGGTTGTGAAGGGAACAGTAGGAGTTCAATAGAGGCATCAGAGAGGAAGGGCTTTCTAAGGAGAGCAAACAGCATGCCTAATGGGATCAGACACGAGAACATATTTTGAGAAATGCAGTTAATTTAATGTGGCTAGAATATAGGTTGTTTGGATGGAATGGAAAGAATTTGAAAGAGGTTGCAGAATTCAGACCACGAAGGGTCTAAGAGGTATGGTTGATGACCTGAAGCTTTTGTGGGCATCACAGATGTCTAAATAGGATAGGGACAGGATCCAGTTTGTACATTAGAAACCTAGCTCTGATGTCAATAGAATGAACAGATTGTAGTTCAGAGAGGCTACAAGTCAGAAGCAAATTTAGAATAACCCAGGTGAAAAAGAGTGTGGACTTGAACCAATGTAGTGGCAGTGAGGATGGTTTCCAGGGGTAAGATCAAAGTCAGTATTGCTAGAAGATAGTATGGGAGAGGAGCACCTGGGACACTTCTTAGGTTTTGGCTTAGGTGATTCCATTGGTGGGGATGTCCTCATTCAATAAAACATAAACAGGAACCAGAGCAGGGTTGTGGGTGAAAGTGCCTTAAGTTTGGAATTGTTGGGTTGGGTGGGCTCGTGAGATACCCAGGTAGAACTGTTTAGTTGGACAGAAGATTTCTGGGACTCGAGCGTGCGTTCTGGGTTTGAGCACATTTCTTTGAGAGGGATTGTCTTATTAGGTGAACATTGACGTTATAGAGATGATTATGATAGAATTTGTAGAGTATGTATGGTAAGAATAACAGAAGCCCAAGGTGAAAATCTAGGGAATGGCAAATTTCAAAGGTACAGATAAAGAAGAAAGTATGAGAGATGGGTGAATCGGCAGAAATTTAGGATGGACTAACCACCACCACCAATAATAGCAACAAACAAAAGATCCTAATGTTCCTGAAGCTAGGAGAGAGGAGTAGTCATCAGAATCAGTTGACAATGAGGAGATCTTTCATGACATTTGGGAAGGATGTCATTGTAATGACAGGGGATAGAATTCAGGTTCATCTTTGAATGGAAAGTGTTTATAACCATTGTCTTATATCCTTTTGGTGTCTAGCTAGTGTTCTTGAAGTTTGAGATTTTTTATGGAAATAGAACCTAGTTAAATTGCATCCCATTTATTATATTATGGTGCAAATAGTGATAAAAATGGCTTATTTCTTAAAATTTTTTCTTTCTTATATTTTGGTTTTAATTGATGAAAGTAATACTGAATTGTATCTTCCAAATAGGAATTGGTCAAGCATACCACCGATCTTACTGAGAAGGCAAATCTGAAATTGGCTCTTGATGCAATGAAGGTAAGGCAAATGTATCATTAACTTCTTTGTATTTTTTATTCCTGCTTAAAAACAATAGAATACAAACTGCTAATACATATGCATTATATGCTGATATATTTTAATATATAAATATTTGTATAGTTTTGTATTTGGTGGGGAGAGATAGGTACTTATTAAAGATTAATTAATTAATTAATTAATTTTAAAGGGAGAGAGTGTACATGAGTTGAGGGAGGGGCAGAGGTAGAGAATCTTCAAGCAGAGTCCTGAGCTGAGCACAGAGCCCGATGCAGCCTGATGAGGGGCTCGATCTCACCTGAGATCATGACTGGAACCAAAATCAAGAGTTGGACACTTAACTGACTGAGTCATCCAGGCACCCCAGAAAACTGGATATATATATATATATTTTTTTTTTAAATTTTATTTATTTGAAGAGAGAGAAGAGAGACCACAAGCAGGGGAAGCAACAGAAGGAGAGGGAAAAGCAGGCTTCCTGCTGAGCAGAGAGCCCTACTCAGGGCTTGATTCCAGAACCCTGATATCATGACCTGAACCAAAGGCAGAGGCTTAACCCACTGAGCCACCCAGGTGCCCTGAGAACTGGATATTTTTAACTGGAATAGATAGCCTTGCGTGGATTTAATTGTTAGACAAAGATACATAAAACCAAGAGGTATATTAAAATAACTTGTTTTTTATGAATGTATGACAACTTTTATAACCACCAGGAATGATTTAATATAATGGTTTTATTTCACATTCTTTTTGTGGTTACTAATAAAATCCTGTTGGCTTGTGCAAGCAGCAGGTCAGCTGGTGACTTCAGAACACTGGCGTGACTTACTTTCCTCAAGTGAGGCTCTCTGCCAGGTTGACCTTCATGGATGTTGTACATCAGCACAGGTGGATTTCAGTTGGGGTCTCTATTTCTAGAGAAATCTGAAAATCAAGAGCTGTAAGTAGATAAAGGCAGACTTTTAAACATACTGGGTAATCTAACGCTCCAATTTCTACATTGTGCGGCACGTTGCCTTTGAAAGAAATATTTACTCCTAACTTAAAACATAAGCCAATATTTGTTTTCAAGACAAAATGGTGATGTGACTCTATCAGAACAATGCTAATGGCTTCTCTGCGTCCCTCTGCCAGGGTCCGTGAGGGCTCTGCTCTTTGGCTGATTTCAGGAGCCTGTCAGGAACCATCACCCAATTATTTGTTATTCTTTTCCAAAGTCATACCAAGTTTCCAATTTTTAAAGAAATCCTTTATAGATACATCCTATGAAAAGTCAGACTTTCATTTAGAACAAAGTAAGGAACTGCTTTTTTGTCTGAGGTCTGTTCCTACTGTTGCAGATGAATTTAAGAGGGTAAAGAAAAAAGAACACCCAGAAAACAGGAAAATCTAGAGCACATATAATAAAAATAGCTACTTACAGTATGGAAAGATTAGCTAATGTTTCCTCAAATATGAGAAAAAGACATTTTAAAGTAGGTGAAGAAGGCACGTGGAGAAATGTGTCCCGCATTGTTTGTTCACTTTTAATTCATTTCAGTGCTCTGAGGTTTTTCTCATCCTCTTTGCTTCTCCTTCATGAACTCTTTAAAATTGAACTGGCGGCCAGACCGAAAGCTCTCCAGGAACTAAGACACCAACTGGTTGCAGGAAACAGTCCTTGCTGCACTGGACTCACTGTCTTACTTTTAGTTACTTTTTTCTCCTGCTAATCCTTCATTGCACTATTGACCTTATTCTAACCCGTGTAAGAATGTGATTCTCTCAAGGTCAGTTATTAACATGTCTGGAATTTGCATTCTCCTGACCTAGTTTCCTTTTGTTGTTCTGCATGGTGGCAGATTTTGTTTGCTTTTGTTTTATATCCCTGTTCTTCTCAGAGGTGAGGTGAATGACAACGCCTTCGTCTGCCCAGCTGTACGGCAGACACTTCAAAACCTGCTTTTCAGTTGCAGCTTTGATTGATTGGATGTTCGTTTTATTGTCTTTGAAAAGTTATGGTGATTACTTTTACCGCTAATGAAATTAATGGTGCGTTTTCTTTCAAACAGTTTTCGTCTTTTCTCCAGCCTTATCCTGACTTCCTTTTATACCCTTCTCTTTATTCTTTAGGACTTGGCACAATATGTGAATGAAGTGAAAAGAGATAATGAGACCCTTCGTGAAATTAAACAGTTTCAGCTTTCTATAGAAAATCTGGTATGTAATTATCCTGCTATCCAGCTTCCCTAACTCATAAATCAGAGGACATTCTACAAGTTGTTTTTGAAGAAAAGATAGTTTACCTTGAAGTTTCTGCTGTTGTAGGTTTTTTCCTGGTTTTTGTTTGGCAGCACCCACATAGCTCTCTCATGGCACCTGTGAAATGTGTGTCATTGTCTAAGGACTTTCTGCCTTTGCTTGTCCCTCCCTCTTTAATCACACTCTGCTTCTTCCCTTGGCTGTACAAGTTCAAACATTGGAATTTTGTGGTTTTTTTTCCTTTTTCTTTTCTTTTGTTTACCCCCACACATACTCATGGCTGATTCCTGTTAATCTATTCATTTTATATATTTACTGGGTGACTCCTGTGTGCCAGACATTTTCTTTGGGACCGGGGTTATAACTGTGAACGGCAGGGTCTCATGGCTGAGGAGGCAGAAAAAGACGTTTAAAAATGCTCTACTGAGATCCATGCTGTGAACAGGGCGAGGGAACAGAGTATACTAAGGAGAGGCTTCATTTAGATGAGATGGTGAGAAAAAGTCCTTCTGAGTCACTTGCCTCTTGAACCTGAGGCATAAGAAGAAACCAGTGGTGCAGAGATCTGGGGGAGAGGAATCCAGACAGAAGCCATAGCAAATGAAATGCCCGAAGATGGGCTGGAACCTGGAGTGTTTTAGAGGTTGAAAGGCAAGAGTGTTTGGGTGAGTGAGGGGCTCTAAGTTGGGAGAGTGGTGAGTGGGAGGACTAGTTTCAAAAAAGAGCTGGTGGAGGCCCGGATGGAGCTATGGGCAGTGAAAATAGAGATACAGCTATGAAGGAAAGACTCTTCTCTTGGTGGGTGGAGCAATTTTATTGCTGCTTTCTCGGAAACATCTTTTCACGTGTATGGTCACGTCCCCCTTTCAGAACCTCATCTGCCACCTTTCCCGTCACAGGAGCCTCCAGCCTTTCCTTCACATCGTTGCACTCCCAGATGGTGGACTTCTCGATTCTGTCTCTTTCCCAACCTTGTCAGTATTGCCGTTGCCTTCAGGATTCAGGCAACATTCCTTAGCATGGTATTTAAAGCCCTCAGTGATCTGGGCTTCAACTACTTTCCTGAACTCATCCAGCCAGTACCTGCCCACATACTTTGCTTTGCAGCTCTCCTGCTGTGTTGTAAGGTCTCTAATTGGCCGTACATTTTTATCATTCCGCCTTTGATGATAATGGAGTCAAACCCTAGGATGTCTTCCTATTATTTCCTATCAGATTCCTTCAAGATCCAACTAAAATAATTCTTTCCCTTATCTCCCATTGTTACTTTCTCTTTGTAAATCCATAGCATATTGCCTGGATAGTTGTTTAGCAGTGTGTGTGTGTGTGTGTGTGTGTGTGTGTGTATAATATATATGACATTTACCATTTTTGAATGTACAGTTTTGTGATGTTAAATACATTCATGTTGTTGGGCAGCCATCACCACTGTCCATCTCCAGAACTCTCTTCATCTTGTGAAACTGAAGCCCTGTACCCATTAAATACTAACTCTGTTCTCCCCTCCTCCCAGCCCCCTGGCAACCACCAGGGTTGGTGGTTGGAAATTCACCAGACTTTCTGTCTTTGTGAATTTGACTACTCTAGGTCCCTCATGCAGGTGGAATCATGTATTATTTGTCCTTCTGTAACTGGCATACTTTATTTAGCATAATGTCTTCAGTATTCACCCTTGTTGTAGCATGTATCCGAATTTCATTTTGTTTTTTAAAGAATTTTTTTTTTGAGGCTTTAAAATATAGCATTGCTTATACTCCACATTTTGATTATCCATTCAGCTGTCTATGCACACTTGGATTTCCTCCCTCTTTGGCTGTTGTGAATGATGCTGCTGTGAACACTGGTGTGCACATATATGCTCAAGTCCCTGCTTTCACTTCTTTTGGATATATACCCAGAAGTAGAATTGCTGGATTATATGGTAATTCTAGGTTTAATTTTTTGAGGGCTAGCCATACTGTTTTCTACAGTGACTGCCCCATTTTATGTTCCCGCCAGCAATGCACAGGAATTCCAGTATCTCCACGTCCTTGCCAACACTTGTTCTTTCCTTTTCTTCTTTTTTCTTTTTTAAAAAAATAATATCCATCCAAATGGGTACAAAGTAGCATCTTATTATGGTTTTGGCTTTGTATTTCCCTAATGATTAGAGATACTGAGTATCTTTTCATATGCTTTTTGGCCATTTATATATCTTTCTAGAGAAATGTCTCTTCAAGTCCTTTGCCTATTTTTGAGTCATGTTTGCTTATTTTTTGTTTTTGTTGAGTTATAAGAATTCTTTATATATTCTGGATATCCATTTTTGTCCCACATTTTGTTGGCAAGTATTGTCTGCCATTCTTTTCACTCTGTTGATATTTTCCTTTGCACAAAACATTCAGTTTTGATGAATTTCAACTTACTGGTCTTTTGTGGATAGTGCTTTACACTAGTGGTATAGTATAGTGGCATATCTAAGAAATCATTGCAAAATCCAATGTCATAAAACTTTCCCCCTGAGTTTTCATCTAAGAGTTTTATATATTTGGTTTTTTGATCAGTGTGTTATACTGTTTAAGGTAAGTGTCCAATTTCATTCTTCTGCCTGTGCATATCCAGTGTCACCAGAATCTTTTGTTGTAAAAGCTGTTCTATCCTCATTGAATGATCTTGGTACTGTTTTCAAAAATCCTTTGACCAGATATATATGACGGCATATTTCCAGGTATTCTGTTTCATTGGCCTAAAAGTTTATCTTTTTTTTTTTTTAATATTTTTATTTATTTATTTGAGAGACAGTGAGAGAGAGCATGAGAGGCGAGAAGGTCAGAGGGAGAAGCAGACTCCCCATGGAGTTGGGAGCCCGATGTGGGACTCGATCCCGGGACTCCGGGACCATGACCTGAGCCAAAGGCGGTTGCTTAACCAACTGAGCCACCCAGGTGCCCCTAGAAGTTTATCTTTATGCAAGTGCCACCCTGTTTTGATTACCATAGTTTTGTAATAAGGTTTGAAATCAGGAAGACTAACACCGCAACTTTGTTCTTTTTCAATATTGTTTTGACTATTAAGAGTCCCTTTAGATTCCACATGAATTTTATGATGGAGTTTTCTATTTTCTGCAGAATATATAATGGGGACTTTGTTAGGGAATATCTATTTTTATATTTTCTTGCAGCACAATTAATTACATATCTGCTTTCTCTATTAGAATATAATCTCACAGATGTTAGTGATAATTTTCAGTCAGTTTTTTTTTCTCCTTAGCACCTTTTACAGTAGGTTTTCATAAATACTTACTTTTTTTTATTGTCTGCCTCTGGGGAATTGGTTCATTATGTTTAATCATTAAGTCATACTTTTTGTTCTTGAGATCTTAGCTCAAGGAAGCTATCCTTGGCTTTCTAGAACAAATGAAGCCCCTGGCAATGCATGTTTCTTGTACTCTTTCTTCTAATTACATACTTCTGTGAATATTTTCCCCCCATTGCGGGGGGGAATACTCTTTTTTCTAATTATATACTTCTGTGAATATTTTCCCCCCACTGGGCAGGGGAAACCTTTGCCCTGTATCTACTACCGTGTCTGGCACAAAATGGGTGCTCCCTAAGTATTAGTTGCTGTAACTTTGTTGTGATTTAAATTCTTCCAGTTAATTCTTGCTTTTGGTAGCTAACTTCCCTTTTAAGTTATGAGTAAAATTAATTAATGTCCTCAGTATACCTCTAAGGCCCAAGGACAGACTGGTTTTGAAAGTGAACCATATAGACCTGAGCGTTTTAGATTAAGTGTGCTAAAAATGTAAAATGATAAAACTTGTAGTGTGATAAGGTAGCTGTTCCTAGCAAATATCCTCGCTAATATTTATTTCTGTTTTTACATGATTACAAAAAGTTGAGACATGTGAATTTTATATTTCAGAACCAACCGGTTTTGCTTTTTGGACGACCTCAGGGAGATGGTGAAATTCGAATAACTACTCTAGACAAGCACACGAAACAAGAAAGGTGAGAAAAGAGGAGCAATACTTATTTTCAGAATAAGTGGTTAGTATCAGAAGATTGAGAAAACAATTCTAGGACAAAGGGAAGCAGAGGAAGAAAAACGAGGGGACAGACCAACCTATGGTTTTTCTACAATTTTCTCATAAATATGTTAGAGAAAAATACCTGTGTTTTGGTATCTGTTGATTTGTCTAAGTTCTTAAGAGGGATATGACAAATATCGCTTTAGCTGAGGTTCAAAGGGACACACTGAAATGAGAATAGAGCTACAGTAATAGACAACAGAATTGTTTGATTTCTTTTTTTGGTATACGTTTGAAAACAACTAAAAATATGAAGCGCTCTAAGAAATTGGTCTAAGTGGGGACCATTTCATGATATTTTCTTGTGGGAAGTTCAGGTTAGTGAGCTTGGCCTGGTATCCCAAATTATAGACATAGGGTTGCTAAACTTGTTTGGTTGGTTAAAATGGCCATTTCTGGAACTTTTGGAAAGAGAAAGTCAGCCAGCAGGGGGCAGTGTCAGCTCTTGCTTCCAACTTGATACCCAGGTGCTACAGGTAGCGCCTAGGAGACCTATCCTTTTTCAGCCTCTCCAGGAAAATAGTCTTTGAAAGTGATGCAAGTATTAGAGCTATGTAAATGTATCGTTTTCATTATCATTATTTTAAAATGTATACATGTTAATTCCTGAGAATTTTCTAAAAGATGAAAATATTGATATGGGGTGATAGGATTACAAGTTTGTTTTTTCTCCCCCAATTACATTGTCATTAAAAATTAAGAGAAGCATCAATACAAAAATATAACCATAATTTTTCTAGTTTGCATTTTGCTCATATGCTGCTTGGTTTGTGTTTCCGGTGGTCCATGAAATCATGAGGAGCAACATAGAGGGTGAAAGTGTGGGTTCCACAGTCAGATCTGGTGTGAACCTTGCTCTGCCCTTCACTAGCTGTGCGACCTTGAGCAAATTATTTAACTTCTCTAATCCTGTTTCCTCCCCAGTAAAATGAAGATGAAAATGATATCTCAGCATGTGGTCCTGAGGATTTAAATTAAGTGAGTCATCTTTGTGAAAGGGACAGATACCTCCCTACACATTCTGGTCCACTCCTCAAAATATCAGAAGTTCACTACTCTTATCATTAGTATTCTGTAAATGGCTAGTTTTTAAACGGGGGGAAAAAATTGCTCCTGGACACTTTGTGGCTTTCTCAGTTGTTCCTGAGCAACTCTGAATGTATATATTCATACTATAATTTTGTGTATTTTTAAAATGAAACTAAGGTAAAGTAAGGCCATTCATCCCGTCAAGGGTAGTGCCAGGGTATGCACAGTTCATTCTTTTCCATAGGCAACACTGCCTTGGTCTTTAACTTAAAGAAACAATGTTTGGTTGGTTTAATTAAATTTTACCAAGGAAAAGTTAACGTACATTCTTCCAAACCATTTTAACTCTCTCTCTCTCTCTCTCATTCTCTCAGGCATATCTTCTTATTTGATTTGGCAGTGATTGTATGTAAAAGGAAAGGCGATAACTATGAAATGAAGGAAATAATAGATCTTCAGCAGTACAAAATAGCCAACAATCCTACAACTGATAAAGAAAATAAAAAGGTGAATCTTTGAAAATTAATTACCATAATTTACTCATGACTTTGACCATTCAAGGAGAGGATACTAATGCATTAATATGAGAGGGCTTATCAGTGCAGGTGATTTTTCTTTCTAGAGATTGATGAGGAGCAGGCCTCTGTGAGACATAATTGGACAGTGTCACAACTGACAGTGATCATCTCTAAAGCCTTAATGGTCAAGTAAAATGCATTTGGCATAAGAACTGTTACAGAGATAAAGCTGACTATAAAAGTCTGATTGTTCACAGTTCATATGCTGATAATGTTATGAGCGGTTTGTGGGTGACTGTGGTGGTGTTTTAGTGAATTTGGAAGCATGATGTTATCGCTGAAGTATACATATTAACCTGAGGAATATTACTTTCAACAGTGGTCTTATGGCTTCTACCTCATCCATACCCAGGGACAAAATGGATTAGAATTTTATTGCAAAACAAAAGATTTAAAGAAAAAATGGCTGGAACAGTTTGAAATGGCTTTGTGAGTATTTCTACCTTTAAAAGTGTTTTTTCTACTACTTAAAAATCTCTTACAAGTAATGAATTGTCAATAAATGTACTCCAGCCCTTGTAGCATGTATATGGAGACTGTGGAAACACTTTGAGCATGATTGCTACTTGGCTGGTCAGCTTGATAACTTTGGTCTCCTACGAGAGGCTTTGGCGAATTTCTTCAAGAAAAAGAAAGAGGGCACTCTAACATTCTGTTTGACTTTCTTCTCTTGGGCATATTTTAATTCTTAAGCTTTCTGCAGCCTGTGAAAATATTAACAATTCTGATGATAAACTTTTGATATACTGACCGTATTTTATATAGATCTTTAAAGCAGAAGTGGTCGCAAACACACACATTCATATTTGCACATATTTTATTTTTAATAGAAAAATTCATTTCTTCCCCTCATTTGATTTTTTTTTGGACTCATTTGTTTTTGAGTCCTAGATAAATTACCTGGTGTTTTCAATGAATGTTTTAAGGTCTTGAGTTCTTTCCGTGTTCTTTCCTTTTATGAAAGTGGAAGCTCAAGGAAGAGGTGGGAAATAAGTTAGACCTGTTTAAAAAGGAATGGCATAAAGAGATGTAATTACACAAAAACACGTTATTATAGGGGTTTCTTTTTGGTTTTGATGTTTTGGATTAAAAGGTGCATAGTGACCTTGTTACAAAAACATTAAGGTGACCCTGAAATTGAAACTGTTAGCAAAAAGTGAAATTCGGGGTAGGGAGCGGGTGGGGGGTGGGTGGGGAGAAAAGCACTTTGGATTTGCCTCATTTGTATTCTAGCACTGTTTACCATTTGTGGACAAATTCTATCGGGCTCTTGTTCCTTCTTTTGCTTTAAGAAATGCTCATGTTAATAAGATTAGAATGTTTTATTGTAGTTCCGAATTGAGAAAAACAGATTTTCTTGAGATTATTTTATCTAACATTTTGAGAGCAGTGATGGTGCTGCTAAGATGTTTGTAAGCTCATAGAACAATTCTGGATTCGTCAGTAACCACGGTCATGAGTTGGCTGCATGGTCTTAGCTAAGTTCATTATCTCTCAGAGCCCTGGTTTCCTCCTCTATAAAATAAGGATGATACTGTTTTGGATTTCAATGATATGTTTCAGGCTGAGTGGCACACCAGCAGTCATATGGTATTGAACAATAATGATATCTATTGTTATCACTATTATTAATATTGTTTTGTATTTAGGATCTTAATCTATACCCATGAGGACTTGTAAAACCAGAAGGCACCATCCCAGTATACATCGTGGGGCTAATACTGTATTGTTCTTAATTATAGGGGTAAAGCCAAAGAGGTTAGTAGTTGTATGCATGGATGCTGTGGCTCTGCTGTAGGTCCCCTTGGCTGGGGCCTAAATAAGGAAATTGGTGGCCTCTGCCTAGTCTCTCACAGATTGTGGGCTCCATCATAAACCAAGGGTGCTATTTTAAGGAGGTTTTCAAGTGGTGATTTGTCTACTTGGGGTTGGTGACAATGGGCACAGGTAGAGCTGATCTCAAGCCTTTGCTCTTATGAGAATGATGCTGGGCTAGTATTTACTTCTGGGTTCTTTTTTGCTATATAATCTTTGGATGAATGAAAACGCTTCTGCAGAGGAGGGAAGGTAAATTTCTTGTCTGGAGCAGGCCGCTCTCCTTGGACTGTACAATAGGCAGACCAGTTAACATTTTGTTCAGTTGCCATAAATCAAGGAACTTAACTGGATACAAGAGATTTTACAGTATGGATGCTTTTATCTCTTTTGTGAAAAAGGATCTGGGGTAGGTAGATGAAGGGTGGTTTGGTGTCTCACTGAAGTATCCTCAGGGATCCAGACTCAGGGCTTCTGCTCTTCACGATAAGCATTTGGCTTCTGTGCTCAGGGTTGGTCACTTTGTTGTCCAAGATAGCTGCGGGAGCTCCAGTTATAAAATCTTCATTCTAGGCAGCTGAAGGGGACTCCTTTGGTTTAAGGATCCCTTGTAAATATGCCACAAACTTATGTTACTAATACTGACTAGAATTTAGCTGTATGGCCACATCTGTCAAGGGAGCCTAGGAAACCTATATCATCTTTATTTCAGGCAGGATTGCGCCTAGCTGGGAATCAAGGTTCTCTTATGGAAAAAAAGGAGAGACTTGTAGACAACTACCTGTCACTGCTTTATAGTTATATACCTATGGGAGGCTGGATAGATAGAAATTGTCCCACCATAAGAAAGACGGCTGTACCATGCCCAGGGAAACTGGGATTCTTAACTTTGAGCAATTTCCAGGCACCTCACCAATATAATTAAACCTCCAAGTGGCTGTTTGTATTTCAGAATTCCATTGACTGCCCATGCAGATGGTGAGAGGGTGGAAGTACCTTTTTTGAGAATTGCCAGAGTCGAAGTGGAGGGCTTCTATAAGCAGGGATGATGCCAATTATGGCAAAGTAAAATTAGTCAGGATTTTACTCAGGCATCAGAATATGCCATTATTTTATTTTGTCCCCTCTTTTTTGAAACTCATTATGCAGGAAAGCCCTGCTTCCTGCTCTATAAGCAGCTCTTGCTTGTCTTGTGCTCAGGAGAATAAAATAACCTAGGTTATGTCCTGAAGCTTAGGACGACGTTACCTATGGTCCAAATTTTGCCATTTTATCTATTAAAGTTCGAGTACTGTCCTTCTCTAAGCCATGGGGAATAAAAGAAAACTAGGAAAATGGGCTGCATTCATGTCAGCCCATGAAAACCTTTGGATACCTCCTCAAGCCGGCTGCTACCAGTCCCTTTAGCATTAACATTGGACACCCAGGTCCTCTTAGAGCATTCTGGAGTGTTGCTTTAAGGAACTCAGGATGGAAAGGGAGGCATCAGGAGGAGTGTGGTGGGGAATCAAGGGAGGTGATATTTTAAGACTGATGAAGTGCTTGCCAGTTCTATTTACAGAAGATGGCTGTTCTGCTGTTTATAAGATGATTGGATCGTTTTTATTTTTTAAAAAAGTTGCAAATCACCTTTAAGATGTTTAAAATACCACTTTTAATTTAGAACGTTAAAAAAGACCATAGAAAAGCATGAATACCAATAAACAGTAAGTATCCAGTAAACGCATATCATCTCCCTAGAGGTGACCTAAATCTCAACCTGTGTCTTTCTCAGACATATCCCATCCCTGCTCAGTAGTCGTGTTCTCTGACCTTCTTTGGCAGTAACCACTTTCAGCATTTAGAATATTCAGTGAACCACATCAGTACTTGGCAAACCTCCATAAGAAAGGATGAACAAAGAAAAAAGCAGCAGTGACCCACTTGGATAGGGCAGGGAGAAAAATGTTTTTTTCTTTTTCTCCTGTGAGAAGAAGTGGTAGCAGGACGGATTGCTCTTGAGGTTGTTGGAACAGTCATGGAACCAAAGAAATTTGGGAGCCGTAGTTCTGGGGGACCCCCACTCTGAAGAATGTATTTCAACCTTTAAGAGACTGATGTAGATACATTGTTTATTCTTATTTATTTCCAAAAGGGCTTTTGTCACTGTCTCTCCCAATTCCATTTAGTTCTCTGTGAAATAAGATGGAAAATATTTTTAATAGCTTAAGCTAGTTTTCATAATGATATAGGAGAATATGGATGTGAGTGCCTATAGCAATGTTCAAAATCTTGTCAGGAAGCTTCTAGGTATGTTTTCCCCCAATCCCTTATATCCAGTGTGTTTTTATGAATTCTCCTTTTAGATTTAAATTGATAAATATTGTCATGCCCATTTTATAGCTCAGGAAACTAATGATTACAGCAGTGTTTCAGCAAACTTGTACAACTTCAGTGTTGTATAATTTACAGTGGAGTTCAGGATCTCAGGTCACAGCAATTTCTTTACCCCAAGGTGCTAAAATAAACAGCTGGACTGAAATCCTGTTATCTACAGCTTGAGTCAGGTTTCCTTTTCTGCTCTCCTCATCTCCACCACTATAACTAGGACCTAGAGGATCAGGCAGTTTTTTTAAATGTTCCAGAAACAAGTCAACGTTGGGTAAAATATGAAACAAATAAATTGAATAATAGACAAGGAAGGCTTTTTAAAGAAGGAGAGTGAGAAAGAAAAAGTAAAATGGGGGAGGGGAGTATTGCAAATGGTAAAAAGTGGTAGATTCTGAACCAGCCTCCATAGTGTTTACTGAAGGAAACTGAAAGGTTCCTTTGCCTGGAATTTATTCTGACCAACTTGATCCAATTCTTTTTTTTTTTTTTTTTTTTAATTTTATTTATTTATTTGACAGACAGAGATTACAAGTAGGCAGAGAGGCAGTCAGAGAGAGGAGCAAGCAGGCTCCCTGCTGAGCAGAGAGCCCGATGTGGGGCTCGATCCCAAAACCCTGGGATCATGACCTGAGCTGAAGGCAGAGGCTTTAACCCACTGAGCCACCCAGGCGCCCCCTGACTTGATCCAGTTCTTTAAGTTCTAACAATTTATATTAATCCCTTGAATAAAGAAGGTTCCTTGAAAGATGCATTGCCATATTCCCACTATCTAAGATTCCTTCACTGTGTACCATATGCACCGTGCTACGTGGTTTTCCTAAGAGGAAGAAGAACGTAGAAATAGTAATGTGTGCTCAAAGATTAGCCCAGGATATTTAGGGCTGGTTGCCAAATTAGCAATTTGTTGCTAATTGTTAAATGCTAAGACTGTGGTTGTGGAGAGAAGGGTATATAGAAATTACAGAGCCAAGAAGGGACTCTAGGACCAGATGTCATTGTCATGTTGGACATCTAGAAGGGCAGCCCCTGAGCTTTGTCTCCCACGGTGAACCCCTGAAAAGGCTCTCCAGACAGGGTGGGGCAGGGGGGCAGGAATCTAGCCATTAAACTCCATAAATCTCATTTGACCAGAGTCACACTGTTTCTAATTTATTCCCCACTTACTTCCAGAAGGAATTTGAGGTCACTCACCATAAAAAGCACACATGCCACAGAATTAAAAATAAAAATTTAAATAATCAGAGGTCAAACAGAACAATGTTTCAAAGTATTCTCCTCACACTTGGGATCTACTAGACAAGAATAGTTTCCTGAAATCTACCTTCTGTAGTTTATATTATAAAAGCAGTGAGTATGTTGTTCACATTTTAAATATGAAATTATATTTTATCAAACATAATTTAAAAAACACAAGATTTGTTTTAATCTAAAGATATTGCTCAGATATTTTGACTACCAGAGAGATAATTACCGGAGGAAATTACATTCATTCTACAAGTACTTACTGAGCACTTGCCTTCTTACCAGATATTATTGGAAGCCCTGGGCATGTAACAAAGAGGGAGCTATTGCAATTGAATTTAATACTGTAATCTATAAATATAATTTTTAGCTAATATATACTGGATTGAATTTAAAGACTGTACCCTTGGATATTTCTAGCCAAATAACATCTTCCTCCCAGTCCCATTTGCTCAAGTGTAAATAGAAGGAAGCCCGAGAAGTACCTTTCTCCCTCTACCTGTGGACATTTTCTCCCCAGTCTCTGCAGAGACTGACCACTTGCTTGGAATTTTCGTGTTCCCCTCCTTGGTTTAAGCCTTTCACATGTCTAATTAGCTTCTGTCCCTCTTCCCCACTCCTTACCAGTACACACTTCAGGAAGCATCCACAGTGATCCACCTGTGGCCCGCCCTTCTTAAAACCCTTTGTTGGCTATTTGTTGCCCTTGGTATAATCTCAAAATTCTTGTCAGGACCTAAAGGCCCTCCCTGATTTTATCTGCCCGTCTTCCCAGCTACATCTCATAGTAGCTTTACCTGGGCTCATTTTGGTGTGGTTAGATTGAGTGGATTTCAGTTCTTGGGGAATGCACAGGCCCTCAGACAACCGCCTTAGAGGCTTCCCTAACCAGGATGGTCTTTCCTTCTGTTCTTTATCCTATAGACCTTGGCTTAAAATGTTGCTTTCTGAGAGAGACAGTTCTTGACCATTATGCTAAATCAGTAACCCTACCCCCGCCCCCCAGTATTCTCTCACAATTGTAATTATATGACCCGGCAAAAATTACCCAAGTGTGGTATTTATAGCCTTCCCTGCATCCGCCTGCCCCCTGCTTATTAAAGCAGATTTATTACATGCCAGCCCAATTTTACCTATCCTTTCTCCTCCTAAAGAAGAGAGATTCCTTCTTGCTTACTGAGAGAGAAGCTGAATTGAACTCTGTGGCTAATGCTGGGAGAAAGGAAAAAAGAAAGCTTCATGGTTCTGGAAATGGAAAGAAAATTTGGGGTTTTGTTGTGAATGAGGCTCTGGAATAGCGGTGGGGTTTGAGGAATTTGGAAAGGGGAAAAGCACCTTTTGAAATACGTATCTGTGGATTCTGAATTCTATTCCCTCTTATGTCCTTTGAAATGTTAGATAGAGAATGCAATTGCTTTTTGGTTATTTTGGCTTCTTTATGTGTACTTTCAAGGGTCCAAGGCCAAACTGCCTGGGCCTTTCGGTTGATGGGGTTGCCATTGGCTCTACCTGTCCATTTCATGGCTGTTTCTCCCCTGAGCTAAGAACACCGTGACGGCCGGCATCTTGTCAGTGGTGTTCACATGCATGAGGAGTCCCGACCACAACTCATGTGTTGTGGAACAACTCCACACAGTGGAAAATCCCATATTTATTGTAAATCTGAAATTTTACTCAAGTTTTCTGATTAACAGGGTAATATAAAATCAACAACAACAACAAAGACCTGATGGCTTAAGGATTCCTAGGGTTGGACAAAATGTAACAGCCCTTGAGAGAAAGAAACTTTTTCTAGTATAATAAGTAGGCTTTATAATTTGCATCCTTAGGTAGGAGACACTGAAAAACACATTTTCCACTAGCAGCATGAGATTTTTTGAAGTTCTAGAAGTTGATGTTACATAAAATTATGTTTTATGTTTACTAGCCTTCAAAAAATAAGTTTGCAATTTCTTTGAACGCATTTTTGTAGCCACCCAACTTGATGTTTCCAGGTTGTTTCTTTTTTTTTTTTTTTTCCATATATGTTTCTTATTGGCAGACTGACTTAATGCTTGGATGGAACTTATAGAACCAACCAGGATATGGATAAGGTCCTCATTACCTAGACTCTTTCACATAATGCTGACCGAATCTATAATTTTGCTGAAACCTGCAGAACAACATGCAATTCACATGCTCTCGGGACTTCCTTGCTTCTGGGAGCTATGGGCAGAACTCGGCCCAAACTCTAGTTCCAGAGTCTGAGGTGCTCAAAGCCCACCTATTTCCTCACATTTCTCTCTGTCTCAACTCCTGACCCAGAAGAAATACAGTCATGGCCTAGATTTTGTGATAGTGATGGGTGGCACAAGAGAGGGGGTCATTTCATGCACCCGTTCCCTCTGCCATTCCATCAGTCTCCTTGACATCCTCAATGTGACTCTCTTCACTCTACCCTGCTCCCCACAGTGGGCCAGTATGCCTGGACTCACAGCTTTTCCTCTGGAGCCTGGCTAGTCAAGCCAGAGATAGCATATACCTTAGCCATCCTGGGATTTAGAGAAATAAAGCTTGTTATGTTAGGTCAGTTCAAGATTAAGAAATCTGCTGAGTATCTTAAGAGGAGATGCTCTTTGCTATTGGTCGGTAAGGGATCCATGTTTTTAACAGAATATTAAAGTTTTGGCTGCAGATTTGACATTGCTTTCTACACATTGAAAAGACTGATTTTGCTTATATATATATATATTTTTTCTTTTTAAATTAAAATTTATTTGCCTGTCATAATTTTTTTTTCTTTTTTTTTTTAATTTTTTATTTTTTATAAACATATATTTTTATCCCCAGGGGTACAGGTCTGTGAATCACCAGGTTTACACACTTCACAGCACTCACCAAATCACATACCCTCCCCAATGTCCATAATCCCACCCCCTTCTCCCAAACCCCCTCCCCCCGGCAACCCTCAGTTTGTTTTGTGAGATTAAGAGTCACTTATGGTTTGTCTCCCTCCCAATCCCATCTTGTTTCATTTATTCTTCTTCTACCCACTTAAGCCTCCATGTTGTATCACCACTTCCTCATATCAGGGAGATCATATGATAGTTGTCTTTCTCTGCTTGACTTATTTCGCTAAGCATGATACACTCTAGTTCCATCCATGTTGTTGCAAATGGCAAGATTTCATTTCTTTTGATGGCTGCATAGTATTCCATTGTGTATATATACCACATCTTCTTGATCCATTCATCTGTTGATGGACATCTAGGTTCTTTCCATAGTTTGGCTATTGTGGACATTGCTGCTATAAACATTCGGGTGCATGTGCCCCTTTGGATCACTACATTTGTATCTTTAGGGTAAATACCCAATAGTGCAATTGCTGGGTCATAGGGCAATTCTATTTTCAACATTTTGAGGAACCTCCATGCTGTTTTCCAGAGTGGCTGCACCAGCTTGCATTCCCACCAACAGTGTAGGAGGGTTCCCCTTTCTCCGCATCCTCGCCAGCATCTGTCATTTCCTGACTTGTTGATTTTAGCCATTCTGACTGGTGTGAGGTGATATCTCATTGTGGTTTTGATTTGTACTTCCCTGATGCCGAGTGATATGGAGCACTTTTTCATGTGTCTGTTCGCCATCTGGATGTCTTCTTTGCAGAAATGTCTGTTCATGTCCTCTGCCCATTTCTTGATTGGATTATTTGTTCTTTGGGTGTTGAGTTTGCTAAGTTCTTTATAGATTCTGGACACTAGTCCTTTATCTGATATGTCGTTTGCAAATATCTTCTCCCATTCTGTCAGTTGTCTTTTGATTTTGTTAACTGTTTCCTTTGCTGTGCAAAAGCTTTTGATCTTGATGAAATCCCAGTAGTTCATTTTTTCCCTTGCTTCCCTTGCCTTTTGCGTTGTTCCTAGGAAGATGTTGCTGCGGCAGAGGTCGAAGAGGTTGCTGCCCGTGTTCTCCTCAAGGATTTTGATGGATTCCTTTCGTACATTGAGGTCCTTCATCCATTTTGAGTCTATTTTTGTGTGTGGTGTAAGGGAATGGTCCAATTTCATTTTTCTGCATGTGGCTGTCCAATTTTCCCAGCACCATTTATTGAAAAGGCTGTCTTTTTTCCATTGGACATTCTTTCCTGCTTTGTCGAAGATTAGTTGACCATAGATTTGAGGGTCTATTTCTGGGCTCTCTATTCTGTTCCATTGATCTATGTGTCTGTTTTTGTGCCAGTACCATGCTGTCTTGATGATGACAGCTTTGTAATAGAGCCTGAAGTCCGGAATTGTGATGCCACCAACTTTGGCTTTCTTTTTCAATATCCCTTTGGCTATTCGAGGTCTTTTCTGGTTCCATATAAATTTTAGCATTATTTGTTCCATTTCTTTGAAAAAGATGGATGGTACTTTGATAGGAATTGCATTAAATGTGTAGATTGCTTTAGGTAGCATAGACATTTTCACAATATTTATTCTTCCAATCCAGGAGCATGGAACATTTTTCCATTTCTTTGTGTCTTCCTCAATTTCTTTCATGAGTACTTTATAGTTTTCTGAGTATAGATTCTGTGTCTCTTTGGTTAGGTTTATTCCTAGGTATCTTATGGTTTTGGATGCAATTGTAAATGGGATTGACTCCTTAATATCTCTTTCTTCTGTCTTGCTGTTGGTGTAGAGAAATGCAACTGATTTCTGTGCATTGATTTTATATCCTGACACTTTACTGAATTCCTGTATAAGTTCTAGCAGTTTTGGAGTGGAGTCTTTTGGGTTTTCCACATATAGTATCATATCATCTGCGAAGAGTGATAATTTGACTTCTTCTTTGCCGATTTGGATGCCTTTAATTTCCTTTTGTTGTCTGATTGCTGAGGCTAGGACCTCTAGTACGATGTTGAATAGCAGTGGTGATAATGGACATCCCTGCCGTGTTCCTGACCTTAGCGGAAAAGCTTTCAGTTTTTCTCCATTGAGAATGATATTTGCGGTGGGTTTTTCATAGATGGCTTTGATGATATTGAGGTATGTGCCCTCTATCCCTACACTTTGAAGAGTTTTGATCAGGAAGGGATGTTGTACTTTGTCAAATGCTTTTTCAGCATCTATTGAGAGTATCATATGGTTCTTGTTCTTTCTTTTATTGATGTGTTGTATCACATTGACTGATTTGCGGATGTTGAACCAACCTTGCAGCCCTGGAATAAATCCCACTTGGTCGTGGTGAATAATCCTTTTAATGTACTGTTGAATCCTATTGGCTAGTATTTTGTTGAGTATTTTCGCATCTGTGTTCATCAAGGATATCGGTCTATAGCTCTCTTTTTTGGTGGGATCCTTGTCTGGTTTTGGGATCAAGGTGATGCTGGCCTCATAAAATGAGTTTGGAAGTTTTCCTTCCATTTCTATTTTTTGGAACAGTTTCAGGAGAATAGGAATTAGTTCTTCTTTAAATGTTTGGTAGAATTCCCCCGGGAAGCCGTCTGGCCCTGGGCTTTTGTTTGTTTGGAGATTTTTAATGACTTTTCAATCTCCTTACTGGTTATGGGTCTGTTCAGGCTTTCTATTTCTTCCTGGCTCAGTTGTGGTAGTTTATATGTTTCTAGGAATGCATCCATTTCTTCCAGATTGTCAAATTTATTGCCGTAGAGTTGCTCATAGTATGTTCTTATAATAGTTTGTATTTCTTTGGTGTTAGTTGTGATCTCTCCTCTTTCATTCATGATTTTATTTATTTGGGTCCTTTCTCTTTTCTTTTTGATAAGTTGGGCCAGGGGTTTATCAATTTTATTAATTCTTTCAAAGAACCAGCTCCTAGTTTCGTTGATTTTTTCTATTGTTTTTTTGGTTTCTATTTCATTGATTTCTGCTCTGATCTTTATGATTTCTCTTCTCCTGCTGGGCTTAGGGTTTCTTTCTTGTGCTTTCTCCAGCTCCTTTAGGTGTAGGGTTAGGTTGTGTACCTGAGACCTTTCTTGTTTCTTGAGAAAGGCTTGTACCGCTATATATTTTCCTCTCAGAACTGCCTTTGTTGTGTCCCACAGATTTTGAACCGTTGTATTTTCATTATCATTTGTTTCCATGATTTTTTTCAATTCTTCTTTAATTTCCTGGTTGACCCATTCATTCTTTAGAAGGATACTGTTTAGTCTCCATGTATTTGGGTTCTTTCCAAACTTCCTTTTGTGGTTGAGTTCTAGCTTTAGAGCATTGTGGTCTGAAAATATGCAGGGAATGATCCCAATCTTTTGATACCGGTTGAGTCCTGATTTAGGACCGAGGATGTGATCTATTCTGGAGAATGTTCCATGTGCACTAGAGAAGAATGTGTATTCTGTTGCTTTGGGATGAAATATTCTGAATATATCTGTGATGTCCATCTGGTCCAGTGTGTCGTTTAAGGCCTTTATTTCCTTGCTGATCTTTTGCTTGGATGACCTGTCCATTTCAGTGAGGGGAGTGTTAAAGTCCCCTACTATTATTGTATTATTGTTGATGTGTTTCTTTGATTTTGTTATTAATTGGTTTATATAGTTGGCTGCTCCCACATTGGGGGCATAGATATTTAAAATTGTTAAATCTTCTTGTTGGACAGACCCTTTGAGTATGATATAGTGTCCTTCCTCATCTCTTATTATAGTCTTTGGCTTAAAATCTAATTGATCTGATATAAGGATTGCCACTCCTGCTTTCTTCTGATGTCCATTAGCATGGTAAATTCTTTTCCACCCCCTCACTTTAAATCTGGAGGTGTCTTCGGGCTTAAAATGTGTTTCTTGGAGGCAACATATAGATGGGTTTTGTTTTTTTATCCATTCTGATACCCTGTGTCTTTTGACAGGGGCATTTAGCCCATTCACATTCAGGGTAACTATTGAGAGATATGAATTTAGTGCCATTGTATTGCCTGTAAGGTGACTGTTACTGTATATGGTCTCTGTTCCTTTCTGATCTACCACTTGTAGGCTCTCTCTTTGCTTAGAGGACCCCTTTCAATATTTCCTGTAGAGCTGGTTTGGTATTTGCAAATTCTTTCAGTTGTTTGTCCTGGAAGCTTTTAATCTCTCCTTCTATTTTCAATGATAGCCTAGCTGGATATAGTATTCTTGGCTGCATGTTTTTCTCGTTTAGTGCTCTGAAAATATCATGCCAGCTCTTTCTGGCCTGCCAGGTCTCTGTGGATAAGTCAGCTGCCAATCTAATATTTTTACCATTGTATGTTACAGACTTCTATTACCGGGCTGCTTTCAGGATTTTCTCTTTGTCATTGAGACTTGTAAATTTTACTATTAGGTGACGGGGTGTGGGCCTATTCTTATTGATTTTGAGGGGCGTTCTCTGAACCTCCTGAATTTTGATGCTCGTTCCCTTTGCCACATTGGGGAAATTCTCCCCAATAATTCTCTCCAGTATACCTTCTGCTCCCCTCTCACTTTCTTCTTCTTCTGGAATCCCAATTATTCTAATGTTGTTTCGTCTTATGGTGTCACTTATCTCTCGAATTCTCCCCTCATGGTCCAGTAGCTGTTTGTCCCTCTTTTGCTCAGCTTCTTTATTCTCTGTCATTTGGTCTTCTATATCACTAATTCTTTCTTCTGCCTCATTTATCCTAGCAGTTAGAGCCTCCATTTTTGATTGCACCTCATTAATAGCTTTTTTGATTTCACCTTGGTTAGATTTTAGTTCTTTTATTTCTCCAGAAAGGGCTTTTATATCTCTCGAGAGGGTTTCTCTAATATCTTCCATGCCTTTTTCGAGCCCGGCTAGAACCTTGAGAATTGTCATTCTGAACTCTAGATCTGACATATTACCGATGTCTGTATTGATTAGGTCCCTAGCCTTCGGTACTGCCTCTTGTTCTTTTTTTTGTGTTGAATTTTTATGTCTTGTCATTTTGTCCAGATAAGAGTAAATGAAGGGGCAAGTAAAATACTAAAAGGGTGGCAACAACCCCAGGAAAATATGCTTTAACCAAATTAGAAGAGATCCAAAATCGTGAGTGGGGAGAAAGGGGATAAAAAGAGGTTGAAAAAGGAAGAAAGAAAAAAAAAGAAAAGAAAAAAGAAAAGAAAAGAAAAGAATTTTTTAAAAAAGAATACACCTAAGAAAAATGTAAAAAAGAAAAAAATATATATATTAGATAAACTAGTATAAAATCGTTAAAAAAGAAAAAGGTAACAGTTAAAAAAAAAATTTTACCCGAAGGCGAGAAAAAAAAAAAAAAAGAAAAAGAAAAAATTAAATTAATTGCAAGACTAAAAAAAATCACAGGAAAAAAGCCATGAGTTCCGTGCTTGGCTTTCTCCTCCTCTGGAATTCTGCTGCTCTCCTTGGTATTGAAACCGCACTCCTTGGCAGGTGAACTTGGTCTCGGCTGGATTTCTTGTTGATCTTCTGGGGGAGGGGCCTGTTGTAGTGATTCTCAAGTGTCTTTGCCCCAGGCGGAATTACACCGCCCTTACCCGGGGCCGGGGTGAGTAATCCGCTTGGGTTTGCTTTCAGGAGCTTTTGTTCCCTGAGCGCTTTCTGTAGAGTTCTGGAGGACGGGAATACAAATGGCGGCCTCCTGGTCTCCGGCCCGGAGGAGCTGAGACCCCAGGGCCGCACTCCTCAGTGCGCGCTCAGAGAACCGCGCCCAGTCACTCCCGTCTGCCTGACCTCCGGCCGCGCTCCGAGCTCACCGAGCCTGCGACTGGTTCAAGGTAACACCGAGCTGTGAGCTTACTGTCGGCTCTGTCTCTGTAGCCGGCTTTCCCGTTCCAATACCCGCAAGCTCTGTGACACTCAGACACCCCCGATCCTTCTGTGACCCTGCGGGACCTGAGGCCACGCTGACCCCGCGTGGGCTTCACCCCGGTTTAGCCTCTGGAGCGATGTCCCTCAGCTGAACAGACTTTTAAATGTCCTGATTTTGTGCACGGTTGCTCCGCCGCTTGCCGGGAGCCGGCCCCTCCCCCCGGGGTCTATCTTCCCGTCGCTTTGGATTCACTTCTCCGCCGGTCCTACCTTTCAGAAAGTGGTTGTTTTTCTGTTTCCAGAATTGCTGTTCTTCTTCTCTTCGATCTGCCGATGGATTTTCAGGTGTTTGCAATCTTTAGATAAGCTATCTAGCTGATCTCCGGCTAGCTGAAGCAGTCTCAGCTTGCTACTTCTCCGCCATCTTGACTCCTCCCCTCTGATTTTGCTTATATTTTTGCCTGCATGGAGATTCCTCCATCTCCATGAAGCTATGGAAGTCAGAGAATTCCATAGCAAGTCCAAACTCCTGCTACTACTACTCCTACTAGGACTGTTACTTCTTTCTCTTCTCTCTTCTTGCTCCTTTTCTTCATTAGGAGGTCTGTTTGGATCTTCTCAAATATACATACATGTAAGTAGCTTTTGAGACTCCAAATTTCTTTGTCTGGAACAGGGGCCAATGTACTTTTGTTGTAAGGGGCCAGAAAGTAAATATTTTAGGCTTTGTGGACCATATGGTCTCTGTCATAATTACTCAGTTCTATCATTGCAGTAATGACACAGCCATGGATAATAGACAAATGAACAAGTGCGGTGTGTTCCAATAAAACAGGTGGTGGGCCATATTTGGCTCATGAGCCGCAGTTTAGCAACCCCTGTGTTACAGCCCAGAGAAGATGATGTAGGCCTAGGGAAGTAGTGAGTATGTGCTACTGCTAAATGATCTCAGCTCTAACGGAACCGCCCTGTGGCCTTTTGGACTAGTGTGATTTTTTATTTTTATTCCTTTAAAAAAATGTTTTAGTAGCACTGATCCCTGCTTAGGCCATCCTGATGATTTAGCTACAGAATGTTCTCTGTTCCACCAAAACCAAAGAAAAGATACCTGGGTATATTATTTGTATTTGACATAACTTTGTACTGTCCAAACAAATGTCAAAAATATATGCCCAAAGAGCGAACTGCACCTATTCAGGTATCTGGTTTCATTAAGTTTTATTCTAAGGTTTATTAGAAAGGACCGTGAGGCCCAAAGAATCCAGGCCAATAGCAACATCACAGTAAGCTTTTCTTAATACTCAACCACATCAACGACGATACTTCTGTAGTTGGTGATGGCTTTGTGCTCTTGGGGCATTTTCCTTCCAGCAGTCATGCCATTTGTGCCTGTTATTTTTCTGAAATTTCCTTCCTGGAGAGCACACCAAGGAAAACTACAAGGGGCAAAGGAAGCCTAGAGTGGTATCAAGAGTTGGCCCAAGGGTGAGCCTTCCTGAACGAGCCATATGTGGGAGTGATGTTCTGACTTTGCTGGCACCTGGTTTGTCATTTTCTGGGTGTTCCAAGCTGGTATCAGTGTCTGCTGGAAACGGGTAGCCTCTTGGGCATTCTACCAAAGTATCAGTCCTCAGAGCGTCTCTGGACTGTCTGCCCACATGCTGTTTTGGCTTTTTGGAGAAATTATTTTCTTTAAAAACTGTCTTTTATTCTTTCTCCTTAAAAGGCTTTTCTTGCCAGTTTTGAATATGCAGAATTTGTTTATGAATATGAGATCCCTGCTCACTTGGTCCCTTGCCCCTGGGTGGTGCTGAGTTGCATGGTACTGACCTATTCACAGTAATCTCCCAAGTTGAAGCCAGCTCAACTCTCCCTGAATCTAATGCATTATCTATAACCTTTCAAAATTGGCAGTTAAGTCAGTGTAGGGAACTAAACCGCAGTTTCTTGGCAGCAATAAAAGGAAGTAGGACACGGGACAGTGCTCAGAAAAACCACAGCTGTCATTAAATGGAGTCTTTCAGTAACCTGTTTGATCCAGAACCATGTAAAAGCATTTCATGCATGACAAAGCATTGGTAAATATTAAATAGTATTCTTGCTCTGTTATTGCCTAGTGGGGATCAACCTCTCTCCTTTTTCTCTGGTTATATTTAATACTTGTTTGACATTTTTCTGTCATTTCTGAGCATGCTTATAAAGAAGTCCTAGGCAGGAAGAAGAATGGATAGCTATCAAAAGTCCCATCATACAAGAGCATTATTCTATTAAAAACTAAATGCAAGTAACATTGTTAGGGTGAATTAGTGTTGGTTTCCTCAGGCTTTTGTAACAGACCCTTTGTCGTGCTTTTCTTTTTTTCCTTCTTCTTATATGAATAATAGTGCAATTGGAACCGGGGATGTTTAACCTGACAATGGTGGTCACTGTACTGACTCCCAACTTGTCTGGGTAATGTAAATAACACAAAGAGTAAGTTTGTTTCAAAACTGTTCAGTGTATTGAGTCAAATATATATATATATATATATATATATATATATATATATATATATATATATGGAGGAAACCATATATATATATATTGACTCCGATCAAGTCAAGAAAGTGATTTGATCGGTGAATTCTATAATAATGAGCAAGCTTTAATTTATAAGTCTAAACCTAATAGTTAAGGTCATATGTACTACTTTTAGGATATCTTTGATGAGAAATTATTAGATCATAGGAATTATTACTTTGGGCTGTACAATACAAAATAAGCTGTGTTTGAAGATTGGCAGTTCTTTTGATGGAAACAATAGAAGACACTTTGTTTTTCCTCTTCGTAAGAGTGAGCAATAGCAGTCTAGTTGGAAAGATTAGAAAGTCATGCTTGAAACAGTTATCGAATGAAACTAAATATTGTTTATCTGTGTTTGTTTATTCATGTATTTTTTGAGCATCTCATACCTTCCCAGGAGCTAGTCTAAGGCAGGATAGATATAATGATGAATAAGGCCAGTTCTCTTCCCTTATGGAGTTTACATTCTAACAAGGCATATTTTCAAGTCAGCATTATAATGTCAATGCAAAGCAGTGGTAAATTGCAAGGTAAACGAAAGCTTACATCACACATTATTTGATGTGAGGAAAATAGAATTAGAAATTTCAACGTAGAAAACTCCAGTGCATGTCGTACTATCAGGCAAATTTTGAAAATTAGTGACATTCTGGGGGTCTAAGAAAGGCATGAGCAAAAAATGGAAGGTTTTGCCCTTCATTTAGACAAAGAAAATCATTATAGGTTAAGTATATATTATTTGGCTTTAAATAATCAGGAAAAATGCCCTCTACCACTGATATGTAATTTAGAAAAATTAATTTGTTATAGGCGAGTTTTTCTCCCATATACTCTGAATACCAGCTTATAATTATCAAGATGTTCAGAAGCCATACTCTTTTGTAAACTCATGGACACTTTGAAGAGGAGTTTGAAGTTCCTTCATTCCAGCCATTCAATGCTCAAACCTTTCCTACAACTTCTTTCCACATGTAGTCTGTGCTTGAATGTTTCGTATGAGGAGGAACTCACTACATCTGAAATCATTTGCTCTTTGCTTAGCTTTGACTGTAGAAAACTTTCTTACAATAAGTTGAAATCTGTCTGTTCAAATATAATTTCCTAATGTAATTTCTTGGGCCCAAATAGAAATTTATCTCTTTCCTCGATTTGTAGCCCTTCAGATGTTTGAAGGTGTCTATTCCTCCAACTTTGTGTTTTAAACATTTTTTCTCCTAAATAAGAAGACAATTTTGAAAGATGTTTTCATTAACTAGTTTAGTTGAATGCTAACCTGGATTAGATAAAGGTATAGGTAGATTGAATGTTTAATTTCAGTCCAGTATTAGGGGCAAGGTATGATGCTAGCTGCTATCATCCCCACAAAAAAAGTAAAGGAGAGAGTTTTAATCTTCAAGGCATTTAGAAATCAATTTAAGATCTTCTGCTCAAATTATGCATAGCATTTTTCCTGCTTCTGAGTATTATAAGGAAGATTTCAGATTTTAATTCCTTCATCTTAGAATATTTAGAGTCTGGTAGCACACAGGGGTAATTCCTTCCTCTTACATAGTGCTTTATAGTCTCCAAAGCATTTTTGGATAATACTTCATTTGATTATTAAGGAATACTGTGAGGTAGCCCGGAGATATTGTCTTTAAAAAAAAAAAAAAAAAGATAGAGGAGAGATTAAGTGTTTTGTGTGTGCTTTTTTACTTAACAAGTGGCAGAGACTGATCTTGAATCTCAATCCAGAGCTTTTCCCCTGGCCCCACGCTGTCTCATTTATAGCAAGAATACCTACTGTTGTTCTCCAAAGATGAAAGTTTGTTTTATAAGCAAGAGGTATTTTTGTGTAGTACATTCACACACTGAATGAAAAATATGATTTAGATTCTAAATATTTCCCACTTATTTTGTGCTGATGCCATTGGGTAAGAATTGGTTATTTTTACAAAATCAAAAAATAACATCATGCCTTATTAACAATTTGTAAGGATGATTTGGGCTTTAAAGAATTTCCTTAAAGTAAAGTAAGTCAAGTCTTGATTTGTAAGTTAATATATAGAAAGAGTTTTGGTCACCTTGTAGAATTGTGCTTAATACAATCTAGACAAAGTTTTGATTTGATTTGATGGTGTTTCCTTTTCCCAGTTGTCTAGGTAATGTGATTTCAGTATCAGACTTTAAATTATCTTTTTAGAGGTAAGGACAATGGGGAGGAAAAGCCTTAATGTCTGAGACTAAGTCCTGGCTGGTTATCAGGGTGGATTAAGAGGAGTTGTAAATATATATTTTTATACTGGGGTAACACTGAATGTATGTTACAGTAGTCACTGGAGATAGGAACATGGTGCGTAACACTCATTTTTCTCCTTCAGGATGAACTTCGGACTAACACTGAATAGCTTCTTTTTCCTGGAGAGAGCCCAATTTGAAGCAGTTATCAGAAGCATGTGTTTGACCTGTCTTTTGCTTATTAGAATAGCAGACTTTCTTCTAAACACCTTTGTCTAAGAAAACACTGGGACTAGGAGCTCAGATTATCTGCCTCAAAAATTATTAGAATATCCCAGTGGCTGGTGGTGTCAGCCTATCCACATCTTTTTATTTGCAGCATCATACTTTGCACAAAGCAGCCAGCCCTTTGAGGAAAGGGAAAAAGCTAAAAAAAAATCAGAAAGTCACAAATGACCTAAATTAATGGGCTTTATAAATTTGAAAATGCATAAAAGTATTAGTCTTATTTTATAGTTTGCTATAGTAAAACAACAAAAACCTGTTTGAATTTATTTTTCTTTCAGTCTTTCCTGACATCAATCCTATGAGAGAATTAATATTCAATGACGTTAACATTGTCTTCCAAGTACAGTGCTATGCTTTTGATATTTGTCTCATTAACTCTTTATGGAATTTATGACAGGGCAGTGATCTCTGTTTTGTTTTTTCTTTTCCTTTTTTAATAAATTAACTAAGGACCAGAGATTGGGCCACATAGCTCATGATGGCATGGAAGCTCCACGATGGTGCAAGACCAGGCTTTTCCTGTTCTTTTCTCCAAAAAGTTTCTTGCCCAAATGGCGAGTAAGGCATAAAAAGGATGTTTTATTAAACTCCATTTTCCTATCTCCTAAACTGAGATTGCAGACTTCCTGTGCTTTTGTTTCTTTCCCCCCGGAGAGCAAGAGCAACCAGAAACAAAATTCTCTCATCTATTCTCATACACCACATTTGCTTTATGTGGTCTCTGACTAATGACTCATTGGTCAGAATCAACTCAGGGATCTGTTCTCTGATAGTGCATTAATAATATATATGCATTAAAGCTCCCTCTCAGAGAATATTTGAGCTTTGACATATCGAACACTGGCATTTTAAATTAAAGCTGTTGCTGCCGGTGCATTTTAAAAACTAGATAGCTTGGAAATCGTGCTTCATGCATTACGAAATAGACCTGAGGTCATAGGTAGTTTACTAAGTTAAAACTATTCCTGGCCTATTTAATTGTGGTCAGGGTTTGAATTGTATTTTCCAATTACTGTGACCTAAACATCTTTCAGATTGAGGGTGGGGAAAAAAAAAAAAGAAAACAGAACTGTTTGGGCTTTGATCTACTAGAAGGTATACCATAAAATAATCTAATGGATTGTCTACATACAATACAGACTTGGAATAATGAATTAGGAACTTTTCTGCATTCTTCAAGATAGGAAGTCTCAAGATTGGAATGATGCTTTGTGACAATGATGACTCTGTATGTTGAGCTCTAGGCTTGCATTATTGTCTCTTGTCTCGCAAACACTTTTATCTAATTATATAGCTGAGCATTCTTTTTCCTTGTGGCATTAAACTTGTGCAAGTTGATAAGTAGTCTGTACTAAGCCTTTCCCTCAGTACAGCTTATTGGGACATTTGTGTTATACACATACATATTTATGTACAATACTTATCCATATGCACAAGGCTCTCTCCATGAAAGTTTTACTTTAGGAGAGTGTAATAAAGAACCTTAACTTTGGAACCACAAAGGTCCCCTCTCTTGCCTCAGCCATTTTACAGATAGATCAATTACCAGAAAACCAGATTGGTTTTCCTTAAATGCCTATGTACTGGATGATCTCAGATTTTGTATCCAGTTGGACCTAGGGTAACTTTTCCTACAGAGGAACTTGCCCATAGCCACAGGAGCAGCAAGTAGCAGAATTGAAACTAGACCCCAGGTCCTTTTAATTTCTGGTGATTCCTCTTCTTCCAAGAGCAAGCTTTTATCAGGTTCCTCTTGCATGAAATGAGGCAGTCTATATCTTTTCCTATTATCTCTGTCATGAAAAGCTGCCATTTCCGTGTCCAGGGAACGGTGGACTTGGGGTAGGGGGAAGAAGTCAACCAGCCTCCTTAGCAATAGGAGCCATTGTCCAGCATCTATTTGACATGAATATATTGTTCGCTGTTGACATTGCAGATATGTTTTCAGCAGGACACTCTTGAATACTTGATACTGGCTTGAAACCTTATAATTGTAGGATAGAGTGAAACCCAACGTGAATTTGAAATTTAATTAAACCTCTTGCTTGTTTAATTGTTTAATGTGTTGCCCAGTCTAACTTGCAATTCCATATTCAATTATAATGAAACCCCCCTTAGACTGAGTTTATTTTGGGGTTTAAAAATGACTCTAAAAGGTATTGATGCTTTAAGAGAATCCTTGGTTTTATAAAATTTCAACATAAGAGATTGAGTGTTTTAGTATTAGGTTTGTATTGACTCTTGATATTGACACAAGTCTAAATTTGCAAAGCCCACAAAAGCTAAATCCCATGGGCTTATGTTTAATTTAAAATATGGCTAGCTGGCCATTTTGAATATACTAGATAGGCTGACAATCTGAATATCTGACTGGTTGGGGAAATAGTCAAATATTAATTTTTAATGTTTATTAGTAGACTGTTTGCAATTGGTTTTTAAATTTATTTGGAAAGTAAGAATTCACATTTATGTAAAACTGCCAACAAACCTGGTATCATAGAGGTGTTTAGAGGTTAAATGCCTAATGATTAATTTATGCTTTAGTAATATTTTTAATAATTTGGAGGAAAGGTAAGGCAGCTGAGGATAATGTTAATGGTGAATTATAATGAAGGTTTAAAGATTCTGAGATTTAATAGTGGAGATCTTACTCAGCATCCTAAAAACAGAATAGGAGAACAAATGGAAAAAACTACTTAGTGGTGTTCACCGAGTGCTGAACAAGGAGAAAAAAAGCTAAGGAAGGACCCGGCCACCCCCCACCTGCCCCAGCAGTTCCCTTCCTCCATTGACATGGTCGGGGGACCGAGGCAAGGCAAGGGTCCTCTTTCTTTCTCTGGGACTTCATTCATCTTAAAGAGGGGCTTTAAAAAATACTTGTGATCTGTTCTTTTCCTGCAGCACTAGGAATTTTGCTATTAAATTTGACTCTGCAGCCTTTTCTTGAATATGTTGAAACCTTGTTGAATGGAAAAAGAACATGGGGGAGGTGTGGAAGCTAACTGTGATACAGAATTAATACTGTAATCTCATCATCTTTTATTTCTACCCAACAGTTATGACATTTTTTTTCTTGTGCTTTTTCTCTTTTGGTTCACAAAAATACGTTCAATAGTTATTACTCTGCGTGTGTGTATGTTTACAAGAATGTGTGTGGGTGTACATACTGGATGATGATAGTGTGATCCCTTTGGGAAGATGAATGTTTCATGCCCTAAAGGTGATGATATGCTTTAAATTCTGCATACCTAGTCTGTAAACCATCAGGAAAATTCAATAAGTAGGACATATTCCTTCTGTGGAAATATAATGGTGATAAAGTAATACTCAAAATTAATTTAGTTTAATTACAAATGAAAGCATTCCTTCCATTCAAAATTAATAAAGAAATAAGATGGATAGTCTGAGCTGATTCAGTAGAACACATCATTTTGCAAAGCCAAAGAAATTATCTGTGAACCTTTGATCAAAAAGCGCAGATAGTGTATGATCCAGGAAACTTGATTACTACTAGTTTTCAGTGAGGAGGGCTTTTTGATATTAAAAGCAGAAGAAGCCAGAGCATTATTGTGCAGAGAATTGATTGATCGCTTTAATCAATGACTTCTTCAGAGACCGTTCTGAGACATGACCAGGAAAACTGAGATGAGCCAGCTGGCCGTTAGTGGTCAGCACTGCTCCACAAGAAGTGTCCACGGGGTGCTTGCAGCCAGAGGACAGAGAGACTCACTGGGAGAATTGTAGCCCGTGTGAAGATCAGACCTAAGTAGAGTTTAATAAAATTCTGCTTTGGAGTGATTTGTTTATCTTCTGTGAGCAATTTCTTTTTTTTTTTAATAGATTGATTTATTTATCTGTTTGTGTACTCCTCTAGTGCTTTTCCCTGTCTGAACGAAAAGCACTTTGCAAATATCAGAGCTCAAATTTTAAAAAGATCATTGATTTTTTTTCAACAGCCCTGAAGGTAGGCTGTCACACATCATCATTTATTTCCGAGATAGGGATATTGATAGCATATATTAAAATCTTTCATTAGAGATTTTTTTTTTTTTTTTGGTCCAGCAATAACCTAAATTCAGAGGAGCTTTGTATTTGCCTTCATCTAATCAGAATTGCTATTTCAAAATATATACTTAACCCAGGACAATATGGCTGCTGTGCTGCTATAAGGGAAAGGAATAGTATGTCAATAAAAATTATTCCTGTGTGATAGCCACATAGTTGTCCAGGAAACCCAAGAAACAGGCTCGGATTAGCTACTGAAATTTGCCCAGCATGACCAGTGTTAAAGATTGAGCTCCTGGAAGCTACAAGTGCATGCCGCACTCCTTTTCCCCTGCACCATTGACCACCGTGTCCCTTACTCACCTGGAACCTGTCCTCTCCTGAGGCCCACAAGGGAATGACTTTTCATCTTTTAGGACTCAGATCAAAGATAGTTGCTCTCTTTTTACTCCCTCCTCTTCCTGCCTCACCTTTAACCTATTCTAAAGAGTTGACCAACCTCTTCTTTATTCTCCACCATACCTTGTACCTTTGGGTAACACTTCATTAGATTTACTTCTGTGCATATCTTCATCTTTGTCCAGATTAAAAGGAGCGTAAGGAGGGTGGGGAGCATGCTTCCCCCCCTCCCACCTTATTCCTATACTTCGCTATGTTTGGCATTTAACAAATACTTTTTATTTATTTTTTTTTTTAAAGATTTTATTTATTTGACAGGCAGAGATCACAAGTAGGCATAGAGGCAGGCAGAGAGAAAGAAGGAAGCAGGCTCACTGCTGAGCAGAGAGCCCAATGCTGGGCTCAATCCTAGGCCCCTGGGATCATGACCTGAGCTGAAGGCAGAGGCTTTAACCCACTGAGCCACCCAGACACCCCAATAAATACTTTCTAAATAAAAGAACGACTAGAGCAATTGAATAATAGTTTAAGAGCAAGTGCCACATAATTTTAGAAAGAAGACAGATTCTGTGGGCTACAGTGATCTGGGAAAGTCTTAAAACATGGAGCCTAAGCTAAGGGATGGATAGGATTTGGTGGGAAAAGGGAAGAATAATCATGATAAGGAAAAGTGGTTTGAAGCTGAAACTGAAACGAACATTTAAAAATATATTGAATAAATGGATCTCTTTTGAGCTGATGACAGGATGCTATGGTTGAAGATACAGTTTTCCCATTGAAAATGTTTCCATTCTCTTCATGACTCACATACGATTTTTCAAACTCTTTAGTATTGGGTTGTTCAGAGTCAGATCAGAACTCAGCCCATTAATAGCTCAAGAGCTGGGGCAAATTGCTCAACTTCCTTTGCTAAGCTTCTAGTAGGAAATCCCAAAGTGGAGATATAATATCTACCCTACAGTATTTAATGTTATAATATTTAAGTAAAATAATACAGTTTATCATTCCATATTTCCTTGTGTCAGGCACAGTGCAGGGCTCTTTGTGCATAATAACTATTAAGCGTTTACATCAGCCCCACATTGATCATTGTTTTTGTTCTTTACAACTTTGAAAATGTGGTGATACCACAAACAAATGTGGAAAGATGGAAGATAGGATCACGAATTGTTTGGGGGGTTGGGAAGGAGCAAGGAACAGGCCACTCTGTAGAGCGTGGCTGACAGCAGTGTTTAATTGTGTAGGTACACTGTTGGGGTCAAGAAAGACTAAGTTATCTGCTTGTCTGTAAAGCTGCTGTGCGCCCTGTGGTCTCATGTATCTTTAGCTCCAAAGCTGAACATTACCCTGAGACCCCTTGTGATACTGAATGCCTTTTCCTGGGAATCGGCATGGGATGGGGAAAGGGATGGTAAGATTGAGGACATCCCACAGTTGGAGCTCTGAGCTCAGTGGGTTGGTGTGGCCACAAGCCTAAGCTGAGGGCCACGGCCTGCTGTGGAGCATTCTCACAGGCTGGGGCGGCTCTTCTGATCATCCTCCCAGACATGGGCCAGATGAGAATTCCCAGAAACCAAGACTCCTACAGATTTTTCTCTTTTTTGTTAAACTCGGGGTGACAGATGATAAAGGTTAGAAGCATTAATTTCAGAAATCAGTAGACAACACGTGAATCTTAGATTTTCGAGTTGGGTGACCCTCAACATATTTCTTAAGCTCTCTGAGCCTCCACTTCATCGTCTGCAATTGTTGTGACGTCAAAGGAGAAACTACAAGTAAGGCAGGTGTCACAATGATGCTCCGGAGATCCTAAGCACTTAGAAATTGCTGGTGCTGACAGTTTTAGTTTCTCCTCCCAAGTGAATGCAGGCCCAGGGATCTGGCCAGAGCTAAGGTACCGTGGCTGGGAGCCATCCACAGCGTTCATGGAGGAGGCCAATAGCCAGTCTTTGGGCGTAAAAGGAAATCACACCAAGCTCACCGTCTTAACTGATCTGGCAATCTGAAGGGGCCAGGCCCTGAAGGAGAATCCAGGTGTAAGCCGACAGAAGCCCCTAGGGGGTGCGGTGGGGGGGGGGGGGGGACAGAAGGGCCGGTGGCCTTTGGAGGATGGTTGCAGATGGTGAGGAACTAACACTGGGAGTTCAGCTGTGAGTGCAGCATTACCAGGGCACGGGTTACCTCTGCCAGGCTGCATGGAGGGAGGACCCTGCAGGCACAGGCATAAGTCTGGGGCTGAGCCCACTGGCTGTGGCAATAACTTAGGCACGTGATGCTTGTGGCTGGAGGAGAGGCAAGGCCCACCAGAGGAACTTGGGAAGGAACATACTTTGCCCTTGCTGCTCTTCATCTCTGACCTCACCTAGTGTTGGGCCATGGAAGGCTCTGTAGACTCAAGCAAGGTCAGGATTTAACTGTATTTTTATGACATTGTTTAGGGCATTGAGGGCATCCAGATGTTTTTTTGACATGCCTCTGTTTGCTAGAGTGTTTTGATATTATTTGAGGGTGCTTGTGTTTTTCTTTTTTCGAGGTAGACTGGCATATGTGTCTATTTCAAGCCCGTGAGACTGTGCCGATTTTTGTTTTAGGAGCAGCTACTTGAGTTTCACTGTTCTGTATGCTTTTGGCCTCATTTGGGAGTTTAAATTATTTCAGAATGGATAGAGACTGTAGGACAGAGAATCCCAAATCACAGGACAATTTGAAGTTCATTGACAAGGATAGTGAGAAAAGTATGCTTTGCAGAATATTTTACTCTGAGTTTCTCTAATGTAATTAGTTTTGAAGGGGAAAAAAACCCAACATTCAGCAGAAAGGCAGGGATAGAGGATCAATGTAATACAGTGGAGGATGAGGCTGAGGTATTCTGCATAATGGAAACTCGGAGGCACCACTGACTCCACGGAGGACAGGGCTGACTCCCTTTTGCTGTCTGTTCGTTTGGACACCCAGACAGTAATGGCAGGTTTGGATTCATTTTCTTCAGAAATATTTGAGAAACACTATCACCCAAACACTTGGAGACATAAAGTAGCAGGGAAGGGCCTCCATTCTGTGGTAAGCTGAATGTTTACCTGGGTTTCCTGCTTATTTTGTGTTGTCTTACATTGAGGCAACATCAGATTTTCTTCAGGCTCAGGGATAGACCCACGAAGGATGAGTTTTTTCCTCCCCCTAAGGTAACCTTGATACCATTAGGGGCAGTGTTGTGTTTTCCTTGGTGGAAAGAGAGATGGCATCTGTGTTTGTTTTTCTGCCTCTGCCTTCGGGGGAAGGGGAGAGGGAAGCTCAGCTTCCATGACTTTTCTCTCCTTGAAGGTCAGGTGCATTTGCTGCCTGTTGAAGCCTCTGTTTTCCTTTCGTATCCAGCCCTTTTCTGACTTACACTAGGCCCACAGTAGTTCTCCGTACTGGAGTGCCTTGCCTTCTCAGTGCTATTCATTCTTTCTAGCTTGAGTGCTGAATGCTTCCCAGAGGTCCTAGACGTTGGCAAGGGTCGCTGGCCACGTGTCTCTCATCAGTCAGCCTTAGTAGCCCCTGACCTGCTCCAGGAAGTTCTTTAGTACTAGGATAGATAGTACAGCCCATATCTTGAGATCAATCATCTTAATTATTGGTCTGAATGTATACTCCTCTACCTCCATTCAGATCATTTTTGTTACCTTTATGTTTTTGTGTGCCCTGATGCAATTCTTGATCCTAAATTTGGTCTTTAAGCATGAACCCATCCATGATTCTCTTGTCCACCCTAGAATTCAGGGCATCAACTCTCAAGCTCTTCACCTGAATAAATCCTTGCTTCTACCCAGCTTATACCTTTGAACATTAATCGCTTCTCTTCTACTTTAGTGAAAGTTTTTGTTGTATCTGCTCTGGAATGGAGACTCTGGTGGCCACCTGTCTTCTCATTTCCAGTCTCCGTGTTTTGCTCCCAAAGCTCTTCTTGACTGCTTTCATATGGTTCTCCAAGCCCTGTGCAAATTTTTCCCTCCTACACAAATTGTCCACGTGTGAGTCTTAACCTCTTCACCTTATGGCAAGCTTGTAGAGGACAGGAGTCTTCGTGATGCATAAGTTTCACAGGACATAGAATATTCTAAACCACTTTTAAAAACCTTTATTAAGGGGCGCCTGGGTGGCTCAGTGGGTTAAGCCTCTGCCTTCAGCCTAGGTCATGATCTCAGGGTCTTGGGATCGAGTCCCACATCAGGCTCTCTGCTCAGCAGGAAGCCTGCTTCCCTTCCTCTCTCTCTCTCTCTCTCTTTCTTTCTGCCTGCCTGTCTGCCTACTTATGATCTCTCTGTCAAATAAATAAATAAAATCTTTTAAATAAATAAAAAAAATAAAAACTAAAAACCTTTATTAGTTGTGTATTTTGTCATGATAATATTAATAATGAATGAGCCTTTAACAAGTATATTTAATGTTTTAAAGTACTTGCCTTTTTGGGGGAGTAGGTTTTGGTTTTGATAAAAGATAGTAGCTTCAATTTGTATGAAGTGTATCCTGAAATCCTGCTCAGTTTATACTTTTGCATGGAGTCTAGTATGAAACAGAGACTTGAAAAGGATAAGATGTTGATTTAAAAATGTTCTTTTCATATATAATCATTAGAGTTTGAAGAGGAAATCCTTATGAGGCATGTCAGATTATCGTTCAGAGTTCCTCTTTTGTTCCCCAATATTGCTTTGTGGCAGTAGCCTCTCCATCTCCACGTGCTTATAAAACACATTAATTCAGCAGCAAACTTCATATTATCAGACACAATTTAAAATGTGCTACAAGATCTTAAATTCACCATGCCAGCTCAGCATTCCTATTTCATGTCATCTTTAGTGTTTGAGTTTAGGGTACAGATTTATTGGACCAGAGAATGAGAAAATCCAAATTCTCTAGAACCTGTCCCTTACGTGGAATAGCTAACACAGACGGACATGTATTTCTGTTCAGTCCTGAATACTGAGAGTCTGCCTGCCTGCTCTCTCTCTTTACCTTTCTCACTCTCTGAGTATCAAGAGGGTAACCAATATTCTTTAATGGGAGAATTGAAGAAAACAAGATAATCCAGATACACTGGATATCTGTGATTGTTGGAGTAGATAAATTCACTGTTCTATTTCCAGTGTTAGAAAGCAACTGGACTATAATAGGCACTTGATTTGTTGAATGTATGACTAACTGAATAAATTTTGATATCCTTATGAAATTGACTCCCCTTGATTCAGGATATGGTTTTTGGGTGGGTCATTGTTTTGTTCTGCCTTTAGGAGGCCTCTGAGGTTCCCACCACACATTGTCAGTTACAATGATAATAATAAGACTAGATGTACCATCCAGCATGTGTATAATGCTTTTCATTTAATACAATTTAACAAGATGTCCATATACATGTTTCCATTTTATTTTCAGGACCAATCTGGGTGATAGAACAGGTACCAACAAATGGTGATCCTCCTTCCTTCTCCCACTCCTGAGCCATGTCCTTCTCATAGCAGGGGGTGACAGGTGTAATTCTTTGGCTAGCAAGGTGACTAAAAGCGGAAGGATAGGTTATATGCCAAAAGCCACACATCAAGTTTGTAACAAAGATCCAAATTACTTGTAGTCTGACATTTTTTCCCACTTCCAATGTATTATAGATTTCACTGACTTTACATTTCATTCGATAATTTCCTTGTCTCAGAAATTCAATGATGGATGTATATTTAAAAATTCTATGGAGTCAACATTGAATGAAATAAAGAAGTGCAATATATAATAGATAAGAAAATACTGTTCAGAGCCAAGCATTATCTTATTTTTATTGGTATTTTGAAACTATTTATTCATTTCCCTGGATAAAAGATGGTACGTGATTTGGAATATAAAGAATAAGATTTAAATGTGATTTATAAATCTATTTTCTGTTTTCATTCCTTTTATGAATCCTTAGGAATAGGTGAAGGTCTCCTTTCTAAACTCTGTTTTTTTTTTTTTTTTTAACTTGGTTTTTGGAGGGCTTATTTTTTGTTCATTTTATTACCCTTTCCAATAGCCAGCAGCATAATTAGTGTGCTGTGGTGTTGAGGGAGCAAATTATGAAAAAACAAGTAAGGATTTAGGATTGTTTACAGAAAGATTGTGTGAATCAGGATCTTTGTACATACCTATTAGCTATTGGGTGAATTTAATTTCATAATATAGGAGTCTGAAATTGTTCATGATAATAAAAGAAAGGAAAAACCCACCATTTAATGAAACTCTTAACTCTTAAGTTTCCTGTATCTTATAGGAAAGCCTATATTGGGGGAATAAAATGATAGATCTTATTTTGATTTTTGGCTAAGACTACTTGGCTTAAGTATGCTTTTGTAGAACTGGAGAATTCAGAAGCACGTGAGACATTACAAAAACAACCTGGATAGCTATTCTGATATTCTTGAATGTTTACTTAGTTGGTGAAACTCAGCATATACAAAATACTTTACTAAATTAGACCCATTTTCCAGCTGGGTCAGCGATCGGTCCTGTATGTTGCGGACTGAGTGAGGCATGGGGTTTCTATTTCATACAACTTTAGGTCGGTTTTGAACTTTAGGTCTGTAGGGTTTGTGTATTTTTCTGATCTGTCTTTAGTCCTCATGGAGAAAGGTGTTATATAAGCTAATATCAATGGAGATAATAATTGCCTTTATTTGTTTTGGAAATTTCTTCTAAATTATAAGGACTGTTACCTCTAGATCTAGTACTTGAGGATTTGGTATAAATGCTTGTCTTATCTCTAGATAACTTTCATGTATTTGGAATTATTTTTAAACTTGAAAGATATTTGACTAACCAAAGCTTGGTATCTGACTTTAGGGGACATGAAGGCCATTTTAAGTGACGATATGTAGTTGGAATAGGTCCTGAAAGGCCCCCTGTAGAATTGCTTTAGCTGAATAGTACTTTAACATGATGTCCTGGGTTCACACCAGGAAGAGGTGGAAGAGGAAGGTGCACATTTGTGTTTTGAGGATGTTGTTGAAGACATTGGCTACATATCACACACTGTGCCCCTTTCATGAAAACCTTATTAGTGCAATTTTTTCTTATACTGTAGTCCCAGGAAAATTTGTACAATTATCTTAGAAGCTAACCTGTTTTCCTCTTGCTTTGGTTTCTGGGAAATTTAGCACTAAATTTGTAACCTGTGTTTAATAACCAGTTGTATTTGGGATACATTTTGTACACTAACTTCATTATACTCCTTTATCTTTAATCTTCTTTTGACATTCTGTTAAATTTCAACACATTTGTTGAATGCCTTTTTATGCTAGGCACCATGCATGATGTGAGGGATACAGAGATAAAAACAGTCTTCAGCTCTGGTCCTGGGATCGAGACCCGCATTGGGCTCTCTGCTCAGCGGGGAGCCTGCTTCCTCCTCTCTCTCTGCCTGCCTCTCCTTCTACTTGTGATCTCTCTCTGTCAAATAAATAAAATCTTTAAAAACAAAACAAAACAAAAAACAACCTGACACAACCCTGACCTTATGGAGTTTATAGTTTTTTTGGGGGAAAAGAAACATTAACAAAATACTCATGGAAATAAATATAAAAGAGGGAATTATTATAAGTATAATGAGGGAACATTACATGCTATGAGACCCTATAATAGTTCTAATTTCTCCTTTCCTGTATATGTTATATCCACTATAGTAGCAGAGATATACACACATATATACATATGTACATATTTCTTCATAGTAAATTTTATACTTCCATTTTCTTATAAAACCTCTTGTTCAGTATGATCAAATGGCTGATTATTCTTCCATTACCACAGTGTATTTGCCCAGTACTTATCATTGGACATTTAATTTATTTACAGTTATTAACTATTATAAACAAAATGTTCTGATTTTCATTTTTTTGAAAGCCAAGATTTCCTAGTAGGTGATGTTTTAGCAAGAAAAAAGGTACAACCCACCCCTCACACTCGAGAAGTTTGGGTAGAATCCTGTTTAATTAGTCAAGAAAAGAAGATCTTAACTGATAGCAAGAGGAACAGGAACAAGGTATAGCTGAGCTATCTTTCTTTGGGTCTACCCCTGCCGGTTACTCTGTCAGCATGGGACCGCATTTTGCCTACTCCAGAAATTTCGATTCCTGCTATAGCTCTATGCTTTTGTACCTGGGGCTAGGCTACCATTTTGAAACACTAACAGTCTTTGTGCTTCCATTTAAGGAAATATTTACAGATGATGAGGTCTTTTGGTCCTTCGACTAAATGCAGCCCTCACCAAGATCATCTCTCTAAGCAGAGCGAGGGAGGGAAGAACAAAGCAATTAGTGTCCAGGAATGACTATTTCCAAACATCATGTTTGCTGCAGTCTTGATGTTCTGGAACATCCATTATCTCTACATTTACTGATGAGGCTGAATAGTTTATTACAGGCTTCTCAGTCAGTTGTTTTTCTTGATCAATTTCTTGGTTGTATCCTTTGTCAAGTTTTCTGTGGGTCAAGTTTATCATTGTACTATCACTGACTAGTAATAGCTTCTTTTATACCAAGAATATTTTTGCATATGTTGAAAACACTTAATTCTGTTTGTCTTTGCTTTTTAATTGCCTTGTGATATTTTTAGCACAGTGATTAAGAGCACAGGCTTTGAGACACATCTTTGCCTCAGATCCTGTTCAGTGACATATTATCTGTGTACTTTAGTCAGGTTGCTTGTACATATTCTTGTGATTATCCCTGTTGTTCTTTTCATCTCGAAAAAGAGGAGATGTAAGGAATACATTGAATAATGCACATTTGCTATAGAAACTGGAAAACACAGATAACTTTAAAATGGAAAAAAAACCCTTGCATAATGCCTTTACCTATTGTTCTCATTTTCATATATGTAAGCAAGTAGTTATGTATATTATGTTAATCACAGTTATGGATATAGTATGGTAGCAACTTATTCTTCTATAATATATTGCAAATATATTATATGGCTAATATATATGTTCTTTTTCATTTCTGAGTGTTGTATTCTATGGCATAGGTGTATTATAATATGTTTCCTTATCTTTTAATTAAATCAATTCCAATTTTTAATTATTAAAAATGTTGTAATAAACCCTTCGTGATTATTTCTAATAAGTAGAATTTTATGTCAGAGGATTAGTAAATCTTTCAGGTTAAATTTCGGATATTTCTGTAGCTTGATCCACACTAGGTATTATTTGTTTTATCTCTTATTTAAATTTGCATTGCTTTTTGTTACCAGTAACTTAATCGTGTTTTATGTGTTTATTGACTGTTTCATTTCTTCTTTCTTAGTAAGTCGCTCTGTTGATTTCTTTGCTAATTTTTCAGTTGGGGTCTCCATTTTTTTCTTACAGATTTTTCAAGAACATTTATATATTGCAAGGACATTAATCCTTTATCATACACATCATGGATATTTTCCTACTTTCTGGGGTTTTTATTTGTTTGAGTTTTTTTTAGTTTCTAATTCAAGGAAAATTTGGGGTTTTTAAAAATAAATCCATTCAACTTTATTTTTTACATTTAAAGATTATGTAGCCATCAATATTTCCTTCAAGTGTTCAGGTTTCTATCTAAATTTTATATTCAGATGTAGAAATAAGGTGTATGAGGACAGAAGTTCTGTCCATCTTATTCCTCATTGCTGGCTGTGTTCATGGCACATCATAGGTATGTCATACATATTTGTCAAAGAAATAATATCAATCTTTAAGCTTTATATCCTTATAAAAATAGGTGATAGTAATGTAATTTCCTTAACCTTTTCAAAAACCTGGGAATGCATTTTCTGAAATATATTTATACTTTTTATTTTTTCTTTGTCTAGAACATTCTTCCTTTCACCTGCTGAATTCCTGATTATCTTTAGATCTCAATGCAAGCATTGTTTCTGTAGGAAAGCCTTCTTTGATAATCTGTTCACAAGGTCACTTTCCAAGTTGTAAGTTTTCCTAACACTGTCTTTGACACACCTGTAATTTCATAGTTGTTTATGGAATTACTTAGATATTTATTTTCCCCATCAGCACCAACCAACAAAAACTATGTTTCTGCTCATCGTTGTATCCCACTGCCTAGCACATATTATGTGTTTAACAAGTTTTTCATTTTTTGAGCAGATAAGTAAATGAACAGACTGTCACAAAAATCACATAGCACGTCTGTGCACATGTTTGGTCCCCTGCAAGACTTTATCTTCTCTATTATTGATCTTTCTGTTTGTCTTGTTGTCAGTCCCATACAGATTTAATAATGTACCTTTAAAAAACATTGTAGTATCTCTTAGATTATGATGACTTCCTACATACTCCCTATAATAATTTGTCTACGTTTTCACATTTTCCTAATTATCCTCACTCATTTATTCCCCTAGTTGAATTTTATAATGATTTCTCTTTTTTTCTTAAGATTTTATTTATTTATTTGACAGAGAGAGCACAAGTAGGCAGAGCAGCAGGCGGGGGGTGGGGAGGGTGGGGGAGAAGCAGGCTCCCCACTGAGCAGAGAGTCCGATGTGGAACTCGATCCCAGGATCCCGAGATCATGACTTGAGCTAAAGGCAGAGGCTTTAACCAACTGAGCCATCCAGGGGCCCCTATAATGATTTCTCAAGTTTAAAAAAAAAAAGAACAAAAACAACGGTGTGTGTGTTGCTGTGTTAACATGTGTTGGTTTGGGGGAAATGATCAGTTAACCCGAGAGACTGTGTATTTATAATAAAATATGCAAACTTCATATTCAGCAGTTAGCTTTTATGTACTTGAATACGCTTGATTTTCCTCTGTTAATCTTTAAATTTTATTCATATAGAACCTGAACATTTCATGCTAGGATTTTTCTTAGACATCTTTGTGCAGGAGAGAGTAAGCTTGGTAAGTTTAGGTTTGCTATCTTTAAAATAAGGGTCTGCTTACAGGATTGTCACTTGGCTGGCACTCTGGGAACTTCTGCTTTGAAATGTCTCCTCTTGTGCCAAGTAGTAAGGTCATTTGGTGTGCCAAGGGGACTAAATTTCATCGTGCCAGCCTAGCTAGACTTTTTTTGTTTTTTGTTTTTTAAACCATGTGATTTATGGTGAGCATCTGCTTTCCTTCTGGAAGGTTTTTTTGTTTTTTTTTTTTTAAATAAAAATATAATATATTTTTTATCCCCAGTGGTACAGGTCTGTGAATCGCCAGGTTTACACACTTCACAGCACTCACCATTCCTTCTGGGAGCTTTTCATGATTGTGGCTGATCATGCTGGTGATCATAATGGTGGGTCATGATGGTGGCCTGTGTGACCAACCTGTGAAAAAACTTGTACTTTGAATCTCAAGGAATGTTGCTGGGTAAAAACACTACCCATGTGTTCCTGCACTTCACTGCTGGAGAACGTTTGGAGCTTTAGAGATACATTTTTCCAGATATCATCTGATGTGTCGTGTCTTCTTACTAGTTTCATTAGTTTGCATTTCTTCTTCTGGTTTTTCCCGGTTGTCCCAATAATGTCATCTCCAAATGATAATTCTTGTGTTTTGTTTTTGTTTTGTTTTACAATATCTCTCACATTTATTTTTGTCCTATTACGTTGATCAGATCTTCCACAACAATGCTGAATAATTTGACTTCAGCAAACTTTCTTCACATGGCAAGTTCTGTGTACCTCTAGTGTATAGCCTTTGGCTTATGAGCGTTTGGGAAAGAAGATGCTTGCAAAGGACATGCTAGAACTTCAAACACTTTCTATGCCCTTGCTAGAAGTTGTAGCTTTATCCCTGTAGGCCATAGGAGCCAGCAGAAGTCTTAAAGGGAGGGAGTGACCTATTTTTATTTTTTGAAGGGAATTCTGGAAATAGTATGGGAGATGGCTTTAAGTAGGGAAAGAAAGAAGATGGAATGATTAAGAAGGCCTTTGTAACAATTTACTTGAGAGAAACTGAGGGATTGAATTAGGTACTAAGGAAAAAAGAATGGAACCCGAATTTTTGAGGAGGTATTTTTAAAGTTGAAACAATAGAAATTCATTATGGTTTCAGGAAAGGAGAAATCAGAACAGAAAAGGCGTTAAGGGAAGATGACTATGTAGAAGCTATGAGGGAGAGGGAAAAATTCGTTGCACCTCTCAAGTTTCCAGGCTAGAAGATAGAGTGAATGTCAGTGGTCAGAGTCCAGTGTATTAGAATTTGGTCAGAGTCCAGTGTATTAGGAAGGGTGTGGAGCTGAGTTTTGGATACCTGTGGAGCCCCTGGGAATGCAGACCCCGAGAATGGAGAAGGGGCCCAGGCTAAGGGGAGGCACATGGTCCTCAGCACAGTCTAACACAAAGCCAGATGAGAAGAGGCAAAAATCTAAGGAGAATGTGTCAAATTAAAAGGAGGTGTAAGAGCAGGAGCATACTTTGCCTTTTAAGTATTTGGTTGTTAATTGTATTACTAATGGGCCCTATATGAAGCTAAAGAAATGGGAACATTTTCCTGAGAAAGCTACCAGATTCCATTCAAGTTCTCACAAGTAAACTGTCATATATCAAAACAGGTTCCTTAAATGGAATCCTCTGAGGAGAGCTGTGTGACTGAGCAAGTGAGCTAACCTATATTTGACCCTCAGTTCTCATCTATAGATAACCCAGTCCCATATGGTCTTGCTGTGTTCGCTCTTGCTTCATTACAAGGAATGCTCTCTCTAGTGGTCACAGAGATTTTTCTAGTCAACGAAATGTGGTATTAACCCCTGTGTAAGATTTCACCTCTTTCTTTGGTCCCTGCCAACCTCTGCTACCTCATCTCTTTCATCTCTCTTTTTCACTCACTGTGCTCTGGCTAAGGGATCCTTCTTTCCGTTCAGGCCTTGGGATCTCTGCTTATGATAGGTACTTAATATGAATGAGTGACTCTGGCTTCTAGGTTTGTTGTGAGAAGTTAATGTGAAAAAATATATGAAGAGCCTGTTAATGTGCCTGGTGCATTACAAGTGTTCAATAAATACCACTTTTGGTCATTTTTGTCATTTTTGTTCTTGTGTTACCCACCTGTAACTCTAATAGTTCTCTACTCCGATCTCTCTTTCCAACTCTTCCCATCCAGCCAACTTACTATCTTTGGTTTTTGCCTCCCCACAGGCTGTAGTCCATGTGTGCTGCTACCTCTCTTCATTTGGCACTTGATATGATTTCATCTAATTCCTTAGACTTTTTGCATACATGTATTCTCCTGGGCAACCCTGTTTCTTATCAAGCATCTGTGGATTTCTGGTCAAAAGGACACAGAGCATATAACTGCCTTCCTGTGTAAAATTCTCAGGAGAATGGGAATCCTCCAGGGACTAGGTCCCAAGACTACGAAGGGATTCTTAAAACACATAAGGCACTGTTCTGATTACATCATTATTTTGTGGATTTGGAATCAGCAGCTTGTAAATGGTAGCCAGTGCTTATTGAACACTAACTCTGGGCCAGGCAAAGTCCTAAGCGCTTTACTTACGTTATCTTGATTTATGGATTTATTTTATGAGTATTCCTGTCATACTTACTAACAGGCCCAAGGTCATGCTGATAGTGACTTACAAGTTAGCATTTAAGCCCAGGTGGTCTAATTTCAGATTCCTGCCCTCAGCTATACTTTTGTAGCAGTTCCTTGATCACAGAGTTAACTCTTACTCTTTAGTGTTTAATTTTAAATTTAGAAAATAATATACAGTTATAGGTTTTTTTTTTTTGTTTTTTTTTTTTTAATCTTAAATTCCAGTAGCTCCTCCCTACCATTTTGAGTCTCATTTCACTTATGGCAACTACTATTAACAATATTTTCAGGATTGGTTTTTCTTTCTTGTCTTTTTCTTTTCTTTTCTTTTCTTAAACTCCTTAGTGTGATTCTCCTCCCAGCTTTTTGTTTCCAAAAACTTAGCTTATTCCTAGTTGGCTCATGAAAGTAACTGATGGCGGGTGTTCCACCTCTGCCACAGGCAAGCTTATAAAATTAGTTAAATTCGGGGCACCTGGGTGGCTCAGTGGGTCAATCTTCTGCCTTCGGCTCAGGTCATGATCTCAGGGTCCTGGGATCGAGCCCCACATCAGGCTCTCTGCTCAGAGGGAAGCCTGCTTCCTCCTCTCTCTGTGCCTGCCTCTTTACCTACTTGTGATCTCTCTGTCAAATAAATAAATAAAATTTAAAAAAAATTAGTTAAATTCTTACTTGTTTGGGATCCATTTACATTTCTAAAGAAGACCTACTTTTCGTTTACAGTGCCAGGCTGATGAATTCTTCAAGTTCCCAGGACTCTGTAAACTGTTACTTGACAATCCATGTGTGACTCTATCACCTTGGTGTTGAGAGAAAAATGAGCAACAGGCCTTCCTGGCTAAGGAAATGGGGTTTGATGTTCTTTCAATGCATGGCTTTATGGACTCAATATTCTCATGAAGAGAGTTTTGCTTTTAGAACCTTATCTTTTCTGTACTTGTCTATTCATGAAGAGCTATAATTTTTAATCAGGGACACAAAAATACCACGATGGAAATGGCCATGGTTTTCAGCATGCAGAAGAACATTTTCCTAAAAAGTGAGGTCACCAGAAGCATGGAGCTGAGAAATCCCAGATGGCACTAATATTTGATTTCATTTTTAGCACGCTCATATTCAGCAGATGGATTGGAAGGCTGACCTCTCTGACACTTCCGCATCACTGCCTGCTACTCCAATTGCCTTTGCGCATGTTTTTTCATAACACTTCTCCTGGTCCCTCGGAGATTGATGCCTGGTCGCCCGCCTGCGCTAGGCTTCATTACACCAAGGCTACGTGTGGTTGAGAGTTGCCGTATTCTATAAAAGGGGAGAAATCCTAGCTCATCAGTGTCTCAGACTTTTCACACACTCTCAAATTGCTTGTAACGTGTTGGAGAGCATCATCTTAGATTTCCTGATATACCTCCGATTTAGATCTGTTTTTTAGTCTTTTTCTAATTTTTCTGCTTTCTTCTGTGACATAGATAAATTTATGATTACTATTTAAAAAAAAAACTTCTCTGAACATGGTTAATTGACTGTTTCCAACAATCTAATTATATTAAGGTGAATATTGTTGAATTCCTCTTTGCACAGAAGCTTCGGGGGCAAAGAGAATGAACCTGGGTTGGAGGGCCAAGCTCTGCCATTTCTTTCACTTTAGTATTGTCCTCAGTTTCCTTGTTTGTAAATTACTGATATCATTAGTTCTATGTCATTAGGATTGGTGTGAAGGTTAAGCAGACTAACAAACATCATGTGATCCTCACAGCATTGGCACAAAGTTAGTTTGGTTGTGTCATTTTTTTTTTTTTTTAAATCTTACGTTCATTATGGTAGTTTGTGGTATGCCTCACAGATTCTTTTGCATATGCAGCTAATAAAAATAAAATCTAGGGCACCTGGGTGGCTCAGTGGGTTAAGCCTCTGCCTTCAGCTCAGGTCATGATCTCAGGGTCCTGGGATTGAGCCCCATCTCAGGCTCTCTGCTCAGTGGGGAGTCCCCTCCCCCCTCAACCCCACCTGCCTCTCTGCCTACTTGTGATCTCTCTGTCAAAAAAAAAAAAAAATCTAAAATACAGTTTTGTTGATTTTTATTTGGATTACAAGGAAGGCAAATTGTTAAGGAGGAAGTTTTTGATAATCAGACTGATGTTTTGTTTCAAAACTTTTTACAAAATTACTTTATTCACTTTACAGATGATTACATCATCCACATACCTATTTAGAGATGGCTTCTGTGGGGTTGAAGCACCCTTTTTCCCTCCTGCCCGCCCTCTCTCTCTAGTTTATATTTCAGTGACATGGCTGGGGAAGCTATCACACAGCATGAATATCCAGCAGGTTTTTGTGTTTGTCCTGGCAGGTTGACCTCTGTGGCCATTCTGTAGAGTTCTCTGGGAACCCTCCATTCTGAGGAGGATTAGTTTGCTTAAATCCTTACATGTTGCTGCTATGCACGCAACCAGATTTTGGTGCATATTTTAATGCAAAGCCTACTTTTGGCTTAGAAAACTGCATATTTAATAACCTTTTTGTTTGAATCAGATCTCTACCCCATGTAATGTTGATGAATTTAGGTTTTAGAGGACTAGACTGCTATTTTGTTATGAAACTTTCTTTAGGAAGTTACTTTTTTTTTCCCTTTTTATAGATCGAACATAAGGCCAGACTACGCAGACTCCAATTTCCATGAGTTCAAGATGCACACCTTCAATCGGGTTACATCCTGCAAAGTCTGCCAGATGCTCCTGAGGTAAGCTTGCTTGGTCCTGGTTTTCACTTTAAATGAGCTGCTATAATTGCTCAGTGTCTCAGACTTTTCTAATATCCCAGCCAAAATGTTCTGAAGTGGGGAAATGGCCTTGATGGTTTTGAGCCAACAGATCTTTCCTTAGCCTCCTACCTGGATGCTTCCTTCTGAACCCCAGAAGACCCTCTCCCTTGCTGAGAAGACTTTGTCAAGCTCCGTGTTCCCTTGTTTTTCTTTTTTTGTGCTCATGGTTTCATAGAGGCAGCGTTTAGCACCTTTTAACATATCACTCTCTAATTTTACCTTTCAGAGGAACATTTTATCAAGGCTATTTATGTTTTAAGTGTGGCGCGAGAGCACACAAAGAATGCTTGGGAAGAGTAGACAATTGTGGCAGAGTTAATTCTGCTGGTAAGTCATGTTTATTGTTGTGATTTTCCTTTTAATTAGGATATAAAACTTGATAAACATCATTAAGACCTAATTTACTCTTAATAATGTGTTTATGGTGACAGATCTGCTTTTGAAACTATCATTTATAAGGACAATTAAAAAAATGTTTTAAATTCCTGTGACTTTTATACGTACCTGGGAGGCAGAAGCCCTTTGGGGGTGGGGAGCCTTGGAAGATTTTAGGCCACCCATTTTATTCAGCCTGACCCCTGAGTCTCACTAGTGCTGTAAAAATATAGCCAAAGCACACAAATGGAGAAACAAAAACAAAACCGGAAAAAAAAATTTTTTTTTCACTTCTTTCTTTAGTCCTTAAATTTCTCCCTTGTTCTCTTAAATATTCAGCTCAGAAATGGTAATGATGCCAGAAGTAAACATCACACAGACTAATTCATGAATTAATGAATTGAATACATTGTCATTTTGCAGCATTTAACAGAGAGCATGTATCCTTTGGATTTTATGTAAATATTTTCCCCTTGGTTTTTAATAGTAATGCTCCATGATTGTTACATGAGCCAGTTGCTAAGACTGTTGGCAATTATGCATTCAGTAGCCTTTTGCCTCTCTCTGCTCCTCTTGGGCTCTCTTCCTTCTCTTTCTTTTCTGGCCTCTTTATACTTTCTCTTTCTTCTTCCTTCTCTTTGTCCTTTTCCCCTGAGTTTCTCTTGTGTTTTATCAATAAGACCTTTCAAAATCAGTAAAACTTTTTGAACAGAAGAAAGAGATCTTTAACAGCTTGAGTTCAAAAGGTAGCTATGTCAACCTTTGATTTTCCCAAAGGAAAAGGTGGACATTGAATTATTTTGGATAATATGAAGAAGAGTGAAACAGAATAATAGCTCATTTCAGAGCTGAGTTCAGAAAATGGGCAGTTGTAGAAAAGTTGTTAATCCCATTAGAGGACTGGGATCACAGCTCATTCCTCTCACTCTGCTCCTCTGGTGGATGGTTTTTAAGATTCCCATGAGCCATGAGCTCTCCATACCAGGCACGGGCAGCTGCAAGGAGGAGCATCCCGCGCTGGTTGAGCACCTGCACTGGGCTGTCTGCCAGGCCTGTCCTGCACAAACTCATTCAGTCCTTGGGACAATGCTTCCCATTTTCTGATGGGAGTCAGTGTTCATGCAATTGACTTCAAGTCTGCTAAGACAAGGAGACAAGATCAGCCACCCATTAAGGTTTCTGAAGGTCAGATAGAGTTGACAAAGTTATGAAGTAGAAATGTTATATGTTATTATTATTGTTCTTCCATTGTCCACTTGCTACATCTTATCACTTAAATTTTTGTTGTTCTGTCTTTATTTGCCCCATCCTTTAATCTCTTTGAGGACAATTAACATATTAGGTGTTGGTGGTAGGCTAATGTGTTTTTATAAAGCAACCCCTGCCCCCTCACCCCCCGCTGCAAGCCCTGTCTTAGGAGTTTCAGTCTGTGAGGAATGGGAAGTGATCTCATAGTTGGCATGGTTCTTGTCTTCTACTGGAAGAGTGTAGGAGAGTAGTTGAGAGTCAAGCAGAAATGGTGGAAAATCTCCTCTTGCCCTTTGCTAGCTATGCAAGCTTAGGGGTGTTACTTAAGCATTCTGAGGTTTTGTGTATTCTTCTATAAAAAGGAAATAAGAGGATTATCTTGGGGGTCAAATGAAGCAATGTTGATGCTTAGCACAATGTCTGGGTACAATAAAAATTCAGTGTTTCAATCCAGGATGTTATGATGAGAAGTCTGTTTTTATTTTTTGGAGTTTTTTGTTTTGTTTTTGTTTGTTTTGTTTTTGTTTCTTTAAAGGCATGGGTTTAATCTGTATTTTTGCTGTGTTTTTATGATGTGGAGCGAGCGTGAATTGAAGAAATAGCTCTGAACTTTGAAGTGATATAAGTGAATGATGCTAAAGGACTAAATTTTTAATTTTTGCTTGGAAAAAAAGATCAATAGGAAACAGTTGAGAATTCCTGATCAAGCAGATTAAAAAAAAAAAAAATGCATTCCCTGTCTAAGTCATTATTCCAGTATCCTCTGGCCTTCTGTGAGTAATGCTGGGCTGGGAGACTGTGTGTGATGGCAGGAAAGTCCACAAGGTCTAGAGTCTTGGTCTGGTTGGAATCCCTCTCAATGCTTACGCACTGGGTGACTTTGAAAACCGTTATTTCACCTTCGTAAGTCTTAATTTTTTCCCTTCTAAAACCAGGATAATAAAGACACCTAGTCTTTAAGTTTATATTCTTTTCAAATAAATACAAAGTACCAGGTACTGTTCTAAGTATATTACTGCTGTCAACTCACTTAGTCCTGTGTGAATCTTTTAAAGCTGGAATTATTGCTATTCTTGTCTTAATATGAGAAACCAAGGCATGGAGAAATAAGTAACTTGCCTTAGTCGCTTGAGCAATAGAGCAAAGATGCAAATCCAGGCAGTCCAACTCCTGAGCTTGTTCTGAAGCCCCCTGAGTTCTGCTCAGCTGTTTTCTCTGAGAAAGAGAGTTTCTACATTTTTTTATGCAAAAATACTTCTAAATTCAATTAAATTAGTAACTACCAAATATATTTAGGTTTCAGTGCTTTGAAGTGCTGTGAGAAATTCAGGCCTCCCTGAGACTATGCTTGCATTTTTTCCCCATCAGGCGTCTCAGAGCTAGAAGATTAAGACACCTTCAGTTCTAGAATCTCTTAAGATGAGGAAACTGAGTTATAAAAGTAAGAAAAGGCCATTATGCCCTGCAGGTTATAGATAATGCCTGCTTATACAAATATCATTTTTTATTTTTATTTTTATTTTTTTTCTTTAAAGTTTTTATTTATTTGTCAGAGAGAGAGAGAGAGCGCGAGCGAGCACAGGCAGACAGAATGGCAGGCAGAGGCAGAGGGAGAAGCAGGCTCCCTGCCGGACAAGGAGCCCCATGTGGGACTCGATCCCAGGACGCTGGGATCATGACCTGAGCCGAAGGCAGCTGCTTAACCAACTGAGCCACCCAGGCGTCCCCAAATATCATTTTTTAAAAAGATTTGTTTATTTATTAGAGAGAGAGAGAGAGATCACAAGTAGGCAGAGAGGCAGACAGAGAGCCTGATGCAGGGCTCGATCCCAGGACCCTGAGATGATGACCTGAGCTGAAGGCAGAGGCTTTAACCCACTGAGCCACCCAGGCGCCCCACAGATAATATCATTTATTAAAAGGTAGTATAATTCTCTAAACTCTGTTATAGAATTCACTATAAAGCAGGAAAAAAAATGTAAGTCGTAAGTCTCTGGCTAAATTTACTTTTTGGAGTTTTAAACATAATTCTCTTTCTCTCTTGATTTTCTGCCTTGCACCCAATGTTGTCCTCCATTCTTGTGTTTTATGCATCTGTGTCTCACTCTCTTTCTGTCTTTTCCTGCCCAAGATTTTAAGAGACTGATGGTATTGAATGCTCATAGTCTGTTAATTAGCGGTATGAAGTGGTAAGAACCTGTCAGGAGGCTTCTCTCTTTTGCCTCCAGATGAGGATTTGATGGGCAGCCCTTCAGAGTAAAAGGCCTTGCTTATCCTGATGAAGAGGAGTCAGTTATAGCATCAGCAGCTGGGGGTTCTGGGGGTAAACTTCTCCTTTCATCCATCCACTCACAGGTAAGACCTGGAGAGCCCAGCATCAGTGACAGCATCTGTCTGGTCCCCCACAGTTCTAGAAAATTCTATTGTGCATTCTTTCTGTTCCTTTTGTTTCAACTCAGTTGGCTCCTGGAGTGTCCCCCCAAAGACCCCTTGTAATACAATGTGGGGACTCAAATTAGAGTGTGTTTTTTAAATATTCGAACAGAGGCAGTGGACACCATTGCTGTCTACCCAGACACAGGGACCTGATAAGGCTGGCCTTCCAGGGTGTTGGGCCCTGGGAAGAGGCAGGGGTTGGGCAGATTTTTCCTCTTCTCCCTTTTTTTTTTTTAACTCCCTTAAAGAAATTGGATTAAGTGTTTGTTTGTTTTCCAGTGATGGATTGTCCTAAAACAAAACAAAACAAACACTCCTAAACAGATGCCCTCTAAAAGTTAGAAGTTTTGACATCCTGTCTTTGAACTACCCCCTTCCCGCGCTGCAGTGGGTAGTAAGTGTGGGTAGAGTGTGAGTTTGAACTTGATGGGTTTGATGTGAGTGTGGTAGAACAGGCAGTTTTGCTAACATGGGCAAGCTAGGCCTTATGAGTATTTCCCAGCCCGCAGAGAACCAACATTGGCTGAAGTTTTCTACAGTCCAGGAGCTGGATACAGCAAGAACTGCTTGCACTAGTTGAGAGTGTAATTTCCTTGACTGGTTTGACATTGGGGGAAGTATGGATGTAGGAGGAGGGCAGGAGGAAGGGCAAGATGCTTCAAGGGCTGGAGACATAGGTCACTCGGATAGGGTTCTTTCTGGAGGAGAGTGTGACATCATTTCAGGAGAACTTGACTATTTAAACAGCTAATTTTAAATAAATGAATAGTATTGATTTAATATCAATAGGTGACTTGAGATTGACCTCAACTTTACAGAGCTCTGTAACTCTTTTGCTTATTATAGTCTAACTATATTATCAGGAAGTGAAGAGAGATACTGATCAGCTCAGAGTGAGTCGGGGAGTCTACTTGAGGCCCAGAAGGCTGTGTCTAGTAGAAATGGTTACATTATAAACATTGGGTAGTTGGGGTAGAGGCAGTTCCAGAAAGTGGAGCATGCCATTTTCACTCAATATTGGTCCAGGCAGAGAAGAGGGAGTAGTTGAACAAAATGACACAGTAACTGAGGGGCTAAATGAAGGTGAGAGAACCTTCCATTCTACCTTCTAACTGCCAAGTGTGCTGGTCATCACATTCCAGACCTCACCTAACTTGACCTTTCTCTTTTATTTGGCACTGTTAACCATTCTCCTTGACGCACTCCTTCACATCCTGTCACATCCCCCATATCATCCTCTGGATATCCGATTCCCTGGCATTAGCTATAACCAACATCCAGGTAGATAAGTCACCAGTTCCACATAAGGTTTTTCTCCTGAACTTTGGATTCAAAATGTCTATATTCTTCTCACATTTCCCTTCCCAGGTGCCCTGCAGTGACTTCAAATTTCAAACCAACCTCATTAGTCACTAACACAAACTTTCTCCACCTACTCCTTGTCTTAAAGGTCCAACATCCATACACTCACCTGAGCCTAGGTGTCAGCCTTGGTTTACCCACCTCTCTCATCTTCATTCACTTACCAGTTCTTTCTTCTCCTCCTAAGGCTCTCTAGAATCCACTGATATGATACTGTTATAGTTAAAAAAAAAAAATTTCCGTGTCACTTGTTTGGACAACTACAAAAGTTTCTTAACTCTTGCTGTTAATTATACTCTTTCTATATGATTTCCAACATGATCTCTATTAAAAATCAGTTCTGATTGTGTGATTCTACTGCTCCATTCCTTGCAGTATAATGCCCAAACTTCAGTTGCACTGGAGCCTCTCACTGATCGGAACCATATTTAACTGATGCTCTGACCTCTGGGAAACCCTGGTAGATGGATAAGTGAGTAGACAGACTGACAAACAGATGGAGAGATTAATGATAGAAGTGTAGCACCAGGGTTTCTGGGCCCTGAGGATCACTGTAGTATTAGAACCAGAAGCAGGAGGCTGTGGGAGATTGGACAGGTTTTGATTCTGCCCTTGTAGAGACCAGAGTCCGACTGGATGTAGGATAAGTGAAATAAAAACCTTATCTAAATCCCTGGCTGGTACTTTAAGAATGAAAGATGGAAAGTTGGCAGACCCTTTGCATTCCTTTCTGATACTTATGTAAGGGAAGTCTCTTGCCCTGAGCATCAGCCATCAGGCCTTTGACAGGGGAACCTAGGTGAAGCTATGAGGTACCAAGAAAGAGAACTAGCTCGTAAAATGCCTGGTGACAAAAATACGCCAGTTTCTGGGGAAGTATACTCCCTGATCCAGTCAATTCCATTTTTAGAATTCTTGCTTGGCTCTTACTATTTCCTCCCCTTGAAACAGTCTCCCTTTTCTCCTGACAGTTCCAAAATCTATTCTTCCTTTACTTCCTCTCCAAACCCTTTGCCAATCCCTTTCTCTCACCTTGGCCACCCAACAGTCATGTGACTTAAATTGTTTGCTAATTAGTTAGTGTATAGATTTTATATATTTGCCAATGTTGGTAACGAAAACACCCCTGAAAGCCTCCCGATCCCATTGGCTTTAATTCGTAAACATTTATTTTTCACACATGAACTATTGACTGTGGATTCCAAGGGAGCTTCCTTCTAAGTAATGGCTTAGGGATCCAAGCTGGTTCTTGGATCTTCTGATGATGTAGAATCAACACATGGCTTCCTGGGTAGCTGTTCTTAAAACCCCTAGACTGAAGTGATAGCACTTTTTTTTTTTTTTTTTTTTAAATCACAGTGTATTGGTTAATACTACTTAAATGGCCTCAACTTAATTACAAGGGGGAAGTGGGCAATGTAGTGGGGTGCATGACGTGTTTGGTAGGCATGACCGTCTCTGCCACTCTTCATTGCCTCTGGGGGACTATATGCTCCTTCACTGTAGGTAATGTGTTTCTCATTTTTTGTATTCATCCCTTATCCAAAGTGAGGGTACTTAACCTCAAATCATTACTCCATTTTCCCAAAGTAGGTATATCTTAGCCAAACACTGTCTTTAATGGTGCTGGATGTGGTTAGATACCAACGAGTAAGCATATGAAATAGCTCTTGGGCGTTTCTTCTTGTGGAAGTTAAGCCTGTGGATGTTGTCTTCCCTGAATTTGGAAACCTTTTATATTTCATGCTCTATCTCCCTTAAATTTACCTAGTCTTCATTCATCCTCAAAATAATAATTACTTGGCAAAAATGCAGTGCATTTGTGAATGAAGGAAGTAATTCATTCATATTAATATTTGACTATGACAGATTATTAACTCAAATGCTTTTGAAGTATGAAGAAAAGGTGCTTTAAGTTTTTTTTTTTTTAAGACAAACTATGCAACCTGGAAACAAATTTGAAGGTTGGATGATTAGTTTATGTCTTAACACTTTAGAATTTGCATGGATATAAAGGGCGGGCCATTTCACTCTCTAATTTTCACTGAACTTGAGTTGACTCCTCCACGTTCACCATGGCAACTTCAATGATCAGCACGTACATGGGCTCTGAAGTATGCTGCCAAAACTTTCCAACCTTAATAATGAATAGGTATGAACTCCATTATATAAGCCTCTCTCAACAAGTCACTGCAAAGCTCATGTAATTCTAGAGAGGTACTGCTTTCTCATAGCACACCACTGTGAAGGTCTAATCCGAAACTGTAATCTTATGGGGACATTTGTGTTTTCCCCTGCTAAAACCCTGTTGGTTCCCTTCTTACCTTGACATTGAGCAATATCACTTGCTTTGCATGCTCTCAGTTTAAACAAAGAAAGTAGCACTGGAAGGCAAATATTGCTAGAGCAGACAACTTTGGTTTAATGCATCTTTTCCTTTAGTAGGAATGCAAGCCTCAGCTGCTCTAATACTTAACCGAAGCAGGTCCCCGTTTGAGTCTCTGTTTAATCGCTCTTTTATCTAGGCCAGCTGCTGCTCCTGCTGCTGCTATAGCTGTTCCTAATTGGAAGCGAGTTGCCTTGGTATCCTATCAGTTTAAACCGGCAAGATTGCTACCTAGAACCTGCACCCCAAACAGGCATCAGAAATAGCTCCTTTATAAATAGTATTGCAGTGTTTTATCAAAAGAGATAAGCTTTTATTATATAATTTTATTTCAGTCTTGTACCGCTAGGTATTTTATCAGATTATTTTTACACGAACTGAGGCTTGATCATTGATTTCGTAATGAAAAAATGACTTTGGTTTTACTTCATATTACTTAAAGCCTTTCCCATAAATTAGTCCTCTTTTTTAACTTACTGAGAAAATTTCATACTCAAGGATAGTTATTATTCCTTCCACTTAACTATTTAGATAAGTTTAATGATCTATTGATGATTATTAAAGTGAACTGGAAAATATTATGCAGTTATATTTCCATTAGAGCTACTGAGAAGACTCGAAATCAAAGCCTCTTTCCAAGTATCATTTTTTTTTTTCAAAATAAGATTGCTGTAGATCCAGTTGATGAACACATTTGTATAAGTTCAAAATTTAATCAGTGCAACTGTCTTTTAATGTTTTACAAAAATATCACATTAGCCATGATGACAAGGCACCTTCAAAAGCTATAGTGGTTATTACTTTTCTGTGGCCCCTTTTGAGAGAAACAGTTTTACTGGACATTGATTTGTTTAGTTTTAACAAATAGAACTTCAGATAAGGGACAAAGCAAACTGTGCAATCATGTATGCACTGAGAGCCACTTGTATTGGCAAAACAAATATAATAGGACTGAATTTTTTGTTTAAACAAATGAATTGTATTAAGTGAATCTAAAGCCTCAGTGAAAAACATTTCTTTTACACAAATATGCGCATTGAACCCTGTGCTGGCATTGAAGATGGAGTTGAGCAAAGCCTCCAAACACCTCAGTAACACCCCTTCTGTGAATTACTTCAAACCAGTTGGGACTTGATGAAAGAACGCGAGGTATAAACCCCTTGAGGGCCTGTGAGTCACCATCTAGAAAGGCTCTTGAAAGGGTAAGAACATTTTATAGTTTGATCAATAGGAGTCTGAGAATAGGCTGCAGGATAAAGACAAGTTGAGGATTAAAAACTTTTGGAAACTTGAAGAATTGAATTACTCTCCTAAGGAAGTTCCCAGGAGAAAAAGATAGAGAGAGAGAGAAAGGAAGACTTTTTCATCAGATCTCAAGCAGCAACCTTTCTGTTAGGTCAGAATTCAGCTAAAATAGATTTGATGGTCATCAGCCCTTGTTATCTTAGTCTTGATGCAGAACTGTAACACCCAAAGCGCCTTTTAAGGACCAAGTTCCTGTCGTACAGTAGTTTTGGGTCCATGTTAGGAGGAGGTTGAGGCAGTGTTGGAGACTTCAAAATTAGAGCAGCTTTTGCATAGAATATTTCATTGAAATAGATCCTTATTCAATTTTACTAGCCAGTATGAGCTTTTACTTTGAAAACGTATGAAGTGGTGTGGGTAGTTGGGTCTTCCTTTCTCTTTTCACCATTATTTTAGTATAAGTTAAAAATCTGTGGCATTAATATGGTTTATCAGAATTTAGATTCTCTTTGTAAAGGAGGAAGACAGTTCAATGCTGTGGCCACTGGAGCACATAAAAAGTAATAACTAAAGGAGTCTGGATAAGAATTGGTTCTAAGAGTTATTTCTAGTCTTTTGGGTTTTGCCCTATTCTTAGAAAATTTACAGAACCCTACCATGTGATAGAAGTAAACAAAAGCTGAGACTTTCAAGAACCACTGCTCATGTGCTGTGCCCAGCAGAATATCAGAGTGTGAACTTCCCCAGGCAAAGTCCATGGGCCTCTTTTCTGGATGACAGGGTAAAGGGTAGACCTGTTGACCATGAGGACAGAAGGTGGTGACATGGGAAGGTAAGCCCCAAGTAAGACTTGTGTCCTTAGAGTTGGAGTTGCATCTAGCACAAAGCTCTTTTTCCATTTTTCCTACTTGGGTTATACTGAAGAGGCTTTGTGTGGAGCAGTTTTTAGTACATTTAGTCAGAATTATGAGGAAAGCTGGTTTGCTTGATGAGACATTAGAGAAAGCTAAAGCCAACAAGAAGTGGGTAATTGAAAGAGGGAGATTGAATAAGGTGGGGAGCCCAGTCTAGATTGCTTCTGGCTTTGTACTAGTCCCATGCGAGCCTTGCTGGAACCTCGTACTCTCTTGTTTCTGTAATAGGTGCTCACTCCTACAGAGAGCCAGCTAACTTGCACTTGAACCCTATGCAACAAGATAGGAAGAGCCTGTCAGTGAGTGTCTTCTGTTCCTAGATATTATTTTCTGGGTAAAGAGATGCAAGTGTCTGAGATACCATCTCTTCCCCAGGAACTTCCCAGGGAAGCAACCAGATGAACACTGCAGAGCATGGTGTTTCCCCTGCTACCACAAGGTTGATCATAGGGTTTGTACAAAAATATGAAACATTTAAAGCATACTATAAAAGATCTACTCATAAGGACATAAAAATTCTTCTATGCAAAGAGTCAGAAAAAAATTACAGTTTTTTAATTGAAATTAGGTTGCATACTCATTTATGAATACTGAACCCAAAAGACCTAAGGTTTTTCCACTTTAGAGAACATCTAGACATAGTCCCGGCTTCCCTCAGTCTCCTTGGCTGGAAAACTTAACCTCTTCTCCCATTTGGAGCTTCTTGCAATTTATGACTCTTAGTTCTGACTCTTTCTCTAGAATCCTCCAGTAGGAGAAAAAAAGTAGTTTAGGGCTATTATGGAATATAGGTCTTCCTGGTCAAACCAGTGAAACAGGTATCACACCTGCTCTGTTAGGATACCTCTGCTCACCTAACTGGGGTTCGAAGTCTGGACATAGCATCCAGCTGAATGGTACTTATATAGACCCTCTCCCCAACCCGATCCTCTGAGGCAGTCTTTCTTCTGAAACACTGCATATTTCTAAATGAGGAGGGAAAGAAGTGATATAGCTTTCTGCCCAGGAATACTCCTTTGGAAAGGCCAACTTCAGACCTGGCAAAGATGCCTTCAGAGAAAGCAGTCATGTGAAAGTCAGGGTGAAGGGATTTGAAGTTGACAGAGGAATGCAGACTTAACTTTTTTCCAGAAAGGTGACTTTTTGGTCACATGTCTTACATTTTCATTAATCAGGAGTAGTGCTTTATAAAACAAAACAAAGCAAAACAACCTTCTGTTCCATGCCCCAGGCAGCTTCCTGTGTAAAGCAGTCTGTGGCAGCTCGTCCTGTGTTCTGGTCGGAATTTTCCCCTTGAACTTTGCTTGTGGAGCTTCTTGGATCGTCTTATGGGAACAGCTTACACAGCTCTTGTTTCAGCCTGCCCGTTCTTTCCTGATATTTCCCTCAATTTCTTCTGTTCTTAGATCCTTCTTTAGAGGGTCATTTTGGGTGGAAAGACGATAGGCGTAGGCTCAAAATGATGAGGTGTTTTCCTTCACAGCCTGGCAAAGCGATAACGTGAATAGATGCTCCTGGGAATGGGGAGGGAAAGCATCAGCCCCCAGGTGTCCAGGCACAGTGGGCGCCTTTCCTCTCAGTGACCCTTTACCTTTCTGCCGCTATAGTCACCTGCAGATCTCAGGGCCCTTTATAACTACTTATCATTTTTAAGAACTAAATGTAATGAAGAGATTGTTGTTTCTATTTACAGTTAGGGAAACTAAGGCTGAAAGGAAAATTATCATTGGAATCAAATTCTGTCAGTTCTTTATTTCTCTCTTTGAAGCAAACTGTATTTCCCCCCAAATAAAAAATAAGAGTTATAGCCACTTAATGAGAAAAAAATTCATGTGCAATATTGTGCAGTGTTAAATTTGCAACTGTTATGGTTGGTGAAATACCTTTGTAACTTCGAGTGTCTGGATTCTTAAAACTAGGTGTGTTGAAAGACAAGTTCCCACCTAGCCTTCTTTCATGCATGTAAATTCAGTGCAAGCCTCTGTTTTAAGGAGCTTTATGTGGTTGGATTGACATTGCCTAATCAACAATTGAAAAAGTTAAGCATTACCTAGAAGTCATTTAGAACTATGAGTCACTTTCCTGACAAGCCAATAAGGCAAGAGAACCTGGGTTGCAAAACAATTACTAGCCCAGCCTGAGGGACCCTGGAAATATATTACAAGTATCAGTTAGGGAAACAAAGCAGCAGTGTTTTACCAAGCTGCAGAGAACAACCTAAGGTTGCTAACCAAACAAAATAACCTTACACTGACAATGCCAATTTTTACATTTGTTTCAGAACCAGGGACGCTCAAACCACCAGAGGTAAGATTAACTCTTCAATTTTTATTATATAACTTTTGCATTTCAGGTTGTTGGCTAACTTAAGCAGGCTTGAGCTTTTAGAATGTGAAATGTGCTTCTTAAAATGGATAGAAACAGAACTAGAGTGAGCAACCAAGTGCTTGTAAATGAAATGCACAGGTTAAATCAGAGGAATTTTCAGTCAGTCCCTGCCTGAAAATCTTAGGTAGAGGAAACATGTGAATATTTAAGAATATGTGTGAAATGGAGCCTTTCAGAATCTTAGTACTTACTCAGGTAAATTTCAAATGTTGTAACTGTGTGTGGTACCAATATGGGGATACTTTTCTCTAGTTTCCTGCAGAATTCCACAAACCCCTGCAGTTTATCTGTATTCATTGGAATGAAAATCTTTGATCTTACTCATATAGAAGGAAGGTAGCCCTCATCCCAGGGAATTGGTAGACCGGTCCCTGTCATGAAACATTGCATTGCTGCCCAACATTTGCTAGTCCTGAAAAGTTCTAACATTGTTCATCCAAGGATATGGATTCATATTTCTAGTAGTTTTCTGTTTTGAGCACAAACATGATTTGTATCATGTCTTATTGATCAAAGCAAGATCTGATAACATTTTCTTTTGGTTTAACACAGTCTCAGGTCTAATGGCTTAGAACTGTGTGATCCTTCTCACCTCTCAGGATAAGCTATTTTTTAAAAAAATATGAAAGAGTGAAAAATTTAACAGGTTCTAGACCATTGCCTTGGCCTTTAACCAAAAGTAGCATATTTCTTATCTGACCTCTAAATTTCTCTGTGACCTTATCACAGAGAAAATTAAAATATAAAATGCATATGATTACTTGTAGAAACCAAAAGTATAGTAACTTGAGAATTTCAGAGTAGAAGAATGACAGAAAAATTCTATACAAATTTATTTTAACAGATAATTATATATCATTAAGAGGGGTGTAATATTTTTTAATAGGCTGGCATTTATGCCATTGGTAAAAATAATGAAAAGTACTATAAGACATCAAATAAGAAGTAATTGTTTCTACTTCTCTTTTGCATAAGTGTGTAATTTGCACATAGTGAGAGTGATGTGAGGGGGCTCTTATGCACCCCTTCGGTGTCTCAGTTAACTATATTTTAAAGTCTAGAATCTAGATCAAGGAATAGTTCATATAAGTTCTTCTAGGGCTAAAGTAAATTAATGTGAAATTTCTTTCAGTGTTTAGTTGACCGGTGAAGTTTTTCATGAGGACTGTAAGGACGCTGCCTGTGAAAGTCTTATAGGGCAGCTTCCTCTCTCTTATCCTCATGCTATTCTTATATTATGGAAATCGAATTCCTCTTAGAGCTCTGAACTTTGCCACTTTACAAAACAAAACATTTTTTTTTTCCCAAACAGGATGATTTCACTTGATTTTATTTAAGTGAGGTGAAGTGAGTATATTTATAGAAAGTGTGCTAATAAGAAGTGGTTAATAATTTTCATATGATACTAAATAATTCTCTCCAGGCATTTTATCCTCTTAAAAAATTACATGGAAGCCTATTATGAAGTGAATTAATTTTCACATTGACTTTTTTTTTTTAACTGCAGCATCAGTGGTTTAGTGACTTTCTTAACTTTTGAATACAATAAGTGCAATTTTTTCTTTAATGTGTGATTCTGCTAATAATCTTTATTTTGGATGTGTAATTATAGTTACTGGCCAACCTATTTGGAAATCTTAGCTTGGTTTAAGGAGAAGTGTAACAAAAGAACATTAAGAAGCATCTGTCGCCTTATACCTCCCCACCAAGACTGTGTGGAAAGCCCTTTACCTCTCTAAGGCAGATGCTTTATGATGCTCGGGAGTCTTCCCAGAAATAAACAATGTGCTCTGTGAGCTGCATTTCTCCCACTCTCATGAAGACCTTCTTTCTCTCCATATACCAGGTTGTAGTCCTATTCTGTTCCCCTTTCGATAGCTATGATTGTGACTTTTCTATTTTTAATTTTACACTTCATTCTCAAGGGAAATAGGTCAGTTTTCAGTAGCCACAACATCTGTAGGCCTTCATGACAACACCTGGGATGTTCATCCCATGTCCCACTCTGGAGTGGACCTGTCTCTAGTGAAGCTGTCTCTAGCTGTAGGAAGTAAGATTTTCATATGTATCCATTTAACACATATGTACTCTAAATCCATTCCTTAAAGGTTTTTCTACCTTTAAAACAGATAGAGGAACGAAAGCCAGCTCCATAGCAAATTAACTTTTGCTTATTTTGTTGGTAAAATCAACGGAGAATTTAATTTCTCCCAAAAGGCAAGAAGAGATTCTTGGGTGATGAAAGTAGTTCTTTTAGAGAAAGATAGGTAATGAAGCAAGAAATAACTCAAATGCTTGTAATATTAGGTTGGTTGGTTTTCCCCTCCCCTGCCCCTTCTAGGTTGATCAAAGAATATTGAGAAGGTTCTGAAGATCAATTCTCCTGATCTCATGGGGCTTTTCCCAGGCTTTTGAGAATGTGGGTGGGGGAAGGGACTGTGTTGGATGGAAAATGACAGAATGACAATGGAAATTGGCATTTTAAAATTGTTTTAATATGCTCTGCTAAACATATCTGAATTTCTTAAAATATTAAGATGAATTTTTTGGTGTTTTTGAAGTAAACTAAATCTCCAGAGGCATTTGGTCTAAGTAACTGAAAACATTTTTTTTTTTTTTTCAATGCAGCAAGTCTTAATTCCACTGCCTACTCTTCCTGTAGAGAAGTTTGTTTTCAGGGTCACTGATTTTTAGGTGGAAAAACCTAAAACGTAAGCAGTAGGACAACAACTTAGAAAAATCACTTGTAATTTATATGTATTTAAACAGTCAAAATGCCATGAAGTTAATGATGATGATGATGATGATGATAAGCTGTCACTTAGGAATCCTTCCTGCATGGCAGGAACTGTTCCAGTGATTTCACATGATTCATTTAATTCTCGCCACAAATGCTACGAAGTGGTGCTATTATTATCCCCATTTTATAGGCGAGAAAACTGAGACACAGAGATATGAACTAACTTGTTCAGAATCAAATAGCAGGTGCCAAGTGACAAGGTCTGAATTTGAACTCTGGCAGTCTGAGTCTAGAATCCATATTCCTAATAATTATACAATGTTCTCTATTTTTTCAGATAGTATGATACTAGTTTCAGGTGTACAATACAGTGACACGTGTATTGTTTAGTCTCCATCACCTATTTCACTCACCTCACCCTCCTCCCCTCTGGAAACTACCACTTTGTTCTCCGTAGTTAAGAGTCCGTTTTTTGCTTGTTTTCTCTTTTCTCTTTCTTCATTTTTGTTTTTTTAAATTCCACATATAAGTGAAATCATAAGGTATTTGTCTTTCTCTGACTTTTTTTCAGTTAGTATTATACTCTCTAGGTCCATCTGTGTTGTTGCAAATTATTCTCTATTTAATCCTAACTTCAGGGTGGTAGAGCATTGGTCTTCAACTTAAGGGCTCTTTTTCACATTTTAAGGCTATAATTTTTGTTTATTTTTTAAAATTTTATTTATTTGTCAGAGAGAGAGAGAACAGAAGTAGGGGGAGCTGCAAGTAGAGAGAGAAGCAGACTCCCTGCTGAGCCAGGAGCCCGATGTGGGACTTGATCTCAGGACCCTGGGATCATGACCTCAGCCAAAGGTTGCTGCTTAACCATGAGCCACCAGGCATGCCTTAAATCTAGAATTTTTAAATGCTACTAATTCAGGGATTCCAGGAATAGAACCCACAAAGGTTGAATTCCTTTCTTGCCTCTGAGCATTTTGATAGTAGAAGGTATAAGAGCATAGAAAGACAGCTTCTACTGTACATTAAGAAGGTGAAGGGATATGTAGGAAGTAAATAACAATCCGATATCATCATTATATATTTTTCTGTTGAAAATATTGTCTGTTGTGTTCCTTGTCCTTTATAGAGAGGGCTCTAAAGAATGTTCTACCATTTCAGATAGAAAAGAGATTTTCTCTGAAAGCGGCTTTCTTCCAGATTATCAGCTATGGATCTTTGACTCTCATGCGTCCCCTCTTTGTGCCTTGGCTACCAAGAAGCCCAGAGTGACATTTTCTTCTCACTTATAACGGCTTTCTTTATATTAGTTTTTCCATTATGGCTATCCATCTTGCTCAACACAGATTCAGTGCTGATTCTAATGGTCATGCTCAGTTTTTACAAATCCATTTTGAAAGTAGTTGGGTTAAAAACAAACTTTTAAAAAAGTTCTCCAGTTTGCTTTCACCTTGAGAATCCTGAACATCTGCCTGATGGGCTTCAAGGCCATTAAGAAGGCTGTAAGTCCCTATTTCACCCATTTAACTTGTGAATGAAAACAGCAGGGAGAATCGTAGGAAAAATCCATGGCTAATGTGTGCTTAACAAAGCCCCATGTACTCTGAATGAAACCAAGTCTCCTCCACACACAGGCGCAAACCCCAACACACAGAGGGAGAAAATTGCTTTTGTGAAAATCTAAATTATATGATAGTTATAGACTCAGCATTTCATCCAGTTAAATAATAAGAAGTGATAATCAAGTCCTTATTAATGAGTGAGATTACTAGAGTTATTTAATGAATTTAATGGAAATGAATTTAATTCCATGTGAAATCGAATACATAGCCATGCATTTTTCAAATATTGAAAATTTCTTTTGTTTTACATCTTATTTATAATTTATGTAATGCATAATTTTTCTTATGGCTTTCTTTTCTGTGATGAGCATCCACTTTCATGGTTCACAAGCTGCATGCCCGTTTTGTTTCTTCAAGTAAGGAGATACAAGTGACCATAATTAAAACACCATTCTCGGTTGAGTGTGTGTTAAAGTCAGAGCTTCAGTTCTGTGTTTTGAAGTTCTCCAGTCTCTGACCTCTCAGGCCTCAGAAATAGCTGAGTTAGAGTTTTAGAGTTTACATGTCTTTGCTGGGAGCATTTTTCCAACCAAGAATAGCTACTTGGGCTCCGTTCTCATGATTCCTGTCATCATTACAACTTTCAAAAAAAATTTTTTTTCAGTCATCATATCTAGAGATGGCAAATGAAAAGATGTTTCTTTTCTACAGCGTAATATCAACAACATCAAACACAGATGTTCAAGTGGAGGACTTATTAGAGAAGCAAAAAGGTTAAATTATAAAAACTGTAGAACCACATGTTTTGATCAAATTTAGTCATACTTTTAAATGGAAGAAGTGCAACATTAATTGGCCTTCCAAAGTACTATGTACTAATACAATGTAATAATGTGGAATCTTGTTTTGCTTTGTTTTACTTTTCTGCACAGAAACGGACCAATGGACTCCGAAGAAGCCCCAGACAGGTGGATCCAGGTGTGTTTCTGATTGCATATCTATAATCATAACTTCAGTTAAGCGGTTATGAAAGTTATGGGAATTGCTGTAGAAATCAGACAGATTGTTTGCCTTTGTTCTTGGCAGTTTGGTATGGACTGTGTGACCAGAAGGCGCCAGTCTAACGTGTAAATCATTTACCTGACTGCACTCTCTGGGCCAGGTTCACAGGATGAGTAACACCAGTACCTGAACAATTGACTGAGCTGGTTATTTTCTTACTGAACAGCCTCAGGCTGCTGGGTTAATGCTAACATAGCTAGTGCCCTCCACCTTCTCCCTCTCAGATATGGAAAGAAAATCAACCGAGACAGCACTTAAAAATTAACTTTTCAAAAAAAATTTTTAAAAAATAAAAATTAGGTTTTCTAAGGGGGTGGACGGAGCTCATAAACTAGACAATCTTGGTACCCTCTGCATTTGGGAAACTACTTTTCTTTACCCTTTATCTGTACCATTTTATAATGGAAGAATGAATTTAAGGACTTTGTGAATAAGTGTCTTCCTCGGGGACCAATTATTTGTCTACAGAGAGGATTCAGTTGTTTTCTATTTAACATCGTGAGGTTTGTTCTGTCATTGTTTTAATTATTTTTTCATCCATTAAACAATGCCTTCCACAGTTTAATTACCAAAGATTTGTTATATATATGGTCATATTATTGTGGGTAAAGGGTATTCATAGCTAAAGGATTCTAAATATATGAACTTGATTAATACATCAGGTGGGACATGAAGTAACCTTGCTGGAAAATAATCTGGATTACGTGTTTTTTTTCCCATCATAAACAGTGTTCACCTAGTTGTAAAGCTTAGCTTTCAAAGCATTGAAACCACACCCATGGTAGCCATGCCAGTTTATGAGCTGTTTGAAAAGATTTATAGGAGCTTTGTTGCCTCTGGCTATAAATTGCCTCACTTATGTCCTGAAATCAGTCTAAATCTTCTAACTACAGAACAAAATTGAGGCTATTAAAGAAATAGGGGTTTTGGTTTATTTTAATAGTTCAAACTTTCCCAACACAATACCCTTTGCAGAGGATTCTGCAGTAATACTTAGAAGTGCCTTCTTCTGTTCTATTTAGTAGGACCGTATGTCTCTCTGCATATTTTTTTTTCTTATTTTGGGTGAGTTATATTATTTTTATTTTGGAAAATGATCTAACCTTTACAAATGTTATTTTAAAAATATTTTCTCTTTCTTCTATGGGCATTTTCATTTAATCCATTTTCTTCCAAGGAGCTGAATTTCTATAGTGTGTCAGTAGGAACACATTTGGCAATTAACAGTTCACTTTATAGCCAGAATTTTTAGGAACCCTTAGATTATTTAAAGAGAGATATAGTGAATTCATAAATTCTAAGTATAACAAGGTTTTGACCAGTAATATGAGAGTTTATCCTCAAGTTGATGGCTGTGCATAGGTTCCACTGTTCTGGTATTCCTAATTTGTCCAAAGATTTTAGAACTTCATGAAGAATAAGCTTACAAATATAAAAGAATGGGTCCTATATGTTATGTTTATAAGAGAAAAATGTGTATACATACACACACACACACAGCCCTACACATTTACATATATTGTATATCATATAGTTTTCCTTAGGTTTGGTAATTATATATGAGCATTTTCTCATTTCTCCACATTTTAAGGAAAAAGCAACCAAAAAGCAAAAACAAATAGTTGATGATCTTGCCTCTTGTAGGTGTTAACATGGTAACACCTGTTTCTCCCTGTCAGTGTCTTTTGATGTTAGGCTTGAATTATGTGTTTAGAGTTGGTTGTCTTTTGCATCTTTGCTCCTTTCAGTTGGTAACTGGCAAAACTTTTTTTGTTCAAAGTTAACCCTTGTTTGATCACTGCCCTGCACTAAGTTGGTCCTGATATAACTATCATTTAGCATACTTTCACAGTTTTTACATTCATTCCAAGAGGTTTAAATAAGAAATCAGCAAAACCAAAGCTTCCTCAGCAAGGACAAACTGCTTCCAAGGGATATTATTTGCTCTTAGTGCTTCCGTTAATCTTCTCTAGCTAATTTAGTTGACATCTCCAAGTGCTAATACACTGACTGCTTTCCAGCAGTCAGTTACTTAGGGCAGTCTGTAGGAAAAAAAAAAACAAAAAACCAAACCAACCCAGTTAACTGTAAATGTTTTTTGGAAAGGAACTTAATACATAGTTTTATGGGTAGTAGGTGCCTAATAAGTACTTGTTAAATGAATTAATGAATAGCCGTATTCTTCTTCTGTGCACATTGGCTCTCTTGCTTTTTAAATTCTTCCTGACAAAGTGGAATGACGTAGTCATGGAGTGCCGAATAGTTCAGTGGTAAGAAAGAAGCGTGGCTCTGGGGACCCAGCTCAAGTTCTCAGTTGCTGTCGACCTATGGCAATTTCTTTCCATCTCTCTGCGGTAGTTTCCTCATTAAAGGACACTAATCGTGGTACCTACCTTATAAAGTCATCGTGAGCGTTGCACGAGTTAATAGGTATAAAGCACAACAGCACCAGGTATGCAGTAAATGCGAAGGGTGGCGTTGTTGTAATTATTACTTTATGATAGAGCATGGAGCTTAATGTGGGACCTTTAGTCGTGTGCAGAAGAATCAATAATATCTGCCAGATATTTCTTTGTAGACAGACCCAGAATTTTATGTTCATTTTCCACTGAAGCTAGAAGTTTCATAATTACAGTTGTTTTCAGATTTGCAGCTATTCCCTGCTTCTCTGGTGGATTTCCAAAATATTTTGTGTAATTTCTGTGTAAGAAGAGAAGCAATCAACAGTGCTGGCTGAGAGGTTTTTGGTGAAGCTGATGAAGTTGTAGAATATAGGTGAGGTTCAGTGGGGGTGAGGTCTGGAGCCGGTGACCAAGAATTCTTGAGACATCTTTGGTGCAAAATGGTGGTTTATTAAAGCAGGGGGACAGGACCCATGGGCAGGAAGAGCTGCTGCAGAGGTGGAGGGTGTTGAGGGATGGCAGGTTGTTTACCATGGGGTTGGGGGAAGGTAAGGAAAAGGGAGGTTTCAATAGAACTTTCATATGCTAAAGAGGAGGCCTTGCCATTGCCAAGGTCCTTTTGCCCTCTAGCAGGGTATTAACAGTAAGATAGTTGGGATATTCATAAATAAAATCCTTAAAAAAAAAAAAAAAAAAAGATAGTTGGGATATTCAAGCCCCGCATTGGGCTCTCTGCTCAGCAGCAAGCCTGCTTCTCTTCCTCTCTCTCTGCCTGCCTCTCTCTGCCTGTTTGTGATTTCTGTCTGTCAAATAAATAATAAATAAAATCTTAAAAGAAAGAAAGAAAGAAAGAAAAGAATGTCACTTATGTCCCATCTAGGAGTGGGGTGAGGGGGGTGAGTTTGCAAGGTGTCAGCCTTTTGCTTTGTCCTCAGCCAGCCATTTGTTCCCTCATCAAAGCTAGAGTAGTGTTTGTGATTGCATTAAAAAAACAAAAGAAAGGAAAACCTCCCAAGTTGAAAACATATCGTGGGGTTCTGTTCAAACGAAGAAAAACGTAAGCTATAAGTTTGCACCATGTCTTGTTAGCACATTTCCACTCTCTCACTCTTGGGGCACATGGGTGGCTCAGTCAGTTAAGCATCGGGCTCTTGATCTCAGCTCAGGTCTTGGTCTCTGGGTCATGAGTTCAAGCTCCATACTGGGTATGGAACCCATTTAAAACAAAAACAAAAGCCATTCACTCTTAATTAATAATTGTGGTTAATCTTTATAGAAAATATTTACAAAGGGCTTTGCAGTTTATTTTTTCTTGTCTTCTATTGTGTGCTATTTATCAATTTATGATCTCAGCTACTTTTATAAATATACTAATGTGTTAGATGCAAATTCTGGTAGCTCTTTGGATATCTTAAATATAGCAGGGTATTTTCATCAGTTTGTACTTTTCTTCCTAAGACAGATGTTGGTTTCAGGAAAAAAACACTTGTAAGAGACAGATCAATTATTTCAGGAACACGGAGGTGCTAGGCCTTTTTCAAGAACATGAGATCATAAATCTCAGAATCTGAGCACTGGTATAATATTTATCACCTAAAGTGACCCTCAAGGTCAGAGTTGCCAATTACATTTTAATACTGAGCTTTACAAATTTCCTTCTACGTATAAAATACACAAGATTTATTTTAGTTTGCATGTGGCAAATCTGTATACCAGGCCATGTGTTCTTTTTTTTTTTTTTCCATGTGTTCTTTTGATCAAGCCCATGTTTTTGTCTTAAATTTGTGCAATTCATAGCATCTTGTATTTAAGTCCATAGTCAACAGCTTCTTAAAAAGTCAGGCCCTTGTTCTGTGTGGTGCTGCCTACAGATCAGGTAGAGTAGATGGCAAATATTTAGGTATCTCATTTTGTTTCTGATCTTAAGTTACCCATGTGATTCATGATAACCTTGAATAGTAAATGAACAGATAACGGTTAAATGATAAAAGAGTTCTTTCTGAGAGCTCTTGCTTTTCATATGCTTATTGTAACTTTTGGTTACAAAGGGAAACCTGTGGCTTGGAAACATTGTCTTTTCTTATTCACTGAGGAGATGTCCTACAGTTTCTTAGCAGAGACACCTTCAAAGATGGTCACTTTCGCTTTCAGGCGGGTAGGATTGATATGTAATGCCATTCCTATTTGTTCTTGTATGAAGAAAGGAATTCAGGAAAGAACTTTTTCATTACCAGCTTTGTATACCACAATAAGCACCAGCAATATCATTAATTATAAAACATAGCTCCTTTTCATAAGGAATTTATATTCTGCCTAAAGAAAGAATAGATACAGGCACAAAATCTTAATTGCATAAATGCATGTATGTGGGTGTACATATGAAAATATTTTAATATTACATTACTCTTTTATATGCCGACTCACTATAGTGTCATAAAAAACACAGTGAATAGTCTGGTAAACATACCAAAAAAATCTAATTATGTAGTATGTGCAAAAAAGAAAATGTAATTGGAAGAGAGGAAGGAGTACATGTGGGCTCATACTGCTGTTAGTCTGGGTTGTCTATGTATGTTTTTATTTATGTAAATAGCAATTTTGCTATGCTGGCTTATTGAATCACAATTTAATACAGTTTTCCTTAATGTTTTAATTTCAAACAATTGTTGAACTCATTCCAAATCTGAACAGGGTTGTTGATTTCTTTTAGCTTTGCTTCTAAACATAATGTCAATTTGCTCAGTAGAGAAATTTTGTATTTTTAGTTTCTAAATACAAAACATTGATGAGAAAAATAGCAGCCCAGGATTTTAAAAATTACTGATCTAAAAATACATGTTTTTCCTTTTTTATGGGGGAGACGAATGTATATTCTTGAAGGCTTTAGTAAATGAGCTTTTGTCTATAATAAATAAGTAACAAAGTATCCATAGATTATGATATTTCCATATTAATCAGTCAGACCTACTTCTGTCTTTTCTGTCACCCTTAAAACTAATTTCTCATCAAATATAAATACTAATCTAAATATTGGGAGCATAATGGTAAATGGGTAAAAAATATATTTCACACTGAAAGAATGAACTTGAAAAAATTAGAACAATAGAACCCAGTGTTTAAGATTCATAGCACAGAAATGAGAAATTCAAGCTGTGAATGAGTGCTGGGAGCCTGCTCTGGTTTTTAAAATAGTTGATTTGTTCTCAAGCGTCTATTAAATTATAGGCGGTAAGACTACTTTTGCACTAAGGCGATCGATCCCCTGGTAGGTATTTTCTGGACTACTACCTTTTTCATTCCTTTTACTTGATGACAGATTTCTGAAATGTCCATCCTAGTCCCATGCTCACATCCTTCTCTGGTTTGGGGAGGACTTATTTTTTCTTTTCGAGTCTCATGCCAGGCTCATAAAGGGTCACTGTTGCTGTCATCTAGCAGGTTTTTCCACCCCTTGCTAAGCCAGTGTTTTCCACCTGCTTGGGTACCTCTGGCATAGGGACCAGGGTGAAGCAAATATTGGAAGACCAACACAGGGATGTTTTTGGTGGGAGACACAGCATCAGTTATGTGATTATTGAAATAAAACATTAGCAATATTATATATAGAACCTGCCTCTGGGTCATTTGTGCACTGCTAACTGATTATTTCTGTTATGATAGTAATCATGTCTTTGGAAAGCAATGTATTCGATATTTAGAAAAATATTCTAAGGAGGAGGTCTCGAACCTGGGGAGCTGCTTTTAACATTTATCACTGAATAAAGGAGTCCTTACTTGGAAAGTCAAGTATGGCCTGGGCTTCCTTTTTATATCTATGGTCCTGGTAGTCAAATATCACATTTCAGAAGAAAAAGAATATGCTCTATAAAGCCAAGTACACAAACAAACTTTAGGAATTTCTTGTGGGTCAGTGTCCTCTGGCAACCACGTAACCTTGCTCTGGAGCTTTATTCTGACGTAAGGCAAATGAAAGGAACCAGTGGAGTCAGAACTGGTGGCTTCAAATAGTATATAGTAGTTCTATATATAAATAAGGAGAATGATTCACAAGTTAATTAGAATACTGGAGGTCAGTTTGTGGAATTTCTATCAAAATGACTCATGTTGGCAATTATATCTTTCAGTACATTCAAATCCCATGTCGATTTTTTAAAATTTTAATTTGAATGAAAAGAAGAGCTTATGTTAGCTGCTTGTTTTCTATAGATAACTTTTTTGAGATTCATTCTTTTCTACATAGATATTAGAACTGTATGGAAGCGTACCCATTTTGAGAAACTTGGAATTTTGTTGGAGAGATAAGACAAACAAAAATAAACATGTCCAACAGTAATACTGTGTGGTATGATGAACCATTAAAATTCGTAGTGTGTAGTTGACTATGTGGGAAATGTGGAAGAATTCATGTGCACTAAAGGACACAGGACAAGGAGATAAAATATCTGACAGGCACATGAAAGTAAATTTACACTGACCTGTAGGTGTTTAAAGTTGCCAGTCTCTTACTAGGTTTGGGTCTGCTCAATTCATTAGCACCCAGTATGCTTTTGTTTGTCAAATGACATAAACCCATTTCAAACTAGAAAAACAAGTTAAAAGGGGGGGGGTGATTTCCCTATGAAATCTGTTTTCCATAAGAAAGAAGGACTAATGGGGCGCCTGGGTGGCTCAGTTGGTTAAGTGCCTGCTTTTAGCTCAGGTCATGATCCCAGGGTCCTGGGGTGGAGTCCCGCATTGGGCTCCTTGCTCAGCATGGAGTTTGCTTCTCCCTCTCCCTTTGCCTGCCACTCCTCCTGCTTGTGTGCTCTCTCTCTGTCCAATAAATACATGAAATCTTAAAAAAGAAAAGAAAGAAAGAAGGGCTATGTTTGCAGAGAATGGGGAGGGGAAAAGCTTTGTCTACGCAGGGCTTTGTGTATGGGCATTCCTCGTTTCATTACCCTTTGCTCTGTTGCTCTTCCCAGATACTGTGTTGAAGGTTTGTGGCAACCCTGGGCTGAGCAAGCCTGTCGGTTCCACTTTTCCAATAGCATTTGCTCACTTCGTGTCGCTGGGACCCATAACTCTTGCAACATTTAAAAAATTTTCATTATTATTTTATTTGTGGTGGTGATCTGTGATCAGTGATCTCTGATGTCACTATCAGTTGTTTTGGGGTGCCACAAACCATGCTCCTATAAGATAGCAAACTTAATTGATAAATGTGTCTGTTTCTTATCTGGTCCACTGACTAGTTGTTTCCCTGTTGCTCTCCCTCTCCTTGGGCCTCCCTTACCCCTGAGACACAGCAGTATTGAAATCGGGCCAATTTTAATACTTTTGTGATGGCCTCTAAGTGAAAGGAACAGTTGCATGTCTCTCACTTTAAATCAAAGGCTAGAACTGATTAAGCTTAGAGAGAAAGACATGTCAAAGACGTGTCAAGAGGCCAGAGAGGCCAAAATGGAGGCTACTTATGGTAGTTAAATTGGTGAATGCAACCAAAAAGTGCTTGAAGGAAGTTAAAAGTGCTACTCCAGTGAACCCCTGAATGATAAAATAGTGAAACAGCCTTATTGATGATATGGAGAAAGTTTTAGTGATCTACAGGGAAGATCAAACCAGGCCCCATGTTCCCTAATCCAGAACACAGCCCTAACTCTTCAATTCTGTGAAACTCAGGAGAGGTGAATAAGCTGTGGAAGTAAAGTTGGAAGCCAGCAGATGTTCATGAGTTTTAAGGAAAGAAGTCCTTTCCATAACCTCAAAGTGCCAGTTGAAGTAGCAAATGCTGGTGTAGAAGCTGTAGCAAATTATCCAGAAGACCTAGCTAAGACAGTTAATGAAGGTGGATACAATAAACAACGGGTTTTCAATGTAGATAAATAGTCTTCTATTGGAAGAAGATGCCATCCAGGACTTTCATAGCCAGAGAGGAAAAGTCAATCCCTGGCTTCAGAGCATCAAAGGACAGGCTGACTTGTGTGTTAGCAAAAGCACTTGGTAACTTTAAAAGGAAACCATTGCTCATTTGCCATTCCAAAAATCCTAGTTGCCCTTGAGAGTTAGATTAAAACTACTCTGTCTGTGCTCTATCTGGAGAACAGCAAAGCCTGGATGACAGCATATCTGTTTTACAGCATGGTTTACTGAATATTTTAAGCCCACTGTTGAGACCTACTGCTCAGCAAGGAAGTATTCCTTTCATAATATTACCACTCATTGACTATGCACCTGGTCATCCAGGATCTCTGATGGAGATGTATACCAAGATTAATGTTGTTTTCATGCCTGCTAACACAATGTCCATTCTGTAGCTCATATATCAGGGAGTCATTCTGACTTTTAAGCCTTACTATTTAAGAAGTACTTAGATAGTGATGATTCTTCTGAAGGACCTCGGCAAAGTAAATTGATAACCTGGGAAGAATCTCCATTCTAGATGCTACTACGAATACTCATGATTCATGGGAATAAGTCAAAATATCAATATTAGGTGTTTGGAAGAAGTTGAGTCCAGCCCTCATGGCTGACTTTGAGGAGTTCCAGACTTCAGTGGAGAAGTAGCTGCAGATATGCTGGAAAGAGCAAGAGAGCTAGAATTAGCAGCAGAGCCTGAAGATGGGACTGATTTGCCACAATCTCATGATAGGACATGAATAGATGAGGAGTTGTTTCTTAAAGAAAGTAGTTTCTTGAGATGGAATCTACTCCTGGTGAAGATTACTGAGAAGATTGTTGAAAGGATAACAAAGAATTTAGAATATCACCTGAAGTTAGTTGATAAAGCGTAAAAGGGTTTGAGAAGACTGATTCCAGTTTTGAAAGAAGTTTTGCTGTAGGTAAAATGTTATCAAACAGCATCACTTGCTACAGAGAAATTGCTTGTGGAAGGAAGAGTCTATTGATGTGGCAAACTTCATTGTTGTCTTAGTAGGAAAAAATCCCACAGCCACTCCACCCTTTAGTAGCCACCACCCTGATCAGTGAGCAGCCATCTACATGGAGGAAAGACCCTCCACCACCAACAAGATTATGATTTTCTGAGAGCTCAGGTGATGGTTAACATTTTTTAGCAATTAAATATTTTAGAATTAAGGTATGCAGATTTGTGTAGATATGATGCTAGTGCACACTTAATGGACTATGGTATACAGTGTACAAATAACATTCCTAAGCACTGGGGAACCAGAAATCCATCTATTGGGATATTTTCTGTGTTGTGGCAGTCTGAAATGAAGCTGCAGTATGTCAGGTGTGTCGGTACATGTCAGTATGTCTATTACTGCACACAGTGAGTTTCAGACATTTTCCTCTTGGGCATACGATGGCTGGGCTTTCTACTTTTACTTTGTCTTCTTCCCACTTGGATACTCTTCTGATTGTTTTCTTATATGGGAAGAGGTGAATCTGGAGGAACGTACCTGAAATGGGACGTGGTCCATCCCCACATAGTCTTATCCCTCCTGGCAGCTTTAAGTTGCAGACCAAGACAAGCTTTCTTGCTTCCCAACAGCATTTTGTAAGCATGTCACTGTACCCAAAATACACGTTTGATATATTCCTTTGGATGTAGGCATTATGTTTCTAGAAGGCGGTAATCCTTTGTTCCACCATTATCTACTCACAGATTAACATACTATTCATCCATCAGATTAGGAGAACTGCAGAAATGGGACCTAGCACGGCATGTTTCATGGAGGCACATGGGAAGGAAGGTACCAGATCTTCATTGGAAGGATCAGCGTGCGAGGGGTGGAGAGTCAGAGTGTAGGCCTTGAGGCATCAGGTTAGCCACAGCCTGCCTCTGTGGCAATAAAGGAATGATGAGGAAAGAAAGGGAGGGAAGAATCTTCCTTCTTCTGTCTGTTTTAGATATTTCCACTCCCATCAATGTTTTTAGTCATTGGAGGTAGCCCTGTGCCGTGTTAGACCAAGAGCCTTGCAGTGGCTTGTGTCCTGTGTCTGTACTTATTAGTTGTACAATCTCGGGCAAGTTAGAGTGTCTTATCCTCTCTAAAGTGGAACCAATAGCAGACCTCCTACTGTCATTGTGAAGATTATATTAGGTAATAGATAAAGCATTCATTAATGTGATGTAGCACATCTCTGTAAGTGATAGCAGTGGTGATGGTTCTTACTAATACTTACACAATCCTGTAATCATTTCCATTGCTATCTAACAAGCTTCCATAAATATAAGCAGCTTAAACAGCACATATTTATTACCTCAGGGTTTCTGAAGGTCAGAAATCTGAGCATGAGTTAGCTGGGTCCTCTGCTTCAGGGCTTCTTATAAGATCTCACTCAGGATGTTAGGACCATGTCTCATCTGAAGGGTCAGCTGGGAAGATCCACTCTTCAGCCTGCTTATGTACTTATTGGCAGGATTCTTTTTGGCTATTGAATTGGGTTCTCAATTCCTAGGTTTAGCTTTTGGCCAGAGGCTGTCCTCAGCCCTTAGCTGCATGGGCCTCCCCATCATGGCTGTTTGCTTCATCAGAGTATGCAAGCCAACAAGGCAATAGAGTCTCCTAGCAAGGAGTCACAGGTCCTGCCTGTGTTCGGGGGTGTGGATTAACCAGGTGTATGGATACCAGGAGGTGTTACTGGGGTTTAGTAGGGATCATTGGGCTCCATCTTAGAGTCTGTCTGCCACAACCTTTGAGATACTGCTGTTTTTCAGGGGAGGCAACCTCAGCTCTGAGAAGTTTAAGTAATTTACCCAAGGTCACAAAGCACCTGGCTAGTACCAGGACTTAATTGCAGTGTTTGGCTCCAGAGACCTCACTCTTACAGAGATTTTCTGTGTCCCCTACTTATGCCAACTTTTGCACAGAGAAGAGCTTATTTCCTGGAGTTCAGCTGTATAGTACAGTGCAAAATTAGCAGTATGATCGGGTCTGTTTTGCAGAGTTCATTAGTGACTGCTGTTACAAAGCAGATTTATGGGTGATTTTATTTTATGCATTGTTAATTTTGAAAATGTTAATCTGAAATTGCTACAGTATTTCAATTAATTTGGATGATTAAAACTTAGCACCAGAAGAATCTCTAGCAGGAGATAAGGCAGCTAATTAGAGGTTCTGAAACAAACAACTGTAGACACTGGCACAGAGACACGCTGGTGGAACTCACTCTGCTTCACAGTTTTGAAATGGAAAGAATAATTTCTGGCAGTCTCAATATTCAACTTGAGCACAGTTGACTTATTTTTTTTTTTTTTAAAGCCATTTTAAGGAGTTAATTATTTAAAGGAATGTAGACTTTTTTAATATTGTGCATTTCTGGAAAACTGCCTCCACATTATTTTGGAGTATTGTCTTTTCGATAATTGTAGCTGGTGACAGAAATACAAGAGACATTTGTTTCCAAGGTATTTTTCATGTCATGTATGGTATTTCATGGTTTTTATATGTTTGTTTTTTTCTGAATTTAAAAGTGAGACAGCACAGACTTTTAAAAAATATTGATCTTCGATAAATTAGTTTTGCATTTTGAAGAATTCTCAAAATTTCAGAAGCTATAAGGAAGTATAAAAAAATTTCTTGGACAAATTGCCCATAATTCCCACACTCAGATGATAGCCTTTGTTGTTGTTTTTTTACACATTTTTCCTAGTACTTTCTTTTCTTTGTGTGTAGCCATATGTTTATAAAAGATCTGTATTTCCAATTTAGTATTCTGCTCTTATCACTTAACTTTGTCTCATGAGCATATTTGTTTATTCACATGTTCATTCAACCATTTGATAAGTATGCAGGCATAATGTTAATTTACAAGGATGAACAAGAGGTGTTTTCCCTAATGCAGCAAACAGTGTCATGAAGCCAAAGGTAAGATTTGAGATCAGGGTAATACAGGGGCTATGCTTAAAGGGAGCACATATTTTGAATATGTCGACATCGGGAAATGATGTCTAAACCGAAAGGATGTGAGTAGAGGATTGACAGAATATGAATAGAGACAGGAAGGTTGCAGGAAGAAGGAAGAGCTCCAGCAAAGGCCTTGGGTTGGAAAAAGTACAGAATGGCTAGGGTTTGAGAGGGAGAGCTGTATACAATGAGCACAACCAAGGCAAGGTCTTTATTTCCACATCAAAAACGTGACTGTATTCTGAAGGGCAGAGTGAGCCTTTCAACTAGAGGATATGTCTTCTGAGACTGGTTTAAAAGATCATCCTAGCTGAACTGTGAAGGGTTTATTGAATCATTAAATAGTCTTAAAAAAATATCGGGTTCTTTTAGAATTATTTCTTGTTGGACGAGAGTCTTTCTAATTTTCATTATTATAAATACTATTTGAAGAGCATCTATGTGTGAATATATTTGTCCATTTGGCTGACTAGTATTATTATTTAAGAATGGAGTCAGAAAAGTGGAATTTCTGGGTTAAAATTCATGAATTCCTATACTCAGGATATATATGTTGTGCTAAATTGCCTTTTAGAAATTTTATATTGAATTATATCCCCACCATTTCTGGCATGAGACTGTGTCTCACCCTATGCTTAATGACACTTCTTTTTACTTTAAATCATTTGATGAGAAAGGAATAGGATATTACCATTTATATATAGTAGTTCATATCATAATATGAACTTCATTACTAGCAATATAGATCTTTTTTAATGTTTATTGGCTATTTGTATTGTTCTTCTGTGAATTATCTGTTTATACCTTATCCATTTTTCTATTTAGGATTTAGTGCTTTTGTAAATTATTTGTAAGACTATATCTATGTTAATGATATCAACCTTATATTTATCAAAAATTTTTTTCTGGCTTGTTTCTATAGAAACTTTTACATTTGCATGTGGTCAAAATGATTGATATTTATGGAATTTTTTCTTTTTTCCTGCTTTTGTGCTCAGAAAGTTCTCTCCTTCTGAATTCTGTTAAATACTTCTAGTCTTACTGTTTAATTTATGTAGCATTTAGCCCATGTCATTTAACTTACATAAGTAATTAAAGTTCTGTGAGCAGTTCTGGGACACCTGTGTGGCTCAGTTGATTAAGTATTTGCCTTCAGCTCAGGTCATGATCCCAGAGCCCTGGGATCAAGTCCTGCATTGGGCTTCTTACTCAGAGGTGAGTCTACTTCTCCCTCTACCTCTGCCTGCTGCTCCCTGTGCTTGCGCTCTCTCTCTCCCTCTCTCTCATTCTCTCTCTGATAATAAATAAATAAAGTCTTTAAAAAAATAAAGTTCCATGAGCAGTTCCAAAATGGACATCAAAATATTTTGAGGAGCTATAGTGTAGTACTATATACTATATAGTGCAGTACTTCCAATTTTAGTATATGTGCTGCCGAAGCGAGCACTATATAGTGTACTACTATTTACAAAATTTAAATTTACCTTTTGTGCATGTTGCCTAACAACCATATTGCATTTACTTTTCATTCTGTGCTTTATTATATAGCGACTTTCCTCAAATAATAAATTATCTTGTGCAAAATATGTCACAATATATGCTATGTATAGATAGCCAGGGAATAGTATGTGTAACAAATACAAGAATGTAATATTGAGATAATCAGGCTTTTTTGTTTCTAAACTATGACAAACTAAGAGTCCGTCTCCCCAGACTTTCTAGGAGCAGGAGAAAAAAAAATGTTTTGTGTTTTGTTTAAGTTCAGAGTATCTCCTACCTCCCATTGCTCTCTTTCCTTCTGTAAATATACATCCTTCTTAATTTTATAGATCTCTTGTCATGTTTACTTACACTGCTGCTTCTGGGCCTGAGACTAGGTTTCTTATTTTACAAGATTTTTGGTTTTAATGATTTTTCATTAAAGTAAGAAAATTTCCACTTCGACTTTATTTGAAAAATGCTACAGATATTCCTCATTTTCAAAACAATGTGGAGGTTTACATTTTAGAGCTCTAATTTTAGAAAGTTTCACACGTTGCCATGAAAACATTGTGTTTAGTAAGTAGTCTTTCTTGGGGAATCCAGTTGTAAGCAGATAGAATAACGACTTTGATTTCCTACCTGGCGTATTGCTCTTGATGATCTAGTCAGGGGACATGCTTCTAGATGGATGTCCAGATAACAGCAATTTTGCTTGTAGTTTCCTACTATCTTACTTTATTTTTTTTGTAATTTTTTTTGTCATTTCATTTTATTTTCAGTATTCCAAGATTCATTGTTAATGCACCACACCCAGTGCTCCATGCAATACTGCCGTCCATAATACCTACTACTATCAAGGGAATCATATGATGCCTTCAAGTCAGAACAGAACCTTCCTTCTTAGGACAGAGAATTCTTTCAGTTTGTTTGGGGCACATTGACAGATTACATGGATGAAGATAAAAAGTATTCATGTATTTCTCCATCAGCACCCCCCATTATATTGCTAATATTATAGCTTCTAACTCCTAGAGGAAGAAACTTGCCATTTAAAAAAATGTAATGCTATGCTTTGGTGATGCCATTTTTTTAAAAGTTAAGAATCTTCCATTTAAATTCAAGTAGTATCCAAGAACAGAATCTGGCCAATGGTTGTGAAAATATGAAATGGTAACACCTTCTTGGAATCTCAGACTGTTCAAGGATGTTTTTTTCTAGCAAAACAGGAAGAAATTGGAAAAAAGCATATGGACTCAGGTTGAGCATATGAGATATTTTCAACTTGAATCGGCACTTTACTCATATTTGTAGTGTGACTTAAAATTAATTTTGGTGAAGCATTTAGATTTGAGAAAGAGAAAAAAAATCCCTATCTGGAACTAAATCAACATTTGTGGCATCTCATTAATCACTGCCTTATGTAACCACTTTTCCCACCTAAAGAGAAGCTACTGGGATGAGAAAAGTTTATAATATTAATGCCAAGTACAGATCTTCCCTCTCCAAAAAGGAGTTCATTAATCATCATCGAAGCACAAGAACAAACATACTTCATGTCTCTTGCCAATTTTTTTCAATAACATTTCTGAAAGGCAAAAAAAGAACCCCATCTTCCTATTTTTTATCTTTTTTTGAAAAGGTTTTAATCCGGCTGTTATTTAATTTGTGATGATGTTATATAAATTTAACATGCTCTGAGAATGCACTTGCTTGGTACATAGCAATAAAGGGTATTGACTGAGTTTGGACCCCAAATCGCGGAAATCCGTATGCAGATTGCTGGTTTTGTTACCTTCCTGCTTACGTGGTCCTAACAGGCAAAACTTTGGAGACACAGGGATCAGCACTGGGTAATTGGGCAATAAAGGGCAGTGACAGAAATTCTTACTATCACTGGTAGGAAGCAGTATGGGTTTGAAGTTTGAAAACATGACTTTTAGTCCAGGCTCTGTGTAAACCTTTGGGCAAGTTAATAGCTTCAGTTTTCTCATCTGTAAAACAAAAATAGTCACCTTACCTGCGTCACAGGATTGCCATTTGGTACAAATGAGATAGTAACTGCTCAAGGTAGAAAACTGAACCTAGTCATGAGCTACAAACCCATGTAATAAAATAAAAATTAAAAATAAGTGCCACACTGATATGTGGCACTTAATGAATAATGAAATCTTCATTATTCTGCCATATATCTTACCTTCTCAATGTTAGAATTATGTGCTCGATTAGTAGTTGTGATAGAATTTTAGGGTCAGCTCTACAGTTATGACATCCTCTACATAGTTTTTTAAAAATTTATAAATTTTTGTTTTTCTTCCGGTTTTTAATGATCCTTTTAACTGGGACCGTAGAAATGGACAAGAAAGAACATGTCTTCGAGATGCCTGAGTGGCTCAGTTGGTTAAGTGTCTGCCTTCAGCTCAGGTTATGATCCTAGGGTCCTAGGATTGAGTCCCCCATCAAGCTCCTCACTCAGCAGGGAGCCTGCTTCTCCCTCTGCCTGCTCTGCCTGCTGTTCTCCCTGCTTTGCTCTCTCTCTCTCTGAGAAATAAATAAATAAATAAATAAATAAATAAATAAAATCTTTAAAAGAAAAACAAAAGAAAAGAAAGGGCATGTCTTCTAACAAGGACAAAAAGAAATCAACACTTATCTAAGGTGCCTGAAAATTTCACAGCAGACTGATTCTCATCCTGGGTACTTGGTAGCCAACAGAGTGTAAACAAAGCAGAACAACAATTCACTGGGAATTTTATTGCTCTTTCTTTGTAACTGTGTCTTTACATCTCTTTTTTGTTTCCTAATTTTAAAAAGCCATTTACAAAGAAGAAAAATTAATGAGTATTATGGCACTTAAGCCAATAGATGAAAGCATTGTCAATTAAAAAAAAAAAAAAAAAAAGGCATCCTTAAGCTGCATGTGAGAAAACAGAGGCATAAATTCAAAAGATCAGGGAAAAAAGAAAAAAGTAATGTGATGATGTGTGTAAGTGGCTTCTCTCAGCTTTGTTCTGCTTTGTTTACGCTCTATTGGCTACCAAGTATCTAGCATGAGAATGGGTCCATGGTGAAATTTTCAGGTGCCTTGGAAAAGTGTTGATTTCCTCCTTGTTCTTGTTAGAAGACATACCCTTTCTTGTTCATTTCTATCATCCTGGTTAAAAGCATCATTAAAATCCAAAAGAACAAAAATCTCTACGGTCATCTGCTGAAGATGCAGCCTTGAGGCTTTGGAAGATCACAGGAGACAGGCTAGGTAGGGCCCATCAACAACGGTGCACACCTTTTTTTGTCCCCCAGAAAACAGTACAGGATAAAGAGGAGATCATATGGACATGGAGCAAGGTTTGGTTCTACTCTGCTCAATAGTTGAGCAGAGTAGAACAGCATGAGGTCTTTGTAAGGTGAAGTAGAATTAAAGTGCAGGCAAGAATTATTTTCTGTCTTCAGTTTTAAAGAACACTGGCCTAACTCATCTGTCTCTTTTCCCCTGTGTTGTTCTTGACCTTCTTATCAGCTCTTGAGTTTTTCCCTTGGGGCTTTTCCCTGCATAGTCAACAGGACTGCATCAGAGATCTTGAGCCTCACACCCTTATTGCAAAAGAGTTGAGGAGAATTCAAAGAAACGTGTCCTGCGAAATAGCTTGGGAACTAATTGTTACAGGATGCTTCTGTAATAAGACACTGCTGTCTAAAGCCCATGGATTGGGTCCCAGTCCCAGTGTAGGATTCACTTAAAAATACAAACCAAAGTTAATAGTAAGCCTTAGAAATTCCCACTGAACTATTCACACTCCTTTGACAACACGTCTTTTCTAGAATTGTCACTTTCCTCCTTAACAATCTGCACATAGACCCCAGGAGGTTGCTGTTGGTTTTTCCTTCTCTCACTGCAATGAGAGAAAAGGTGATGGTTTGCTCATCTCTCATGCTACACATTTCACTGTACACCACAACTTTAAATTCTTAGATGTGATTTATAGCTTCATCAGCATGTTGGCAAAGTGACCATGGGACAAATGTTGGAGTGTTCCATGCTCATACTTTTATATACTTCAGTTTAATTCTCACAACAAAATGTGTGGAGTAGATAGGATGCTTGTTTTGCAGACAAGGAAGCTACCCGGAGAGGTTAAGCTGTTGGAGTTCACATAACTATTTTATATATTTTGTATAAAAACAATAAAAAATTTGTATATAGGTTTCCATAACCAGTAAAAGCATTAGATGTTTTTAACTCGTTTAGGAATCTTGCTTGGGGTGGGGGGGGGCAGTGTATTCACTAAACCAGTATATTTTATCAAGAGATACATGTTGTAGCTAGGATGGTCTCAGCCATGGATCATGCCAGATGCTCACGGGAGGGAGAAAGTGACCTGAGGTAGGCTTCAGGGAAGTAATCCTGGTCAGAGTAAAGAAGAATAAGCATTCTTAATTGCTAATCTTAGGAGGAGGGAGGAATGTGACCTTGATGTCTGGGGCTCTGGGGAGGCAGGGGAGGCGGGGGAGTTTGCTAAGGCATGAGTAGAATGTCTGCATCCCAGGTGAGAGAGGACCACCTGAAGTGATTGAACAGCCCATCAGGCGTTCTCTGAAGGGCCTCAGTTGGGCAAAGAGGGACAGAGAGGGCAGAGATGGCCCCTCAGGTCCCTGCCAACATTGGGTCACTAGAGTTCCAGGCAAGAAAGGAAGCTCATTTCCTAAGGCATTCTAGATCTTTCATTAGTATGTCTTTGCTGTGATTTTAATATAATTAGGTAATGAAATCATAGCAAAATATCAGGAAATGACCCCAAACAAATGTAATAAATGTTGCTTCTGTTTATTCTTTATAAATACTTTCCCCATAATATCTTTATTAGGATTTGTGTAGAAAACAGGGTTGGAGCATGATTATGGCATTTTGAATAATTTATACAAGTTGATTATGTTATTTCATCTTGTTGATCATGTCGGTATGGATATAACCCTAACATAAACTATCATCCATCAAGGGTCTCAATCCTCCATTACAGTCCTGTTCCTTACAATAAATCTGCTTGCACTATTTTAGGTAAAAATTGCATCTCATTTTCCAGGGAGATGTGGAGACCTTGTTGGATTTTATTTTCTGCCATTGTTATCCTGTAACAGACATGATCTTAAGCACTGTGTGTGGGAGGCCAGACAATATAAGTGGTTAAAAGTTGGGCTTCGTTGTTGGTGTTGTCTTGACTCACGGCTTAGCTCTGCCACTTAGAGATGCACCCTAGGGAAGCTGTTCACCTCCTTTTGCCTCCTCCTGCCTTCTGTTGAAGAGAGGTAATACTGGTATCTGCCTTCCAGGATAGCTAGAGAAGGACTGAGACGATATATTCATAGAGCATTAGCCCTGCAAATGCCTGGCCCTCTCTCTGCACTTAGTAAATGATGGCTATTGCCATCACCACCATCTTCAGGATCCTGGGTCGGGCAGGTGTGCAGGGCGAGCTGCAACCTGCAGAGACCAGCCCCAGCCTCCAGATTCCTGAGGCCGGTGGCAATGCTGTGCTCTTGTTTGTTCTGCTTTTAAGCATCTCGTCCCATTAGAGCAGAGGCAGCAGTACAAGCTGCTAGCTCCCACATGTCTCACTTATAAGGCTTTTGCGAAATATCATGTGCATGAATTCCAGAGCCAGGCCACCTGGAATTCAGTCCAGATTCCGCTGTTTGCCAGCTCTGTGACCTTGCTCAGGTCACTTAACCCTTCTGTGCTTTCATGTCATCTTCTTTAAAATGAGGATCATAATAAGACTCATTTCATGGAATCATCATGAGGCTTAAATGAATTCATATACATTAAGCTCTTAGAACAGGGCCTGGCACATGGTAAGTGATCTGTGTCAGTGGTTTTGTTTTGTTTTGTTTTGTTTTAAGTAAAATATTTTTGGTTCTCTTGAGATGATGGTGGAAGTGGATTGTACATACAGGTAGTTTTAATACCGAAAGAGAGCTGTCAGTGTGCTAGGCAGTTAGTGCACAATTTTTAGGCTAAGAAGCCAGCTGTAGCTGGACTATCTCAGAGGTCACTGGACCCTTCACTAGCTGGTCTTGTCAGAGGTTGACCCTTCTTCCCCCTCCCCTTTGGGACTTACCCGGGATCTTCTCTTCACTAATTCAGGTATTAGAGAAGGCAAGGAGAATTGGTGATTTCTAACAGTTTGAGCTCTCTTCCCTGCAGTGTTCCCCAAGGCAAGAAAACAAAGACCTTAGCTACCTGCTTATAAGAGAGCTCCAGGGAAAACCCGGGGGACTGCCTACATAGGAGTGTGTTAGTGTATGATCTTACTGCAGAAGCATAGGAAAGTGAGAAGATAAGAGCCCTGGCCATCCAGGGTGCTGTGTCTTGAAGTCCTGGTGTATGTCCAGGCACTGCCGGTTTTACCAGCTACACGGGTGGCCAGCGCAGTCCTGGAGGCCCACACACCCCTTTCTAAATTTTAGACACTGCCTTGCCTCAGTGCACATTAGTATTCTCCAAGAGCCTAGGCTTTTGAGAAATAAGGCACTAAATCTTCTCTCTACTCCCCCTGAGATCAAGCACTTTCTTGGTTATTCCTGACAGCCAGTGGCCAGTTGTGTGACTCTGGTAAGTCCTTTAAGTTTATCAGCTTTATTTTACTCTTGAAAACAGGTGGGTTAGATTTGATGATTTTTAATGCCTGTTCTTAATAGCCTAAGATTTTTCTCTGTAATGTTGCAGAGGGAGGATGCAGTGAAGTGATAGGAAGAGGAAGAGGAAGGTGTGGGGAACACACATTGCTACAAGAGCCTGTTCTCCACAGGCCATGTGGCACAGCTTGTGAACAGAGTGACCTTAGGGGCTTTCTCCAGAAATACTCCTCCTCCCTGCTTTGATTCTGGAATGTGCCATCTTCTCACAGTTACTCCCACCTCCCTTAAACAGAGATAATATCCTTTGCCATTTCTTTCCTTATTTATGTATCATTACTGTGGGTACAAAGAAGATAGGAAAAACTCCCATGAAGGTTTGGCTCTGTGAGTTTTCAGTGGGGAGGAATGTCATTAGGTCCATAGCAGTACTTGACACGGATTATAACCTCCCTTCCAGACCAGGTTGGGATATGGGGATCCCCGTGGCGGCCTGCAGGAGACAGGTCCTGCCCTCAGGTGGCCATGCGCAATCAGGATACGTAAGACTAGTTTAGCTGCTGCCTTTGATCTCATGGTGGGACTGACCAGGGACAGATTTATAGAAAGTGTATTTGTGAGTTCTGGTTATTAAGGTCTGTGTCTTATCTCCCCTCCTAGACCCATAGCATCTTGAATGGTGAGCACGTGGTTTATATCTTTACAGTCCTCAGATAATTTTAGTGCAGGACCCCTTGCCCAAAAGTGTTCAGCAGGTTAAGCACCAAGGAGGATGGGGGTACAATGCAATCGGTTCATGCAGTGGTAGGAGGCATATTTTGTCACTGACATTGCTTAAAATTGTTGGTCCATGGTGATAAGAAAAATCAAGCTGACTTCTAGTCGATTTTATTATTGTTTTAAGATACTTCCCAGACAGTATACTCCTTATTATCTGACATGGTATGGCCCATTCCCAACCCCCTGGCTTTCCCACATATACACACCTCTTGGGTATTTAGTAAACTGGTATTCAACATATGGACTACTGTAATGGCCTCTTAGATGCTCCTCTTGCCTCTGATCCCAGTTTCCTTTATTGCTTCCTCCATACTATCAGAAAAATGATTTACCTAAAGAAGAGCCTGGCCTCTCCTGCTTAAACTCCATCCCATCCTCAAAATCAGTTTACCGGGTATTAAGTATATAAGCCTCCCAAGACCTGCTCATACTGAACTTACTGCTGCTTTTCTTTTCTTCTGCAATAGCAGACATCTGGTAATTTTCGACATGCTCTGAATTCTTTCTTGCCTCTATACCTTGGTTCATGCTCTTGCCTCTGGCCAAAATAACCTTACCTACTTCTTTATCTGGGTAACTCCTATTTATCTTTCTGTCATTTATCTGTTGGAATTCAGTTCAGTCATTGTCTCTTCCTAGAAGCCCATCTTATAGAACTTACATTATCTGGTGTGCTGTATGGGTTCCTCTCCCACAACAACAAAGCCATAGTATTTTTGTTTGCTTTTTGAAATAATCTGGATACATGTTTACTTTCTAAAATTTTCACAAGCTCCTTAGTTAACAGCTGGAACCTTATCTTTTCCATACCTATGTTCATAGTAATTGGAACATAGTATGTGCTCAGTAAATATGTATTGAACTGAATTGTAAGTCCAACTTTTTCAAAGGGAAAATTGGTTTCTGGTGTGCAGATTGTCTAGCTTCTGTGATAAGCTCATGTCTATTTTTATATTTGTATAAACACACATAGATGTGTACATATATGCAAATATATACATATATAACATGTATATCTATGTACATATACACACATTTTGGAGGTTATGAAGGTGGTTTGCTATCGAGGCCAGCAGTCCCATTTTTATTAAATGCTTGCTTTTCAGTTTAGTATATATAAACAATGAAAAGCATTGTATTTGAATATTGGTAATTCTACACTAACTTTGTTAATATATTTCTCAGACTGCAAGAACAATGAATAAAAGATTCTAAGCCCACAGCAGTATAGAACAAAGGCATGTTTATAAAGTGATATTTTGATAGTTTTGCAAGAATCTTCAAGTGAAAATCATTTGTCTCTAATATCAACCACTCAGAGCCAAATTGAAACAATAGGAGTTTCATTTAGGATCTATAATAGCTGCAGTAGAATATGACTATAACACTATTTGCTGGAATTATAGAGAGGAATTTGCTGGTACAGAAAGGCAAGACAATCAAATTTTTCAGCAGGGGTAAAGTACTAGCAAACTCCCCATTTTGCAAATTGACATTTTTTTGAAGCTCTGACCACTTTATTGGCAATTATCTCAAATCGTGATGCATGTAATTCTGCCTATCACCTTCTTCTAACTTTTTAATATGTTTGGTGAAGGAGGAATTTATACAGTCATGTTTTTGTACTATTCTTATTTACCTATATTTCAAATACCTAGAGAAACTTTAAGCATAGAAAGATAAGAAAAGACCATAGATATTTTCAAAGCCCCTCCAGTGCAACCTATGCATATTTATTTTGTTAAGAGTAATTTTTTTTCCACCAGAAATACTTGATTTAGGACAGTGCATTTTTCAACTTCTTTATTGTAAAAAGTTTTTTGATAACCCACATTCACCCAAGACTGTTCAACAATATAACAGTTCATATATTAAAATTCTATTTGAACATTCACAAATAGAAAGCATATTTTAAAAGTCATTGCATAAACTTTGGATTGGGTTTCCAATGGAGTCTAACTAACTGAATGAACTCTAGTAACTCATATCTCGATTATAAATGCATGCCTTGGTTCATACGATTGTTACCACAGATGTCTTTAAAACAGAAATTCCTCAGCATATTTGAAATATAATTAGGTTTATAAAGAACAATAATTGAAAAACCTGGGGAAGCTTCAGCAGGGCAAAGCCATCCCTGATACCTGGGAGGCAGGTGTACATGTCATTCCTGTGAATGGTGGGAGTCTCCCTCAGTGTTGGGGAATTCTTGCTTTCTCACCAGCACCCACCCCATTCTGACAGTGCTTTTGACGGACAGTATTTTTAACAGCAGTTATTTAGAGTTGGAACCTTTTAGCTTCATTTCCTTGCCCATTACTTATGTGACTAATATGTCTTTTTCTACCCATCAGATACGTGGAGAATATGCTTCTGTTAGCATTTTGTCCAAAGCACAGTATATCACAGAGCTGCCATTTGGTTACTAAATGTTCTTGCTAAAACAATTGTCAGTCTGGTTGATTTGGGACATAGGAGACTATAAGACCGGTGCCCTTGAATAAACCCCTTCAACTCTGTGTTTTTACTAAAGTAGGAAAGCTAACTATTGGACCTTGAAACACCGATCATTGAGGAACAGCAGCTTTTGGGCTCTAGAAAGCTCTGACATAACTTAGGCCCCAGCGACCTCACTGTTTCTACTCCACGCACAACACTTTTTTCCTCCTATAGAAATTCTTTAAGAATTTTAAAAATCTTTAAGAAAGCCAAATTGAGCAGAATAAGAATTGAGAAGGTATTTATCTATGCATATTTTTGAACTACTCTAAGTTCCAGCCTTAGCTGTGACCTTTTTTTAAAAAAAAAATGCTTTAATGTATGATTTTAATTGGAGAAAGGACTAGATGCATTCATAATGATAATTTTTGGGAATATAAATTTGTTGACAATCTTATTTTGCAAAGTGGATTCAGTGGTGGGAAGAAACATACCAACTCATTTTATTTTTTAAAATGACATGATCAGGGGTGCCTGGGTGACTCAATGGGTTAAAGCCTCTGCCTTCAGCTCAGGTCATGATCTCAGGGTCCTGGGATCGAGTCCCGCATCGGGCTCTCTGCTCAGCAGGGAGCCTGCTTCCCCCTCTCTCTTTGCCTGCCTCCCTGCCTGCTTGTAATCTCTGTCAAATAAATAAATAAAATCTTTAAAAATAAATAAATAAAATAAAATGACATAATCACATTAAGTATAGTGCTCTGGTTTTAAAATTTCAGGTCTATAACATGTAAGTAGCTGCTCACATTATTAATTAAAATTTCATTTGCTTTCAAAGCTGTTTAATTTTTTGCTTACAGGCACATAATGACTTGAAAACCTAACCAATTACTGTTCATTTAGGAGAGAAAAATACTCCCAACCAGTCTAGAGTGCCAACTCTATTTTTCTTGGCAGATACAGTTGGAGAAATTGGTTATTACCGAATTCCAGAATATGTTAGGTATAGATTATGATACAGTTGTCACGATCTGTGTTCTGAGGCTTTATAGTCTAAAGCCAGGGTGCTTGTGTGGCTCAGATGGTTAAGTGTCTGCCTTCATCTCAGGTCATGATCCCGGGGTCCTAGGATTGAGCCCCGCATCGGGCTCCCTGCTCAGAGGGAAGCCTGCTTCTCCCTCTTCCACTCCCCCTGCTTGTGTTCCCTCTCTTGCTGTCTCTCTGTCAAATAAATAAATAAATTCTTTAAAAAAAAAAAAAAAAAAGAAAGAAAGAAAAAAAGAAAGAAGGGCTGTGTTTACAAAGAATGGGGGAGGGGAAGAGGAGCCAATCCTCAGTTGAAATAGAGAACTTGGTAATACGTATATATACAAAATGGCCCCAATTGCCATTATAGTTGTACAAGCAGAATTAGTCAAGAAATATGTTTTAAGTTTTTAATATTATTTTTAAAATTAATTTTCAGTGATGAACATTCACACAGACTTTCATGCATTCAACCCATGCACCATACCAAGAACAGAGAGCAGAATAATTTGTGGTCCCTGACCTTGGGAAGTTTATATATATGTGGGGAGGAAACATAATAATACACAATTTATATTCAACCAATTCTGTAATAGTTATTCAGAGGGCGACGGAAACACAGTGGAACCAGGGGGAGTATCTCCAGGCAGAGGAACCTCCAACCAGCATTTTTCAGGGCCTTGCAGGTCCTGGTATGGGAAAGTGTCTTCCCAAAGGAAGGGTGGCTTTTTCTTTGTACAGAAGTGTCTGCCACGCTCACTCAGAGGGGGTGCTCATTCTAAGTCACAAAGAGGTGAAGTACTGACTAGAGACAGCCCTGGGGGCTGGCGATTTGGAATGGCGCATTAGGAGAGCACTGGGTTGTGCTTGTGTTTATGATCAGGACAAGGAGTTTGGGACTTTATTTTGTAGGCAACCAGGGTGTTATTGAAGGGTTTTGTTTAGCAACAACAACAAAAACGTTGATTAAAGAATCTTACAAAAGAAATGTAGGTTCCCTATACAAATTAGAACACTTAGGTAAGCAACAGGTTCTCATAATTGTACAAACCTGATGTAACTACTATTAATATGACATGTCTTCACAGACTTTTTTCTCTGCTTCTGTGTGCTTTTTGTTTTTAAACATAATTGAGGTTTTCTTTCATATACTACTGTTTTGTAACATGCTTTTTCCCCCTCAGCAATTTATTTGAACATAATTCTGTATCTCTAGTCTTCCATGACATTATTTTTAAATTTCAGCTTGCTCTTCAATTGTGAAGATGTACCCTAGATTTAATTTAACCAATTCCCTACTGCTATTCATTTAGATTGTTTTCAGGTTTTTCATATCATAAACTGTATTGAAATGAATGTTTGAAAGATAATCCTAATTATGTTTTAAAAATCAACTTTTTGTTGTTATTTAAAATTCCATGAATGTTTATAATTTTAATAAGAATAGCTTTTAAAGTCCCATTTCTTCTAGAAAAAAAATTTTCATGTACATCACATCACATAGCCGTAGTCACGCTGACAAGTTCTTTTAGTAACACTGTTTTTCTCGACATTGTACGTGCCTCCCCTGAACCCTTGAGGAGATTGTTTTCTTGCTTTGTGTTTCCATAGCACTTGCAATTTTTCTATCCTACAACTCCTAATGCTTTATTATAATTGCCTGTATAACTTTGTTTCTGTCTCCAAGTTTTGTGAGGGCAAAGACATACCTATCTTGTTTATTACTTCCATTCTGAGCACAAAGTTAAGAATTTAGAAAAAAAAAATTTTAAATAATAAATACAGAGATAAATGGGTATTTTAGAAAAAGATGAACAAACAGAAGCTGAAATCCAAAATACCAACAAATAAATTATCTCCTAGGGTCCTCTTTACTTTGTAGCCATAGTGAATGATGAGTTTCATAAAGGAGGAAATAGGATGTAAAGTGAGAGCTGGCCTGTGTTTAAGAGGGAAGCTGGAAGGCTGCCAGTCATTATGGTGGCCTGATGTGTCTTTGTGTCTTTCTGTGAAGAGAGAGATGGATGGCTAGAAAAACTGGTACAGGAGTTAATTTCTTTTCTATTTACCTTGTTTCAAAATTAAGGGAGCTAAACCTTAAAATGCCTTCCCTCCTGTGAGAATCAAGATGAAAATAACAATTCTACAACTCAGCCCAGCAAAAAAAGAGATCTCCAAGCTTAGTACCTTGACAGGGGTGTTCACCGTCGATACTGTCATGTGAGGAATAGCTACGCCGAAAAGGTCTGCAAAGAAGGGAATTCCCCTTTCTCAGCATTGCGGAGTTCGACAGGCCTGGAACTAAAAGTGAAAAATGTGGAGAGGGGAAATTCACGGTGAATCAGATTATCTACTGGAATACTTTTTAGATGCTGAAAAATTTTAATTTCAGTTGTAAAAGATTTTTTCCCCTCTTATATAGGCATGTTTTAGAAGCTTTCTTTTGGGTAGAGGTCAGGGAAAGAAAATAGAACGGTTGCCTTTTTGCATTTAGTATTCTGACTCTTTGTCCATTCAGATGGTGAAGACAGGCCATGAGAAAGGTCTGGTTTAACCCTCCCCACTCTTTTGTTTGTTTCTCATTGGAGCCTTTATAGGGCAACAGATTTTACATAAAACTCTTTATGTTTTAACTCATATGTGAGAAGAAACCCTTCAACAGAAAACAGCCAGGTAGTCCTGTATCCCTAAGACCTAATATAGAAACTGATACATAGCTCCTTCACGAGGATTTCCTTAACAAATATGATTAAACTGGGCTAGAGGTCTAAATATTCCCAGAATGTTATATAAAAACAAAATATTTTTGTATCTATGTACTTACATGTAGTTATATTTACATAAATACATAAGCCCTTCCTCAAGCAGCTGTATTATCTGTCTCCTGACAGAAGAAACTTCTGCATCCCAAGTGGGTTTTTGTTTTTTAATTGGTTTTATGAAGAGCTGGCATCTGTAGGATGCTTGGAAGTGTAAGTGGTTCTTTTTGACAGGAACCTCTGTAGCCATTTCTTTACAAAAGTGAATTTCTTTGAATTTATCTAATCTATTTCCTATGTATAGCTTTGTGAAGTAACAAGCCTTTTCATCTCTAGCTCTATGTTTTATAATGGTATTTTCTATATTTACATGTTAGTAACTTTATTGAGACCATTTACTTGAAGAAGAATGTGTTTTCCATTAAGAAGATATATTGAAGTATTGTGCCCGGTAGGAAAATTGAGGCAAAATGATCTTTAATGAAACGCTCACATCCTCATATAAATTGTATGCCGAAATGAAAACTAGCATCCTAGCTATAGCATCTCTAGTTCTTTTTCCCCGTTTGACTGCATTAAGAGCAATTAGCGATTTCTATTGTGTGATTGTACTAAGAAACTGAGTACTGAGGTTGTTGGGCATACATTTTCATTAGTACCTGTGAAGCACCTGGATATATCAAGAATAACAAGTATGAAAACTGCCTTTTAATTTTCAGCTGTTTCATGTTTATACTTAACACACTTACACTTTCATCATAAGATGTGTTGTATGAATCACATGAAAATTCTGTCACAGTATTTGCATTGAATCATGTGTTTTGCTGTACCTCTTGTAGCTCTGTGGAACTTCAGATGACCTCTGTGGAGGTGTCATACTGAGATCAAAAGTAATATGTTTAAGGTTATATGAACCGCTGTGGTGTCTAAGAGAATATATACCCAGAGGCAAGTCTCAGGACAAAATGTCAAGAAGGATTAAGTCCCTGTGTATAACAATTCTTTCTTGGCTGCCCTCTTCTATAACACTCATTATTACCTGAGAGAGCCAGAAAGGGAAAGTACAGAGAACATAGGTTTGTGAAATTTGAAATTCTGCTTAAAAAATATATATATATATATATTTTTAGGTCACGACTTTATAGATGTGGGATTTGCTCATAGATGTCACTGTGTACCATATTGACCTCACCTTTGTTAAATGGTTTTGTTTCATAAACTGAGGTCTTTAATTATTCAAGGAATGGAAATGATCATCTCTCCTGAAAAGTGTGTGATAGGTTATGCTGAGGCTGAGGTGAGGTACGCAGGAGTAACAGGGACTCGTTTTCTGGTCCCTTTTCAAGGGACCCTTGCTGAGAGTGTTATTGAAGGACTGGCACAGATGGCCAGAGACACAGAGGAGAAGCAGCTCTGCAGCCAGCACAGGGGGTTAAGCTAATTTCTATATAAAAGGAACTCCCATTCATCAGGAGCTCAGCACTTGGCGCCTGCATTCATTACCTAGTATTCAACAAATCCAGACATTGTCTAATGATGGAGATCTCAATAAAGTTCAGAGCAGCAGCAGCACTGTTTCAGTGCATAGCAAGTTGTGTTTGCTAATTTACGGTCACTGAAAATACACTTTCTTCTGGGTTCCATCTAGCCCTCATCATTATATAGGATAAACTCATAAAGGTATTTAAAACTCTTCAAAGTAGTACACCACTAGATAAAGAAGCTTTGTATAAAATCCAAAAATACATTTGTGAAACATTTCAAACATATCAAAAATATGTTAGATGCAGATATGTTTATTATTAAGAGTAATCAAAGGCAGAAGATTTATGCAATCTGAAGAAACAAGAGTCAATAGATAGTAACATTTTGTTTGTTAGGTCCTGTTCAAAAATCTCCTGTTTCCTTAAATCTTAAACAGTGTTTAGCAGTATTGATTTACAATATTTTGCCAACGTAGAGAATATAGATGGCCATTTCATTGTTTTTAATTTCTCTCCCCAAAGTAACTATCTGACAATGAGCACCTTTTTTAATGGGGACAAATTTATTGGTCTTCAGTTTGTTCTCTCTTGTTAAGTCATTTATGGCTTGTTTCCCTCTCTCTTTTCTTTTGCCCCTTCTCATATGTTCCCCTGTTTTCTTTCTTTCTTTTTTTTTTTAAAGATTTTATTTATTTATTTGACAGACAGAGATAACAAGTAGACAGAGAGGCAGGCAGAGAGAGAGAGGAGGAAGCAGGCTCCCTGCTGAGCAGAGAGCCCGATGTGGGGCTCCATCCCACGACCCTGGGATCATGACCTGAGCTGAAGGCAGAGGCTTTAACCCACTGAGCCACCCAGGCGTGCGCCTCCCCCCCCCCCCCGCCGCCGTTTTCTTTCTTAAGTTCCATGTATGAGTGAGATCATATGGTATTTATCTTCCTCTGGCTGACTTATTTCACTTAGCATAATACACTTTAACTCCATCCACATTGTTGCAAATGGCCACATTTCATGCTTTTTGATGGCTGAATAATATTCTATTTTATATATGTAAATATCTCACATCTTTATCCATTTGCATTTATATTTATTTTAAAATTAATACTCAGCATTCATAAAGTTAAAAATTCTCTTGAAAAATAAATCATTCCTTGTTACCAGGTTTTAACGACATGCCAAGCACTGTGCTTGAGGTTAATAAAACAAAGATGAATGATTTAGACCATGTCTACTCTAAAGACAAAAATAATTCTTTTGGGATTTTTGTAATGAATAAAATACAGTTTTCTATATAGAGATAAAAAGTTTTTACAAGAAAAAAAGAAAAGGATCTCTACTGTCACAAATTCTATTTCCTAGCTTCAGAACACAAACCAGGATATCTTTACTGTTGGAACTTGAAATCAAATTCTGTAACTAGGTTTTCAAAAGAGTTACAGCTCCAAGGGAGATGGAAACGGGGACTTCGACAAATGTTTATTGAATTTATTGCACAGAATTACTAATTTATGTTGCCCCGCAGAGCGGGTGCCCATATATAGATTTCTTTTCTGCACAAGGTTATGCCGCTTATTTGCCATACTTGAGGTCAACCAGACCTCTTTGCTCTGACTTTGTTAATATTAGGTACTCAGTGCATGTATATTGAAATAATTATTTTGGTACATATTAGGTACAACCATAGAAAATTGCCCTTTGCACTTAAAAAATACTCAACAACAGCCAGTTCCTATGGTCCAACCCAGGATATATCACATTTCTATGATGAGATAAAAACCAAGATATTGGCAAGGAAAGAGACTTTTTTTTTTTTAAGATTTTTATTTATGTGACAGAAGTAGAGAGATCACAAGTAGGCAGAGCAACAGGCAGAGGGGAAGCAGGCTCCCCGCCCAGCATAGATCCCAATGTAGGGCTCAATCCCAGGACCCTGAGATCAAGACCTGGGCTGAAGGCAGATGCTTAACCCACTGAGCCACCCAGGAGCCCCAGAAAGAGGCATTTTGTTCATTGTCTAGAGGAGTTTGTCTTAATTAAGGAGCAAGAAATGTATACAAGAAATGATCAGACTCCATCCAAGAACTCAGGAGATGATCATTTTTAGGGTCAGCTGTTTTTCCTGGTGTATAAAGTTAGTGAGAAATCAGTGGTTTGGTTTTAAAATTAAGTGTGCTATTAGTAAATTATGTGTTATATTCAGGTGTTTTCGTAGACTGTAATTACATGTGAACTTTGTGTTAAGTGTTACTGATTGAGAAGTAAGGCAAACAGAAAATTCTATTTTAGTATATTTTCTGTGCATAATCCTGTTTTAACCAGTGTAATGCCTTCTGGATGATTCACAACTCCTTAGTACAATTTCTTAATATTTTAACATTTGTCGTTTTCTTTGTAGTCTACACTCTACATTTTAATAATTACCACTTTTATATTTTTTATTATATCTTTAGGATGTGAGTTCCATTTCATTTTTATTATTTTTCAGATGATTGGAAGCAACTGTGTGTCTAACCATTTAAATAGCTTATTATGCTAAATTTAACAAGTTGAAACCATAACAATTCTGATACTTAGGTTGGTGGCAGAAGCTTTTTGTTTAGAGAAAAAAGGTAGGAAGCTAAAAATTCAAGGAGAGAATAAGACTAACCTTAAGGAAAATAAGACCAGGAAAAAAAAAAGAAAAAGACCAGGTAGAGCATAGTATTGAACTGATAGGAGAAGGAGGGAAAAAAATGAAGAGCTGGAAGGGCAAAACACACACACACACACACACACACACACACACACTCACACTCCCAGAAGTCAGTATATTCTACCTAGATTTCCAAATATCTTACATTGAAAGATTATAAAAGATAAAATCTTATAGGCAAATATCTTAATTTTTTAGTATTCCTAATCAAATTATAGGGTGGAGGTGAAATATATGCTCACAGTATGATAATCCCAAGGCTGCAGTCCTATAATACTTTGATGGGTCTGTTGTTGCTTACTAGCATTCCCACTGGAATATTTTTTTTTTTAAGATTTTATTTATTTATTTAACAGACAGAGATCACAAGCAGTCAGAGAGGCAGGCAGAGAGAGAGGAGGAAGCAGACTCCCTGCTGAGCAGAGAGCCTGATGTGGGGCTGGATCCCAGGACTCTGAGATCATGACCTGAGCCGAAGGCAGCGGCTTAACCCACTGGGCCACCCAGGCGCCCCTGGAATATTTTGAATCTGATTTTTCCCGGTTCTGTGGGGGAACGGAAGTGATTTATTCATTAAGTATTAAGATCTGAAATAAGCATGTATAACCTTACCATAATCTTCGCTTATCTTTCCTAATCAACCCAGGATCACACCCTTACTTAGGTGATAGATTGGTGTTAAGAAGAACATCATTTTTTGCTCTTAACTAGTTAGGTGCATTGATGGGAAATGCACATAGTTTCATATGTAAATGAAAATGTTTGACTAAATTATCCTAAGAACTTTCTTTTATAGATTCACTATTCATGCTAGTGTAGAGTGTCCATAGTCTAGCTCTATCATCGGAACACTGGTATTTCAAAAGAATACACAACACAGTGTGGTTTCTGCTACTGTTCTCTCTTCTTACTATAGATAGTATTAAGAAGGAATGTTCCTGAGATGGGGACAGTGTTTTCAGTGTATCTATGTTCTTCTATAAATATGTCGATTATTGATCTTTGGCCCCAGTGAAAAGGAATATACACAAAAATTTTACCACATTCAAATGAAGATACATAGCTAGCTGCCTCCTATGAAATATCACTGGTTTTTCAGAAATAGTTATACATTCATTTGATTTCAAACGGATACATTTATCTACTCAATCTGCTCACATACAAATTTGTAAGATTTGTAATGAAGTGGTATCTGACTTGAATCACTTTTTCATTTCACAAAAAGGTTAAGGAGGGGAAAAAAAAAATCAAGGTAACAACAGGGGAGAGACTAAACCTCAGAGCTACCTGCCAGTTGTTGGGATGGTTGTGGGTGCTGTTTGGAAGTGAGCTCATGCAAGTTTTAAAGACTTAGCAGGTTGGACATTTTTCTAAGTTAATAATTTCAGTATAGTGCCATTTTATAAAGAGGAAATGGCTCCCCTGCTCTTCTGTCATCCTATTTCAGAAGTTTATTACAGAAGAATGTTTATAAGAAGGGTGAAGAGATTGTGCAATCTGTGTGCATTTTTATGTAGATCTGTTGAGTGTAGGTCTCTGATCTAAGGGCTCCTGGCCTCAAAAAAACAACAAAACAAAACAAAACAAATTGACATATTGAAGTGATGGTCCAGAGACCTTTGTTTTCTCTCAAAGTTTGCCAGTCAGTAACACCAATTACACGTGCTCTTCATTTTAACTATAAATCAATAAACCATATCTGCAGACATCTGAATCTTTTGGGAATACAACTAAATTTGTACCCTACTACTCAAGCAAGTTTATCACAGGAAGGAGAGAGGTTGAGAGAAAAGAGAATAATAAGGTCCAGGGGAATGGAAAGATGAGACTAGAACATACTATTTTAGAAAGTATATGCTCCTTTCTTTGCCAGAACTTGTGTTATCTTATGCCAACTCAGCAATTGAGCATATAGTAATGAAGTATTTTTCCCATAAATGATGCAAGTTACCTAACTTAATATTTAGGATGAATACAAATTATTAAGAGAGTCATTATTAAGGACTTTTACGAAATATGTTCACAATTTTGTACACTAAAAATTTCATTTCCTGAAAAATTTCAGTTACATGTAATGTAGCCTATTGATAGTTATAAGTAAAAACACAAATGAATACAGTTAAAAGCAAGTCAAAACTAGTTATGACGTGGTAGTTTGTCCAACAAAAACTGAACATTTTTATTATTAAAAGCTAAATTTGATTATGAAAATGTTGATTATGCAGACTTAGGCAATACAAATATATAGAACAGGAGAGGAGACGTAAGAGGTAAACAAATCACTGTATGAGTTACGAATTAGTGTTCATAATATAGACTGTCTTGGGTGTATGCCCTTGCTCAGGTGTTTAAGCAAATACAAAAAAGGCCAGTTATAGTGAAAAAGAGTATTCAAGTATGCAACTAGAACAAGATGATTGGGACATTTTAGGGGCCAGGAAATATATGGTCTTGTAGGTTTGGTCCAAGAGCTCGGATTTAATTCTCAGTGCAGTGGGAAGAATTTTAAATCGGAGAATGCTATTATAGAATTTATATTTTTAAAAAGTCAGTAGTATGGCTGTGTGAAGGACAGTTGAGCATTGTAAGAGTGGATTAGGAAAGGTCAATTTGAAGGCTAATGCTTGACCCAAGAGGTAGTAATAAAGATGAAAAGAAATGGTTGACGAGAAAGCCACTTTGGAGGTGCGATCCAATGTGTGTATGCACGTGTTTGGAAAGATGGCTCCTGGGAAAGAGGAAGAGCTAACCATTTTTCTTTCTTTCTTCCAAAAGAATTCATTGAGATAGAGAATCTAATCTTTGTCACCAAGGTGGTCACAGTCCAGCATACATCAACTCTACATAGAAATATGCTTCTCCCCTAGTGTGTATGTTTTGTACTGGCTGAGTAACTTTGATGCAATAAGTGGTGGTAGAGTGGTGAGTATGAGCATCTCAGGGACCATCTGTTTCAGGCAGTTAACCCACACTTCAGAGAATGATAGTAGGTTTCTCAGCAGGAGTGCTGTGTGAGTCTCAAAGAACAAGAGGAGTAAGTCACATTGTTCCCCTCTTGGGGGTGGCATGATCTGGGTGTGCAGACAAGAGCAAGTAGATGCCAGGAAGAAGACGTAGCATGTTAATGAGCACCTCTGACCTATTCAATAGATCTCAAAATGTTCAACAGGATAGGGTGCCTGGGTGGATCCGTCATTAAGCGTCTGCCTTTGGCTTAGCTCATGAACCCAGGGTCCTGAGATTGAGCCCTGCGTTGGACTCCCTGCTCAGTGGGGAGTCTTGCTGCTTCCTTTCCCACTCCCCCTTCTTGTGTTCCTTCTCTTGCGGTCTCTCTCTCTCTCTCTGTCAAATAAATTTTAAAAAAATCTTTAAAAATCTAAAAAATCTTTAAAAAAGGGGATATATGTGAAAGGAGTGATAAAATAAGATAGACCATCAAGACTATGTGTATCAGTTTTGAATTTCATTAATTGTTTTCATGCAATGTCACTGACCATTTTCCTGTCCCTTGTGAACTTCAAGCTCTTTTCAGTCTCAGTCTTCATGTTTATTGTTCAACTTGCCTGTTAAATCCAACCCTCCCACACCCCCTCCCAAATAATTACTTCTTTCTCCTCAGGCCTTAGGATTTCTTCTCCTAAAGAAACCTCCCACCTTCAGCCCTACCCACTACCTGGTCACTCTCTAATCCCATACCTGTTTCTAAATGATTCCTTATAATAGATCTATCTGGTATGACATCAGTCCATTTTTTTTTTTTTTAGTCCATTTGTTTTTATGTTTGTTGTCTCTGCTAAAATACGAACTTTGTGAAAGAGGAACATGTCAGTCGTATTTACAGCTGCATTCCCTGTACCTAGGCCAGTATCTGCACATGGAAGATCTATAAATATATGTTGAATAAATGAATGAACTCATTGAATAAAAAATGAAAACTAGGTTATTGCAAAGTGCCCTTAACCATTTTTGCTTATATTTTGTCTTCTCCTTTAGATATCCTTAAGGACTGGACTGTTAAATGTTCAGAGTGGTTGCAAGAAAGAAACATGCTCTGTTGCTTTGGGGGCAGGGGTTTTGCTAGAATGGAAAGAAAATGGCCCAGGACATCTCCATCAGCAGTCACTCCAGGATTCAGTGCTTGCCATGAAGGGGAGGAGTTCAACAGGCTTTATGGTATTCTTTCAGGACCAACAATTCTGGAAACTAGTGATGCCAGTCACCTCTTGTCAGGAGTCAGAAACCATGGTTCCCTGCTGACTGGATGTATCTGCGTCCTGCTTTCATGTTCTATAGGAGCAAATACGATTGGCTTGTTTCTCACCTTCCATTGAGGACTGGCCCTTTGGACTGTCTTCTTTCAAGCCGCCTCACATGTTCAGCAGCTTTATTACAACCTTTGGCTTAATCACTAACCTCCCTGAGGTACTCAGGTGCTGTCATAATAGCAGAATGATGTGGTTTATGTGATTAAAACTTTCTGTAGAAAGAACCACATGTGGCTACTTGTCCACAGGTCTACAGAACTGTATGTGGACGTATCAATCACTGAAAGTACTGTTGATTGTCGAGTCCAGGCATTTTGTTCTGGTCATTGAGGAGATTTGAAGCCCTATCTTTAGAATATTCCAGTAGGACTCTCTACTTCCTCCTAGAATTCACCTAATCTTGGGGAGCACACAGTCTTTGACCACTTGAAGGAGAGTTCTACCTCTTCTCCTGCTTCCCAGGATAATGCTGGACACCCAACAGGGATTCAGATGATCCCCAAACATGTATAGGAAACTTCTTCTCTGCCACAGTCCTGGTCCCTGCAGATTCCAGACAATGACGAGCCTTCAGCCAGGAGAACTGAAGTTGATATATGGGGTTCTAGTTACAGTTCTGCTTCTAGCCAGCTGTTTGACCTCAGACATTTTTATTTACCACTTTGAATTTTAGTTTTATATGGTAGAAGATGAGGTGGTTCGAGTAGGTGGTAAAGTTCTTACTTTGAAATCATGTGATTGTGTTCTTTCTTCTATCTTCAAAGAAGATGTTGTGTTAGCTCAAGTTGTTTTTACCTGGACTCCTCACACCCCTGACCAGGGGTCATTTTTGAGGGGTCTGACAAATGGCACATTCTTGTAGAGCTTTAATCTTACTTAAGGATTTTAGGGAAACTTTTCTTTTCATGAAAACACACATATTTGGTGGAACAGAATATTAAATTTGTGTGGAGTTTAAAATAACATGTGAAATTTTGTAGTGAGTTTTATGTTTGGTAGCCTATATAATCTTTTTAGTGAGTGGAGGGGGGAAAAAAAACTTTCAAAAGGTATTATATGTTTCACCCCTGATTTACTAATACTCCTGTAAGTAGTGCCAAACAGTGAGTAGTCAGTGTTATAAAGTGGAGGGACGTATCTCTGTCTGATCCTTGTTTTCATATGAGAATTAGTTTTCATCTGATTCATCATTGTTTTTAAAAGGAAAGAGTAGCCTTCTCTGGGTGAAAATTTTTGAAGCCATTGATAAGGGAGTGTTCCCTTCGTGAACAATTAGTTCTTTAGACCAGTTTGTTTTCCACCAAATTGTCTGTTTCTATTGTAACAGATGGTTTCCATTATGAGCCTCCTTTTGCTTCTCTATGAAGACCAATGAGTAAGTCGAAATGCACTGCTTGGTTGGAGATGTGGTAGGCAGGGGAAGCCCAGCATCCTAGCTACCTACCTTGCCCACTGCTCATTCTGCTCAGTCTGGTCACCAGACATGATGGTTCGATTGTGAACTTCTGTCAGGAAGAGCCCAGACATTAATGTTAAGAGGATTTAGCTGGCAAGGTGTTATTTTGCCACAGCTTTTTCAAAAGCATGTTTGGAACCACTGGTTGTTGGTCATGATGAATTGCTCATGCACCCACAAAGTGTGATTTCTAAACCTAGCCAGGATTTGGAAACCACACCTAGGAAACTTATAGCAACATAAAAGTAGATTTCAGGGTTCGACTAGAGACTTACAAAATACATGCCCTGAAATTTTTATTGACAGGCATATTTTGAAAAATTTCCCGCTGGACCAGAGCCTATGCCCAGTTAGTTGTATTGTGTTTGGGTTTACCTGCCTCATCAGTAGATGGTAGGCTCTTTGAGGGCAAGAAACACGTCCTTGCTCGGTTGTCAGTCTACCATGCTCAGAACTCATGGGGTGCTCAGGGCATTGAAGGAAGGAATGAATATGTGATGCTTATAATCAGCTTCCCAGGGTAAATCAATATATTCTCTGACATCTTGTAGAAGTAATTATTTTTTAATGTGGCTGTGTTTAGTTTTTAAATTAGGCCTCAGAGGTGAAAGGCCAGCACCTTACTGACAGCCCATTTATCTAACTCTTCTCTAAGTTATTGCCCCGGGGAAGCCCGTTGCGTTAGGACTGTGATATCAGCACTGTGTATAAACACTAATCTATGTTGTGGCCATCACTCTTCTCAGAAGCCAAGTGGTTGATAGTGGTACAGCAGGCTGTTCATTGAATTTTGAGGGTTTATATGAAAATTGTTCATGAAATAGTTTATATCTGGCAAACTTTTAGATAGGGTTTTGCTTAGAATTAACTTTAATAATTATTATTTTTTTTAAGTTTTTTTTTTGACAGAGATCACATGTAGGTAGAGAGGCTGGCAGAGAGAGAGAGAGAGAGAGAACAATGAAAATTGTTCATGAAATAGTTTATATCTGGCAAACTTTAAGATAGGGTTTTGCTTAGAATTAACTTTAATAATAATAATAATAATTATTATTTTTTAAGTTTTTTTTTAATTTGACAGAGATCACAGGTAGGTAGAGAGGCTGGCAGAGAGAGAGAGAGAGGGAGAGAGAGAGAGAAGCAGGCTCTCCGCCGAGCAGAGAGCCCGATGTGGGGCTCGATCCCAGGACCCTGAGATCATGACCTGAGCTGAAGGCAGCGGCTTAACCCACTGAGCCACCCAGGCGCCCCTTATTATTATTATTTTTTTAAGATTTTATTTATTTGACGGAGAGAGAGGAATCACACGTAGGCAGAGAGGCAGGCAGAGAGAGAGGGGAGGAAGTAGGCTTCCCGCGGAGCAGAGAGCCTGATGCGGGGCTCCATCCCAGGACCCTGGGGTCATGACCTGAGCCGAAGGCAGAGGCTTTAACCCACTGAGCCACCCAGGCGCCCCTAAAAAATTATTTTTAAAAAATTTCTTGGCATGTGTCATTCTTAGTGGCACTGGATTCAAACTTGGAAGGAAATCTTGCTTCAGATCCCTTTCACTTGCATATTGTTTTGCAAAGCTCTAGCATGCCTTGTAATTACATTGGCTTCAGTTTTATTTAACTGGAACCTGATGACTGGTACTGGAGCATAGCCATAATTTTAATATTGCCGATTCTTCAATTTGTTAACTCATGCATAAGATGACTTGGGAAACTTGTCTGATTTAAGACTAAGTATAATGACTAGTGTGAACAAAAGTTAAAGGGCAAAACTGTCCAGAAGTTATATATCAAGGATGTAGTTAGCTGCACAGCAAAGTATTTGCTGTAGGGAATGAAACAAGCTAAAATAACATTTGGCAGGAGCACTAATTAGTCTTAGCCATTTTAATTATATTCCTTTAGATAAAGATAAGTCATTATATAAAGTTTCGGGAACTTCCTACATTGCTTAACTGTACATGTGGGAATTATATGTGATTTTTTGCATTTAATATCTGAAGGTAGTTGCATGATAAATTTTCAGATTTTTGATGAGCAGCCCTGTAACTAAACCAGTCTGTGCACTATAAATGCTATTCTGGAGCAGAAAGAAACTGAACAATGCTTGGGTCTGTGTTACCCACGAGGAAAGAAGCTGTTTTCTGGGATAAGTTGCAATTTTATAATATAATGGAATTTATATTTTTAAAATCAGTTTTTAGAATAACTTTTGGTTATTTATTTCTGTTTGATCAGAGTTAGCGAGGAAAACTGTCATCAACTTTTGTAGATTTATAATGCTTTGCATTTTAGAATTCCTTGATGTATGAATAGCTAAAGGAAAATATGAATAACTAGGGATTTTAAGCCTGAACAAATTTTGAAAGGCTAAGGTATAAAAAGGAGATTTGCCACCGCCAGCATAACTCCAGATAAAAGGAGGCAGGTCAGTGGAGAGAAGTTACACAGAGATTTTGGAGTAAATTTTAGATAGGGTTTGTTAATAAACTATACACTCCAATGATAACTCATTTGGGTGTATAGTATCATGTAGTGAATATTCTCTGCTGGACATTTTTAAAGAGAGGTTAGAACCTGTCAGGAAGAGGGAGACAAACCACAAGAGACTCTTAATCTCACAAAACAAACTGAGGGTTGCTGAGGGTAGGAGGGTAGGGAGAGGGTGGCTGGGTTATGGACATTGGGGAGGATATGGGCTATGGTGAGTGCTGTGAAGTGTGTAAGCCTGACAATTCACAGACCTGTACCCCTAGGGCTAATAATACATTATATGTTAATAAAAAACTAAAAATTTAAAATTAAAAAAAAATTTAAAAAAAGAACCTGTCAGGAATATTTTATAAGGAGAGAGGAAAACCCGCAGTAAATCAACACTAAATGGCTATTTGAAATATGAGGATCTGTAAATCTAATTTCTTCTCCATTCCTGATCTCATTTTATGAGTGTGATGCCTGCCTGGCATTTAGACTGTGTTAACAATTATATTGATGGTTGAGTGCTGACATGAAGTTTAACCCAATCTCTCTTCTTATTTTAATTGCATTTTTATCTATCCATTAATGGGATTATGTTCACCTTCTTGGCGATGTTACCATGTCTGTCTTTCCCTCCTTTCTTTCTTTCTTTCTTTCTTTCTTTCTTTCTGTCTGTCTTTTTATAAAAAGGAGGAATATAAGCCATTGGGAACACCAGTATCCTAGCACTCCTATTATATATATGCAAGCACCAGTGACAAGGTCAAGGTGTCAGAATTCATTATGTCACAGTGGCCTTGCTTGATCCCTTTTATTCTTTGATCTCTGGAGCCCTGTTGACCTGATGACAGATCATCCTGAAATGGGAAGTGCTGACCTATCAGAAGTAAATAGCCAGAGATTATTCTAACAAATGACTAAAAAATATAAATTCCATTATAAACTCTAACTCATCCCACAAAAAAAAAATAAAAAATGAATCAAATAAATGTTGTTATTTTGAAAGTCATTTATGGCTAAATTCAAGTAAGTAGCAATGTCTTTTTGACTATTACCTAGGCTCAACCATCACTCTTGGCAAAGAGCACACAATTCTGTTTTAGGAATGAGGTCAGCAACATACCCTATGCTAGTGTGCTTACTAGATCAACTTCCCAAATGAAGTTCATAACCAAGAAGAAAGTTATAGCAAAAGAGATACAGTGAACGAAAAATTTAGCAGTAAGTAAGACTAAAAAAAAACCAAGTCCATCATTTCAAAGACGACTGAGTTCTAAGTAAGCTTTAAGACTACTAAGGCCTCATTTCCTGACCAGAGCATAATAATATATGTAAGACTTCAAATTTTAAGTAAGGTTTTAGTAGGCTTTGTGTAATGGGCATTCCATTATGTGATGGGCATTTTTTTCCATCAAAAAAGATAAATAAGGCAGCATTGTTCCATGTCTTACATTTCGCAGCCTTCTTTGTCACCTGGGTATGCCATATGTTAACCCCTAATTTATATATGGTTGGTGAGATCTCATTAATTTTTTTTCTCTAGACACTTTATGGTTTTTCAGCCATGTTCTTGAGAATGGACTAAGTTGGGCATGTTGGCAATCACAGATGTATTGTTTCCATCAGGCACTGCTTGGTTTTGTCTCTGTGGGTCTACTGCAGGGAAGGCCAGAGTCCTTCCAGGCACTTCACTGGTCCCAGTCTTTGAGGCCACATCAGTTATTTCAGGTTTAAAAACTCTTATTCCTTGTCTTCAGCCTTTATTTTAAAATTGACATAAAAACAAATTATCAAGGGAGCCTACTAATGAAATGCTTTCCTTATTCTAAGAATGTTCAACAAAACTGAGGCTAGGGGCCCCTGGGTGGCTCAGGGGGTTAAGCCTCTGCCTTCGGCTCAGGTCATGATCTCAGGGTCCTGGCATAGACAAACCCCACATTGGGCTCTCTGCTCAGCAGGGAGCCGGCTTCCCCCACTCTCTCTTCCTGCCTCTCTACCTACTTGTGATCTCTCTCGCTCTTTCAAATAAATAAATAAAATCTTTAAAAAACAATACAAAACAAAACAAAAAACCGAGGCTAACCACAACTCTGGCCCCCCAACATGGAATAACTGTTGTTCAGACCAGATTAAAATTCTACTTTAGGCTGCATCCTCTTCCATCTTTGGAACTTCTAAATCAGTTGTGTGCAGGAAATATTTAGGTCTCATGTAAAATAAACAACAGCAACTTGATAGAAAACATAAAATAAGCTTTTTTCTCTACTCAAGGCATATACTGTGTGTTGAGAGCAAGTCTGATAAACACTTGACTGAGAAGAGTTCTGTTGAGTGTTGTTTTTGGGAAAGACAATCAAGTCTGCTGTTTGTGTAAGGGCATCTGGTCGGGAAACACTCCATGAAAGATGTGGGATGAAAGTCATCCCTCCAGGGGTTCTGGGGCACAAGAACTGAAGCAAAGGGGAGATGTAGCAACTTGTAACATGCCTCAGCAGTTACAGCAGCTAAATTGGGGTGAAGGGTCCAACGTTTTTCAGTCCTCCTGCCTTCTGATGGATGAGTTGATAAGAAGGTCTTGACTAATGCTATTCAGTTCTGCCGAATTTGCAGCTCTACTTGCTTTCTTCCTTCTGGGATGGTTGCTGAAAGAGGATTATGAGGACTCTATTAAATTGTTTGCAGGAGCATTTCATGTAGGTATTGAGGTCTGTGTAACCTGGACAACCTTTTCTAGGTAACTTGGACATCTAGAACTGAAGGACCACCACGCATGTTCCTACTCTATTGGGCATAGCATTTCCAGCACGTTGCAGCTTTACCATGTCCCATCATTGGAATAAAAAAGTCTTGACATGTGTAATAAGCAATGGCTCGAGTCCCTGAATGTGCACCAAATGTCATGTTTATGAGTGTTCTCTCTTACAGGAGGGAGCATCTCACCTATAAATGAAAAGGTGACTGTGAAGTTGTCCATTCGTGACCAGTATTGGTGTAGTTAGGCTTGGGTGCAGTTGAAGCTGTTCTCAAAAATGAAATATTGAACTGAGACCTTCATTGCACGTTCTTTGAAATACAAAGAAAAAGGATGGATCTGTATTTCAAGTGTTGTTGATGCTATTGGCTTAGACATGCTCCTTTTATTGGGTCTGTTTTGCAAGCCTAAATTTGAGCCTGAAGAATTTCTCCATATAAATGTCTTAAGTATTGCGGTGGCACATCCATCACCTTTTTGCTTTTGAATTACAAAGATAACCTTAAGATATGAGCCTTATACTGGGCACTGTGTTACATACACAGAAAGGGTGAGCCTCCTTAGTGATGAAATCAGCCAGTGCCCAAGAGGAAAGTAATAGGCAGAAGGGATGGAGTTGATGAAAAAATTGATTCTTTTCCATTAAACTGTACGTGATATGTTTTTTATGAAGCAGGCATCAGCTGAAAGAAATATTTTTTCAACTAAAAAGAGATTGATGGTGAGGGAGAGGAAAAGTATGTAAGGGATCAGGAGATAAATATGTGTCTTATTCCATTACCTTCTCAAATAATAAGAAGGTTGAAAAGCATTCCATTGTAGTTACTTCAAATGTTTACATGGCCTTGGTGCTATTAAACCTTGGTAATGTTAATGGCCTTGTTCTTACTTTAAAGTATATTCAAGCCTCACATGTCATTATTTTCTCAATTCTAAAAGTTGTGTTGCTTATTTTCAGGCTTACCAAAGATGCAGGTCATTAAGAACTATACAGGAGTACCACTCCCAGCTCATCATGAAGGACCCCCACTGCATATCCAGGCAGGGGATACAGTCGAACTTCTGAGAGGAGATGCCCACAGTCTGTTCTGGCAGGTAAGATCTCTGTCATTTGGACCGTGGTTTGGTTTGGTTTTTGTTTCTACTTAATGGAAGATTTATGGCTGCTTAAAGAATAAAGCTCTTTCTTTAGAAACTGACTTCGTGCTTTCAGCTTCAGAAATTTTACATGAGGTAGGGAAAAGTATTTTTTATTAGCCTTCCCATGTTTACCAATGCCAAAGTGGCAGTGAACGTGAGAATGCTAAAGAAAAATAGGATCCGTGCTGTGAATCATAATTACCATTTTTATTAAAAATTCGTACTTTGCCAGAGCATTTTTTTCCAGGCCTAGGACCTGTGGGTGTGATCTAATTTGCATTGCTTTAACATATTAATGGTTCATTTCAGGGGAACCACCTAATTAGCTTGCCAGTGGCCATTTCTGGCCATATTTGATTTGTGCCTACCCACAGGAATGCTGAAGTTCTCAGAGGTGCTCTGGGCATTATTCATGAAATGTATGAAATGTGAAAAGTAAGTGAGCCTGTTGATGTTTGCTGGTGATGAAACCTCTCTTGTCCAGTAACCCTGTATTTGGTCTAAGGATTATGTTAGGTGAGGGCAGTGTGGTATAGTGTTGAGATTTGATAAAGCTGGATGGTAGAATATTGCTGTTCACTAAAGTATTCTCTATTTTCATATGTATGTTAGAAGTATTTCCCAATAAAATTAAAGAGTTTGTTAAAATGTGTGTTGAGGGAAAAGGGCATGGGCTCAGTGGAAAGATTAGCACAGAAGTGAAATTTGGTTAGGGGCAGAGAGAGCAGGGAAGAACTGGTAGATAATAATCGATTGTGTACATGCATAAATGATAGTTATTTTGTTGACTTAAAATATTTATGGTCTGCCATTCTGTTACAGATGAATGCTCCTAGATGTAAATTTCTCTCCAACCACTGTAGCCAGTGCTGTGGACAGTGGGTCTTCCAAAACTCCACTATTCCTCTTTCATAGCCCACCTATCTCATACCTCATTCTTTCCAAAAACTGAAGAGATAGAATGAACAACTGAAACTCTACCGACTCTTTAGTCTAGTCCTGCACATTCCACCCCCAAAGCAAAATATACCTGCCTGTGTACCTGTAAGATTCCTCCTACTCAAGACTTCTTTTTCTTCATAGGTTTTTCAGCCCTCAGTCAGCTGACTCTTGACTCCTATGTTTTCAACTCTCTTCTCTCCACTTACTTCTTTTCTGTGGCAAATAAATATACTTAACTCCTCCCATCGTAAAACACATTAACCCAACTTTCTATCTGGCTATTTTAGTCTCCCTCTTCCAGTCTAAAGCTAAGAGGGTAATCTGTACTTCATCTCTCCCTCCTTATGCCCTATTTATAATGTAGTCTCTGGCAGAAACTAATACCACTTAAAAAAAAAAAAAGAAAATGCTGCGATACATAGTGCATTGCATGTATTTAAAATGTACAATTTGATAAGTTTTGACAAATGAATATACAAGTGAAATATCACTAGTCAAGATGATAAAAAACAGCCCCCAAAGTTTTTGGGTGTACTGCTTTGTAATTTCTCTCTCATGCTTCTACTTGTTGCCCTTCCTCAATCCCCAGGCAAGCACTGTTCTGCTTTCAGGCTATGAGTTTGCATTTTTCAAAATCTTAATAGAGTACATTAAAAAAAAAAAAAAGAATTTTATATACCGCATCATACAGTATCTATTAGTTTTTGTATGGCTTTTTTCACTCAGCATAATTATTTTGAGATTAAACCATGTCGCTTTGTGTAACAATAGTTCTTATTTTTTTAAAAACCATTTTATTGATTGTGTAATTAGAATACAAAAAGCTGTATACATTTAACGCCTGCAACTTGACAAGACTTGGAGATAAGTATAAATCCTCGAAGCCATCACCACAATGTATGCCCTAAACCTATCCTTCACTTCCAGAAGTTTTCCACGCTCTCTTCATTTATTTACTTGTGTGATAACATTTAAGATCTAGTCACTTAATGGATTTTCAATTATATAACACAGGATTATTAAATAAGTATAATTTTAAGTATATAACTCAGGATTATTAAACACAGACTCTATGCTATACAGTAGATCTCTAGGACTTTTTTTTTTTTTTAAGATTTTATTTATTTATTTGACACAAGAGAGAGATCACAAGTAGACAGGCAGGCAGGGGAGAGGGGGAAGCAGGCTCCCTGCTGAGCAGAGAGCCCGATGCGGGGCTCCATCCCAGGACCCTGAGATCATGACCTGAGCTGAAGGCAGAGGCTTTAACCCACTGATCCACCCAGGCGCCCCGATCTCTAGGACTTATTGTGCACAATTTGAACTTTGCGCTCTTGGACTAATACTGCCCCGTTTCCCCTTTACACCAGTCCCTGGCAGCCGTCATTCTGTTTTTTATTTCTATGCATTTGGTTATTTTAGATTCTTCACATAAGTATAGGCAAGACACAGAAGTAACCTAATGTCCCTCAGTGGGCTAATGGATAAAGAAAATACCTATATATGCGTGGATAAAGATACACATATAAGGATATACAAATGGATATACAAATAAAGAAAAAATATATATACACACACACAAGGGGTATTATTCAGACTTCCAAAAGGAGGAAATCCTGCCATTTGCAAAAGTGTGGAAGAACTTGGAGGACATTATGCTAAATGAAAGTTCTTTCTTTTAACTGCATACTATTATTCTATGTATGAATATAGCACAATCTATCCTTTAGCCTGTTGATGGACTTTTAAGTTATGACCAGTTTGGGGCTATTACAAAGAAAGCTTCTGTAAACTTTCAAGTATAAGTCTTTATATAGACATATGCTTCATTTTTAGATAAATATTGAAAGGGAAATGGGCAGATCATATGTAGATACATGTCTAAATTTTTGAGAGATTACCAAACTGTTTTATTAAGAGATTTGACTGTTAACATTTCTACCAGCTGTATTTGAGCATTCTAGGTGCTCCAATAATATCCTCACCAGCAGTGGGTGTGGTCAGTCATTTAAATTTTATCTTTTCTAGCAGGTGTATGGTGGTACCTTATTGAGGCTTTGATTTGCATTTCTCTAATGACTAATGATATTGAGCATTTGTCCATGTGCTTATTTACCACCCATATACCTTCACTGATGAAGTGCTTGTTCAAACATTTTGTCAAAATTTTTTATGGGCTGTGTGTTTTCTTATTATTGAGTTTTGAGTGTTCTGCATATATTTTAGATACAAGTTCTTTACTTTTTTAAAAGATTTTTATTTATTTATTTAGAGAGAGAACACATGCAAGTAGGGGAAAGGGCAGTGGGAGAGGGAAAGAATCTGAAGCAGACTCCCACTAAATCCAGAGCTCAATAAGGACTTGATCTCACAACCCTGAGATCTTGACCTGAGCCAAAATCAAGAGTCAGACACTTAAATGACTGAGTGACCCAGGTGCCCCCTTAGATCTTAATAAAATATGATTTCCCTTTATTTTCTCCTCGCTTGTTGCCTGACTTTTTATTATCTTACTAATGGTGTATATATAACAGAAGTTTTTACTTTGATATATTGAAAGTAAAAAAAGTTTGTTAATTTGTTACATTAAGGATCATGCATATGGGCATTGCATTTAAGAAATAGTTGCCTATCCAAGGATACAAAGATATTCTCTTAAATTCTCTTCTAGAAGTTTTATAGCTTTAGGCTTTAAATTTAGGCTTATAGTCTACTTTGAGGTATTTTTGAATATGTGTTCATTTTTTTTTCCAAAAATGGTGTTCATTTTTTTTTGCATATGGAGATCCTTGTGTTCCAGCACCATATGTTGAAAAGATAGTCATTTCTCCACGGGATTGCCTCTTCACTTTTGTAGAAAATCAGTTGTCTGTTTATGTGTTGGTATGTTTCTGGATTCTGTATTCAGTTCCATGGATGTCTCTCCATATTTAAACTAATACAATGCTATTTTGATTGTTGCAACAAATTAATGTCTTAAAATCAGACAGTGCTTATCCCCAGATTTTTTCTTTTGAAAGATGTTTTGGCTCTTCTAGGTGCTTTATATTTTCTATGAAGTTTGGAGACATCTTATCTCACCAATAGAACGTTGCTGCAGTTTTTACTGGGATTGTGTTCAATTATACATCACTATGAGAAAACTTACATCTTATCAATATTGAGTCTTCTGACCACTGAACATGGTATAGCTCTCCATTTATTTAGGTCTTTAGTTTCTCAACAAGGTTTTATAGTTGTCAGAGCGAAGGACATACACATCTTTTATCATATATCCTTAATTCATATTTCATTTGATCTTATTGTACATGGTAGGTTTACAATTTCATTTTCTATTTATTGCTATGTAACTGACTTTTATAAATTGATCTTTTACCCTACAACCTTATTAAACTCACTTACAGGAATTAATTCCAATTAGTTAAATTAGAATTATTCTAGCAGATTTTTAAAAAGATTTATTTATTTTTGAGAGAGAGACAGCAAGTGAAGGGGGAGGGGAGGGATGGAGAGAGAAGGAGAGAGAGAAAATCTCAGAATCTCAAGCAGACTCCCTGCTGAGCGTGGAGCCCAACACAGTGCTCAATCTCATGCTGAGATTATGACCTGAGCCAAAACCACTTAACCAACTGAGCCACCCAGGCACGCCAATTCTAACAGATTTTTAAAATATGGACAATCATGTTGTCAATGAATAAATGTGGTTTTACTTCTTCCTTTGTAGTCTGAATGCTTTCTATTTCTTTCTTGCCTTATGACAATGGCTGGAACCTCCAGGAAAATGCTACTAGAATTAGAGGAAAGGTATATATTTGCTTTATTCCTGATCTCATGGCGGAAGGCATTAAGTCCTTTACTATTAGATCCTTTACTATTAGGTATAATGTTATCTGTAATTTTTTATAAATACCTGTCATTAAGATGAGGATGTTCTATGCTAGGCCTACTTTGCTGAAAGTTTTTACCAGTAATTTATGTTGGATTTTACCAAAAGTTCTTTTTGCATCAATTGAAGTGATTTATCATTTTTTTATAATTTATTAATTTGGTGAATTACATTGATTTTCTGATGTCGTACCAATCTTGCTTTCCAGAGATAAACCCCAACTGGTAACAATAGATTGTCCTTTTTATTTATTGTTGTTTTATTTTCTTGTAATTTATTTGTCCAGGTTTGTTAATAGTTTAGCACCCAAAGAATGAATGAGGAGCTATTCATTTCTCTTAACTTTCTGAAAGAGTTTTTATAGAATCCGCATTATTTTTTTCATGAAGTGTTTTATAGAATTTATCAGGAAAGCTCTCCAGGCCTAGAGTTTCCTTTATAAGAAGTTGGGGGGGGGGGGTTATTTTGTTTTTTTTTTGTTTGTTTGTTTCATTTTGTTTCATTTTTATTACAGTTTCCTTAGTAAATATATGGCTATTCAGGCTATCGATTTCTTTCTGGGTAAGCCTTGATGGTTTTTGTGTAGACTTTATAGTAGTGTTACCTCTCGTTTCTGACACAGGTAATTTGTCTTTGCTTTTTTGTCTTCATCAGTCTAAGTAATTGGTTATGAATTTTATTAAACTCATATGAGGTTGGTTCTATTTTTGTTTCATATTTCCCTGATTTCTGCTCCATTCTTTATTCTTGTCTTCCTTGGGGTTTAATTTGTTCTTATTTTTCTAGTTTTTTAAGGTCCTCATTGGTTTGAGAATCCTCTTTTCTAACATAGGCATTTAGTGCTATAAATTTCTAAGTACTACTTTTGCTGCCTCCTAAATGGTTGATAAGGGCTGTATTTTTATTTTTGTTCATCCTGAAATACTTTCTAGCATTTTTCCCCCACTTTTTCATGTTCTTCTTATGGGTCATTTTAGAAGTGCACTATTTAGTTTTCAAATAGGGGTTTCCCAGATATATTTCTGTTTTAGTGATCTTGTGCCTCTGGACGATGAACTTGCAAGTGTTGTTTGTCTTTTTTTCCCTCCCTGCCACGGTGGAAAAGGTTGGGTAGAGTGAGCTAGAGCGGAGTATTTTCTTCCCCACCCCCCCACCCCCCCACCCCCCACTACTTCATATATTATGAGGTATATTACACTGGTAATACCTCAACTGGTCAGGCTTCCTTTAACAAGTTTTTCCTGAGGACACGTCTTATTAAGAAGAGCAGAGTGGGAGCACCTGGGGTGCTCAGTGGAATGAGCATCTGACTCCCTTTGATTTCAGCTCAGGTCATGATCCTGAGATCCAGCCCTGCGTGTGGGGCTCCCCGCTCATTGGAGACTCCGCTCCCTTTCTTCTCCTTCTCACCCCACTCACACGCATACACATTCTTTTTCTCTCTCTCTCTCTCTCTCTCTCGCTCACTCAAATAAACAAATAAATCTGAAGAAGAAGACAAAGACGAGCAGAGTGCCTTTTCTCCTCCTTCTGCCAGAAGCTGGGGATTTTCCTCTCCTGTTGACTGTATGAATCTGGCCAAGCTCCTAAAGGTAGTCTTACAATATCGTGGGTTTCCCCTATGATGGCTCCCCCTGGACTGTTTAACTCTCAGAGTTGTAAGCACTGAACTTTCGGTAATTTGTCAATACCAGTTCAGGTTTTCCTAGCCCAGCACTGGCACTAGATCCCACAGCAGTCTCTGCTGGGGAGTCTCTGCTCTGGAAAGTTGTGACTCCCTGTGTTTGCTAATCTGTCTTTCCATTCCTGGGGGCTGAGGTTTGTCCCGTGTCTTTCCCTCTCTTATGGATCCAAGAATTGTTGATTTTTTTCAATCTATTCAGTGTTTTACTAGTTAGGCAGGGTGATGTCTAGCAAGATTCTTAAATGAAGAACTAGAAACCTGGTGTTCTTTTTACTAAATTGTATTGCCTCCTATTCTTTTTAGATGATAAGAAAGACATTATTATTTGTCATTTCCTTTCAACGGCCTGGGAGCATGAAGCTTTTCTGGTATGGTGGTATAATGGCTTTGGAAACTCTCAGGAAAATTGTAAGAGAAATGAGGCCTTTGTATGACAAAATGTATGTGTGTATTTGTTAAGGGGAAGATGGCTAATGTCTAGAGCAGAGAAAAACAATTAGCACATTTATTTCAGATCAGCAAATATATATTGAGTGTCAACTCTATACTCACTTCTCAGACACTGCTCATATTTCAATTATCAACTCCGATTTTTGGTTTGACATTATGTCTCCTGTCTTTAGAGGATCCATTCATGCTTGCTGGGAGCTAGCAATATGTTTGAATTTTCAGAGATAAATTAAAAGTTCATCTAATGTTTTCAACAAGGATGTAGTATAAGTCAGAATTATCTTATGCATACTTTTTAGCCAGTCAATGTATTTTTTAAGCCAACAGATTCTAGCCTTATTAACAGGAACAGTGGCACTGTGAGAAAAACCTGATTCAAGTCATGCATCTGTCGCCAACTAGTTGTGTGGCTTGGGTCAAGTTACTCAGTCACCACGTGGCTTTGTTTCTTCTTTTGTTACAGAACAGGATGGGACCAGAGCTGTACTCACAACTCTGAGTCATCTGGGGCTTTGCTATAATGTCAACACACAACCCCACTTCTAGATATCAGGGTACAATTGGTCTGGGTTCAGGAGAACCCTAGATAAATTTTTTTTTTAAAGATTTTACTTATTTATTTGACAGAGATCACAAGTAGGCAGAGAGGCAGGCAGAGAGAGAGAGAAAGGAGGCAGGCTCTCTGCTGAACAGATAGCCTGATGCGGGGCTCGATCCCAGGACCCTGGGATCATGACCTGAGCTGAAGGCAGAGGCTTTAACCCACTGAGCCACCCAGGTGCCCCAACCCTAGATAAATTTAATGTAAGCCTTGACTAGGGTGATCCAATGATTTCAGCTTACTCCTTGGTCTTGGATAGCACACCGGCTAATTAAGCATAGCTACAAGATAAGGTGTCACTGTGAACTTGATCAATACTTTGTATCGGATAGTTACCAAACAAAGGGAACATTTTCAAAGAACTAATATGCAATTAAAATATATTTGCCACAAACTTCATACTGAACTTGATGTGTTTTCTTTGATTAAAAAGTACTTCACATCTTACAATTCTCCAAGCCTATCGTGATGAAATCAGCTTTTGTTTTACACGTTGTACATATGGAAGGTATATGTAGGAAACTGGTCTGGATGTGAACTTACCCTTGTACTTACTCAATGGCATGATTTAGAATGATGTGTTTTAAAATTTTATTTTTTAAAAAACTTTAAAAAAATATTTTATTTATTTATTTGAGAGGGAGAGAGACAGAGAGAGAGAGAGCATGAGAGAGGAGAAGGTCAGAGGGAGAAGCAGACTCCCTGTGGAGCTGGGAGCCCTATGTGGGACTCGATCCTGTTACTCTGGGATCGTGACCTGAGCTGAAGGCAGTTGCTTAACCAACTGAGTCACCCAGGCACCCTAAAAATTTCTGAAAAAAATCTTTCCTCTATATTGAATATATAGATGTGTAAAGAATGTTGCTGTTTTGATCCTTTGAAGTTACAGCAGTTTGTGTGTGTGCTTGCAGTGGTTCCGTGTACATTACTTTGTTGATAATCGTATTCAAAGAAGACAAGTACTTTATGGTTTGCATCCTAAAGGATGTGACTCTGCCCTGTGTGTGCATGTGCATCTATGTGTGTATGTATTTAATTGCTTCTGAGAGGATAGTTTTTAGGCACCTCCGTTTTGGTCCCTACCCAATTGGTTTGGTCTCATTAGAGATTGCATATAATTAGCACCAGAAAAATAAGTGTTTTTCTTTTCTGTGTTACAGTTTAGGAAATTGTAGCTCATTTTCCTGAGTGGTGGTTACTGATTCTGCCATCTATTGGCATCATGACCTTACATAGATTACTCTTTGTTTTATCATCTGTAAAATGTTTTATAAGGGCCTCAGTTTTATCATCTGTAAAATGCATACAGAATAAAATAAATGATATATGAAAGAGGTCTAGCCCAGTGCTCATTAAATAGTAGCTTCTAACATTCATCCATTCATTCATCCAAGTACTTTGAAGATTTTATTTTTATTCATTTGACACAGAGAGAGAGATCACAAGTAGGCAGAGCAGCAGGCAGAGAGGGTGGTGGGAAAGCAGTCTCCCTGCTGAGCAGGGAGGCCGATGTGGGGCTTGATCCCAGGACCCTGGGATCATGACCCAAGCCAAAGGCAGAGGGTAACCCACTAAGCCGCTCAGGCACCCCTCATCGAGGTACTTTGGGTCTTCATGTTTTGTACTGACCACAAAAAAAGACAACAGGTTTATAACCTTGTGGTTTAATGACCTAAGGAACGATCAAAGCTCAGAATAGGTGATGCAGCTGGTTTCCATGTAAAGTTTTGTGTTAACACTTTTATAATTATATTGCTACAAATACATGTAAAGTTAAAACTGTGGGTAACAATATAGATATTGCAATATTACAGTGGCTTTGCATTTGAATTTCAAAAATGTCTTTTGTACTAGTTAAGTGCTTTGGCTTATTTGGAAATTTTCAAGAAATTATGCTTTTAAGATTAAACTGTTTTCTTCTCTTCTTTCAAGCGAGTCACTTCACTCATTAGTGTAGAAAGTTGAATTTTATTGTAGACTGTCATGTTTTCTACATATTCTATGTCCAGAGAATACAAATTATCCTCCACTTTCTATCAGGAACTTTCTATGAATAGCTATTATAGTCTAGTCTATCTTATTATTATAACAACAGTAATTTCTAATGCTATCAAAGTGAGTGGGTATCTGCATTTTCATTATAACTTCTTTCAAACAATGAGTTGACAATTGAGCTGTAAAAATATTCTATGTATGGTCCTTGCATTGAAGGGATTCATTTTGGCAGCTTTTTCTTGTCATCTTTGTTGTCTTCTTTCTCTCTCCTTGAAAGTTCCATAAAATTGTCTTCAAGTGAAATGAATATAAAAGAGGAAATTGGCCATTTAGAGTACATTTCCTAGTGCAGGTGTAAGGCCTAGTTTTTACTGAGAGTAACAACATATGGAACCATTCTGATCATGTCATTGGACTGATGACAAACCTGTTGCTTTAAAGTTGTTTCAGTATGTGAGAATAAGAACTTAGGAATGAAGGAGAACATTCTTCATGCCGAGAGAGACTATTTCTATTAGAAACTTTACTTTCCCAAAAGAGGTACAAAGAGGGCAAGACAAAGAAGCAAGCAAATGTAAAATCATGCCATGCCAACTATGGGGTCTTTTTTTTTTTTTTTAAACAGTAAAGAGCTTTATGTATTTTCTTCTTATAATAAAGCTTATGAAACAATGATGACCCTCTGTCCTATATCATGGGGTTTTATTTGCTCCATTGTCATTTATGAATACCCAAATGTTCCACAGGGAGAATTTTGTAAGCTAACTGGAACCAAAAGACAATTATAACCAGGAGAACTGTAATCAGTGTGCCAAAAATATATATTTTTATCCACAATGAAAGTTAAATAACCTAGAAAAATAGTTGTGATACTTCACACTTACAAATCATGCATCTACATGATCTTTATTCTAAGGAGTGAAAATGTTTTTACACACATTCTGATTAATTCACAGAAATCTCTATAAAGAGGGTAAATTGAAATTGTGGTTTTAAAGGGCCAAATTTATCACCCATCTATGTATGTTGGCATTTGCAGGATTAAAATTAGACTTTTTCAGACTTCTCTTCTCCTGCCTTAGTTCCATATGTTAGACTATCCTACCTTTGTTTTAGGAGAATCATTTGTAATTCTTAAACACCTCTCAAGAAAAAAAAATACATTTTTAAAGGCGGTTTAGTTCTTCTTTGGTAGAACAATCAGGAAACACAGCATTGCTTTATGTAGCAGTTTCAGCTTTTTAAATTTTTTTCTCTTTGCCTCAAAGGAAAAACTGAAAAGTCAGAAAATAAGTCTGGAGAGAGCTTGAGAGTCTCCTGAGGGAAGCATTCCTCATTACCCTACTTGGGGAGAGGGTGGAGTAGGGGTGGCTCTTGACTCGGCCATGGGCAATTAGGTGATAACTTCCCCTTTGCAAACCTTAAGAGACTCTTAACTCTAGGAAACAAATGGAGTGTTGCTGGAGGGGAGGTGGGCTGGGGTGTGGGATAATTTCGAGATGAGCATTAAGGAGGGCCCTTGTTGTAATGAGCACAGGGTGTTCTATGAAACTATAAAATCATTGGATTTTACTCCTGAAACTAATAATATAGTATAAGTTAACTAAATTGAATTTGAATAAAAAGGATTTTTTAAATCCGCTTTGCTACCATCTTTGCCCTAAAGCGCAGTTGTCATGTATGCATGCAACAGATGACCCCTTCTTAGTTTGTAAGAAACTTGACTTCCTATATGCCTGATATATTTAGCACTGATTACAATTCCATTGCTTATAATTGGCCATTCAGATGTCCAGGTGATTTTTTTTTTTTTTAAACAGATATGTTTTCCTCATTTTAACCTGGAAAACAAAACAAAACTAAGGGTTCAGTCAGGGAGAATCTTTTTCATAGAAGACATGCTTTTTCAAAATTATAGCTATTGATTCATATTTTACACTCTGTCTGAATTTACCCTTCTACTTCCCATTCTTTAGCTAAATGCTTCTTTACCATCAAGGCTCAGGTTGGGGCACCTCCTTTGAGGTCTTCTCTGAACCTGACAAAAGGGTTTCTGGCATAACACTTCCAGTGTATCCTCAATGGTCTGTTCATGGTTCTCTCTGCCTGATTAGAGCGCTCCAGAAAGTTAAGAACTGTGACTTTCATCTCTTTATCTCTAGCGCCTATCCTAAAATAGGCATTCAGTCCATAGGTCTGGAATGAATAATGCTATTCAGACTGCTGTTTCTGTACTATGTTATTTACAAGTTTTCAAACTCATTGTTTATGAACTCAACTTATACTTTACGATGTAACCGAGAGACCATTAAAATATTCATTCATCTTGTCAGAGTTAAATTTATCCTTGTTCTCTCAGAATAGTCTTTAAGCTATTTAACCTTATGTCCTCAAATTCCTCATCTATAAAATGGGGATTTTAATACCTAAATGACACACAAGGGTATTATAAAAATCATAGGAAGTAAACTTGAAAGAAAATGGAAAAGGAGAAAAAGTTTATTTCTGTATAATGACTGATGATTTTGAAAGATAAGCTTCATTTTTCCAGAAGTGGGAAAATGATTGTTTTTTTTTTTTTAATTTTTTAAAATTTCATCTTCCCCATGTTTCCATATGAAGAGTCCCACTAACATATGTAGGCTCATAGAAGCCTACTCTTCCCTCCCAATTCCTGTATCCAATTCTTGAAATTTCTTTAATCAGATGTTAAACTTTCTACTCCTAGACATAAAAGCACAAATGATAAATCCTGAAGGGAATAGTTCATTTAAATAAGTAGGCTAAATCATGAGCCTTTCTCTCAGAGCAAGGTTGGATGAGGAAAGTGTAAGTAAGATGGCTCAGGAAAGGGAAGGAGAGTAGGAAGGAACACAACAAGGCAGGGGTTTACAGAAAACAAACTTTGCTTGGGGGATGATTTGCTTACTTATGGACTCAACTGTAAGCAGTATTGACCTTTTCTGTTAAAAGCCTTAAGCAGTCTGTCCTATACCACAGGACCTGCCCAGAAACCCTCTGGGGTCAGGGAAGGGAGGTACAGTGGAGTGGAGTTAGTAGGTCTTTACTCCTGGCATCTCTCCCTACAACTTTAGTAGCCAAGTCATTTCAAAGGAGTCTCTTCCTTTGCTCTACATTAAGAAACTTATCTCGTTTCTTCTAGACCACACAGGAATTTTAGCTACAATAAAAATGTGTGTGTGTGTGTGTGTGTGGTTGTTGTTTTTAACTCCCTGATCTGCAGTTCAGGTACCATTCTGTAGCATAACCAGAGGCAAATAAGAAGATGAAAAGGGACGCCTGGGTGGCTCAGTTGGTTAAACAGCTGCCTTCGGCTCGGGTCATGATCCCAGCGTCCTGGGATCGAGTCTCACGTCGGGCTCCTTGCTTGGCAGGGAGCCTGCTTCGCCCTCTGCCTCTGCCTGCCACTCTGTCTGCCTGTGCTCGCTCTCGCTCCTCTCTCTCTGACAAATAAATAAATAAAATCTTTAAAAAAAAAAGAAGAAGAAGATGAACAAAAACTTTTTAAAAGAATCAAATCTTTGTTAAGAAAACTGATTCTTGACACCAAAAGGTTCATTGCTTTGGCACTGTAAACTATAGAATAAACATCTCTGGGAACTGTTTTTCCCCATTCAGATTCCTGCCCCAGAGCATTTCTTTGTGAAATCCCAAACTTGGTTTTTGTCATGGCAGGGATACCGTTTTAGGCAGTACTGGAGCATAGTTTCAGGGTCTTCCTCAGTTGACCTTGACTTTGCTTCTTAACTGCTTCTCACCACTTGCCCATCCCTTGGATAAAGTCAGGAGAAGCCACGGCAGAATTGAAATTGTGGATGTGGCAGTAAAAAGCCACGTGAAAATAGTACAGCTTATGTGGTAATAGTATGTCATGTAATCATAAGACCTTTATTTTGACAGGTGTTTACCTCAAAATATTGCATTAAATCAGGGTCCCTAATTACAGGGAAGAAGAAAAAAAGGCAGAGCCTGACTATAATAGAACAGGAGAAGCCCGGGAGAGATGATTATAGACGATAATAGACATTAGTGAAGGCCCGTAAGAAACATTTCCCTGGGTGATTGCCAACTGGCTTTGATTGAATAGATCATAAACTGAGTTTGCAGGAATGTTTCCAAGTGTACAGACTGTATTGTGGGAATTGGCAAGCCTCTGACAAAGTGGGTGAGGTCCTAACTGTTAACTCTCAAGATGGGCATTTTTGGTTAACAGCTCTTCACTTGTATTTTTCCTTTGTTTGGTACAGGGCAAAATGTAGGTTATAATGTCCGTAGGGGAGAACACCGCTGTCTAAGGAGAAGTTTAGACAATGAAGACTTTTTTTCTCCCAACAGAAAGCAACATTATTAAGGGGATAGTTCTGAGGAATTCTGTTGTGGTATATTTTCTTCTGTTATTTCATTACCATAGAAGCTGCATTCTGCCATAATTACTACAAGGACGTGTCAGTCACAGAATACCTTCAGTGGACCACCGATCCACAATTACATCTATGATATGGCTGTTGATTTGGCACCACAAAGGGTTTCAATAGAGTGCACAGGTCTGTGCCTTCGAGACTTGGGTCCAAATAATTTCTCAGGTTATAACATATATTGGATTTTAATTATTCATAGTAATTGGAATTCCTGAAGAGTGAATGAAGGAATATCATTTCTAACAAGTCAATCATGTATACCCTGGAGAATAGAGGACTTTACACCGAGGTAAAATGAAAGTCATTTAGGACCTGAAATGTCTTTATCTTCTATGAATAAGTGTAACCAGATTCAATTACTGACACATAATATCCCTAATTAAGAATTTGTGGATCAGATACTTCTTAGTAACAGTAACGGACAGGAGAACTGTAGGGATTTAGGAAAAGGGCTCATGTAAGCAAAGAACAGTGGTAAAAGAGAAATTCTTGAGTCAAAAAAAAAAAAAAAGAAAAGAAAAAAATCCTTGGGTCAAACCCTGTCATTTCACGGGCAAGAATATTGAGCCATAAAAGGTTAAATGACTTACTCAAGGATCAGAAAGGCAGGAATAGAACATCAGACTCCTGACTGTCTATCCATATCAAATTTTTACCTCCTAGGTCTTTTCTCTAGTCCAAAATTCTGCAAAAATCTATGAAAATGACCAAAGCAAAATCTAATTAAGGAACCGACATCATCTGAATAAGATCCTTGAAGGTGATAACTATGTTTAGTCATTTTTAATCCCCTAGTATGTAACATAATCCCTCATAAATATCAGGTAGTCAATACACTTTTCATTAAAGTAGTGATTTTGTTCTTAGTAGAAAAGTAAGTTCTTCAAAAACATCTAATGCTGCCATGAGCATTTGACATGTATGGTGCCATTACTCAGGATATTTCCTTTGTGATTACTTAAGATTAAAATCACCAAGGATAGGAAAACATCCATTGGTTGTCTGCCAGGATTAGAAATATGAATTTCTATATTTTGGACCTCTATCAAGCCTGGTTTACTTTTGGGTTATATGGCCTCTCTCTAAATAGAATTTCTTCCAAGAGTGGTAGATCCTTGTTCTTTCCAGATTTTGTAGTAAGTAACCACTTGGGATCTGGCCTACCTACATTCAGATTGGTTTTTGCTTGCTAATTTTTTTTTTTCTTTCATCAAAGGTATGCTCTTCTTTCCTTCACCAGAAACATAGTTAATAAGTTTTGATTCAGGATTACATCACATACAATATCTTACCTAGTGAAACTTTAGAGAAAAAGCCTCAGGACATGAAAAACTAGAGCCCTCTTCCCTGCTAGAGAAGTCCAGGAACCCCACAGAATACATTTTTTGGATAATAAGAAAATGTTCTACAAAGTCTCATTCTGCTATTATATTCATCTCACAAATAATAAGTGTAGAACTATATCTTATGACTTTTTAGTGGGTTTCTCTTAGTGCACATTTCACAACTTTTAGTTTTTTTGGTGTTTTTTTTTTGGGGGGGGGGGGTTGATACTTCTTTCTGCCAAAATCTCAGTGATGTAGTAAACACAAACAATCTTGTGTGCATTCAAAAAGCCATCAAATATTGAAGCTTTGGTCACATGTTTTGATGATTTGATGCAATTATAAGCCCTTATAAACCAAAGATACATTTCAAAGATCCAAGAAACAAGTTTTTTTTAAAGTTATTCGGAATTCTGGGCCTATGACAGCCACTTAACTATGAATGAACTAGGTTAGGAATATGAATTTTATTGTCTTTTGAAAACCTTTAGGGTTTATGCATTGGACAAAAGTTTAAAATGCTATTCTCTTTTGACTAATAAATGGTAAAAGTGTTTGGCTACGTTTTTGTTCTTTTGTATGTTTGCGTGAATATTTTGGAATTCATTGTAATGACCATTATGCAATTACACTTGATAAATTTTCAAGTTGTTCACTGGTGGAAAAATGTCCATCTTACTTGTCATGCAAGAAGCAATGACCAAAGAAGTGTGTACTTGCATGAAAACATTAGCACATTCGAAATAAGGAAATGGATTATCTGAATATAGTATTTTTTGTTCAGGTGAAAGTTATACAGGAGTCTATGTTACTTCTGGTTTGGCAGACTTGTCTAAATATAAGGAGGATGGTGGGATTATTACCGGGCTAGGTATTTCTCTTTTAATAACACATGAATAGCCAACAAAAAAATTTAGAAGTGAGAAAATTGATTGGAAATAATAAAAAAGCAGTATTGTGGAAAAAATGGGAAAATAGTATGGTGGCAGTTATTTTCAGACAAGTTAATTCTTTGATCTTTGTATTACCCTAGTGAGGCATATGTGGCAGACCTTGTCATCATTCTTGTTTTACCATGGAGATTTGCCCAAGGTTATAGTTTTTTTGTTGTTGTTTTTTTTTTTTTAATAGCAGAGCTGGAAAGAGAATGAGCTCTCCAAAAGCCACATCCCTACTGAATGGTAGTGATTTTTCCGAGTTTTCCTAGAACTAGTACTGATGTATATTTAACTACTAACAATGGTTATAGTATGGTGGCAGCTAGGATCACAGATGGCTCCTTATCAAAGGTTATAATTTCAGTCACCGTCTTTGTCCTGGTCTTCTCTCCTTTTCCAGTCCTTTGGTTCTATCACACATGATCACAAAGCCTGTCAGAATAATTCCAAAAATAGTGCTTGGTACAAGCTATCCATCATCCATCCACCCATCTGGTCAGTAAACTAATTTGTATATTTGCCTAGATTCCCATGATTCATGCCTACCCTGTATGTCTTCTTTCCACCCTATACCCAGACTGTACATTTCTGACAGTGAGAGAGGACTAGGTACAATGACAGTTGCTCTGGCCATTCCCCATGTCTGATAAATTGCTTAGTAATCTCCACAGCACCTTCATGCATACGTTGAAAGTGTTTAGGGCATTGTAACTTGGGAAAATTTCCAATCTTTCATAAATAACCATTAATCTGTTCCTTTTAAATTCAGCTTTCCACATCTGTTTCAAATTGTTCAGTGCTATTCCAGGAGTGCATTAAACCTCCAATCCAGGTGGTATTAAGGGGATAAATGAGCCACAGGGAAAAGACACTCTGTATTTTTCTTAAAGCAATCTTTCTCCTTTTTGCAAAGTTAGGAGCCAAGCAATTTACGATTAAGATTTTTGGAGGATATCCTCTGTCATTTTAAGCCATCCTCGTCTATGGGTTTTGAAAAAGCAGTTTCAGCTCTGCTATGTTAGCACCCATTAATGTTTTTCTCTATACTGGTAGATTATAAATATCATTTCTACCATCAAACTTAATGTAGTTTTAATTCATTATGGTTTACTGTGGATTCTTATTAGGGAAAAATGAAGAACAGTTATAATCTAAGATCAGTTAGAAATAAGGAAGTGTTTGAATATGCATTTATATTTATGATCAGGAATTTCAGAGAAAGTTATCAATAATTTTAGTTTGATACATTTTTCTACAGGGAGCAACTTGCTTTTCAGGACAGAAGGCATTATTATTTTATGAATTATTATTTAATATTATTTTGCTTTGTATCTGCTCTACTTTAGTTAATGAAAATTATAAAGGTGCATCTTTTCTTACCATAGATAGCCCATAACTTATTTTCTCAGAGACTTCCCAAAGAAAATATTTTCATCAGAATGAATCAACCGGGACCGTTAGATTTATAAAAGTCTCCTCGCATAATAGAGAGAATGCTCAGCAGAATAAATGCATATAAAGATAGAACTCTATGGTACACCAGATGACATGTAACTCTGAAAGAGGGATGTTTTCAAATTGACCTCGAAGATGTGAAGGGACTGTCAAGAACCAATATTAGACAGGGGGCTAACTAGAAAATAAGATTTTTTTATCTCTGGCATTTGTAAGGGGCATAAAAGGAACGACACGTTGATTATTTGACCCACAATACACTGCCCACCCAGGAATGCAAAGAGGAAGAAAATTCAGCTGCATGCCTCTTTCAAAGTTAGTAAAAATTTCATAGATCATCACATAAAGTGCACAAAATCACTGGCTTTGCAAATGGCTTATTTCGTAGCTACAGTCTGCTGTTCCATCCACGCAGCACAGGGGACTGACAGCTGCTCCACCCATTAGCATTAATGAATTATCAATGTACATCCCACACACATCCACCAGGGAAGCAAAGACACTCCTCCTACACATTACTTTGTTTTTTAATCTTCCAAATGTTGTAGGATGCTTATTACCTTAATAAGTGGAAAGTCATTGAATACAGCACGTATTCTCTCCCATAGCTAGAACTGACATCTCCTAGGATGTCAGGAAATGCAGCTTTATTCATCTGTTAAGATATGTTAAATTATCTCTCACCTCTTTGTTATCTAAGGGATGTCTAAGACCATTAAAGAAATGTAACCTGCACTGCTAAGGCATTTCATTGAGGGAAAAACAATTCAGAATGACCTTGGTACTCTGTTGAGATATAATTTCCCTCTCCTGAGGAAACTCCAGTAGTGTTCTTGAAATGTAGAGAAAAAGAACAAAATGGTTTTTGATACAGTTAACTGTATGTCCTGGTTTACCCCTAACTCTCCCAATGTATTCCTTTTGTCCTGGCATAGTTATTAATTACTACCCTTTTCTCTCAAAAGATCCTGGTTTGGACAGAAAATTGCATGTTTACCCTAGTTTTAGGACATTCCTTACATGACCATGACCCTTCCTCTAATGTCTAGGACAGTTTCCATTCATGCCTTTCAGGTGGAATCTTGGTTCTATAAAGGAAGAATGACCAAAAAAAAAAAAAAAAAAAAAAGCTGAGCCTGTCCATACACCTTCAGAAGTTAAAAAATTCATTAATGTGTCTCCTAGTCTTACGTTTGTGTTCTCACCTCCTTTCTCTCTGTTTCATGCATTGTCTTCTTCAGCAGGCTGCTTGCTTCTATAAAATGTCAGAGATAGGTCAAGCAGTGCCATTATAAGAATATTTTCCTATGTAGAAACATTCAGTGTTTCTCAGTGCCTCACTGTGTAAAACAAAGTGTGGTATATTTTCCTCTTTTCAGTTAAGAGGAACTTAAGCTCATGCTACTCACTAACATGGAACTCTCAGGTTGAGAAATACCTCAAATTGCCAACATTTATGAAATAGTCACTCTGTATTTGCATTCTCTTGTAAAAACTGACATTGTTCTGGATTCCAAGAATTCAGTCCAGTAAAGGAAAAGACCGTGTAGACCAATACTGACCTCCACGATACAGTGTACTACAAACAATCTGGAAAGGTGTCAGAAGAGGACAGGGTGAGATTAAATTGCGCCTGCAGAGTGAAGATGTTTTTATAGAAGAGATGACAGAGTAGGAATGTGTGAGCCAAGCTTTGGGGGAGGAATAAGTGAAAGGATCAATCTGTATGAAGGACCCTGTGTCGGTTTGGTTCTAGATGCTGGTCAACATGCCTGTGACGAGCTATCACTGCTTCTCTTGAATGCTGCTTTCCGTAGATGAAGACCATGGGCTCTTTTTCTGACTAATGTGAATTGACAGTTCACCATTCTTATAGCTGTAATCTTCCAGGTTGCTGATTTCTCTTCAGCTCTAGTTTTGAAGGACTATCATAGAGCTCTGCCTCTGGCCTCTCCCCTGCAAAACAGATTTGTTTCCTTTAGTGTGCTCTCAGAGGTCTGATTTTACTTTTTAAAAACAGTCACTCTTGTCTTTTCCTCTTCTGAGGCTTCTTTGGTGTAGGGCTCCCCCCACATACCCGTACATGTTGTACTCAAGTAACAGTGCATGCAGTCATGTAAAAAGGTCTGGCTAGGCACGCAGACCCCAAATATCCTGGTTATTTTCTTGTACCTCAAGGTCATGCTTAAAATAGATAAGGCACTCCGAGAATGCAGTTGAAGGAGATGAACACTTCATTCCAGCCTTATAGCTACTGTGTTCTCATCACCCTCCAATCTGTGACTCTCCTCCCTCTGTTCCATCCTTCTTGCCTCCTAGTTAGACTAATTCCTATAAGCTCTTTTATCTTCTTCTGTATACATTTTCTTCCATGATAGTCTTGCTCCATTGACTTTCAAGTTCCCCTCTGTGTAATTGTCATCTAAAACCAGGTTATCTATTTGGGTGGCTTATGTAATCACCTCCATCCTTGGCAGCTGGACTCAAGTCTTTAGCTCCCATGATCTCCTCTTCACCCACTCGCCAGGCAAGCCCAGTTGACTCTAGTGCCACAATATCTCTAGTACCAGTTTCCCCTCCACCTTTACTGTGATACAGTTCTCTAATGATACTCTCACCTACCACACCATGCCCATCTACAAGCCAGCTTGCACACTGAGGTCAGTTTACGCCTTCTAAAGCACAGAACTGCATCACTGAAACCCCCTCACCACTGATAAATCCAAATGTCTCCGTCACACTGGGTCCCTGCCGCCTCTTAGCTCCATGTCCCTCCATCCTCCTTTATGAGTCTAATGCTTGTGCAGAGAGGCAGTACCGAGCTCTGAAGTTAGAACATCTGAATTTGAATTCTGGTTATGTCACTTGCTGACTCTGTGATCATGGGGTGATCATTTAACTTTACTGTACCTCATTTTCCTCACCTGTAAAATGGGGATCATAATTGGGCCTACCACAAAGGATCACTGTAAAGATTATGAAATGCTCAGAGTGGTGTATTCAGTAAGGATGCACTAAGTATAAGCCATTATTAGACTTACTTGTGTTTCCTATGCACAACCTGTATTTTTACACCCCTGTCCCTCTCTCATGCTTTATTTTGTTTTCAAAATGTTCTCCTCCATTTCCATTTCTATATGTTCACACCCCACACATTTTATATTCACGTGCCCCTGCTCTCTTCTATGTAGCTTTCAGACAAACCCCTAATACTGAAAATATCTTTCCAATTTCCATAGCCTCTCCTCTGCACCCAAGAATATTTAGCTCTTTTCACCATGTATTAAATGGATGTGTATATGTATCTTCATTCTGAGAAGATTAGGGGGAGACAGGAAATGATTGATGAATTCTTGCATTTTCCTAAGTGTTTAACCAAATCAATATTAGATACTGTATTTGTTGAATAAATGAATGAATCTTCTACTTGTTCATTTACCTTTTTCCCTGATACGCAAGTGCGATACAATTCTTGAACCTTGCTCCAATGAACATCTTGTCCTTGCTCGGTTATTTGCTTTCCCTCGGTCTGAATCCCGCCTTTCCTCTTCTCTTTTCTGTTCTTTTTACCTTCCTCCAACCCTTCCCCCTTTCCTGTTATACCTTCCCTCTCTCTTTCCCATACCTCTTCCACCTTTTCCCCTTTCTCCCCCTTCTTTTCTTTTTCCTCCTCATCCTTTAATTCTGGATTCCCACTTTATAAAATTCCCACAAACTCATAGCTAAGCTCCATGGGCACAAAAGGATGCTGTTTCAAGAGGGAAATATTTGCTGAACATTTTTTTTGTTACTTTTCTTTGTCAAAAATAGTTGAGCATGTAATATGCAGTCATAATGCTATTTACTCATCTTAGCTACTGAGAGGAAGAAATGGTTAAATAGCAAATAAAAATAAACCCAATTTTTGGACAAGAAGAAGGCATAAGAACTTTTTAATATCATATTCTAATTGCTGTAGTGTGTTTTGAGTGTAGTCTGTCTTTTTGCAGAAAGGGTAGGGTCAGCGTAGGGTCAGTGTCATAGTGTCATAAGGTTTTGTGTATGTTTGAAGTAAAACAGAATGTTACATTGTTTCAGGTATGCAGCATAGTGATTGGACAGGTACATATGTTATGCTGCGCTCACCGCAAGTGTAGCTGCCATCCATCACCATACAACACTATTAAAATACCATTGACTCTATTGCCTCTGCTTTATTCTGTACCTGTATTCCCTGTACCTTTTATTCTGATGCCTTATTCTTTCCATAACTGGAAGCCTGTATCTCCCACTCCCTGTTACCCCTTTCATTCATCCCCCCAACTCTCTTCCCTTTGGGAATGACCAGTTTGTTCTCTGTATTTATGGGTCTGTTTCTGCTTTTTGTTTTTTCACTTGCTTTTTTAGATTCTGCATACAATTGAAATCATATGGTATTTGTTTTTCTCTGTATGACTTTTTCATCTAGCATGATACCCTCTGGACCCATCCATGCTGTCACAGATGGCAAGATCGCATCCATTCTTATGACTGAGTACTATTTCATTGTATGCGTACACCACATCTTCTTTATCCAGTCGTCTATCAATGGACACTTGGGTTGCTTCCATAGCTTGGCTATTGTAAATAATGCTGCAATAAACATAGAGGCTCATGTATCTTTTTGAATTCATGTTTTTGTTTTCTTTGCATGAATACCAGTAGTGGAATAACTGGATCATATGGTACTTGTATTATTTAAGCTTTTGAGGAAACTCAATACTGTTTTCTGCAGTGGCTGTATCAATTTACATTCCCTGATGAGTTTTTTTTTTATTAAGAAAAATTTGTTCAAAGGTCTCCAAGAGTAAACTCATATTTTTTTTGTCCATTTGGTGTTTAGGTTTTCCTAAAAGTCTGCTAATTTCTTCCCTCTCTTTTCATTTATGATGTCATTTTAACCTACAATCCTTCCTCCAACATCATAACTGTCTTTACTTGATCAGCATCCTGTCATTTCTCCTAAATCTGAAAACTATCTAAAACATCATCATGTTGTTTTCCATTTCCACAAGTCTTGAAATGTCTCCTATCTTGTTGGAGGAATGTTCTTATGAGTTCTATTAAAGATGCCAATAGTAACCATTTAAATCACATTTCTAATTGTGAGCCTGCACAAAACCAATGTATCTACTTGTATTAGTGAACATAAAATAGAAAGATTAAATACGCTGTTATCTCTAAATTGGATTGAGGGATATAAAATTAACAAGATGGAATGGTAGTTTGGGAAGTCAAACTTGAATCCTTCTTTTATAATTGTCAGATGAAACAACACCTAACGTTTAATAATTTTAAAACCTCTTTGATTCTGCTTTCTTTCCTCAACCATTGTAGGTTAATGTGTAGGAATGGATAAAACATGTAAATAATTCTGAGAATCCTGATTAACAACACTATGTACAAAGCATTATGAGATTATCATTTGTGGTAAATGGGTTCTCAAAACTGATATTTTTTTTTTTCCTAATTTAGGGTAGAAATTTAGCATCTGGAGAAGTTGGATTTTTTCCAAGTGATGCTGTTAAGCCTTGCCCGTGTGTAAGTATGAGTATTTTCTTTCCATTTTTTCCTGGTTTTGATGCTGTAATGAATTGTGCAAGAATGTACAAAGGATATGGTCTTATCACTCAATAATTTTATTAATGTTTTCTGGAGGGATCATATAATTTCAAGTTGAAATACATGGTCAATGTTATTATAATTCTAAAATCTTCATGATTCCATTGTCAGGAAATATTTTTTTTTAAAGATTTTATTTATTTACTTGACAGGGAGAGAAATCACAAGTAGACAGAGGGGCAGGCAGAGAGGAGGGGGAAGCAGGCTCCCTGCTGAGCAGAGAGCCCCATGCAGGTCTCGATCCCAGGACCCTGAGATCATGACCTGAGCTGAAGGCAGAAGCTCAACCCACTGAGCCACCCAGGTGTCCCCTCAGGAAATATTTTTAATTGATACAGGCAAGGAGAAAATTCGACTCAGTAGAATTTACAAAATTAAATTGTCTATAAGATGTTAGAAGGAATAAATCAAAGCTACAGATTAGGTGCAATTTCCCCTTTTCCCATGGAGGTGAGAATGGTAGGCTCTAATCTATTCCTAGTCATTTGGGGCTATAGAGAGATATTATACTTCCCCTGGAATACGTGAAGGCGAAATAGCATGAAGTCCTCAAATCCTTCAACCAAATCTCGAAGTACATTTTTCTGTGCTTTAGTTTGTCATTACTATTAATTTAATATCATAATGACATTTTCTGAAAACATCAAACACATTAGATACAAGGAGAAAGAATGAGCGTTCAGTCAAACATTTTGAATGAATATAACATAAAATGTACTTTCTGATGTTTTATTAGATTTATAAATTTCTGTTTAAGGTGACATTATTTTATTGTAAGCTGATGTTTAGGGTAGATTTTTCTATGAAACTTTTGAAGTTCTTGATTTGAAGTAAATGAAATTCCTTTACTAATATAGTAGAGCTGATGGTTTAAAAAAAAAAAAAAAAACAACCACGAAACTCCTTAAATTATCTTGCTGGCTATAATTTACTTCTTCCTTAGATTTACAAACTGGGCATCCTTTTCAATATCATAAATGTCTGCCATCCTTGATTTCAGAATGTAGGCTGTAAATTAATTTACCATACTCATTCCAGCTTCATTAATTTTAGAAGCAAAGGGAATCAAAAAGAATTTGCTATTCTATTGGTTCTGTGATCTAATGTCACATGTTCTTATCTAATAATCTTAGAAAATTGTTGAACCTTGATACCACTCTTATTTAGTTATGTAAGCAAAATGAGTTTTCAGTTAGTTTTCTATAATTTGTGTGAACAAGATTCAGGCTCCCTATGCTTAAAACAATGATATTCATATGTAGGCAGGAAGCAGGCTGAGATTATACATTCTAATATTAAGATGTTTGGGAACCAAAAGACATCAAATCAAGAACATTAAATGTTTCACTTATCAAGTTATGTTATCTTTTTACAGCCTCTTGAATATGGCATAAAATGAACATTTGAAGTTTTATTTTAGGAAAATTCTGTCACATGGCAGGTATTTAATACAATTGTTTGTATGAATGAACAAAGGTATGAAAAAAGAAGCAAAATTTCCTAGCTGAACCTAGGTAATTAACAGTAGTAGATACTAATTATATCAGCTTACAGCAAATGGTATTTGATGACTTAGTTAGAAGAAGGGAAACCATGTTCAGAATTTTAAGCTGGTAAGGACTTAAAGAGGAATACACAATTATGCGTGGGAATACTAACTAAATGTGATTGTTTTACAGTGCGAAGTTAACAAATAGTCACTAAAATTTTAGTGCTTACTTAATGAAATTATAGATTCATTTGTTCGTTTAGGATAAGTTAAGTGAAGATAAATGGGTGGAGAGATTGGAAGGGAGGATATGTTGAAGGAGTTTGGAAGATGGTGTCTTCTTTGACCTTGGGACATTTTGTTTATTAGGGCCCATGAGTAGTGTGGAATATTTCATTCTGAACTCAAAAGTTATTCTCCAATATGTGTTGTGCCAGTCTAACAAAAGTTCTGAAGTATACAGTTAGAAAATTAGAACTGAGGAGAATGCAAGAGGAATATAAATGAGACAGTTTCATTTCTGGCAATATGGTGACTGGAGACAAAGCCTGGAGCTACGGCACAGTGCAAACTTGGATACCTCTTTGTGACTCCAGAAGTCCTCAGTGGATGAGCAGGAAGAAAGCAGTTCCACAGAAGATATGTCTGTCTTCATCTTGGATCTGAGTTGGGAAGAAAAAAGAGAGCAATCTCCCCTAAGAATTCCTAGCTTTAGATGCAAAGACCATCAAGGAGTAGGGCTGAAATTGATACCAGCTCTGTGTCTACAATAATTCTAAGCTAGAAATAGTTTAAAATGATTCCATGCTGATTGTGTTTCCAGTACAAATACAGATTGTCTCTGGATTGGAGCCTCATTATGCACAGTCCTTAAAGAATTTCTATGGATAAAGTCCTAGGGACTTTAACACAGTATGGGATTTTCACATTCATGATTAAACAAACCATCTTAAGCAAAGTTTAGCAAAAAAAAATAAAATTCAGAATTAGATACACAAAGACAGCAAATATTGTAATTATCAGGTACCAAGGTCAACTTTTTGTATTTAATATGGTTGAAGAAATAAAAAAGAATAAAACTCTAAGAAGAGAACAAGCCACTTTCTAAATTTCTTGGATGTATTTCACAAAGAATCAGGCAGAATAAATGAAATGAAAACCTTAATGGAACATTACATGACATATTAGACACAGTTGGCTAGAAAATTGGAAGACAAATCTGAAGAAACTTCTCAGTGAATAATCCAGAGAAATTAAGAAGTGGAAATCTGAAAGAGAATGAAGTGATAAAGTTCAAATGCATGTTATTGAAGGAGAGAATAGAGATAGTGTGGAAAAGCAATTTTCAAATAAATAATGGCAGAGAATTTTCCAGAACTTATGGTAAAACTAATCTCAAGAGTCAAGAAAAGTGTATAAAATTAATCAACACGTACACACATTTTAGTTCATTTCAATGGCAGAACATCAAAAACAAGGAGAAAATATTAAAACCAACCTTAAGGAGAATACAGATTACCTATAAAGAGTTGATGACTTGACTCATAGCTAACACCAGCAATAATGGAGGCAACAAAAGTTTTCACTTCTGGTAGTTGCCAAGTAGCCCCTGTTGGATCATACTTCCTGCAGAAAACAGCTACAAACTCTGGGCAAGATAGTAAAGCATCAGCAGTCTGAAGGCATTGGCTAAGGGAAGAGTTGACACTCAATGAAAGAGGATGACTCTAGGCTAGCTTCTTGGTTTTGGGGCTGGCTTGAGAACAGACACTGGGCTGCACCATGCAGGGTAGTTAAAATTCAGAGAGAAACCTCGTAGTATCCCTAGCTTGAAGAAGCAGAGTGTGAAGCTTGAAGAAAACTTCAAGCTTGAAGTGGAATGGGAAGCCCGAAATCTTAGAAAGTGTCAGAGGGGGAGGGACCTCAAGTTCTGTGTATAAACTTTGCCTCAGTTTGGCTGCCTGGTGCAGACTCCCAAAGTGGCTCAGTTGAGGCTAAAAGAACAAAACTGAGAATTCATCTGCCTCTCACCACAGGGGAGGTAGTTTGCTGTTGGAGTTCAACCAAGTTAACTGCCTACTTCAAGAAAAATCGCACTCTTTCTAGAAGCATCATGGAATTCAGAGCTTCTACAGTGTATTATTCAAATTGTCTAAGATACTACCCAAAACTACTCAATATGTAGAGGAGGAGGAAAACACAGACTATACTCAAAAGAAAAAGCAATCAAAGGAGAATGACCCTGAGATGTCCCAAATGATGTAATTAGCAGGGAAAGATTTTTTTTAAAGTAGCTATTATAACTATGCTCAAGGACATAAAGGAAAGCATGTTCATAATGAATGCACAGGAAACCTCAACAGAGAAATAGGAACTATTAAAAAGAACCAAATGGAGATTCTATAGTGTGAAACTTTAATATTTCAGGCAATAAGAATGATATGTTCAAAGTTTTGGAAGGAAATTAGTCAACTTAGAAATTTCTTTCCTTTGTAAGGATGAAGTAATGACATTTCTAGCCAAACAAACACAGAAAACTTACCTCTAACTTACCTCTAACTGTCTGCTCTAACTCATATAAGATGTGCTTCAGGGAGAAGCACATATCTTATATATATTATTTTACATGCATACTCTATATCCAGTAAAATTTTTTTTAAAACTGTGTGACTACAGCCAGAGTTTAACAATGTAAACAGCCTCTGATGAAGGTAGGAAAAAGGCATTAGGGAAAAATGATCAAAGATGAGAACACAGTCAAAGATAGGAAAGTATCCAGAAGAAAAGTCTGTATTGTTTTATATAAGAAGTGGGGAGGGCCCAGGACAGATGGAGAAGGGTAGGATCCCACCCTCAGTATAGGAATCAGTGCCGAGAAGATAGTCCTGGCACTTCACCTATCAGAACATATTCACCAAAGAGTGAGAAAGCTCTGAAAGGACAACAGACTGAAATAGCCTGGGATTTGGTTCTGCTCTAGAATGTTCTATCACCCTTTGTTTTTGTGGATCTTTCCGCTTTCAACATAGAATATGTTGAAGTTCTTTTCCCTTCTCTGTCCCCTCTTTGTGTTATTGGTTTTGTTTTGTTGTGTTGTGTTTGCTTTTTTGTTTCAGCTCTCTAGGGAGAAGGATTGATTTAGGAATAAGTATGCATTTAAAGAATACAAAGTGGGAGAAGGAAGGAGGAAATACTTTTCCATCAGATTTCCGAACCTATGTATATCTTCTAAAGAGAAATGATTGAGAGTTGATTCCTATTTGTGAAAACAAAATAGTATAAGAAAATATTTGTAGGATTTGAATGGGTGTAATATATTCTAAAAATTATTTTCTGTGTATTAGGATTTTACACGGTGGTGAAATTAAACATGTGATCCATAAGATAAAAATATTTAAATACTAATAACTTTGGAGATGCTCTGGCCAGAAAGATAATTTTATTATATATAACTATTAATCTGGAAGGTCAAAATACTAACAGCCCATTATGAAAACTGACATAGCTAAGAGATGTATTTACATTGATCAGAACTCTGTTAAAAATTAAAGGTAAAAGAGATTCATGGAAAATTTCAAAATACAAAACAAATTATTCATACTCCTTATCTTTCCTTAAGAATCTATAAACTTTGTTCTCCTCTAATATGTATTTTGTTATTCTTGGAATATTGGTGTACATTCTTTGGCTTTGTTCATTTTCTAGTTATAATCAGCAACTAGAAGTTTTTTTCTTTTTCTTTGATTGCACAACAATTGTAACATTGTTCTCTTTTGCAAAGCACCATAGGAGAAAAGGGAAAAATGAATATTTCCCATGATTTTTCATCAATAAAAGGTTTGCCAGTTGGTAGACTTCAAAATCAGAGGTTAGAATTTGTGATACAAAAGAAGAGTGTACATCCAGTATGTATTTTTACTTTGCCTGTTTTCTAGGAAAGCAGAGTGCTATTTGAGTTTCCTAACATTTTCATTTATATTTTTGTGGTACGATTAAACTGCCTTGTAAATAAATACCAAAAGCTTCCAGTTCATATTTTTCCTGTTATCTCCCCTCTTGGAGGTAAAATGAATGAAAGAATGAATTAAAGTGAAATGAATTATTTTCTTCTTATCTGACATATACTATGATTCACTCTGTATAAAACTGCGAATGGATAGTTCCAGGACTGTGCTATTTAGGGTTTTATAGAGCTGAGTCAGCGCAACTGAATTAATGATTGATTCCTAAAAGCTTCCCTTAAGTAAACTTAATCTATTTTTTTTGGCTTTTTATATCCTAGGTGCCCAAACCTGTAGATTATTCTTGCCAACCCTGGTAAGTATTAAAAATGTTTATGCAGCTAAGTTGAAATACCACAACCTTAGCTCAAGGATGCCTTAAATATGGAGGTAGTAAACCACCTTCCATTTCTATTTGTCCTGGCTAAAGGTGTTTTCAGATACAGCAAAACACGATAATGAATTTATATATCGCTGACCTTTCCATAACTTCATCAGAGTGGTGTGTGTGTGTGTGTGTGTGTGTGTGTGTATATGCATTCACACACCTGACTAAATTCAAAGTTGTAACAGTTACAGAAAAGAGTGAGTCATAGGCAAATATGTATCTTATATTTTAGAAGAGTAGATTTCATGAAACAGAGAAAAAAATATATGATTCCATTGTCTGAAGCTAAAAATTAGTCCAGAAAGGATAGTAGATCGTAAATCGTAATGTGAAAGGAGCAAGATGTATTAATGTCTCATGTTCTGGGTCTACATGGAGCCCACTTGTCACTTAGAGGCTAACATTATCACTAATAGAAATAAGGAAGCAAAGGGGATGGTGATTATTACTTTTTAGACATGATGAGTTTAAGGGGAAGTGATATCTTCAACTGGAAAAACTCTGTTTAGGATCCAGAATAGTGGTGATCATAGATGTTAATGACTAATATATACCAAGAGCTTACTATGTGCTTAGTATTTTACATTTTATTTCGTTTTGTGTTCCAACATCTCTATGAGGTAGGTTGTTATTATCTTTACAGATGAGGAAACTAAGGTTAAGTCCATGCAAGTAGTGAGCACTAGAGCTGGGATTCCAAGTTATGCCATCTGTATATTGCCATATTGCCTCTCTAAGTACGAAACATGGGCTTATTTACTTAATTATGTTTGTTTCCTTGAGTTTTATGTTTGGCTCCTCTTAAAAGGACTGCATCTGTTTTATTTTCTAGATATGAAATATAGGCATGCAAATTAGATATCAGTATATGTATATAAATGAGATACTCTGAGAGTTTATAGTACTAGTTTAGTTTGCAGGTGTAGATAGAACACCTGAAATGTCTTGTATTTTTAAAGTGTTCTTGGGATGCCCAGGTGGCTCCATCAGCTCAGGTCATTATCGCAGGGTCCTGGGATTAAGCCACATATGGGCTCTTTGTTCAGCAGGGCGTCTGCTTCTCCCCCTCTCTCTGCCTGCCACACCCCTTCATGTGCATTCTTTCTCTCTCTGACAATAAATAAAATCTTTAAAAAAATTTTTTAAAAAGCATTCTATTTTCTATTCTATAACCAAAGCATAGAAAATGCTCAGTTGTTATAGGACTACACTCTCCAAAGTATGGAATTCTTCCCATCAGCCCCCTTGCTCTCCCCAACCATCGAGTCTGCGCTCTGCAACTATTACCGGCTTTCTCTGACCTCCCTGAGCTTGCTGAAGAAGTTATAGCAGGCTTTGATAGAACTGGGAAGCTTTGCTACATTTTTACTTAAAGATAAATTTGAGGTTAGAACCACATGGAATTAAAAACCATGATCTTGACAGGAATTAAATTTGGAAAATAGAGCTGGTAGCAAGGATAATCAAAGGGAACACCACCAGGAGCTGATAAAATCATGAGAGTGTGGTGATCAGCTTCCTTCTCTTTTATTATTTTGCACATAACTAGGCATAATAGCTATCAGGGTAATGATTTTAAAGATAAATATTAATGCCACAAACTACATGGATTTCATGAAATAAACTGAAAAGAAAATAGAAAAAAAGAAAAAGAAGAAGAAAGAAGAAAAAGAAATAAACTGAAAAAGAAAAAATAAACTGAAAAACCTAATCTCCTGTGCCTTGAATGGTTCCCAGGTACAGATTAGTTTTTGAACAGTTTGTTTTAAAATGCACCCTTGTAGATCTGTAAAATTCTATTGAAAATATTACTTAGAATAGTATTGTTCCTAATGATGATAAAAATCAAAGTGTTCAGATAAGGGAAGAGCCTTGGAGACAGAAACAAATAAAGATATTTCATAGTAAAATTTTTAAACTGCTTTTTTTCTTTCTCTTGAGCAACTTAGTTTATTCACACTAAACAGACAGTTTCATGGGAAATGCTTTCTGCTGGGGGACAAAATGGTCAAGAATATCAGAAATGGAAACTTCCAATTTTGGAAATACTACACTGTTTAGAGAAAATGATGCTGAATGATGACATGTGGTTCTCAAGTCATCAAGAAGTTGGATATCCACCAACTGCATTGTCTATTCATTACATCTCCATTTAAAAACAAGTTACTCTCACAAGGTAAACTTTGTCTCTTGGGTAGAATCAAGGTGATTATCTTCATTTGCCTGGGTATGGAATTCTAGGTGAGAAACTATTTTGCATCTCAGATTTTCAGACTTTGCTCTATTGTCTTATAACTTCCAACTCAATGACATTCTGATTTATTTTCTTTCTTTCTCTCTCTCTCCCCCTCCTTCCTTCTCTCCCCCACCTTCCTTTCCAAGAGAAGAAATCTACAGCTTTATTTATTTACTTGACAGTAAATCCAAATCCTTTAGGGGTACAACATCAAATGGATTCTGTGGCCAGTGCCTTTAGTAGGAAGGTTGCTTTGGGATTTGGCGCGAACCATGTCACTGTTTCTATGAGCCTGAGTTACTTTTCCCCAGATTACTCTGGTTTTGTTCCATTTGCCACCAAGAGTCATTGTATTGCTCTTTGTTTTGTACACGTAAGCATATCTCTGCCTAGAATTCAGTTTCATCTTGAGCATAAACACCTTCAATTTTTAAGAAGAGCTGTGTGCGTCCTCTGGTTCTGGAGGCCCCGCTTTCTAGACAGCAAAAACGGTCTTGGACCACAGCCTTCCAGTCATATTTGTTGGATTTAGGAGTCCTTTTCCCAGCAGACCTCCACAGTTCCAAGATGGTGGGAAGAGACCATTCTGATTTCTGATTCTTTGTATGTAGTCTGATTGTGTGTGTGTGTGTTGGCAGGCGTCAGGGGGGCGGAGGGCGGTGCACATTCTGCAGGCAGGGATGAGACGTGGGGCTTAAAACTGGGGAACCATCTGAAAATCCATATGAAGAACAGGATGCAGGTGCCAAGATTCCTACCCCATTCTCCAAATAGTCAGACAACTTACTTTTCACTACCATAGCAGGAGACAGTAGAATTAGAAGGTTTATTATGTGGGAAAAACTGAGCCATGTAGGGCTTATACTTAGAAAGAGCAATGCCAGCAGAGATTGAGGGAGATGCTGTGCTGTGGAGTAGTCAAATTAAGGAAAGTCTACACACTGACTGATGACGATCCCCAGGTCCTTTATATAGCTCAGTTCCAATACTGTGACAGCTGGGTCTAATACACACAGACTATCCTCTCATTGCATCCAGACAGGAATCTGGAAGATTTTTCTCTAAAGGAACTGAATAGACTCGGTTAAAAAAAAAAAAATCCGAAAATCATTTGGGTATTATCCAGCCCCATGAATCACATTCTTGCCAAATGATTATGTTCCTACCCAGAGAGTCTGCTTTGGTGCTCCCCACCCCCACTGAGATGCCTCTCTCCCAAATATAAACAGGCAACAAAGAGAACTAGGCATTTGAGAAAAGCCTTGAACTAGAGAGCAAATAGAATAAATGGGGAAAATAAACAAGGAAAAGGCAGACATTAAAATGAGCAGAAGAAAGATTTAGTTTTTAAGCCTTTAATTTATATTCTCAGAATTAAGAGATGACAATACCTAAGGAAGTGAGCTGGATGCTTTATAAAAGGAAAATCAGAGAACAAAAAAGAGCTCTTCTAAATTACATATTAAGTAGTAGAGTTGGAAAATAAAGTCGAGCAAATCCTCCAGAAAATCAGAGAAATAATTTGATAATATGGAAGAAAAGATAGGGAAATTAGACAATTAATCCAGGAGGCACAGCCTTTGTTTAGTGGAACTCAAGAAAGAGAAAACAGAGCAGCAATTGTCAAAAAAAAAAAAAAAAAAAGACAAAATTTTCCCAGAACTGAAGGATATATGGCTCCAAATCAAAGATGCCACTGAGAACCCAGGACAGTACTGAAGTAAAACGTATGGCATTTAACTGGAAGGCACGTTATCATGAAATTTTACAATATAGAGCAGACAGAGTCTGAAAGCTTCCAGGGAGGAAAAAGAAATCAGATCACATACAAAGAATCAGAATGGCACTCAATTGCCAGTGAGAAGACAATAGGACAGTGTCTCAAAATCTGAGAAGAAAAGTAATTTCTCACCTAGAATTGTATACTCAGACAAGTTCTCAATTAAATATCAAGTAAAATTAAAATGTTTTTTCTGGATGGGAGGCTTTCTGAGTATTACAACCTATGTATCCACTTACAGGAAGCTGAAGGATGAGCTAATAAACCAATAAAGAGGGAGATAGAGAATCCAGGGAATGAAACCAATGGGATGTCCCAAGATTGTAATAATTCAGCACGCTTAGAGAGCAAGTAGTAGTGACTAGACCAAGAGAGTCTAGAAGAAATGAATGTCTCCGTAGAAAAAAAATGGACAGGTTTAGTGTATGGTGTTGAGAAGTGTATTACTCAGGGGTTTATCATTCTCTTAGAGAATTTGGAGAGAATTTGCAAGGTAAGATATAGCGAACAAAAACTTGAGGAATTGTTTTTTGGGTGTCGGATGTTCTTTGACTATGAAAACGTGACAAAACTGGGCCAGATGATGGCTTGGCTTTGTAGAGGTTATGGAAACAAGAGTGAGGAGAAGCACCATGAAGGAACGAGCACAAATGGAGAAGAAAATTATTTTCCTTCCTGACACCTAAAATTAATAAATTAAGAATTGTAGTTTGATTATTTAGAAATATGCAAGCACAGATTTAAAAAAAATAGATAAAATGCTTGAAATGGAACTTGGGATATAAAACTAACCAGATGGGGTGATGCTACTTTTTCATTATTATTATAGCACTAGTTGACTTTCAGAAGCTATGTTCATGTGCTCCTTTGACAAAAATGCATATACTATATACTAATTGCAGTAGGTGCCCTGGAGAGACTACAATAGTGTAATAAGAATAATAGAGTGAAGTGTAAGATGCAGGACAACATTCTTCAGATGAGATGGTCAGAGAAGGTCACTCTAAGCTTGAGTGATGAGAAGGAATGTATATGAATTGGGTGAGTGTTGTACAGGCAGTGACAGTCTATGGGAAGACTCTTAAGACCAAAAAGAGGCTGGTAAATTCCTGAACCTGAAAGAAGGTTGGAGACTAGTGAGAGATAAGATGGAAGAGTGATCAGAACATCCCAGGTACTGGGGCGCCTGGGTGGCTCAGTGGGTTAAAGCCTCTGCTTTGGACTCAGGTCGTGATCCCAGGGGTCCTGGGATCGAGCCCCGCATCAGGCTCTCTGTTCAGCAGGGAGCCTGCTTTCCTTCCTCTCTCTCTGCCTGCCTCTCTGCCTACTTGTGATCTCTGTCAAATAAATTAAAAAAAAAAAAAAAAAAGAACATCCTGGATACTAATAGTTCATAGGTTATCATAAATGCTTTTATCCCAAGGTACCATCTGCATAAAATGCCCTTGCCTGTCCTTCTATACTTGCTAGAAATCTCACATGTCTTCCTTCAACAAACTTTTGTATCTTAAATAAGCATTTAGTATAAATTAAAGGTGGGTATTTAAACTGAGTTACCCTAGTCTATGTGTGAATCAGAGAATTTTCTGGAATACTAATTCGTGAAGTTTTGAAATACTAAGTCATGAGTTTTGAGATGTGAAATTTTTCCCTTTAACTTTCATTGCCCAAAATCTCTGCTATATTTTGCCATTGAATGTAAAACATTGTATTTGATGTGAAAGGGTCACTATAGAGTATCTTAACATTGGATTTGGGCCATTGATTATTACTGTTAATGTTATGGAATTTGGGTATGTATAAGGTGCAAATAGTTTAGGAAGAATTCTATTGTTGAAAATATCTACCTTTTATTTTTTAAATTTGGTTAATTTTTTTTAATTTAATTTTATTTTATTTTATTCCAGTTTTCCAAGATTCATTTGTTTATGCACCACACCCAGTGCTCCATGCAATATGTGCCCTCCTTAATACTCACCACCAGGTTCACCTAAACCCCCTACACCCTCCCCTCTAAAATTTCACCTTTTATATGCAAATGTCCTATACGTGATAGTCCCTCCCTTACAAGTCTTTTTCCTTCTTCTTCTCAAACTCCCTGTAAGTCTCTCTCTAACTCAATACCTACTCACTCCTCTCTTTGTCTCGTTTATTTATTAGATAAATATTGACTGGGTGCTTTTATGCATTAGGCACTGTTCACTTTACCATGCTAGCTTTGTAGAGCCTTTGCTTTTCACTTTTCAAAGGACATTTTTTTTGCCTTATTTTTTGAAGCAATGTAATTAGTTAGTATCGAAGTAAAAAACAGCTCTGATCTGCCACTAAGTTAAAATCTTGACAGATACTTACTTTCAGCTTCGGTTCTGTTTCAGGTATATTACCCAGATTTTCTGTGTCATTCTTTCTTTCAGGTATGCTGGAGCAATGGAAAGATTGCAGGCAGAAACTGAACTTATTAATAGGGTAAATAGTACTTACCTTGTGAGGCACAGGACCAAAGAGTCAGGAGAATATGCAATTAGCATTAAGTAAGTAGGACAAGTACTTTTACAGAAATAGATTTCCTGTTTTCATAATTGCATAGACCATCTGACACATATAACACTGATGTTATAAACCAAGGTTCTAATTGCAGCACAAATAATGCATCTATCCAGACAGTTCATTAATACTTGAAAATATCTGTTAGAAAAACAGTATTAAGTGTTATAGGCTGCTAATTGGCATATTAGATTTCTTTCATAACATTATATTTTTGTGATTTGATGTGTGTGTTTCTCGTTAAGTCTAAAAATATTTATTACTAGATTTTGTCTTATTTGATTTTGTTTTTCTATATTCTCAAACTGAACTTGCTCAATAAATTGGGCGAAGTGATTGGTCACTCTGTTGAGTAGTTGACCAATCTAGTAAACAAACAAACCCCAAAAAACCACTTCTCACTTCAAATATTAGTTGTATCTTCAACCAATCTAGTAAATATATTTTGTTAATTAGCTGTCACCAGTGTATTGGCATAGGCATATATTTTGTCTTCAGAATTAATTCCTATAATTTTATTGGGGCATGCCCTCTGGTAATTATTGATTTCTACTGATTAAAAACACATTTATATTCATACGTTATTCATTGCCCACAGGTACAATAATGAAGCCAAGCACATCAAGATTTTAACAAGAGATGGCTTTTTTCACATTGCAGAAAATAGAAAATTTAAAAGTTTAATGGTAAGCATTGATTAGTTCTTTTCAATCTGTGGTCCTTATTTTGCTCTTATTTCAGAGGTCAGTTTAATTCGATCACTTCTTAGAAATTTTGTGCGCTGAAAAGTTGTTTATAAGAGACCCCTGTAATTTTGCCGCAGAATCCTGATAATTCTAAGAATTCCAATTGAGTTTTATATTGTCCTACTCACTTTTTTCACTGTAAATTCAGTTTGCAAGTTTTAGATAACATTTCAGAGTCCACATGATTTATAATTCTTAGAACAATGGACAAATTCAGTCAACTTCCAGTGATTTGTGTTTCACCTTGTGTTTGAGTCACAGGGCACATCTTTCACATGCATTTCTCCTCTTCCTTCCTCTGCCTCTAACTGCTCATACAGACAGAGAAAGGCATTTTTTTTTAATTAACATATAATGTATTATTTGCTTCAGGGATACAGATATGTGAATCATTAGTCTTACACAATTCACAGCACTCACCAGTGCACATACTCTCCCCCATGTCCATCACCCAGACACCTTATCCCTCCCAAACTCCTCCCCTCCAGCAACCTTCAATTTGTTTCCTGAGATGGAGTCTCTTATGGTTTGTCTCCCTCCAGGGTCCCATCTTCTTTCATTTTTTCTCTCCCTTCCCCCACGACCCTCCCCCACCCTGCCCTGCCTCTCAAATTCCAGAAGAAGGTAATTTTAATAACAACAAAAAAATTGTGAATGGTAAAATACCTCTCACTAGGTTCATTCCATGCAAAATACAATATAATATCAAACAGAAAAACTTTTTGTATTTTCTTCTATTTTAAATAATCTGTGCTATAATTCTGTTTCATTATTTTGGACAGTTAAGTATTAACAGGGTAGCATTTTTACCAAACAGTCGATATTTCATAGGAATTTTATATTTAAATTTAAATAGTACATTCTTACCAAGTTGCTTCTAATGAACGAAGATTACTTTATTCCTACAATTTAAAAAATTAGCACTCAATAATTTTATTAGTGCATCATATTATGGATGTCATAAAAACAGGATCTATATGGCATTATATATATGCATTGCTGACAATAAAGAAAAAGTTAATGTTTCTTTAAAAGTGGCCTCAAGTCTGATTTTGAAGTTTGAGGGTTTCTTGAGGTAATGAAGAATTTGGACACAAGACACAAGATGCATTTGTAAGCTCACTTTAAGTATTTTGAGGAACATTGGGAAGGACCACTCATTGATTGAGCCATCAGTCAAATGATACGTATTGCATCCTCCGGAAAACATCTCAGAGCACTTTGCAGACGTTAAACATTAAAGTTAAAATGGAACATAAGAGAGCCTTACAAAATCGGCCAGCCTGAAAGCCTTATCTAAAAATCTAGAGCTGCTTTGAGACAGGGATTAGTGTTTTAAAGAAATGGAAGCATCTTGAGTTGAAAGAAAAGGCAGAAAACCTCTCTGGACCTAAATATCACATTCTCAATTCAAAAGTTAAGGATGGGCGGCAAGATCATATCCTGGAAAATAGGAGTCCTGCCCAATGAGTAACCAGGATCCAGGTGGCCTTCCTGCTGGAAGCGACTGAATGTTCTGTTGGAACACGCAGGCTGTGCACAGAGAGAACTGGACCTGAGGAGGTTTTTCCTGAAGTGAAAACCTAGGAGGCAGGTGGCAAGTGGATGCACAAATAATGAATGACAGCCCCAGCTGAGTCCTGATAAAAGCAGGCACAGGGGGGTCTCCACATCGCTGCAAGGCACAGCGGCTTGAGCTCTCACCAGCAGAACTTCCGTGGATGGTAATGAACCTGCTCTCCACGGTATTTCAGTTACTTTGAGACTTAAAAAAAAAAAAGTGCTGTAGGGCCCAAAGATGACTGCCAGCTTTGCTGACTTTGAAAGTAACAAAAGGAACTCCCATCCGAGGAGACAAGCAAAGAGGATGAAAGGAATAGTCGCTGGAAAGGGCCAATCAATTCAGCTTTGTGTCCCTTGGTTCAGCTCCAGAAAGTTCATCAGCAGCTGAGGTTAAGAAGTGAAAAGCCGGTAAATACTTCATGACCTGGATTAGTGGACATAGGTCTTCGCTTTCCTATCTACATACAAAACTGTGATTCTAGGATAAGCAGCAGACCCCCAGCGTCCTTAAATAATGTGTACTAGAGAGCAGCAAAAGTTCCTGCACTGCTATTCTGGAAAGGGAATTAAAAGTACTGTCATGGAGCTAAACAGGCTCCCCTTATATGGTATGTGTAAAATATCATAAATGCCACTGCTAGAGATGCAGGCATGTTGTTTTCCTACCATATCTGGAGGAAAGCATCTTATGTAAGGGAAGCACATAGCACAGTGGGTTAAAGGGAAGGGATTCAGAATTAATAGCATAACTACAATGAAACTAAAAAATACTAGCAAAAGGATGTAATTGTAAAAAGAAAGCTAAGCAGCTGAAAAACTGTGTCTTGCATAATTACTTTGACAGGTTTAGCAAATAACTGTAAAAACTGCTGAAGAGACCAAGGAACCATAGTCTGGAGCTGCCCCTCCTCTTTGTTTCTGTTTGTTGAACCAAGTTATATTGCATCCTTACCTTGTGGAATCATTACGCTTTTGCAGAACTCAAAGAGACTCTACTATTCTAAAGATGTTTTCAAATTTGTAAATCCGTCGGTAGCGAGAACTCACAGTAGTGCTGTCCTTAACACCTAAACTCAAAAATACCATGTGGGTACTTGATCAGAAAGAATGGCTCCTGTTCTAGCAAACAGGACGTTTGGAAGAGGAGAGAGGATTAACAGGCACCTTTGAGTTCACTCTGGCAATGCGTAAGGGCTTCTCCAAATCAGGATCACAGAACTTCAAGGAATTGCCTTTCATCATGTTGGTGTCAAATAACACAGTTTCCATTATAAGTATATAATGGTCTGTGCGTTTGAGTTGTTGCTTGAAAATGGTTCCATATCCTTCCATTATGGATGGTAAAGTTATATGCTTCTACCTATGAAACTTATTAGGGCCTGGAATTAAATTGTAATTTGGCAAGGATGTGAAATGGAAGCAAACTCCAGAACTTGTTCTAAATTAGCCAGTTTCTCAAAGAGAAGATTGACCCTAGGTGGTTATGACCTAAGCTTTTCCCTTTGGGTTTCAATAGCTTGGCTAATCAAAATCTTTGTTTTTCTTAGTCATTAAATTCAAATTCTAAATGAATTTCTATATCCAGATTACAAGGCATTAATTTTGTTCTAATTTTCATGTATGCCAGACAATCCATGTCCAAATGCTGTTTATAAATCATCTCCATTGCCTGTTTCCTTGGTAATTGGAATGACTGACTCTCACTCATTATTTTTCAGAGAGACTTGAATTGTTGACACTGCTGTGTCAGTGTGAGATAAGGAAAGCTTAGCGATTTCTTTTGTTTAGCGTCTTCTTATTTACTTGTAGTACCTGAAGGTCAATGACTGCTAAAGCAGGGGTGGATTAGACTAAAATACAGAAAGCATAAAGGCATAAATTGGAAAAGACCCATGGTGGCACAATTTAATTCTACCCAGTCAGAAAACATGTAGGAAGATTTACCCACATAAGTCTGTAAAAATGGAACTAAAATATCTTCTCTGCTTAGTGAAGTGATAAAAGAGTATTTGCAGCTTACCAAGCTGCATGACCCTAGGCCTTGGAAAAGTCATTTTTTCCTTCCATAAAATTTGGATATGGGAAGGTATGAAATGATCACCAAGTCCTTTTCAATATGGTAAGTCTGTGGATTCTTGCCGACTTCACATAAACTTTAATTCCTACTAATCCATAATATTATAATGCATAAAATTCATACTATTTATAACAAAATTACATTGAAGCTCCAAGTTATTGGCTTATAGTTACTTTCAGGTTTATTTTCATATTTTTGTTAAAGAACACATTTTACTTAGTTTAAATGATAAGACTAAAAGAACACTTTGGTAAACATTTGCATTAGCAACACAATGTATGTGTATGTACAGTTCTTGCAGAGACCTTACAAAATTTTGCCTTTTATTTTTTAAAAACCATTAAATAATATTAGTCTCTAGAATTTAATTCTAGACTTTGCAAACCATGTTAAAAATCACCATAATACAAATGCCACATTCTGATTATTGAAGCCATTTTGAGGATATAAGCTTCTTTCTGGCATTTTGATTCTTTTTCTTTACAAGTTGGTCAGATTCCAGATTCCTTTGCTTCATCAAAAACCACCATAATCTGGGCTCAAAAAAGAAATAATAGAAGAAACATAAATGATGATAGATAGATAGATAGATAGATAGGGATAGTTACAGGTGTGAAGTATGTAAAACCTTAGCATCTTAGTTCTAAGGTAACAAAGTTCTTGGTATATCATGGACATTTAGAAAATGCTCCTTTCCTTTTGCTTCCATTTTTTTGTATTTACATTTGCCAAGCAATACTTGCTAAGAGTAGGATATAGTTAAGAGCACAGACTTTGGAGACAGAAATCAGCTGTTCAACCTTGCACAAGTTGATTAACTTCTCTGAGACTTGACTATCAATGGGGATTAAACCTGTTTCTTATTTATTGTGTGGAGATGGTGCAAAGCCCTGTAAAAGTCCTGGCATAGGGGATTGTGGTGATAGTTATGATTATTCACACATGCCAGACACTCTATGCATTCTCGCTATAGTCTGTGCCCTGGTGCATTCTCCACATTTTACAGATGTGGGAGTTGAAGAATCTCCATTTGCCTTACCCAGTGCTTCAGCCAAATCAAGCTGCTTTGTGTTTATGAATGTGGCCTCTACCTTTATGTCTGTTCCTAGATGGATTGGTCTACTTATAGCAATCCTTTCCACCTTCCTAGCTTCTGCAGTTTTGCCTGTTATTCAGTTTAAGCCAAGCTACCTCTGTCATGAACCATTCCCTCATCCTCTCCATGGGGCTCACAAAAAGAATTGCTCTTTCTTGCCTTTGAGCGCCCATAACCTCTAACTTTCCTTCAAGAGTGAGCATTCCTAGAGAGTAGTAGCTTTATCTTCATAATCTTAATGACCCTGGAACACCCCACACAATGCATTCTATAACTCATCCAAGGTTAGCCATAAATAATGTAAATCATAAATAATAGAAATCATTGATGATTCTTTTTCGCTTCTTCTCAGTTGATTTGTTTTGGGAAACTTTGAACATAACCACTGAATGGAGGTACTGAGTTGATGACAGTGTGGTTTTTAGAAGAAATAAGTTACTTTTACCCTATTTGTTTTAAATGTTGATAGCAGCACCAATTAGGTTAAAAATGATATTGCTTTTTATTTTAGTTATTTCTAAGAAACATTATACCTGTAGTACTCATCTAATAATAATGTGCATTTTTCCATTATGAATTATTATTCATTTTTCTACTTAAAATAGAAGGATTCAGATTTGTGCAGAATCTACTGCACACATTCAGATTTGTGCAGACATCTTAAGAGAAATTTCTGAAATTTTAGTATGGAAGATGGTGGATGGTTATTCAACTAGGCTTGGGTATATTTAAGGCAAATTAGGTGTAAGGGAAAATGCAAAGTACTACCTTGTTGACCTCTCTAAGTAGCAGATGCTGTGCAGAGCCATGGAAGGGCACTAACACTTCACTGTAAGCCAGAAATAACATCAGGGGGCATTTGTGGTTTATCAGTTTTGGTTTACTGTGGAAAAGAACGTTGAGAATCAAGTTTGTTTTTCTGCTATGTTGAAAGACAATGCAGGAAATGAGAAATTGCTATATATTCAGCAAACAGCTGCTCCCTTTATGTTTGTTTAGAAAAGCAAGTATTTCATAAATAAGAACAATAATTACTGTTCTGCAATTAAAGTCTAGTATGGTTTCTTTTCATTGACCACATCTGACTGAAGACTAACAGGATGCTCTCTATCCATGAATAAGAGTAGGAGGTAACTCCCATTACCAATGGCCGGTCTGAGTAAAAGGACAATTACTAGTTAGTTAGGTGCTGCGTACATCCAGAAAGCAGGGAAGGATGATCGTTGACTTACCCCCCCATATACTTATGAAAAATGTGGCATTAAATCAGTCATCCTCCTCTTGTACATAGTTATGTGTTCAAGGAGTCCATGTGTTTGAGAATAAAAGGATCCTTATCAAAAATAATCTTTTAATTCTTTTATCCTGAAGGAACTTGTGGAGTACTACAAACATCATTCTCTTAAAGAAGGTTTCAGAACCTTGGATACCACCTTACAGTTTCCGTACAAGGAGCCCGAACATTCAGCTGGACAGAGGGGTAATAGAGCAGGCAACAGCTGTGAGTACTGCAATTCAGGATTGGATTGGAGGCACAAGAACATTAAACATCTTCATTCCAAATTTTGGAGTCTAACCAGTTAATACAGTGATCTGTTTAGCCAGGACTTTTTTGTGGAGCTAAGGAAAATCAGATGGACCCACAGGTTTATGAACGTGTCTAGACCATAGATAGTTCTCTGTGCCACATCAAAAGTCATGTTTGTGTTCAGAAAATCATCAGAAGTGTAAAGGATATGTCAATATGTAAGTTTCGTACTTTTGAGTGATTTGTATAATAGCCCAACTCCTTTTAACTCGTATGTGTTTGTGGTCATAGGACTGAGCTAAAGGTATCTAAGCAAGGCTGGTGTTCAGCTAGCCCATCTCACCTGGTATCCCAAATCTGCTTATGATCTTATTTCATTGGTTAGTTTCAGGATTTTGAAATGGCTAAGCATGTTTCTTCTGATGCCAGCATTTATAGGTAGACATCAGCCACTTTCTTGCAGAATGAGTGCTGTGCCACAGCTAATCACAAAAGCTTAGCACACCATCCAAAAGCATCTGATAGTTTGAGTGTGAGTTCAAGTCGAAACTTTTTTCTCATTACTATTTAATGTCACATAAGCTTCCCGGAGGTAGATACAGCATGTAAAGAGAACATTGTGAGGAAAAACGCTGTGAATAAAGTGTGAGTTCCTTTCCTTATGTTAATATCATTTTTGTTTTAAGTAAAATTCCTTTGGAGGAGAAATGAATACAACTTTATTACTTTTAGAATCCTTAGCCTAAGCAAAACAGGAATATCTAGGGGTATATGAAAAAAGAATTTGCACTGTGGAATATAAGTTTAACCTTTTTTTTTCCTCTGAAAGCAAAAACTGAAAGAGAAACAGGAAACATGCAGGGCTCTAACAACATCAGTAAAATTTCATACACTTATATATAAGTAAATATACAAGTACTTTTCACATCAACTGACAGATTTTTTTCTGTTTGAATCACTTAATAGCTATTCTCTTCACAAGGATCAGTAATAAATGACCAAGCTTGAGTAATGAACGTAGTCAGAATGCACTTCATTTTGAAGTTTTAAACACCTATTAAAATTTATCTTTCTGGGGGTGTCTGGGTAACTCAGTCAGTTATGTGGTCTCGGCTCAAGCCTTGATCTCAGGGTTGGGAGTTCAAGTCCCGCATTGCACTCCATGTTGGTCATGGAGCCAACTTAAAAAAAAAAAAAGTTTAGCCCAGTGTTACCCAATTATCTTAGATTCTCACATAAGCCATAATTTCCACTCATTTAAAAATGGAAGTTTTTCCTCAAAAAACAATTTTCCTACAAATATCTTTTTCATTCCTATGAATTTCTTAAGAGTCTCCCAAAGTTATGACCTTTTTCCCCAAATGAAAAGTATAAATTTCTACGGTCCTTTATTTTGCCTTCCTACCAGCAGGAAATGATAAAAGTTGCCAGGGAGGTCAGTTATACTAAAAATCCTGTTTGTTTGAGTTCACTTAGTTCTAGAAAGCCAAGGTGGGAGAGGTTGGCAATCAGGGAGAGCAGATGTCCCATATTAGTGGAAGGTCATTAGCCCTCATATTGCACTGTGTGGTTACTCCCAGCACTTTCTCTGTGCTTGGCACTTGTAGATGTTCAGAGGATGTTGTCCAACGATGAGCAGAGTTGCCTAATCTAAAATTTGTCTCTAATATTCAACAAAGTATTTAATGCCCAAACTTTATTAGCCACTAGGAACGGAGTTTCAGGCTTTTTGCCCTTTTTTTTTCTTTTCTTTTTCTTTTTCTTTTTTTTTTTTTTTTAAGCACAAAGAGCATAAGCAACAGAATGATTTTGAACATGAATGTGAGCTACAGGGAATTTTTCAACAAATAGAGTCATGCAGTCCAATATTCCCCGCCCAGTCTTTTTAAGAGACTCTGGTGAGCCTACCACAGAACGCTTTTAAAATCAAGAAGTAAACACAAATCATTCATTTAAAATTAATCTTTGTCAGAGTTTGGTTTTGTTGATCAATTATTCATTTACTCATTCCTTCAGCAGATATGCATTAAACACCTAACACGGACAGGGCACTCACTGTTCTAGGTACTGGGCTATAGCAGTTGAGAAGACAAGTTCCTGCCCTTATGGAGCTTATATTAGATTTTCTTTCTTTTTGTTTTTGTTTTTGTTTGTTTGTTTTAAAGATTTTTTTATTTATTTGCTAGAGATAGAGTACACACAGCAGGCAGAGAGGCAGGCAGAGGCAGCAAGAGAAGCACGCTCCCTGCTGAGCAAGGAGCCCAATGTGGGACTCCATCCCAGAACCTTGGGATCATGACGTGAGCCGAAGGCAGCGGCTTAACCAACTGAGCCACCCAGGCATCCCTGGAGCTTATATTTGAATGGGATACTCAGCAAGTGTGAGATGGGAATTTGCTTTTTTATATAGGGTGATTGTGGAAGACCTCCCTTATAAAGCAACCAGAAAGAAACGAGGGAGTAAGTTAGTCTGTCAGTCAGCAATAATTGCACGATGGTCTGGACTCCAGGATTACTCAGTCATTACCATGCAGCACGATTATAATCTTAGATCAAATTTAGAATACTATCCCAGTGTTCCCTTTATTTTATACCGTTGTGTAAAATAACACTCAGGTGGTTCTCCCGGTTAAATGAGGAGCTCTAAGCCTTTGGCACAGTGCTGGTCCATGGTAAACACTCAGTAAATATCAGCTACCCCAATTCCACTGCTACCACCACCACTGGTATGTACCACTAACACAGCAAACATTTCCCTACATTTCTGGGTTGAATTACTAACTCTAACTCCTGGAAATTCACATCTTTGCTTTTATGATTTTTTAAAATAATACCTTAATTTATACCAAATCCTGATTGAGAGTTAACCCTTAATGAAAATACTGCTTCTATTTTTTGGCATATTGTGCTTCTCAGAAGTAGGAAGAAGGAATGCTGTGTGAGGATTGTGTGGGATGGCTTTGTAGTCCTGACCTCTGTTCATAGCTTGGGTGTGCTGGTAAATATTATTTTAAAATAACTTTTACCAAGAAATATTACCTTGAGTTATTGGATTGGATAGGACACTGACCTCTCCATTACTTCTCAAAGGCTTTGGAGGAAGCAGAGCAGGCAAGCTAATGTCTGTGTCCACCCTGTGTTCTGGGTAGAGGGTGAGATTGGAATTCCAACTCCTCAAACCTGCTAGTTTTGTTGTTTGTTTGTTTGCTTTGTTTTCTTGAATAGTATGATCACCTTGGGAAAGAAGTCCCAGGGCATTGTAGAAGGGGCTGCTTGCTTCTGTATTTGTCCAGGTTAGAATATTCTTGGGTATATTACTAACTGTTTTTTGAATTTGTAAAACATAAGGTAATGGCAGAACCATCTCCTGAAAATGCAAAAGAACATTCATAAAGATATTGGTTAGAATTAAACAGGAGTCTGGAGTATTGCAAGGAGTATGGCAAGGAGCTTATGTCAGTTCTGGGTTAGGATCCCATTGTAGGCAGTGCTCTTTCCCAGAGCTATGAGACTTTACTTTTGCCTTTGGAATGGCTTTTAAGTCTTGCCAAGAGAGAAGAACAAGAGAGAAAGGAAGAAAACACAGAATACTCAGACAGAGCAGTGAGCTATGGTGCTTCCCTAGAAACCACAGTCACTCCTCAGAATATGTTCTGCTCTGTCCTGCAGATCTGTATAAAAATCCCATTACTCGGGGCGCCTGGGTGGCTCAGTGGGTTAAGCCGCTGCCTTCGGCTCAGGTCATGATCTCAGGGTCCTGGGATCAAGTCCCGCATCGGGCTCTCTGCTCAGCAGGGAGTCTGCTTCCCTCTCTCTCTCTCTGCCTGCCTCTCCATCTACTTGTGATTTCTCTCTGTCAAATAAATACATAAAATCTTTAAAATGCAAACTATTTAAAAAATAAAAAAATTAAAAATTAAAAAAATTAAAAATCCCATTACTCTCCAAAAACTGCCACAGCGAATCTGCCATGGACTGCATGTACAGGTATACCTGTAGGGCTTATATATTTGAAGGGCGCCAAACTGACTTTTGCCTTTCTTGCTCTACAATGAGCACTCAATTATTTTCAGGTCTTCTACCGAGTAGTTGTCTGACCTTAGGCAAGTCACTTAGCCTGTCTGGGATTTGGCTTTCTCATCTGATGAATGACGAATGAGATTAGATATTTTATTATGTTCTTAAAAAAAATAGCACTCTAGGTTTCTCTGTGCATGAGGGAAGGAGGGAAGGTAGAATGTTAATAGACCATTACACTAGGAAAAGTTGCATGATTAGCAATTTCTGACCCATAAGCAGACTTGAAACATTTTTGCAAGTTCTTATTTATGGAGAATTAGTTGGACCATAGAGTAGAGTTGGCTAATTAGAAAAAAAATTGGTTATTACTATAGTTACATAATCTTGAAGTATCATCTCACCAGAACTTAATAATAACAAAAGGAAAAATAGAAATCTTAATCGAGTTATTAAAGTTAACATCACTAGTAATAGAACAAGTAGATCACGTGTACCTCATAATGTGATGCTATAAGAAGGACATAGTGCCACTTTGGTGGGACTCTTGCCCCCACGAGGCATAATTTGAAGCTAATCATGAAGAAACATCAGCCAGACCCAATTTGAAGGACATTCTACGAAATAATTGGCCTATGTGCTCCAAAAAGGTCAATGTCATGAAAGACAAAGACTGAGGAATTGTATCAGATTAAAACAGAGACTGCAGAGACATGATAAGTACATGCAACGTGTCCTAGATTGAATCCTGGGCCTGAAATTTTTATATATTCATTTATGTATGTAGGTATGTATGTTAAAGTACATACATGAGACAGTGAACAAATTTTGACTTTTCTAGATTAATAGTATTAATTTTTTGCTGATAATTGTACTGTGTTTCTATACAAGAAGACACTGTCTTTAGTTTTAAAGAAAATGCATGCTGAAGTAGTTAGAGGTAAAAGGCATTACGTCTGCAGTGTATTTAAAATGGTTCAGGAAAGATAACAGATGAATAAAGCCAACATGGTAAACGTTAGCATTTGAGGAGGTTGAGGTGGAAAGTATATGGGAATTCTTTGTATTATTCTTGCTATTTTAAGAATGAATCATTTTGGAAGTAAAATGTTCAAATTTGGAGATAATCCCATTATATGTATGAGTCCAACAGGATTGAAAGAGAAATGGCAGCATCCTGTTTCCTTCCCCTGCTACCGGTGCAGGGGACGCTGGGTGCACTGAATTGGACGTATGTAGTATTGAGTACTGGGTCGGTCCTATTTGAAACCATCTGTTCCTTATCGATGGCCTCACTTTATTTGCTTATTCATTTATTCATTCTTCTATTCAACAAATATTTATATAGCACTTGCCATGTGCCAGGCCCTGTGCCAAATGCTAGAGTTAAAACAGTGAATAGGATGGACAATTTGGTGGACAAGGACAAATAGAAAACAACTTCACAAATAAATCACGAGTTTTGACAAGTCTTGTGAAGCCGAAGCACAGCATAAGGGTAGGACAAGAGAGCCTACCTTACATGGAGTGTCAGAGAAGGACAGTTAGAAGGGACACGTAGGTGAAACATAAAGGGTCTGTGTGGGTTGGCAGGGTAGTGGAGTGAGGTAGTGGAGAGTAGGGAAAATCCACAGTGCAGAGGTAGCTTGTGTGAAGGCCCTTAATCAGCAAGTAACTCTGTATGTTGAAGGACTTGGGAGGTCAGCGTGTTTGGAGCATAGTAAATGCATTCTAATATATACATTCTAATATATACAATGTATTAAGCTTTATAAGCAGAAAATGATACGAACTGGTTTACGTTGTTTTAAAAGATCACTATCTACTCCATGATAGGGGCTCAGAGGGAGGCATGGCCAGAACAGAGATGAGTTAGGAAGTCATTGCAGAAGTCCAAGGGAGGAATGATGCTGGTTTGAACAAGAGCGCAAAGTGGAGAAGGACCATGGTGGATTTCGAGATCTTCTGGAATTTGAATTAATTGCATAAGGGAATCAAGGTAGCAGCAGTACAGGGAAGATACACAAGTACTTGCCTCGGATGACTAGTAAATGGTGAAGCCATTGACCAGGAAACAGAAGAGCTATTAACAGGTATTGAGGAAAAGAGGGATACATTCAGTTCAGTTTTGCCCAAAAGTTTTAGTACCTGTGTATCCTCAATATTTCAGTAGGCAGTTGGCACCAAAAAGAGTGGTCTGGGATGAAGATAAAAGTTTTATGAATAATCAGCACCTCTGTTTCATAGTTTACACAGAACATGTAATATTCTTTTTATATAGGTTCAGTGATTTCTTCTGTTGTCATGTTCCTTCAGGGCTTAGGAACCCGACCCCTTTGCTCCTCAGTTCTCACATTACCCTTTGCACAGTGCCTTTTCAGGAAGCATGTGTTCAGAAAAGGCTAAATAAATGAAGTCAGAAAATAAGGCCCATGGGAGACATAGCAGGTATTAAAATAGCATGTGTAGTTGGTATTTGAAAAATCATGGAAAAATGGGGCAGTTTGAAAATAAAATATAGATCAGTATGTTCCTTTTGGTGTGTTGACAAATACTATAGCAATTCTTCAAAAATCAACAAAGGTCGCATTTTGTCACTGGGACCACACAAATGACCTTGTAGGACATAAAGCCGGAGCCTAGGCAGCTTCACACCAGTGTGGCCCCTTTCCTTCCACACATGGATCTCCATTATTCTCCTAACCATCTAACAAGGTTCATGAACTTCATTTTAGCCAGGGTGTTAGGAACTTGGAGAATGTGTATAATTTGTGTTTGTTTAACTCAGTAGAGCATAATAGAGCTTTCATGTTTCTGATAATTCCTGAAACAGCCTGACAGTGCCTTAACCACTGTTTATTAGTTTAGCCACGGTGTAATAGGGGATGATATTTCTTATCTCAACCATCCACTTCATTTAGTTTTTTACCTTCTCGCCCTTGTAATTCAACAACCCCATTCTCACCTACCCTTATTTTCCGATCCCCTTATCTTATGCTCAGGTTTTGGTCATTTTTTCCTTGATCACTTGGCATTTGGGTATGACTCCATTTTATTCTGATAATGTAACTGTTTGTTTTAACCCCATTGTAATATTTTCTTTGGGCTGCCATAAAAATGACCGCAAACTGGGTGGCTTAGAATAACAGAATTTTGCTCTCTCACAGTTCTGGAAGCTAGAAGTTGTAAATCAAAGTGTTGGCAGGATCGGTGTGTACTAGAGGCTCTGAGGGAGAATCTATTCCATGCCTTTTTTATAGTTCCTGGGCGGCTGTTGGCAGTCTCTGCCATCCTGAGGCTTATAGAGACATGATTCCAATCTCTGCCTTGTCTTCAACTGTCTTCAGCTCCTCTGTGTGTCATATCTCTTTCCACTATCTTAAAAAGACACTGTCATTACATTCAGAGCCCACCTTAGTGCAGTTAGAAACCCTCCCCACAAACATGGGATGACCTCATCTCTCATCTTGAGATCCTTAATTTAATCTGCAAAGACCTACTTTCCAAAGAAGATCATATTCACAGGTTCTTGGAGGACATTTCTTTTGGAATAGGTTAGGAGGTACACCGTTCAACCCATTACAAGCTTGTATCAGTTTAAAGTTCTCTAAATTTTTCCATCCTTATTTTGTTTGTTTATAACTGATGGTTTATAAATTATTTATAAATTAGAGTGGTAAGAGGACTTACATTTTTAGGGTAGACAGGTAGTCAGTCAATGGATGGGAGTTAGAAGGAAACCATTACCTTAATGCAATGAAGTGTTTTAAATGGATTGTAACTTTCCTGCAGTAAAATGCACTGTCTTCCTAAGAGAAAGCACTTCTAAGCCAATGAGAGTTTCCAAGACATATGTCTGAAACTTCATATAAAATATTTGGTACGTAAGAGCCCAATAATTCTGTCTGATATTTAATAGTTTGATGATTAATGGCACACTGTGTTTTTCAGGCCCCTTTTACGTACATTAATGTTTCCAGCAGTTCTGTGAACCGTAGCTCCACAAGAAGTGCCACGGAAGGTTTCCTTTGTCACACAGATGCACTGCAAGTGCTGCTCATGTGACAAGGGAAATGACAGTTTCCGTAGGGTTTCCTGAGTTTACCTCAGTGTGCAATGCTGGCTCATGAGCTTTAATGTCTGCTTGATGAGCGTTGAAAGAAGTGGTGTTTGTGAGGTACTTAGAAGCACGTCTGGCACATGGGCAGTGCTCTGCATCTCAGCTCTTCCTGTTCCTGCTGCTCCTGCCACCACTTCCAGGACTGTCCTCCAGCACGAAATGTTACACGAGCCTCACTGGACCCCTTTTAACGTTTCTATAAAGCCCTTCTCCTTGGGACTTCGGTCCCCCACTTCCATATCCTGGGCTTCAGCTACATTCTCTCAGTATACGCACTCTTCTATGGGCTAAGGCGGTTGTAACACATTGCTGACACTTTTATATTCTTTTTCCTCAGCGTATCTATGATGCCCGTAGAATTTACTGTTCTAGGGCGACTGATCAACTACAGCTGGGCATCTTCATTATCAGGTCATGCTGGGCTCCCCGCTTTTATTTACTTACTTCAAGAGCTCTACTAGCTACTCTAAGACACTTTTATCCTGGACCTGATAGCTTCAAAAATTAGCAGCCAGTACTCGGGATCCCTTCAGAAATAGAGCTTACAGATGGAAATTCTACAGATACAGATAACTTCATTCAAAGCCTTCTTTTTTAGTATTTAAAAGCTCAAAAAGCAGCCATACATTTTAATATTTTTCATCTTTTATACTGTCCTTTCCCATAGACCTTATGTTCTAAATTAAAAACTGGTCTTGATCACTGTGTATACTTTTCCCTGACTGACTGTGGTACCCTTGTATGGCAGCCCTGAGCTAAGGCTTTTCTAGTCTCTCTTAACCAATGAAACACACAGAAGTTTATCTAAATTGAGAATTCCTTTTTCCCTTCCTACTATCTGGACAAGGTTCCTGGCTTTGAGAGACAATGCCGAGAGCTCTCTTCTTCTGGTACCTACCACTGATACCAGCTTCCCCCACTGGATTCCAAGTCTGTGGAAGGGAGCAGGTCTTAATTCTGCAACTTGCTTCTCTCCAACAGCTTGTGAAACTGAGTACAGAACTGTCTTGGTTTTCCTTTCATCCATTCCTTTATGCATTCAACATTTTTGAGCATCTACTTGCACTACGTATTCTCTCTCTCATACCCATGAAGTGTGACCTGCAGTTTAGCTTAATGTCTGAACAATTGAGAGGGATGCAGGGGGGATTCTTGTTCCAAGCACCTTGGTGCCTCACCTCTCTAGACTTGTTCAAATGGGCACCTTTTATGATACTCCTGAGAGGTCATCCTCAGGTTTTGCTTGAACAGTCAGGTGACTTCATGTCTAATGCAGTACAAAGCACTCAATTTATTTTTTGAACAAAATGAAAAGTTTTTTCTTATATTGATCTAGAAACGTACTGTACCTACATATAATAGTTCATCTCCTAAGGGCTACTCAAAGTAAATATACGATATATTCTCTCTACCATGATAACCTTTGTTCTGGTGTGCTTTTTCCCTTCTTCTCCACCGTGTTTCTATCTTTGTCTTTCCTATAAACTACCTCAGATTATTCAGTCCCCCCTCATATGCATGGTGGGCCACCTCGGTCGCCATCATGGCCAACCTGCTAGAAATGCTCTCAAATTTGCCAGGATTGAGCATAAAGATTCTTGTATTGCCTGACGGGCTGGTTCAGTTTGCTCAGTCTTTCTATGCAAAGTTCAGTCTTGTCCAGTTCATTTCTCCCTCTTCCTTTTTTCTTTCTTCCTCATAGGGTATAGTTCTCCCTATTGGGATGAGTCCAGAAGCTTCTTTCCCTATCTGCTCTCACCAGTAGCCCCTCCATAGGTCGCTACACTCATTCATTCATTCAGCCAATCTTTTTTTTTTTCCTTTTAAGATTTTATTTATTCAGCCAATCTTTATTGAGAGCCTAATTCAGGGAAGGCATTGTTTGCATTGTTCAAATTGCTGGAGAATATACAGCAGTGAAAAAAAAAAAACCACAGTAAAACTTCTCTGCCTTTGTGGAACTTACACACTAGTAAGGAAGGCAGGTAATAGATAAAAAGAGGTCCTAAGTATATTAGAAGTTGGTGAGTGCTCTGGGAAAAAAATATAACAGTGATACTCAAGAGTGCCAGAGGCACATTAGTACTTTAAGTAGGGGAGTAGGGGGATGAGGAACAAAACTGGGGGCTCATTTTTCCTCCTTTTGGTAGCTGAGCAGAAAGCTGGTTCAACAGTTTAGAGTTGTCTCAACAGTAGGAGAGGCTGACACCACTGGCTCCAGAAGCTCCCCTTTCTAACAAACCACTTGTAGGACCCGTGTCTTGGTCTGTTCAGACCACTATAACATTACATGGACTGAGTGGCTTAAGGGCAACAGAAATGTATGGCTCACAGTTCTGGAATCTGGAAAGTCCGAGATCAAGGTGCCAGCAGATTCAGTGTCTGCTGAGAGGCTGCTTTCTGGTTCACAGAAGGTACCACCTGTCCTCACATGGTAGAAGGGGCTTAGAGAACCTGGGGAGATCTCTTTCATAAGAGCATTAATCTCATTCATGAAGGCTCCATCCTCATGACCCGAGCACCTCCCCAAAGCCCCACTACCTGGCATCACATTAGACATTAGGTTTCAACATATGAATTTGGGGATAGGATAGGGGCAACACAAACATTCAGTCTGTAACAGGGAATTTCTACTATTACAAACTTGCCTAATACTTGCCTAAAGTAGGCTGTCAGAATTTTGACTGTGGTATGTGCAGACCATCCATGCCCAACCTAAGCAATAGGACAGTGAGAGCTGAGGGTGCACTCTACTTACTTGTCTGCCTATGTGTCACCCCCACCCCACAATAAGCCCCATTTTCTCTCTGTACCACTTGGCACGAGTGGTCAATTTCCATGACTCTCTTAGGGAGCAATGATGTCATCCTCCTTGTGAAGGTGATGTTTGAGTCAAGAGTGAGAGAGGTAGTAGCCAGTGCAAAGGAAGGAACATGTAGGACCTGTCACTGTGGCCAGAGCAGAAGGACAAGTAAGGGAGGCCACGCCATGCAGGGCCTTTTAGGACTTTAACCTTTACTCTGGAAGAAATGAGAAGCCACTGGTGGATCTAAGTATAGGAAAGACATGATTTGAACTTTAAGTATTAACAGGATTATCCTGGCTTCTTTGTTGAAAAAAGACCGTGGAGAAGTGGGGGACAAGGTAGAAACAGGAAGACCAGTAAGGAGGTCCATGCAGCGCCCCAGCCAAGAGGTAGGCAGCTTGGAACAACTGCTGCCATGTGAGGGATGGATTTTGAATGTGATGCAACAGGAAATTCACATCAGGTGTGAAATAGAATAGCAAGAGAAGATTCAAGAATGTCTAAGGTTCTTGACCTGAGCAGGTGCAAGATTGGAGATTTTTTTGAGGAGGGGCTCAGATGGAGCCTAAAGTCTAGTCATAGCATTCTCAATCCAAAATGACTACTTTCATCTCTCTATCATTTCTGTATGTGTCTGTGTTTTCACAGACCTCTAAGCTCTTCTGAAGTCAGATGCTCTGTCTTGTTACATCTCCAGGATCACCTTAGCACAATACTTGGCACATCAGTGGATTTTTTTTTTTTTTAAATAAACGTCTGTCAGTTATTTTTAGAGTGAGATTTAGAATCAAGTTTGTGTCATGATAAACTAGATGTCTATAAATAATCTGAAATTCCTAGAAATGTCAAATGATTTGATTTTCCATAACAATAGAGAAGGCCTTCTATTCATTTTTTTCTTGTTAATGGCTTTATATGTTATATACCATGCAGTACTGAATACAAAGTAGCTCTTTGTTTTTTCCAGTGATTCTAGATGCAAGTCTTCCTTGTTATGCCTTTGAATTTCAGGTTAAAGGAGATTGGTCCATTTACCAGATGCCCGCATTCAATGAAATGAAGCCAATCTAAATTCTTTTTTTAAGGGACAATATATAAAATGTACAATAAACACTGAACATTTTTGGAAAATGAGGGAGCAAATTTTTGACATTATGTCTAAGACATGGCTAAGTTCTAAAATAAAACCAGGTTAAGACCACAAATTTAAATTAAACATTCATTAAATTCTCAGCATGTTCTCAACTTCTAGGCCATCTGTAGACAGTCTTGGTAAAAAGAGTCTACTGGATTGCTCATCAGAGTGTCCCACATAGGAACATCATTATCCTCAAGGCCACTGCTGGGCAGCAAATTCACAGGGATCACTGTATTGATGACATTACCATCGGCCCAACTGCCTGATATCTTGACTAACAGTTTCATGTTACATAAGCAAGTGTGAACACATGGTTGTTACAACCTAAATAGAAACATGTGGAATGTCTATCTCAGAGAATAATTAGCAAATGCTTAGGGTCATGTTCAGCTATACATGTAGTAGTAGTTCAGAACTACCTCATGATTTGATAACTAGTGCCATAAGGAAGAATACTGTTGGAACTTGCTCTCTATTGTGTATAAATTTCAAATATTATTGAAAATTGAGTAGATTTTCATTTGTTCATGAACATGGATAGCCTAATCCAGGCAGAGCTAAAACATTAGAACAATGTTTAGTTAGCCTTGACAACAGACGTACAGGCATCAAATACCCATTCACAAGTGCTTTTTTATTTTAGTGTGAACACTATGTCCCTCTTACTTGATACACGTCTGTGGCTCTGTTTTCTCAGTTAAGTCTCAGAACTGACTACTGTTCAGTAGTGTTTTGCCAGTTGATTATGGCTATGCTGATAGTTTCTGTTCCCAATTTATTAACAGGTAACTTCTGTTTCAGTTAAAGAGGTTGTATTTTAGGTTTTGTTTGCTTAACTTGGAAAAGTTGATAAATAATATTTGACTGTATTTGTCATAGTTCCTAATGAGAAATATTAAGTCAATAAACTATGAGTCATTCACATTCTCATACCCCATCCATGTTGTCCAGCTGAGTGCCAGGTATCATGTGAAAAATAGCCAGAGACACCTGCCTGAGTGTGTTGGTCTCTCTGAGGAAGGCTCTCCTTTGTGCTAGAAAGGAGCTCAAAGTGTTTGAGGAAGGAGGAAAGTTGGGCCCTCAATTAAAGCATGCAGTTTGCAAATGATTACTTCGGTGATAAAGGTCTCAACATAGACTTAACATTGTCTCAGAGGACACAGATGGGAAAAAGAAGAGTTCTTTCTCTCAAGAAGCTTCCCCACATGATGCAGTGTACTAACAGACAAGCTATCTGTAGTACTGGGTGGTGAAGTGAATATTAGCCCAGGAAGTGAAAGGGATGAGAGAGAATCATTCACCTCAACGCTCTCATTTGAATGCTACTGTTACTTGGCTGTTTCTAATTCCATTCCAGGATAGGCATCTACCAGTAATTCTTACATTAGCAGCATCTTGGTATAATAGGCGCTTGATGGAGAAAACGTGTTTGTATGTGTGCCTAGAAATAGGTGGCTAAGTTGTGAATAAGGATATAAATATGTTTTTATATCTTTTTTATATATGGCAGGTTAAGCCACTCTGCAAAAAAAAAATTTTTTTTTCATCAAATACCTTATTCTGACACAGTTTACATCTGGATTTAAATCCATACTTTCCAAGGGAACATGTTGTTCTATACTCTTGTCTCCATAGATACCAGCTATTCAAACGCTATTTTGCCAGCGTATGAGAATTGAGGACTCAAAGGCACTGAAAACTAATATATAGGAAGAGTGGCAACGATAAGTCATGCTACAATGTGTAGAAAACTAGAAAGCATCCCTACCCATCCTTCAAATATTTGGCTGGGAGCGATGCTCTGGGTGGCAGCAGAAACTGATTAACCTTTTACCCCTAAGAAGATTCCTCAGGCATACAGTACGCTTAATGCCAAGGGACAGACAGTGCTTAATAGCTGTTCGGCATCTCTGAAAAAATTGCAGTGATTGTAGAAATATCATTGATAGATTATGGTTCTCAGGGATCCTGGGGAATAAAACCTGAACATATTTCATGTTCTTTTCTTTGTGTTGTGCTGGCTTTTGTTGGAAGTCTTTTTGAGCAGTTATGTGTGCAGAAGATGAGCTAAATGAATAGGAGGAGGAGACAGAAGGAGCTTGCAAAATTAAATACCATGTTGAGATATTTGTCCATTCAGCAGCTTCAGTAGCTGAACGCCGGGTCTAATCCTTTGGGGGTGCAGCGGCAGTAAAAGGATTAGCCCCTGCGCCCCAGAACCCACAACTAACTGGGGCTACCACAGCAGCATGTGCAGTAATTAAGCAGTGAGCCATGGAGTGCCATGACACAAGCACCTACAGATGGCTAGAAAGGGACCAGTGTTGTCTGGCTTGGTCAGGGAAGGCTTGTGGAAAGGTCCTGAGCGGAGCTTTGGAGACAAGGGGGTTAAGGTTAACAGAGGCAAGGCAGAGGAGCAGCCTTCCAGAGTGAGCAGAAGTTTTGAGTTGAAACCAAAACCGAGGACCTTGGCGGGGGTTCCCACCAGCTGGTCTGGTTGAGAAGAATTTCTGGGACAAAATGATGGGACGATCTGGTTAGAAAGGCAGGGAACAGCCGGACTATGAATTGCCATGGACTTCAAGGCAAGAGTTTGGATTTCATAATCTAGGAAAAGGAATGATGAATCTCTGTTTATCGTGAGTAGCTGGGAGGCAGCGTTTAGAATAGGATGGAACCAAAGCTCAGATCAAGAATACTAAAAGGAGGGAGTTGTCTTAGATTAGAAATGGTGTAAGTACCTGGGTTGGGATGGTAGAGCTGAGAATTCAGTGAAGCAAGAACTTCATACTTCAGAGGAAGGAGGGCAGTGAATAAAAAGCATACTGACTTTGCAAGGGTTGTTTGCCAAGAATATGAAGGTCATTGAAAAGATGAAACTGTGGAAGGTTGAGCTAGATTACAAAGAGGAAGATGATGATTTTGGTTTCAGGCAGGTTGCGTCAGAGGTAATGGTGGTCCTTCTTGGCAGTATCATGAAAACATCTGAGAGTACAGACTGGAATTCACATGAGGACCCAGGGCATATCCCAGAATCTGTTACATTCATTGAGGGGGGTGAAAAATTAGTCTCAAGTGAAGCCAGCAGAGACAAGGCTTAACCATAAGGGAATAGCTACCATTATGATGGTAATAATCTTACCATTATAGTACCATTATAATAATCTTACAATATAAGATTATACTATTTTAGGTGAGATTGAAGAAGATTGTAATGGTGGCCACTAGACATGAATGCCAGTGTGTATAAAACTTTCAGGGTTCTTTAAGGGAGAGGGTAGCACACTGATATTATGTATCTGAAACTGATTCATGTCCACTGTGCATAGTGAGGCATTATCCATATTACTTAAGAAAGTTAGATATTTTAAAATTAGAGACAGGCTATCTGATCTTATATCTATCAGTTATTTAAATTGCATTTAATTGTGTTTTCACTGACTTCTTTTTTCTTTCTTTCTTTCTTTCTTCTAGAGCTAACTTACCTCTTGTTGTATTTCAGACTGCTGACTTACATTACCTTCATTAGAAATTTTGAAGAAATACAGTTTTCTTTTATTACTTTATGGATAAAATAGTACCAGAGAGATAATCAAGGATGGACACTTAGAAACCAGTTCAAGGAGAAAATTCCAGTACTTGCCGGAAGTAATGTGTAGAATGGGGGATACTGATTTAAGTTCTCACAAACCTGGGGCAGAAGTCTTGGCACCAGATTTTCTGCCGATAATGCAGTTAGATATGAGCCATTTTTCTCATTAAATTAGAGATGGCATCCCTTCCTCTCTCTAATAGTGGGTATAACAGGATCTCAAGGAAATTTAAACCAGTTATGTTGCATTGCAATAAATGAATTGAGCAGATTGGAAAATTAGTAGTAAAGGCATGTACCACTGAATTTTAAAATTTTAAAAATGTAATATGGAAGGTGCAGTGGATTAGAAAAGAAACTTGATTATCAACAAGAATATGCTTCAGGATAGATTAAAAGTAAATATGTAAGGCCATTCATGAGGAAAGTGTCGTGAATGCATCAGTGCTTATTCATAGCCTGTGGCTCTAAGAGCAGCTGAATCCCATGCAATTCCCATGGCTGGTCTGCTTAGATAGTACCTGAGGATGCCCATCATGAGCTACTGCCGTTCCTAAGTATCACAGAACCCCTTCCGGACAAGAACATTACCTTCGGGAGAATTCTGGGGCTCTCAGATCCAGTGACCTGAAAGAGATAGAAGATATTGCAAGATTATATGTACTCATTCTGGTTTCTTTAGACCACTTTCACCTCACCCTTGGTCCTAGAAAGTTTTTGTTACTGTTTAGATTATGTGCAGGTACAAGTCACAGAAATCCACAAACCATTGGCTTAAACAGGCTAGACCTTTATTTCTTTTTACTGTAAAAACCTGGAAGTGGTCAGTCCATGACTGTGGAGCAGGTCATCTCTTCCATTAAATCTTCAGTAACCCAGCTTCCCTCAAATTTAGGAGCTACCGTCCTTAAGGTATGGCCTTTCTTCTCGTGGACCCAGATGGTAGCTTTGTTCCCACACAGCAGGATAGAACAAAGAACCCAAAAGAAAGGTGAATGAATGCATTTGCCAGCTGCCTTGCCAGGAAAGGTCCCACAAGTTGCCTCACAATACTCTTGCTTCTGTCTCAGTGACAGGAACTCAGTCATATAGCTGCATAGCCCTGCAAGAAGACGGAGAAATGAAGTGTGCCTTTTGGGCAAACACAGCCTGACCAAACAACGTATTACAGGCCTGAAGGGGGGAATAAATACTGGGAGAAAATGCCTTTCTTTTCCTTTACCATGGAGTCATGGCATTAAGAGGTAGAGTTTGTGAACCACCTGGGGAGCAACCTGGAGCATAGTGCTAGACGCAGAGCAGTGCGGCAGTTAAGAGCCTGGACCCTGAAGTCCTCCTGCCTGGCTTTGATCTAGGTCATTCTAAGAGATCAAGGGGAAACGGTATCAGTACCTTCCTCTTTGAATTGTTGGGCCAATTAAATTAAGTGCTGAATATAAAACATGGAAGATGGCGTTTAACACTTCACAACCACTTGATAACTGTTCGCTTTTATTGTTTGAAAGTAATGTAAAAAGTTTCTGAGGGTAGAGTTTTTACATAGAATTTTTCCATACATTCCTGAAATTGGAGGATGTATTTACTTTTCCAGATATGATAAGATTTGGAATGATTGACATTGTGTGTGTGTGTGTGTGTGTAAATTAACTAGCGGGTGCATGCTTGATTGGGGGTTGGGATGGTGCATAACCGTATGAGAGACTTTCCTGTGGGCTCTGCATGTTTCGTTGGCACTACTCTATAGGCTCTTGCCTCTTTATATCAGTTTTGATGTGAAGCATATTTTCCATTAAGAATTTACAGGTTCCCCCTTTCCACTGGGGTAAGAAAGTGGGAATTGTGCATCACATCAAAAGAAGACCATCCTTGGATGGAAAGGGGCTCAAAGATGGCCCGTGGAGTGGGTATGCCGTGTTCACCTGCAAAGGGATAGATCACTCTAAATTTTAGAACTAATGTCAGTCAAAATGTAAAAATCTGGCTTCTCCTTTATTTAGAAATGGTGAGAGGGGAGAAGTGGGTAAAAGTGAAGCTTGAGATTCCAACTTTGATGTGACTGTTTCCTTATGATTATAGACAAGCAAATAGATGTGTTGAGATATTTTTTTTTGCCATTACCTAAATGCTCTTTTGCTTCTCTCTTTTTCTTTCTTTCTCTAAGCCCCTTCTTTGTTCTGTGGGTTTTCTTTTGTAACTCCTCCAGACTACAGCTTTGTTCCCCCTTCCTCCACTCCTTTCTGGTCAGGTACTGCTTTACTGCTTTTATATGTCTTTTCCACTTGCTTCTGTTTGCAAACAAAATATTTTGACTTCTGTGTATGGCTTCTCGTATAGATGCATCTCCTCACAAGTAGTTCCTAGAGTCATACTCCCACTGTGTAGTTTCCTCTTTTCTGTCATAAAGTCATTGCCTGTCATGACATCTCACTCCTCTGGTCTTGTGTATGTGCTCATTTTATGTATTTCCACCATTTTTTTTTAATCTGTTGGGCGAGAGGTTGGAAAGGGTTAAGGCTGAAAATACAAAAGGGCATGGACCACTCTACTAAAATCATTAGTTTTCTTGAGGCTCAGAAACTGTAGTTGAGGAAAGCCAATGTTTACATAGTTCCATTAATAAAATAAACAGAAACGAAACCCCAACTTTGTGTCCAACTAGAAAAGTGAAGTTCATGTCGCGTAGGAGGATGAACAGTGCCTATCAGCTTGTGTACAGACATTCTGCTCTTGATTTCTGTCATGAGCCTGAGAACTTGATGGCTGTTTACGTGCCTTGTAGGGGAGTACGTAATAGCTAGGTCAAGTATGTTTTCTTACAGATTTTTAAAAATTAACCTGTAAGTCCCAGTGGAATCATAATCTCTAGTCCCAAAAGAATTTAGACATCAGCTAGCAGAGACCTTTCATTTTATAGATGAGAAATGTGTGACCTCGAGTGTTAGAGAGACCTGTGCAAGGGCGCACATTTACATTGATGATTGTTTTTTCCATCGCAGGGGTGTTTTTATGGGCACCAACTCTGAGAGTAGCGCCCCAGTAATGGGACAGGTTTCAGTAAGAAAACTATTAAAGTGGTTTGTGTCTGAACAGTAAAATAAAATGACCTATTTTTCCTCCCTTTACAGTTCTGAAATCTAGAGCATTGCTCTTCGTTTATCTCATGATAGACACCTGGAGACTCAAAAACTAACTGTCATGGCAAAGCTCTGAGTGATAGGCCAGTGATCCCTGTCTCCAAGTGGGCAGGCCCTTTCAGGCTAACACCAGTCCTAACCACGGCTGCCTGGGCACTGGGAACTGTTAAAAATATAGATGTGTGGCATTTCCCATTTGTTTCTTTTTTCTTATACTTCCGTTCCTCTGCCATTTAAGGTTTATAAAGTCCAGCCATTCCCAGGTGAGTGATTCTCAGAATCACTGCACATATAATTGAAAACATTTTATAACCCCAAGGAGCAACAGGTAGAGAAGTTAGTATGAAATGTGTCACAGAACACTAGAGAAGAACAAGCGTACAGCTTGAACAGTTTTTCTTTCTGGGCAGGGTGGGTTAAGACAGGGAGTAACTCTAGCTCTTTAGCTCTTCTCCTACCATAAGACAGATCTGAATATAGCAAATGAACACTCTGACATCTTGTTTTAGAGTACATTTTTTCAGCAAAGTTTTCTATACCTACAGTATTTGTTTGAAAGAAAGAGGACAAATTGATGGTGTTTCTGCATCCTTCCAGTGAGACATGAAATCCTTTATAAAACAACAACTGAGTTTGTCCCCAAATAGTTTTAACCACCCCCCTCCAGAAAAGGTTGATCAGGGGAGGAAGAGCCAGTTAGCTAGAAGTAATGGCATGGATTCAAGAGGAGAATTTCAGAGCAAAACCTTTGGTTGTTTTGAGTCTCCATTGAAATTATAAGGTAAAAATGTAAAGCTTTTACCTGCTAGGGTCTCGTTAGAAATGGATTACTGTGCCACCAATAGGAAATTTATGCTAGTTATTTTAGATCCTATCTCGACTTGCACTGTAATTTAGATATTAACTTTTTTTTTTTTTTTTCACAAAAACTAGTCTCTGTTTTGAGGTCTTTGTGAAGAATGAAGCAGAACAATGGTTCTTTAAACATTATGAAGTGAACTTGACTACTACACCTGACCGAATTGAAACAGCAATTGTGCTGCTTTCAAGCTCCTCCGCCATTATCACTAGTGTGTAGTGAAATCATGGCCGTGCATTTTGATAGCATCTAGAACACTCATCTGCATAGGCGCTGGTGGGTGTGAAACCACAAGTCAGTTCTTACTCGCCATCATCTCTTTACAGTGCTAAGTCCGAAAGTGCTGGGCATTGCCATCGCGCGGTATGACTTCTGTGCCAGAGACATGCGAGAGTTGTCCTTGCTAAAGGGAGATGTGGTGAAGATTTACACGAAGATGAGTGCGAATGGCTGGTGGAGAGGAGAAGTCAACGGCAGGGTGAGCTGACCTTCTCGAGGAGCTCATGCGGGTGAATGAAGGGGACCTAGCAGTCACTGGCACCCCATGTGGGGGCCTTCACCCCACAGAGCCAGGGCTCTGGAGCATGGTGGGGGACCTCCCTGAAAACAGGCACTCAAGAAAAATATGTTGAAGGAATATGATAGTGGCATAAATAAAGTTCACCTGACCAAGTTTGATGGCTTCCTGTTTGGAAAAGGATTGAGGAACATTTCAGTTCTTTTTAGTCTATAAGCTTCAGTGTATAAATTTTATGTGGACAACAGAATATTTATAAGAGGCTGCTGATCTAAATTGGAAAGAACGGGACCTAACACCTCTGTCTTTGTACCCTGTTCTATAGCAGAAACAGGAAGCGTTAAGTAGGAGAGCTCTTGTTACACTTAATTTACGTATTTGTTTGTGTGACCAGATTAGAACACTGTATTGGCTTATTTTATTCCTCTGTCTCTATCACTCATGCTATCAGGCTTCTAGGGCAGTTAAATCAATCCTCCTACAGTGGCCATAAAACCTCAGCTTAATCGGGGTGTCATAAAAACGAAATACTCTGTTTGTAGAACCCTCTGGAATGCCAGATGCAAAGTCATGTTGCTACGGTGGCTGCTTTTCTTTTTTAGGTGGGCTGGTTTCCATCCACGTACGTGGACGAGGATGAATAAATTGCACTCCAGCGTCGTACCCGGCACCAGAAATCTCAGAGAAGGGATACGTAGAAGCCTGCACAGCATTGTGAATTGACTGAAGTGTTTAAAAAGCCACATTTCTGGCTATTCAACCTCCTCCCTCCTCTTCCCCTCCTAAGTCTTGATGCTGGGATTTCTAAAGATGCTGGTACTGACAGATTGATGGCTTGCCTCGAGCTGTGCAAGAAACAGCCTGCCAGTCTGTCATTGTCGGGGACCAGGGCAGAGCCCAAAGCTTCTTTTCCCAAAAGAGCCCTGCAAACACATTGGCTCGTGTTGCTTTTTACTCCGTGTGGTCAGACACCATGAATGCCAGCTATTAGTAAATGTGGAACACATATTTACTTTCTTCTCACGTGCCATTTACCAGAATTTTAGATGGTACAAAGAAGCAGAAGTTTCATTTTGCTTTTCCCAGCATGAGGAAAAATTCGAGTTTTGCTATTTGGGCAGCTCACGGGAAAGGTCCAACACTACTCCTGTCTTCAATTGCCTCACAAGGTGACTCACTGCCTGGCAAACACTTTTACCCCCAGATGTGACTCGTGATAAACTAGAAGAGGCAAATGCTCAGGTTTGCTTCATGAGTGACGTATCCCAGAGGGGTTTTAATTATTCATTTGATGTTCTGATTATATTCGCAAACTTCTTTTTGAAAAAACATACATAAAAGCAAGCGTCTTCATATTAAATTTTCACAACCTTCATGATTTCGTAGGGTTATTTTGGAAATGTGTGCTTGATGAAATAATCTGGGTTGGGTATGTTCTAGGTAGTTTCAAGTAACTTGGTAAGGTGATGTTGTTTACAGAAACAGATCAAGGGCTATCATTGAGAATAATCATTTTATAGAATCAACATCTATGAACAAAGGCCTTCCCACCTGTCCCGACACCTGACCCCCCAGCCCCTGCCCAGAAAAAAGAAAAAAAAAAAAAAAAGAACCTGGTACATATCTGCTGAATTTCACATTTTCCTGGACTATTTACAGTAGCACAAATAACTTCGCTGAGGATCTTGTAAGGGAAACACAGCTGGGTCCTTCATGCATTTCTGGGACAGGAGGGTCACTAAGCCTTTCCTGGTCTTACTCACTGTGGGCTCCCGGCTTTCACTAAGTCTTTCCCATCTGCTGGCCCTTTTGGGATATGCGCTAACTGGTAGGAAGATCAGTTTTGCAGTGCACTGATTTGACCAAGCTTTTACTTTTTATGTGAGAAGTTTAAATATGTTCTTCCTGGGATATACAGAGTCCTCAGTCAAGGCAGTCAAGTTAAGACATTAACTTGGCCTTTTCCTGATGAAATATTTTCTTCAGAGCAGAAGTCTCCTTCTGACACGATTCAGAGAGTCTTTCATGTTTGAAGACAACAAAGCCAAAACATTAGAAGCATTAACCTACTAGAGCCAAACTAAGAACATATGGTTCTGAAATTTTAGATCATCTCTGACATACGAGGTAGGTGTGGCCTGCCCTCTCCCCGACGCACCTTAATTCTAGAACTCAATGTTGAGTAGACACATAATCCTTCAGAGACCTTTGTGAGCTAGGACTTCTCAAAAGATAGATTCAGGACCTTTACCTCAGAATTATGTAAACTGTGATCACGTTGTAGAAAAGTTATTATTTGCTAAAACCAGTTAAGTTTTTGTATATGTGTAAATGATCACAAAAGTGAATTTTATAAAATGTTCTGTATAGTCAAGTTGTACCCTCAAGGTCTTCTCTTGGAGTGGATTCTTTCCTGTGAAGTCTTATCTGCAACTCTGTGTCTCGGGAATGTTTTGTCTGTTACTGCCAGCCACATGTCGTTGTGGAGAAAGTCGCGTCACACAAATCGAAATGCTCCTGTGTACAGTACTATAGTGTGTACTGTTTACTTTATTGTTATTTTAGCCAATAGACACCTCCCCCTTACAAGCGGTGTTTGGTCTTCTCGTTGCATTTCATGGACCTGGGGGCTTCCTAGCAGAGGATTTTAGGCCCCTTTTCATGACATTACCGATTACATCTTTGTCTATGTTTAATACTTTGTATTGGAAATTTTAAATGCTGCGGATTTGTGTAGATTTCTAATACCAAAGATGGAAGTAAATGTTTTTTTCTGTATGCTTTGTCTTGCCGGTAAGCAGCCATTGTGTAATATGGTGAGTTAGAGTGGTATTTTACTTTGTAATATTTTGTAAATATGTCGATACAATAAATAGTTACTACTTGCATTAAATTGGTTTCTTGAGAGTTGAAGAGCTTTCTGTGAACGATTCCATAATTCAGCATATACGAACCTCATAATAAACATGGGTATTAAAGCCCTAATTCTGTTTAGATTTAGTTCGGGATTGCTGCCTCAGTTATGAACAGTGACCTATAAGATATGCTTGGTGGTCACATATAATATCCCCTGACTTGTTTGCTATGTGTAGCACACTGTTCTAAATGCTTTCTGTGGACTAACTTACAACAACGCCAGAAGGTAGAACCCAACATCATTGCCGTGTTTCAGATGAAGACACTGAGGCATCACGAGAGGTTTGCAACTTGGCCCAGATCACACAGCTGGTAAGTGTGGAGACTGGGGTTCTGACTTAGGCAGTCTGGCTTCAGAGCCTGAAGAGCTACTACAACCCTGTATAAAGCAAAAGAGAGAGATGTTTTTAAGATCACATAGCTAAGAAGAAGCTGTTTGATGCAAGATAACAGTTTATAAACAATTGGAGATGAACACAATTCAGGAACATTTGCCTGTTTTTGCCTCATAGAAGAAAACCGCAACAGATATTTCCTACAAAGACTGTGTCAGAGATTGAACTTTTTCTGTCTTGATTCAAATTTTGCCCAGAAAATAATGAACTGCTAAAGCAGAAAGATCCGGAGGCAAGTTTCCTTGGGCAGAGCAGACCTGAGGATTGGCAGCAGGCTGGCTCAAAAAAGGGTGGAAGCCTGTTCCCTCTAAGGGTCAGGAAAGCCTCATTTCCCAGGAGTAGACAGTAGCTTGAGCTCACCAGCACAACAGCACTCGGAAATACAAAATCCCCTATTTCCTTATGGTGTAGTGGGTTATCCAGCCCTACTCCCTTCACTTGAAGAACCTATGCCTTTGATGTCTCTGTTTTATCCCTTCTCTTTGACATTTAACATCAATGTGACTTTTAGACCTTCGATCAAATCATTGCCATCCTCACCACCACTGAAGACTCCCTCTTAATGTATTAGTTAACATGGGAATATATGCTTTATAACATTCCAGTGTATTTTGTCTTCTATCCGGGAATTGAAGTAAACCACATAGATAATTAGTCTCCAGGACTATCTGACAGCAGTACAGAAGAGCCGTGAGAGCTTGGCCCCAGATAGCAGACCACACGTGTGGGTCCGTATCCCGTCCAGGCCACGCGAGGCCTCAGCCAATCAGGATAACAAAGGCATGTGTTTCAGAGAATGGTTTTGAAAGCGTGTCTGACATAGCCTGAACCGTTTTTGTCATCATTATCATCACTCTTGTCATATGGATTTGCTGACAAATTTGGGTGGTTGCCATATTAATCTTTGAATTCCTTTAGCTTAATTCAGACTTATCTATTGGATTAAGGAGTAGAACTCCTCAGACCTTATTAGTCTATCTAGGAAGCAAATTCAGCCATTTGATGTCACAGGAAGGCTGGGAGTTCTAGCCTCCGTCAGATCTGGGTTCAAACCCCAGCTTTGCTATTGACTTTTCTGAAGTCAATTTTCTCTTCTATAATAAAGGGATAATTTTATGTGTCTGAGGGGCTTGTATAAAAGATAAACCATTAACATGAAAGAGATGCCCAGGAAAGAGCCTGGTATATGGTGGGTACTCAAGAAGTGATACCCTTCCCTTAATGAACTATAAAATACTCAGGAATCAAGTTATATATACTTGCAGCTTTTATTTTGAATACTAGAGCTAATGCTTTGTTTCTTAGACATGGTTTAATTCTGAGCATTCAAATTACAGATGGAATAAAATGTCTATCTTCAGGAAGATTAATATGCAAACCCACAAACAATCTCAGAAGTTGAGTTTAACAGCTCCACGTTATTTTCACTAGGAAAACGGAGTTCTCACCCAGCTCATAATCATTGAGACTCAATCCATTAGTCACCTCCTTTTTCACTGAAAATAGTTTTACAGGATTGGATGGATTCTGATTAAGAACATTATGCCCTCACGTCTTGCAGACTTTGGAATGTACCTTATTGCAAGTAATGGACAAGTCCTAGAAAGAAGGTAAAAAAGGGATCTTATCTCTAGTTAGATGCTACAACTTTCTGTCAGGAAGTTCTAGAGTTTCTAGGCACAATTCAACTTGGGTAACTCAGCTGTTGAGAGACCTCAGTGCAGAAATAGAATGTACGCAAAATTTCCTCATGCCCTGTGTTGTAATAGACATCAGGGTCCATGTTGAGTCCTGAGCTGGGGGAAGGTGAGCTCCAGAATAGCCAATGTGTCCAACCCATCGACCCCTTCCAGAGCCTTGTCCCCTCTCCCCCGGCCAAGTGAGTCTGGGCAAAGCACAGAAGATCTTCATCTCTAAAAATGAAGAGGTTAACTTGTTGAATTCTGTTACTTCCATTTTAGCTCCACAGTTTTGTGAAATTCTGGGTTTTTTTCCCTCATGGTTCAGAATAAATTCAAAGCCTTTATCAAAACGTGCAGGTTTTAAAATAGACCAGCACTAACCATGCAAGTCAAATCTAGTTGTATTGACAAGTAACTGCATAATCATTTCGTGGCTGTAAGTGGCACGAGGGTGACTCCATGGGTGTACCTTATTCATGCTGGTGTCAAGGGACCGTCTGTAGAGTGGATTCTCGTATGGGGACTTGTGGGCATCAACTCGAGATTCTGTGGCCCAACTGCTAAGCGAGTGTTGGACTTGGAAATGGTGGAGTTCCATGTGATGGTTTCCACTGAACCTCAGAAACCACAGCCACTCACAAGACCATTGCAGATTGGCCAGTCCGTGGCTGGTGACATGATACCGCCTTTCTCAGAATTGTTTGCATCACCCCAACACCTCTGCCACAGCCACAGTATGTTCGAGTTACTACTGCGGCATGCCCACAGGGGGCAGACGTACAAGTGGGCTACATGTCATCTAGATTTGCCTCCTGCCACTAACACACAGTAAACAGAAACCTCCCCGCATTTGCAGTCTGCAGCCCACAAGATCCTTTCAGACTTCAGTGCATCAGACTTGGAGCAGTACCCGAAAGGCAGGTAGGTTGGTCTTGTTCTCTGTCCATTTTAGAGATGAGAAGACTGAGGCTTGCCAGAATGATCCAGCCTGCCCAAGGTCAGATTGATGGAGGCCCTCAGGCTGAAAGTCTTAGCAAAGTAAGGACTCAAAGCCAGGTCTCCTGGATCCAAACCATATAAATGCTCTTCACTCTCCTCTGTGAAACGGCGATGCATAGGAGCTTCTGAGTTTTCAAAATCATTTCTGCAATTCCTAGGGCCTTACTTCCTAGAATCATTCAGGGAATCTGTACTGTGGGCAGCTGCTGAGATCCTAGGCCAGGTGGAAATGTGGCTGAGTCACCACCCTTGCACCTCTCTCTTGCTGTCAGCATGTACTGATGAGATTGAAATCTGTCCATTTTTTTTCATTTAAGATTTTACTTTTAACAAATCTCTACACCCAATGCAGGGCTCAGACCCACAACCCCAAGATCAAGAGTCACATGGCTCTCACAGTCCACTGGCTGAGTCAGCCAGATACCCCTGAATTGTGTCAACCTAATAATGACTCAAGAGTGGGATCAGAGAATGTTTTTGAGTTTAGTGATCTGAATGGGCTCTCCTCAGAAAGGGGAGAGTTTTGTTGTTGTTTTGCTTTGTTTTCAGCGATAATTTTAAGATGTCTTCTTTTCCTGATTGGATATTCTATTTTAGTACTCGTATGTCTAGGTAGTATACTAGATGTTTGGTATATCTAATCTAATTTATCTCATGTAACCCTTCTAAGAATTCATTAAACACTGGTATTACCCATCTAAGTCATGAAAACTAATCCTGACTGACGGAGTCTTGTACATTAGGGCTGAATACTAAGACACTTTTACCTGTTTTACTGTTGTATTTGACTTTTTTTGTCTAAGAAGCAATAGGGACTAAGGGTTAAGGCCTCACAAGGCCTGAGAACCAGACTATCTGGCTCTACCACTTATTAGCTGTATGATGTTGGGCAAGTTGCTTACGCTGCTTGTTTCTCTATAGTTAAGAATGGGGTGACAATAGCACCTTATTTCAAAGGGGTTTTTATGAGGGTAAATGAAGTAATATGTAGAAACAAGAGAGTTTTAAATTTGCATCTGGGCCACCATTTTTAATTAGATTTTTAATATAACACCTATAAAAATAACTGTTCCAGATTTTAAAAGTTAACTCAGACATGAAAAACAAAATCTCTTTTGTATGTATATTGGCCTTTGGAGAAGCACGTTGAGTTAATTCCTCACATTAACAATGCTTTAAGAATGATGTGTTTGGAGCACTAATCGAACACAATGCAGAGTGTTTTATCTACTGCTATGTAACAAACTACTACCCACAGGTAGCAGCCAAGGACAACAAACATTTCTTTTCCCAGGAATCGGAGTCGATTCTTTGGGTATTTTGGCGCAGGATCTCCCGTGAGGCTTCCATCACGATGTCCGCTGCAGTCCTCTCATGGTTCCAAGCTCGGTCATGGCAGCCTCTCCACAACATGGCAGCAAGCTTCTCCCAGAATAAGCCAGCCAAGAGTGTGAGACCAAGAACACTGAGGTGAAAACTAGTCTCTTTATAACTTAATCTCAGAAGGGAGAGCCCATTGAGTATGTTCTACTCTGTTCTTTAGAAGTGAAGTACTAAACCCCGCTCACACCCAAGGGGAGGGGACTTTACAAGGCATAAATACCGGGAGGAAGGGCTCATCGGGGGGCCATACTAGTGTCTGCTTACCATAGCTGAGTAAATGGAAAGATTATTTAAGCCAAATACGTGGTCCATCTAAAGGGCTCGGGTTCGTTTGGAGAAAATTAGTTGAATAAAATTGTGTTCTTGGTAAAAAGATTTCCTGACGATTTCTTAAAATCAATATTTACTGTGTTTCAAGTTCTACAGAGAATATAGGGGTGCTTAAGAGAGTGAAGTCTCCTTAGAGGAGCTCATTTTGTTTATCTTTTCTTATTTAGGAAATGCCCTTCCTGAGGCTCAAAGTGTTGAGCTAGGGAAAGGGGGCTGGGGGGCACGGGGAGGTGGAGAAGGAGAGTTTTCAGACATGTAAGAAGTGGGCTCAGTCTCACAGAAACAAAAATGGAAGCAGCAACTAGGGATGTCTTGGAGGAAGCTGTTGAAAATTTTAATTTTTTTTTTTTTTAATTTATTTGACAGACAGAGATCACAAGTAGACAGAGAGGCAGGCAAAGAGGAAGGGAAGCAGGCTCCCCGCCCAGGATTCTGGGATCATGACCTGAGCTGAAGGCAGAGGCCTTAACCCACTGAGCCACCCAGGTGTCCCACTGAAAATTTTAAAATTATAAAATCCCCAGGAATCTGGCAAATCATTAGTTCATTCAACTAGTATGTATTGAGCTCCTTGGACGTACTTCACCATTCTTAGGCTTTGAGGATATGGTAATCAACCTGACACAATTCTTACACTTGAGGAGCTGACTTGCTCACAGATGGTGACAAGCAATAAACAGATACACAAAATCCAGTATCGATAAGTGTTACTGGGTGGAAGGGAAGAGAGTTATTCTCTGGAGGGCAGTCAAGGAAATTATATTTGAGAAAAACTAAATTTACGTGAGAAGGAAAAATATGTGGCTGAGGGCATGGTGGTGGGAGAAGAGTCGTCGGGTGCAGGGGTTGGAGAGAGTTACAAGGGAGGGAGAAGATGTCAAAGAAGGTGACTGGTCAGGTCTTGTGGTAAAGGAGGAGATGGAAGCCATTGGAAGGTTGGAGGCAGGGGCATGAAGTGATCCCATTTCTGTCTCAGAAAGCAAGCACTGAATGCCATGGACTGAGGTGGAGCCGAGACTTTGAAGTCAACCCTGTTTGCCATTTTTCTCCAAGAAGCGCCTGTCTTAGCTTGCTTGGGCTGCTTTAACAGAGTACCATTCACTCAGTAGCTTAAACAACGGAAATATACTGTCTTCTAGTTCTGGAGGCCAGAAGTCCAAGATCGAGGTACTAGGAGGGCCAGGCTCCCTCAGAAAGCACGAGGGAAGAATCTGGGTCCTCTCTGAGCTTCTGGTGGTTCCTTGGGTTGTGCCGGAGAATGCTAATCTTCCCCTGGGTGTGTCCCAATTTCCCCTTTTTAGGTAAAGATACCAGTCATATTGGGTGAGGGTCTCCCCCTTCTCCAGTATGACTTCACCTTAATGAGTGACATCTGAGGCTCCCATTACCAAGTCATGTTGTAGGTCTTGGGGGCTAGAACTACAACATGTGAATCTGGTGGGGTAGAGTGGGGGGAGGGGCACAGTTCAGCCCATAATGACTCTCTTTCTTAGATTCTCAGATTACTAGAGAGATTTCCTAAAACATATAAAAGCTTCAGCAGAGGTTAGTAGGGAGAAGAGGCAGCACGGTGCGGGAGGAAAATGCCAGAGAGAGGCGGGTGCCCCACCGCTCCACAGAGCATGCCCAGACTCTGTGCTGCTCAGCCCAGCAGGGTGTAAAGGAAGGAAGAACTTTAGTAGAAATTGAAGTAGTTGCCAGTGGAAATAATACCACTTTTATCCATGTATTTTTCAGCTTCTCAGCATTCAGCCCCAAGTGAATTATCCCTCCTTTTTTTTTTTTTTTTTTCCTCACCCTCGGTGTCAGGATCACACATCTTCTCTCCAGGAGAGGAAGGTTCCTAAGCACTTTTGTGCGATGAGCTCATTAGGAACAAGCAACCTATTTAAGTGAATTAATGGAATGCTCCAGAATTCTGTGCAAATTAAACCTGCATGATATGAAGAAGGGAGGAAAAGAGTGCCGTGGTTTTGTAGAGAGGTGGGAAATGCCCTTGGTGTTTATTACACTTAATGATGAGATATCGTTGCCTGGGTGGTTTGAAGAAGAAAATTTACATTAATGATATGTGATGAAATGAATCTACCTTCGTGTAAAAGAAATTGTTTTCTTTACCTTTCTTCAGTCTGTCTGGTCTACTCCTATCACACGGTTTATTTTGATTTTCCTTAAAATAACTGACATGATCCCATTTTTTCAGGTCCCCTACCTGGAAGATGGCATTTGCAAGTGGAACCTAAAGGAAAGAGGGGAGGGATAAAGCTTAAATTAACAACCCTGGAACAATGCCTTGGCTGCTCCACCATCAGTTCAAAGCGGCTGAGCAGGAAGACCAAAACCACAATCTGGTGTGCTCTCTTGGGACTTCTGAGCACGGCCTGAAATACAATTAAAATTATGCAAAATGTCCAACTTGAACTTATAATCACATAAGTTATTTTTAAAACAATTAGCACGTTCGAAGTTCTGAAGATGTTAAAATTACATACAGTTTTTTCCAAGACAATTCTGTAATACGACTAACAGGATGGGGGTGGTGGGAAGAGCCCAGGAGCGAGACTATGGCAAAGAAGCTTTCAGTCTTGCCACTTTCCACTAATAAGCCAAGAAACTCTGAGTGGAACCTGTAGCCTTTCTGAGGTTCAGTTTCTTCTTCTGTATGATGAAGGCATCCAAATTGATCATTACTGTGTCTACTTCTGGTTTTCGCATTCTATCTTTCTGCATCAAGCCAGTCAGTGAAGATTTGGCCAGGGAATCAGATTGGTAAGTGTGACAGAGAACTGAGGCTCCAACAAAATTGGAATGGACAGATTTAAAGGCAGAGATTTGAATCAGTTTCTTCTTATTCCTACTCCTTCCACCTCATTCCAAGTTAACTTCATGTCACCTAGACAATTGCAAGAGCCCCCATCTGTCATCCCTACTCCCATTCTTGCCCCTACCCAATCTTGTGATAATTTTATGTCATTTCCTTTCTCTTTTTAAAAAATATTTTATTTATTTGTTTGTTTATTTATTTATTTATGAGGGTGTGAAAGTGGGGGGAAGAGCAGAAGAGGGGCAAGCAGGCTCTGTGCTGATCATGGAGACAGACACAGGGCTTGATCTCACAATCCCAAGATCATGACCCAAGCTGAAATTAAGAATCTGAGGCTCAACCAACCCACAGAGCCACCCAGGCACCACATCATTTCCTCCTTCAAAACTCTTCAACAGCTCCCTTCTGTTCAGTGCATGTGTTGAGTACAGACCCACGTGCATGAGTGCTGGAGATACGTGGTGAATGAAACAGATAATCCCTCCTCAGATAGAGCCTACTTTACAGTGGCAGGAGCGGGCAGGCAGACAGTAGACAAATACAGATGACATAAGATCAGGAAGCGATAAATACAACGAAGAAAATCAAAGCAGAGGAAGGAGACAGTAAGAGGAAAGTACTACTTCAGACATGGTAGCTGTGGAAGACATCTCTAGGGAATATTTGGACAGAGATCTGAAGAAATGGGGGAAGGAGCTGTGTGGGTATCAGGGTAATAATGCACTGTAGGAAGAGCCTGTGTAGAATCCCGGGGCAAGGTGGGCTTGGTGTGGTACTTCCAAAAAACAGCATGTGGATCTGCGGTTCTAGAGCAGAGTGAGCAAGGGAAGGGATGGAAGATGATAAGTTAGCTAACCATGGACCAAATCATCTAGGGCCTTCTGGATAATGGTAAGGGCTTTAGGTCTTACTTTGGGGGAAAACCAGTGGAAAGTTTTGGGTAGGGAAGTGACATGATCAGATTTTTTTTTTTTCTTGCTTCTTGGTGGAAGTTTTAAAACTTTCAAAGGGAGAAAAGAGAGGAAGAAGAGAGTCCATAAAAGTGCTATTGTGTAACCTAGGTGAGACACAATAGTGTGTTGTACTGGGATGATGTCACAGGACATGTGAGAAGTATTGGGATGTCAGATATATTTTGAAGCCCTGCTGGCCTTGCCTATGGCTTGAATGTAGAATGATGAGAAAAAGAATCGTTAAGGCTGATGTCAACATTTTTGGCTTAAATAGTGTTTAAGCCATGTATCATACGTGTGATACATGGCTGTGTATGTGTGTGGTACATGGTTGTGATGTGTGTGTGTGATACATGGCTGGTGTGATACATGGTGTGATACATGGCTGGTGAAGGGTGAGCAGCTAATTTGGGAAAAGTGGCAATAAACCAGTCCTGGGTGTAGAAAGCTTAAGATGGCTGTTAGCCATCTAGGCACAAATGCTAGGTAGGCAGTTGGGTATGAGTCTATAGTTAGAGGAGCGGTTGGAGCAGGCTTTGGAGATAAGCAGCATATTTGAAGTCATGGGACTAAATGAGAGCCTCTTAACAAATGAGTGCAGGAGAAGCAAGCCAGTGACTAAGCCCTGGGACACTCCAGTGTTTACAGTTTGGGTGGAGGAGACTCCAGCAATGGAAATAAATCACAGAAGACCATCTACAAACTTTCCCCACCACACCTACTAATCTATGTACATCACCAACATCCTTCCTTCTTGTTGTTGCATGAACTGCCCATGCTCCTCTCCAGAGCCACCAATTCACTGACACAGGGAAACCCATTCCTCTTCTGTCCTCAAGAACATCATTTCAATGTTTACTCCCTTTCCATGCTGCAAATTCAGACTTTATTTCTCTACCAGACCTTCTCATCAGGATACAAATAAGCGTCTCAAAAAAATAAATAAAAAGGAAAAGCTCTATTTCCTCCCGTATTCTTCTGACTGCTGTCCATTTTACGATCTCCTCTAGAGGAACATCCTTCAAAACAACTGGATAAAGTTGCTAACATTAATTCTTACTCTATTCTTTCTTGAACCTACTTCAATCCAACCTTAGACCTCAACACTCCACCAAAACCTTCTCAAAAAAAAAAACTCCACATTGCCAAATCCAGAATCAACTTTTTGCAGCATTTAAACTGTTGGCCACAACTTTCTTCTTGAAATAATTATTTCACAAAGCTCCTAGAATACCATTCTTTCTTCTTTCCTTTCCTACCTCACTAGCTGTTTCTTCCCAAACTAATCCATTCATCAAGTATTTAGTGCCTATTCTGTGCCTCTATTGTTCTTGCCACTAGAAATACAGCAGTGAACAAGCTAATGTTCTTTGTGTCATGGAGCATAGCACATTCCAGTAGGGAGAGATGGACAATGATATTCTGGAAGCCAGATGAAGACAATGCTTCAAGAAGGAAGGCTGATCAGTGGCAAGTAATGGTAAGAGATTGAGTAAGATAAGGGCTGAAAATTAACCACGGACTTGGCAGTTGGGGGTCTGATGCTCATCCTGATATGAGTTTTAGTGAAGGAGTAAAATAAAATTGTTTGGAGCAGATTCCAGATAAAAGAGCGGGGAGAGGGAGAGGTGGTAGCAAGCATACTCTGCTCCTTTCAAAACATTTGGAGATGTCTTAGTCTTCCTTCTCTCTAAAACATTTCCTTGTACATTTCATTTCTCAGGTCTCAGCTTAGATGTCATTTATCAGGAGAGTATTCTCTGACCGCCTAATCTAATTTGTTCTTCCTCTGTCATTTTCTTTCTCAGGCCTATCTTATTTTCCATCACTACTCTATCATGTTTGTAAGTATAGATTTGAATATTTGAAATGTACTTAGGTCTGTCCCACTGTCCCACTATTCTTTAAGTTCCATTAAGACTGTTTTAAGCTCTACAAAATGAATGCCTAGGATGTTACTGGCACAATGTATTTGTTGTTTGTGAGAATGAATGAACGAACGAATGAACCAACGAACGAAAAAATGGCTAATCGGCCTTCTTTCTCTGGGGGCAGTGCAGGATTGTGCCATGTCAATTTAGTGAGTATGGAACTACATTTCCCATAAATCCCATTTCCCTTATGTCTGCAGAGTAGTGTTGGGCAAAACAAAAACTTGTTTAAAATTTGAAAAGCAGAAGTAAAGCAATAGTTACTACTCTCAGAAGGTCTTGCTGACAAATATGTAGAGGAAATTTCAGAAGTGCCCAGGGGTTCTGCTTATCATTTCTTTTCTCCATTCTTTATCTAGTTCTCCTTTCTGGCTACTAGATCTGACTCCTTCCTTTAAAACCAGTGTTTGGCTGCTGATCCTTAGAGGTGGAACTACACAGTGGCCATGCTTCCTACAGACCTATCAAAAAGCTTCCCCTTTGTGCCCCCAGTAGGGCTCTTAGAGTCTCCCCAAGCCTGGACTTGTCTACCTTATACCAGTGTCTCAGGAGAACTAGTTAGTGACTTTATCTTTGTTCCTCCAACTCCTTTCTAGATATAACTTCCCTAATATTTGCCATACTTGTGTAAGGTCTCATTCTGTAATAAATCTCTTATCCAGTAACAATCATAATGGGTCTAATTTTCTGATTAACCTTTGGTAGTTAATTGGTTTTTTATTGGTTATTGGTATTGATATTCATGGTCTCAGCCAAATGGAATTCTCTTCAAGGCTAATCTCACCATAGCGTGTGATGAGTACTCAATACACCAGCAGCAGGGACTAACCTCAATGTCAAATATGGCACCATTCCCCAGGGTAGTCAGCCAGCCATCTGATTACTTTGGACCACTTCCATCATGGAAGGGCAGTGCTTTATTCTCCCTTGAATAAACACTTAACTCTGTATATGGATTAACCTTCTTTGCCCAGAGTGCTTCTGCCAAAGTCATCATCTATGGATTTACACCTACAGATAGTTCATTATTCTATAATCTATTGCTTCTGACCAAGGAGTTCATTTTGTTATTAAGTTCAGCAATGGTCTCGCATTCACAGAATTTACTAGTATTACCATATTTCCCATAACACTGAAGCAGCTGACATGACAAAACTAAAGATTCAGTTATGGTCCCACCTGGTTGGCAACAATGGAGTAATGTATGTATGTATTTTTCCAGGATGTAGTATATACCCCAAATCAGGGACCAGTATGGGCTGTTGTTTTTCCTATAGCCAAGATTTTCAAATCTGAAAATGAAATGGTAGATATGAGAATGGGTCCTTTACAATTACCCCCTTAGTGCCCTTTAGTAAAATTTTGCTTGTCATCCGTATAGTTTTAGGCTCTTCTGGTTTAGAATCTTTAGTTCCTGAGGTCATAATGTTTCTATCAGGGTATTCAACAAATCCATTAAGTTTGAAGGTGAGACTGCCACCTCATTACTTTGGGCTGTTCAAGACACTGAACCAACAGGCAAAAGGGAGGTTAGTCTACTGGGGTAATTGATCCTATCAAGGGGAAATTAAGTCACTACACAGTAGGTCAAGAAAGAGTGTATTTAGAATCAGAGCTCCTCTGGGGGTGCCTAGTAGTATCCTCATAACTTGTGATAAAAATTAATGGAAAGCTGTGACAAATCAAACCAGTAAGCTCCAATAATGTTTAAACCCTTCATGCATGAAGTTCGGGGACCCCCACCCAAAGAGAAACTATGACCAGCTGCGGAAAAAAGAAATTTGAAATAGTGGAGGAAGAAAATTAGAAATAACAGTTATAATCACATGACCAGTTGTAGAAAGGAGGAATGTGGTAAGATTTATTTATTTAAGTCTTCCTTGACTTAATATAAATAAATGTATTTGGATAGATAGAAGATGGATAGGTAGATGATAGATAGATAAGAAAGGAAAGAAGGAAGGCAGCCAGAAAGAAAAGAAAGGAAGATATTTAGCCAATTTTTCTTCAATTATCATAAGATACATTAATAATGATTAACCTTACTATTCAATATTTGAGTTACATGCTATCAGAGTAGGAGTGTGTGACTTGGCTAGAAGAGGAATGACTATCACCAAGAGGTAAATAAAGGGACATAGGAGACTTTGTGTATCTTCTTTCAGTGTGTACCACACTAAGTAGAAGCCTGATTTCATAATTGTCTTCATTTAGAAATTCAGTCTGCTTACAGAGGAGTATATAGATGCCAAGTTAACAAGGAATGAGTTGTGCTGGTTTATGGTGTATTGACTTGATTAATATGGAAAATACATTTCCCAGAATGCCCTTCTCTATGGCTCCAAATGAGAGCCAACCAAGGAACTTAGATGAGGGCTGGAGGATGGAAAGGAAGTAGTATACTCATTACTCACAAAAGGGTTCAAGATTCAATGTCATAGTTTTCCATTAATTTTTATCACAAGGTCCAAGTGGTCATGGGCAGGGAGCCCAGTGGGTCCAGATTTTCCTGACTCTCCTTCACTCAGCTTCTAGCTCTTCTTCCTGTTTGCTGGCCCTGTGGACCAACAGTAGTGCTGCACCTAATACTGGAGGCTTGACTACTGTGGATGCACACAGATAGCATCACATGGGGACAACAGATTCCAAGACATCTCTATAAACTTCCTCTTGGTGGCCCATGGCCAGCTATATGTGCTTAGCTTCTTAGATATTCCTACAAATTCTGCCCTGTCCACTTCACCAGTGCTTCAAGAGGGCTAATTAGTAGTGTGTTTATTATCCTTCAGTTTGCTTTGCCAGACCTTTATATCTCCTATTGTATGAGATCTAATTTCTATAATGAATCCTTTATCTTGTAACACTTACACTGACTCTACTTCCATGGCTGACATACCCATTGACTATTTAAAATTATCAATTAATAACTTTCACTCTGTCCAACACCTGATGCTCTGAATATCCCTGTGTCATCATGTAGCCCCAGATCTTCTCATATGAGAAGTATCTGAAAGCATTTTGCTTTCTTTCTTGAGACTGGTTTCAAAGAGAAGAGTTAAGAATTCACATATTCTCTGCTATAAAAAACTCCATGTAATTTAGGACTTTTCATATGAAGTTGCTAGATGTTAAGGTCAGAAACACAGCAGGGCTGTCCATTATCACCACTGCTCTTCAACATAGTACTAGAAGTCCTAGCCTCAGCAATCAGACAACAAAAAGAAATAAATGGCATCTGAATTGGCAGAGAAGTCAAACTCTCACTCTTTGCAGATGATATGATACTTTAGGTGGAAAACCCAAAAGATTTCACTCCAAAACTGCTAGAACTCATACAGGAATTCAATAATATGTCAGGATATAAAATAAATGCACAGAAATCAGTTGTTTTTCTATACACTGACAGCAAGACAGAAGAAAGAGAAATTAAGGAGTCAATCCCATTTACAACTGCACACCAAACCATAAGATACCTAGGAATAAATCTAACCAAAGAAGCAAATAATCTGTACTCAGAAAACTATAGAGTACTCATGAAAGAAACTGAGGAAGACACAAAGAAATGGAAAAATGTTCCATGCTCATGGATTGGAAGAACAAATATTCTAAAAATGTCTATGTTACCTAGAGCAATCTACACATTTAATGCAATCTCTATCAAAATACAATCAACTTTTTTCAAAGAAATGGAACAAATAATCCTAAAATTTATATGGAACCAGAAAAGAGCCCAAATAACCAAAGGAATGTTGAAAAAGAAAGCCCAATGGTACTGGCACAAAAACAGAATGCACAGATCAATGGAACCAAATGGAGAGCCAAGAAATGAACCCTCAACTCTATGCTCAACTGATCTTTGACAAAGCAGGAAAGAATGTCCAATGGAAAAAAGACAGTCTTTTCAACAAATGGTGTTGGGGAAATTGGACAGCCACATGCAGAAGAATGAAACTGGACCATTTCCTTATACCTCACACAAAAATAGACTTGAAATGGATGAAAGACCTCAGTGTGAGATGGGAATCCATCAACATCCTTGAGGAGAACACAGGCAGCAACCTCTTCAACCTCAGCTGCAGCAACTTCTTCCTAGAAACATCACCAAAGGCAAGGGAAATGAGGACAAAATGAACTATTCGGACTTGATCAAGATCAAAACCTTTTGCACAGCAAAAGAAACAGTCAACAATTCCAAAAACAATTATAAGAATGGGAGCAGATATTTGTAAATGACATATCAGATAAAAGGCTAATATCCAAAATCTATAAAGAATTTATCAAACTCAACACCCAAAGAACAAAGAATCCAATCAAGAAATGGGCAGAGGGCGTGAACAGACATTTCTGCAAAGAAGACATCCAGATGGCCAACAGACACATGAAAATGTGCTCCACATCACTTGGCATCAGGGAAATACAAATCAAAACCACAATGAGATACCACCTCACACGAGTTGGAATGCCTACAATAACAAGTCAGGAAACGACAGATGGCGAGGTTGTGGAGAAAGGGGAACCTTCCTACGGTGTTGGTGGGAATGCAAGCTGGTGCAACCACTCTGGAAAACCGCATGGAGGTTCCTCAAAAAGTTGAAAATAGAACTACCCTATGACCCAGCAATCGCACTTCAGGGTATCTACCCTAAAGACACAAATATAGTGATCCAAAGGAGCACATGCACCCAAATGTTTATAGCAACAATGACCACAATAGCTAAACTATGGAAAGAACCTAGATGTCCATCAACAGATGAATGGATAAAGAAGATGTGGTGTGTACGTACACACACGCACACACAATGGAATACTATGCAGCCATGAAAAGAAATGAAATCTTGCCATTTGCAATGATGTGGATGGAACTAGAGGGTATCATGCTAAGAAAAATAAGTCAATCAGAGAAAGGCAATTATCATATGATCTCTCTGATATGAGCAATTTGAGAGGCAGGGCAGAGGAAGTGGGGGTTAGGGAGGGAAAAAATGAAACAAGATGGGATCGGGAGGGAGACAAACCATAAGACACTCTTAATCTCAGGAAATAAACACAGGGTTGCTGGGGGATAAGGGGTAGGGATAGGGTTACTGAGTGATGGATATTGGGGAGGGTATGTGCTATGGTGAGTGCTGTGAATTGTGTAAGACTGATGATTCACAGATCTATACCCCTGGGGCAAATAATACATTATATGTTAAGAAAATAAGTAAATAAAGGCACAACATGGGGTGGGGGAGGGGGAGTTGCTAGGTGTTTGGAGGATAGACATCTAAAGTTTTATTGAAATACTAGAGTTAGAAGTGCCAGAGAGCTCTTTTAATCTGCCTAATATAGTTATTATGAAGAGTCAAAAAACAAAGCAAATATCCTTGCTAGTGGCACTAACTGTTCCTTATGGAACATGTAATGGGCATTTTGAGAGTGACTTATCTGTTCTTGAATGTCATATTATTTTTTCCTGAATATTAGGTACTTCCCGCACATAATACCAATACCCTTGGCCTCAGAGAAGAGTAAACTTATGTATCAAGTGCTACTTATCAGCTCCTTTGGGGTAGAACTGGAAAGGACACCAAATCATCAACAGAATGACATTTTATAAAAAGGAGGCATCTCTGAAAGAAGATAGTAAAAAAACATTTCTAAAAACTCAAATAAATTATTGGCTGGTCAAGTGCTCATTTCTATTTGGAGTGTGGGTTATGGAGAATTGAGTACTTTTTCTGTGTATTTTGTAGAATTACATCTCATGCTGTTTGATAAAATCTCTGAGAGCTGCCTTTGCCATAGTCCCAGCAAGAAACACATGTCACATGAGCCATCGAGACTTTAATGGAGAGACTATTTACAGCACTCAGGGCAGGCTTAAAGGAAACCAGTGAGGCTTGGTGAAGCTCCCTGGTCTAGCAACAGTGGAGAACAAGGGCCTTAACCCAAAGGAGAAAGAGGGAATGAGTAGCTTTGGGAGCCTAGAGACCTGGAGGAAGCTGGGAGAGACAGCCTGAGACCACTCACTGCCAACCCTCAGCCCAATAAAGCTGTGGAATGAATAGCTTTGCTTCAATGTCTCCCACCCACCAGTCCTTCCCAACGCCTCCCACTAGCCAAGGTCAATCATAAGCCAGAGGTTCAAGGGGCTCTGGTTGGAGCAGACCTTAAAGATCAACCTGTTATGGCGCATGGCAGAGTGAGGAGTGGATCTAGGGGCAAATAGAGAATGTCCACACAGGCTATTGCATCCATATTTATAGAGGAGGAAACTATCTTATTCCAGATGTCACCTCCATGCTGTTACATGTCACCTGGGGTTAGCTTCCAGCCGTGGACATGCCTGAATGGACACTCTGCATTCCTAAGGGTACAGTCAAGCTCCTTCCTGGTTGTACATCAAGTGAAAACTCCTTGGTGGTATTGTTTTTGAAGTCTCTTTTGGATTTTGTCTTTTTGAAGAGCCACGAGGGCATAGATTTTTAATTTAGCTGCTATGCATCAAAACGTACTGGAGTGTTTTGGAACTTCTACATTTGGGATGGCCCAGAAGAAAACAGTAATTTTATGATTATTAGGAAAATTAGTTGAGCACAAAACCTATCCGTGATGTCTTCACAGTGACCTTTGGTATTCGTAAAAGAATTTAATTGGATATTACCTTTTCTTTATTCACCACTGGAGTTTTTATTGAATGTTCCTGAATTCCAAATACCAAGTGATTCTAATGAGCAAAACAATTCAAGCCATTTTAAGCAGATAAGTGACATTCAATAACCACAAAAAGTCTGTGGATGGGCTTTTGCTGAGAATTAACAAGGGTTTCCCTGTGACAGTGGGCCTTGAAGCAGTCAGGCCTCATGTCCCTGCCCATCTGCTGGCTACAGCAGGCTGGGATTTCCTGCGGCAGGAGGCAGGAGCCTTGGATTCTGTCACTGGAAACAGTAGGCCGCCGCTCTACCATTAAAGCTCTGGAGTAATTTCTTTGTCCTTGATGAAACTACTTGATTACTGTCCCTCAGTGTTAGGTTTTCTCATCTTCTGTCCATTTGCTCTTTCTCCTACTTCATGTCTCTGCTAAGATGTTTATATCCAGGGCTCTCATTATCTCCTTGCATCTTCACAGCTTTGTTTGATGAATGATTATGCAGGAGAATCCTGGTAAAGAGCAATTGTTTCTTGAAATTTCTACCAAAGAAAAGTGAATATGCATTCAAAGATTCAGGGATGTTTGGGAAGAGAGAGAAGTTGGATGCATCCCACTGTAAACAGGAAATACCTTTGAAGATTCATGTTTTATGGATAAAACTTGTATGGATTTTTCACTCTATATTATGATATCATTAAATGTAAAAATAATAGTTTCTGTAAATCTGAAAGAAGTGAAGCTCCATTAAGTTCCATGTGGTGTATTTTTCCATGACCTCACATACTCTTGACGCTACTGTGGAATGTTATTTGAGAAGCACAGATTCTCACCTATCAAATTAGCAGAAATTAAAAACACACATAGGCATACATACAACTCCTAGTGTTATGAGGCTTATTAACTGGTGGGAAACAAACTTTCTGGAAGAAAATTTATGCAGATCAGTCAAACCTTTATATATGTTGACCCAGCAATTCAACATTGGGAATTTTTCCTAGGAAATCAATCACAGATGTGGACACAGAGGAGCTACAGAGGAGTGTGTTGCAGGGAAAACTTTTATGAGTGAAAATCAAGAACAAAGAACAAAATCAAGAACAAAGAACAAAAATGTACAAGAGTAGTGAATAAATTATGTTGAATAAATTATGGTATATCCAAATGTGGGCTACGTACTAGATACACGTTGGCTGATTACTCAGTACCCATTTCCTTTTTCCCATCCTAATAATATTCAGATTTTGTCAGGGGATTCTTCCTACCTCCTCCTCTACCCAGCCCATATACTTCAGGAGATGACCAAACCATCAGTTCAAGAAATAAACCCAGACTGGTTAAGCCTACCAGGTTGTGCCAGTTCTTTGGGCTATAGTTACTGGGACAGAGAGAGAGGCCCAAGCCAATCAGAACAGGCATTTCTTATAGCATCTGCTCTTGGAATTGGCTTGACCTATATCTTATGGTTCTTTTTTTACAATCTGGGAGCCTGGAAGGCTAAACACTCCATGTTCAAAACTGCTTGCAACCAGGTTTCTCCTAAAAAGTTTTCTCAAATGAATACACTCCTGTGGGATTTAGAAACTGGCAAAAGGTGGGCCCCATCTTTATGTGACAATGTGGACAGACGGGTGTATGCTTTGCCATTGCCAGCTCCTCCAAACTGTTTTCTTGTCCACAAAGCAGGGGTAACACTGGGTACCTCGCATAGGGAACAAGGTAGATGCTCTTCTAGTCTCTTTCAGTATTTCTTTCCCAGACTTTGTGACCACGGTGTTGCTCCGCTGAGTGGTCAAGTATTCTTGGGCACAGATGGCTATGTCAAGCCTTGTGATGGCCAGAGTCAGGGGCCAGCCTAAGCCCCTGAGAAGTGGGTGGACATTCAGGTCACAGCAGATCTGCTCAGACCCACGTTGGCCACACCATGAATGTGGCTTTTTTGTGAACATAGCCTGCACCTGTCCAACAAATTTCTACACAATAGAGATTTGATTTTCCTACAAGAGAAACCAAATAGAAACTCAGGAACCTGAGAGCTGTTATTGGCCCTGAAAGGTTTCTAATTGTGACCTTGACCAAATTCATTTACCCCTCAAGACCTTAGTTTCTTCATCAGAAGAAAGTAAAAGGTTTAGAAGGGGTGTTCTCTAAAGTCCCTTCCAATTTTAGAAGCTCCATGTATTAGTGAGACAGAATGATTGGAAGTTTTTATGCAAACTCAATCTTTATGCAACCAAAGGTCAACCCTGAACTGTTTTTATTTCATATACATCTTTTTAAACATGCCCTTTAATAAATTTGCCCTATGGTACAAAGCACAAAAAATAAAAATTAAAGCATGCTACACAGAATAGCAATGTCCAGGGTATATTATAAATTGACCCCTATGAAAATTACTGATAGTTTATTTTATTTTACCCATAAATCAGCAATTTTATATGACTCAATCTACTAAAATTGTTAAAATGCAAAATTTTTAAATGTGTTGTTTGTCTTAAACACCAACAGGGTGAGGAAAAAGCTGAGGATTTTATGTTTTTTTCTGTCTTTACACACTGATGTAGAGTTATTTCCTTTTTTTGGTGGGTGATGGGGGAAGAGAAAATGATGCTACTATATTCCAATTTCTATAGAAGACAAAAGGATTATTTGAACTCTTTCTTTGTCCTCTAGCCTGAAAGCTCTCCAACTCATTCTCCCCTGGAGAGCAGAGTCTAAAACATGCCTGATGTGCTCTCTAATATCCTGTACTGTCATGGTCTCCTGGGCATTCTAAGGGTGGCAGTCAGTAAAGATTATGGGTGACTATGGACAAGCTGTTGCTTCACTCCTTTAATTCCAATTCTTTGGCAGAGTAGCCATGGGATCTGTGTCTAGGTCAACAATATTGATAATATTAAAATAGCAAACACTATTTAGCACTTCTTACGTGCCAGGCACCAGTTCAAATGTGTCGTGCATGTTACAGCATTTCATCTTTACTTTCCTGCGATAGCTGTACTACTATGACCCACTTTACAGATGAAAAGACTGAGGCATATAAAGTTTTCCTCAAGATTACATCACTAGCAAGCACCCCAGCCAGGACCCCAGCCTCTGTACAGTGATGCTCTGTTGCTTCTCTTCTTGGGCTTTCAAATGCTGTTTGGAAAGTCAGTATCACAGGCATGGTTCCAGAGCAATTCTCAAGACAGGGTCTCTGCTCAAATGTACTTTAGAATGAATAAAAATGTATTCATTCACAATATTTCTTTGTCCCAGTGTAGCTGGTGATCCCTCATGCTCCCCTATGTATTTGTGGGGATGGAGTATTGGGTACTACACCTGCAGCAGCTCACAGTTTCCAGGTTGGAGAAGGCAGGTGTATTTTCTACAAGGGTTTTCTCTCTGAGATTCTCATACCTCACTCTAGGGATATCCCTCATTTGAACCCCTACCCTGGATATGGATGAAGAACCGAATCTACTTGAACTATTCTAATTATTTGCCAAAGTTTAGATGGACAAAACGGTATAATGTTATTTAATAAATTTACTGATAAAATTAATCCATTGAGAAGATATTCACAAATGACATATCAGATAAAGGGCTAGTATCCAAAATCTATAAAGAACTTATCAAATTCAACACCCAAAGAACAAAGAATCCAATCAAGAAATGGGCAGAGGGCGTGAACAGACATTTCTGCAAAGAAGACATCCAGATGGCCAACAGACACATGAAAATGTGCTCCACATCACTTGGCATCAGGGAAATACAAATCAAAACCACAATGAGATACCACCTCACACGAGTTGGAATGCCTACAATAACAAGTCAGGAAACGACAGATGGCGAGGTTGTGGAGAAAGGGGAACCTTCCTACGGTGTTGGTGGGAATGCAAGCTGGTGCAACCACTCTAGAAAACCGCATGGAGGTTCCTTAAAAAGTTGAAAATAGAGCTACCCTATGACCAAGCAATTGCACTACAGGGTATCTACCCTAAAGACACAAATATAGTGATCCAAAGGAGCACATGCACCCGAATGTTTATAGCAGCAACATCCACAATAGCCAAGCTACAGAAAGAACCTAGATGTCTATCAAGAGATGAATGGATAACAAAGATATATATATATATATATATATATATATATATATATATATATATATATATATATATATTGCAGCCATGAAAAGAAATGAAATCTTGCCATTTGCAATGGTGTGAATGGAACTAGAGGGTATTATGCTGAGTAAGAATAAATCAATCAGAGGAAGACAATTATCATATGATCTCCCTGATATGAGGAATTTGAGAGGCAGGGCAGGGTGTAGTGGGGCGTAGGGAGGGAAAAAATGAAACAGGATGGGATTGGGAGGGAGACAAACCATAAGAGACTCTTAATCTCATGAAACAAACTGAGGGTTGCTGATGGGTGGTGGGGTAGGGATAGGGTTACTGGGTGATGGATATTGGGGAGGGTATGTGTTATGGTGAGTGTTGTGAAATGTGAAAGCCTGATGATTCACAGACCTGTACCCCTGAGGCAAAAATACATTATATGTCAATAAAAAACTATAAAAAAATTAAAAAATTCTTCCATCAATTCTTACTTACCTAGTATATTACTCATCTATACTCAATAGGAAAGAATATTTAAATAGTAAACCTATAGTGATTGTACATTCAAAGATATGTTATTGTCTTCCAAGCCCCTCCTTGAAGAACCCTGTCAGTGTTTCCTTGCTGCTGCCTTATTCCATGAAGGGTTTGATGCTTGGTCTCCTGCGCTGATTCACAGTGAAACCAGGCTGGCTATTTGGTGGACCCCCCGTCCAAGCATGAGGGATCATGATTCCTCCATTCAAGTGTGAGACCAGCAGACAAGGCGCTGCCCAGGACTGCTAGAGGAATCCAGCTGGAGCCCCAGCTCCATGAGTCAGTGAGAGGGGACCAGTCATTCCAAATGGAGACAATAAAATTTTAATCACCCTGGGGTCTGTCATAAGAACCCGCAGGTAATGATGGACTGTCTGTAAAACTTGGCTCTTTTCCTTGGATGCACTTTTGAGTCTGAGAATTTTGCACATCTTTTTCCTTAGCCAGCAAGTTATTTTAAGAAAAGAAAATGCACTCACCCATTTAGCATTGTAAATTTGAGGTAAAACTTTGTCTTTCGGCAAGTGGGGGCTTTGTAATTTTTTTTTTCACTTTACTCATGGGGTAACATCTGTCCCTAATTTACCCACAAATGTTCTCTTTGGGACTCACTGGGCTGGCGTAGCCTATCCTTAAGTCGGCAGTGATTTTCCTACTGTCACGAGGCCTGAAAGGACATTATCTGATGGTGTCCTTGGTGGCCCCAGAGCAATGCTTTGAAAATGTGCCCATGGTTATCCCTTTGCCTTCTTTATCCAGACTGGAGTCCTTTCATGGCCCCATCTGGAGTGCTTGGCTCAGTGTTAGAAAAGGACAGATTCTTAGCAGATGGTTTATCAGAGGACCTGGCACATGGTTCCGCCAAGAAAACCTCATCTAATACCTTTGAGTTGGGGAAGCTTTAGAGCAAAGAGTAGCTCCAAACCTTCTGCACAATCAGGAATGTTTTGCTTATTAGATTTTTAAAATGAGGCTCGAGTAAATATCTAGACAAGGGCAGTTCTAGAGATCCGACACTGTAGACGATACCAAACTAACATGCCCCCTTACACCAGCTTGACGACATCTATAAAGTTGGGGTAGGACCAGCCAGGCCTGAAAGAAATGAGGCTATCCTAAAGGATATCAGGCATCTTGACAAGTGATATTTTAATTGAAAAGATGTGGCTCTGATCAGCATGAGATGTCTTGCATACCTAGTAAGCTACTCAAAATGAATCTGTTCAAACCTATGCCTTCTGCAGTCTTCATCTCAGTTGAGGGCAACTCCATCTTTCCATTTGCTCAAGCCAAAAACCAGTAGAATCATTCTTGATTCCTTTTTCTTTCATATGCATACCCAGTTTGTCAGTAGATATTTTTCAATTCTACCGTCAAAGTGGGTCTCGCATTCGAACTCTCAGTTATCACCCTGGTTGGAGCTGCCATTAGCTAGCAACTGGATTATTGCAGGTGTCTCCTATCAGGCACTCAGGCTCCCAGTTTTACTCTTATTAATCTATTCCACACATAGCATTTTGAGTGAGACTGCCAAAATCCATGTCCCAACATGTCACTTCTCCACTAGAAATACTCCAGTGGCTTCCTATTGCACACATTGTGGAAGGTCCCACAGGCCTACAGGGCTTTACATCATGGAGTCCCTTGGGTCTGCATTAATCTCTCATTGTTTTTACTGCTCATTCTGCTCCAGGCACACTGGCCAACTTTCTGGCCCATGAACTCACAAGGCATACACCCATCTAGAACTTTTGTCCTCACTGTTCCCTGTGCTGAATCACTCTTCCTGCAAATATCTAGCTCATTCTGCCCTTCTCCCCCACTTCCTTCCCATTTTCCACTTAATTTTTCATGGCATTTGTCACCATCAAATATACTATATATTTTTTCAACTTCCTTTTTTCTGTCTTTCTCTACTAGAATACATATTTCTTAAGGGCAGGGAGTTTAGTCCCCATTTTAAAAAATTATTATTATTTCCATATTAACAGTGCTAAGAACAGAGCTTGACAAAGTTAAGTGCTCCAAAAATATTTTTTGGATAAAGGAATCATATATTTCCCAAATAATTTGTCAGATGTTATGCTAATTGATAGACTCACAGCGGTGAACAAAACAGACAATGATTCATGACCTTATGGATCTTAAAATTGAATGGGCAGGGAATATGGTCATTTAACAACTAACACATAAATGAGAGTTGAGGTATTTTAAGAACTTGAAGAACTGGAAAATGTTGACTGAAGCTGCCAAGTGTGGTTTGAGAAATGGCACTGTGAGGCAGAAGTCAAGCTATGTTGAGGTTTGGGGTATGACTTCAGCCATAAGAAGCCAGCAGGTGACTGCTATAATCCCACACACAACTCTCTAAAGTCTGGTCTGACTGCAGTGTGTGAATGGATTGGAAGAGGTCAACAGTGGATGTGGGGAGATGTGGTGAGAGGTGATTGCCATAGTACAGGTGAGAGGTGATGGTCAAGAACCAGGATAATCTGCATTAGACGGGTAAGAGCCTACTGCCAGTCTGAATAGTATTTAGGTGGATTTGTGGGGCTAGGGAGCAAGAGGGGTCAAAGATGAACCCCAGGTTCTGCTTTGAGCAGCAGGTGTGCGCCATTTCCTGAGAGGCACAGTGCAGGGGTTTTGGAAGGCAGAGTGGTAAGAGCGGGAATGGGGAAAAGTCACGAGTCAGCTTCTGAAATAGACTTATGCAACGTCCCGTGGTGCCATCCCTGCTTAGAAGCAAGTCTGAGCAGAAAGAGTGCTTAGTTTATAGATAGATGGTGATCTATCTATAGATGGGGTGAATGGGATCCCAAGGAAAGAGTTAAGATGAGTAAGGAAGGAGTACTGGGACAGAATGCCGCCCGATTTCGCTATCCAAGCCTTGATCATGTAGGCAGAAATGCCTACCGTGGAGTTAGGAGGAAAAATATTGTGTCAAGGAAAGCAAAGGAAAGGAGAATTCTACAGAGGAGGGTGCAGTTCGCTGTGCCAATTAAGAGATCAAGCAAGGCAGGGCTGCAAGTGGAATTCACCACGTGGGGGCGCTAGTGAGAGCCACGTCAGAGAACATCTGATGTGAGATGATGAGCGGGTAATGAGTCGGGCAGACTTGGAAGGACATGGAAGCCACAGGTGGACACCATGCAGGACATGTAACTGTGAAAGGGAGAAGTGGGCACTTTACTTTTAAGGTGAAGGAGACTTAAGAGGCTGACATGTTCGTGGGAGGCTGCGCGCACGTTAGCGGCCATACCAAGATCAGAGGGACCTGCGTTCTACACGGAGACGATGGCCAAGGCTCAGAGCACCTGGAAGGACTAGAAAGATCACTGTGGTCGGAGCTCGGGGCAAAATGGTGGGGGCCAGCTGGGAGAATCGGGCTGCTCACAGAGTCACTTGACAGCCGTGGCAAGGAGTTTGTCTTTCATGCTAAATGGGACCTTAAGCTGTGGGACAGCTCCCACCGCAGGAGGCATGATGTGAACTCATCTGAACGGTCATGATCTCGGGGTCCTGGAATGGAATCTCATGTCCCTGCAGGGGAGCCGGCTTCTCCCTCTGCCTCTGCCTCTCTACCACACTTGTGCTCTCTCTCACTCTCTCTCAAATAAATAAATAAATAAAATCTTAAAAAGGAAAAAGAACAAAGCACACTTTCTGCCGTGTTCCACACCTCCCTGTGTACCTCCAGCTCTCTGCTGAGCTCAGAGATTCTCTATTCCATGCCTTTAGAAAGAGATGAGAGAAGAAATAAACCATGTCACCCAGAGGAGGTAGACAGGGACATTTGAACTTGCTGTTCCCTCCTTCTGGGATGCTCTTCCCCCAGGTATCCTCAACATCCTCTCCCTCACCTTACAAAGACCCTCACTTAAATGTCACCTTTTCAGGGTGCCTGGGTGGCTCAGTGGGTTAAGCCGCTGCCTTCGGCTCAGGTCATGATCTCAGGGTCCTGGGATCGAGTCCTGCATCGGCCTCTGTGCTCAGCAGGGAACCTGCTTCCTTCTCTTTCTCTGCCTGCCTGTCTGCCTACTTGTGATCTCTCTCTGTCAAATAAATAAAAAAATCTTTAAAAAAAAAAAAATGTCACCTTTTCAGGGAGGCCTCTCCTGGCTAACAGATCCACATTTTCAATACCTCCAACAGAGTGGCCACAACTTGCCTTATGACATCTTGTCTAATTTACTTCATTTTGTTTATTCTCCTCCGCTGAAATTAAAGCTCCATGAGAATAGAAGGCCTCATCTGGTTTGATGAATCAAACCAAACCTTGATGAATCCCTAGTGCCTAAGACAGGTGAGTGAGATTTAATTGTGCTTCAATGTTGAGGAGACAGGGACACACCGTATCACAGGGGGCAGCTGCCTTTGTACCCCTGGCACATAGCAGTCCCTCAGCAATCAGCTCTTGGGTGAATGAAGGAGCCATGATTGGTCTGAGGTAGGAAAAAGGACATCTTGTCCACATCTCTTCCATTTTGGCAGGAGAGGAGAAAGAACGAGCGCTTGCCGATTTGTGGCGACTCTTTGAGAACGTTCCTATCCGACGGCCTCTACTTTCTCTGTGGAAGGGCAACTGAAGGTAGGAGTGAGGGTAGTGTTAGAGGGTGTAAGGAATGTGCAGGGAGAGGATTTGCAGTGATAGCTAGGGGGCCAAGAAGAGTGAGCACACCACAGAAAGAGCAACGGGAAGGGTAGTGCTGAGGACAAGGCAGATTTCTGTGCCTTAGAGTGGATAGTGGTGTTTGGGTGCCTGATTGGAAGACGTCCTTCAGCAGCAATTGGTGAGCAAGGGGCAGGCATGGAGAAGACAGGCATTTGGAATGTTCCAGATGCTGTGATGACTGGCTAAGTGATTTACAGGTATTTGAAAGAGAGTAGTTGAAAAGGTGACACATTGGATCTGAGCTGGGTCAGTAAGGGGTAAATACAGAAAGAGGCAGATAGTTGGGGGGCTGGTGGAGCACTCTATTGATTGAAGTCATGGCTGTCCCTCCCATGAGGGCACAGCTCTGTCTGTTGACCTTCTCAGAAGAGTCTATTCTTTGGCTCATTCCTGCTACCTCTAAAGGTTGGGAAGTGAGGCTACTTTGCCCAACCTTGATGTAATTGTTTGCTGTAATCCTTCCATCATTCCTTCATGACAGGCAGAAATTGGAAGTAGGAATTGAGAGAATAGAGAAGTCTATGATAATTTTGTGTTTGTGTGCTATGATGGCTAGAGATAGGTAGCCAAGAGGTGAGGAATATAGGAATGGAACAGGGTTGCGGGAGTGGCTAATGAATTCCATTTATTAACATGTTCCATCAAGATGTGTAGGAGACACCCAAAGAAGATCAGTAAACAGTTGGGCCTATGACTCTGGAGTACAACCTACTAGCTGAAGAAAGAGCTTTGAATGAAACTGGGTATTTGTAAGTTATCCGTATATATAGGTAGTGATTGGAACCAAGAGGAAAAATATGTGGGGTGAGTAGAGAGACAAGGTCAGGACATGCCATAGGAAATACCTGCATGTATGGAACAGGTAGAAGAATGCCCAACCAAGAAAGCTGAAAGAAGGTGAAGGAAACTCGGAAGGGTGTTATAAAGGCCAAAGGAGGAGAATTTTGAGAACAAGGGAAGAACCAAAAGGGACTAGCTCTACAGTAGACCAAGTAACACAGGGACTGAAAAGAGCGGCCATTGGGCGCCTTCATGAGGGGACTCTGAAGCAACAACCTCCCAGAGCTTCAGGGACTGCAACCTCTCTTTCACAGGAATGAGAACCAAAAACAACAAAGAACTGATCTCCCCTGGGGAATGTTTTAAGACTGGTTCCCTAAAGCAGCCCCATAAACAGCCTAAAGAAACCTTGATCTCACCAAGACTCTTCTCTGTAAATCAAAGGTGTATAAACACATCTCCCTGGCAGAAGAATGTTCTGGATACAAGCCCCAATGTACTGCCCTCTGCCCACAATTCACCTGTCCCTGGGAGCCCCGGGTTCCCAGGGGGGATTCCAAGCACTGCTCACCATCAGATGTGGCTGCTGCATGGAACACTGAGCTCCTAAAAGAGGCTAGAGGACGGCTTGTCCAAAAATGTGTTGGAAAAACTCAGGCATTTTGTGGCAGCTGGACTAGATGACCTTGTGGTTATTTTCAAACCAATAATTCTTACAGCCTCTGAAGGAGGGCTCATTTCTCTTACTAATTTTATCATGTTTCCCATGGGGATTCTGTTGCAAAAGACTTCTGCTCTGGTTTCCACTGAGGGGTCCTTCAGCTGGCTTCCCTTTCCTGACTATAGATCCTCTTCTTTCTTCCCAGGAAAGGTGAGGCCCTGACCTTGAGGGGCCAGCTGAGCAGAGTTCCTCTCTTCTCCCAGCTCCTCCTTGGACACTTTCATTCCCTAAGTTCATGTTTCACCATGTGGGGCTTAAAGTCAGGGCCTGGATCTCTGAGGGTTGGGGGAGGTGGTCCAGGGTCTAGTCTGAGAAGAGGCATATGGGGAGGCTTCTATGGGGGTGAGGCCTGTATGTGCTCTGGCTCAGGAAGGATGAGGGGACCCCCTTTCCCTAGAGGACAGAGGAAGAGCCAAGACAGAGAGCAGAGCAAGCACTTGCACTCCACTTCTTGCTCCCACCCCCAGAAAGGCGCCACTGGTGGAAGCAGCACCCCAAGATCGTGTGTTCAAGGTGGCAGTGACTTTGGTCATTGCCTCTGGTGGCCTCCTGTCCTAGCCTGGCTGTTGGTGCCCATAACCATTCATTGACCTGACCGAACACATTTCTGCCTCATTTCACTTTTGTGACTGCTGCTCAGCCCAGCCCTTGGAGAGCAGGTTCCCATGTCCCTGTGCCACCTTGTCCTCCTGCGCATCTGATCTCTCCTGTCCATTGGATTTCCTGTTGGAGAAACTGGCATCTTTCTGGTGATGGGGCTGTGAGCGCCAACCTGATGCAGGAGCTCACCTTTCACCTGCTCCTATGAGAAGCAGGCAGGATAAAGGCATTTTATGAAAGCTTTATGTAAATAAATATCGCATGACTATAGCAAGACAGGCATACAGCTGCAGAAACACCCCATTTGGAGAATAAGGAGTGCCTGTCCCATCACAGCTGGTCGAGGCTGTCACTTGAAACGGTCACGGTACAGGGGGCTGCGAGCTCCAAAGCCTGGAGCTGGTTCTGCTTCAGCTTCGCTTCCATCCCGACTCTTGGCTCTTCCTCTGTCCCCTAGGAAAAGAGGTCCCCTCATCCCTCCTGAGCCTGAGCACGAGCACGTACAGACCTCACCCCCACAGAAGCCTCTCCATATGCCCTCTAGAGCCAGACACCTCAGGGACATGGTGTTGCGGGGAAAGGAGAGCTGAGAGTGCGGGAAGTGGGGGGAGGGATACAATGTCCTTCTTGTAGTTGTTACAGAAGTGAAGGGCGAACTCCTATTTCACACTGTGTCTCCTGCCTCAACCCACCTGAGCTCTCAGCGTCCATTCCCCTTAGGAGCTCAGTGACCAGAGTGAGCTGTGAACTCACCCCTTGCTCTGTGCCCTCCATCTGCTTCCTTGGGGCATTGTTCAACTTTGCAAACAGTTAGCTTTAGGGCTCAGTCAGGAAGAGGGGGATCCAGGGCATGGTGGCCAAGGGGCACTTGTGCCATTCGGCCTCACTTGTAGCAATTCACCTGCTTACTTGCATGGTAGGCCGTGGCTCACACATCTATCCATAGCAGGAAATGCTAGGTCAACAGCAAAGTTGACAATGTAGACAGATGGTGGACCAGAAGGTGCAAAGTTTTTTTTCTTTCTCTCTTTCTTCCTTCCTTCCTTCCTTCCTTCCTCCCTCTCTCTCTTTCTTTATTTCTTTTTTAACAAACTTCCTCTAACTCTGCCCCTGCCCTCACCTGCAAATCATTTATTCCATAAATATTTAGTGAGCACTTACTGTATGGTAAGTGATGAGAATAGGATGATGTGGTATTAGGATACAAAAAAATGTGTATTTGGTGTTTGTCCCAGGTTCTTGGCACAGAATTCATAAAACCTTTGGAATTTCTGGAGAGATAGAGGTGATAGGAACACCTTTGTTATTCACAATGCACCCCTTTCAACTCTACCTGAGTCTGTATTAGTGAGATGACTGGCGTCCAGATGCCAGGAGAGAGCTTTGGGATGGGGATGGTAGCCAGCTGAACCTGCCATGTGATTAGAGGGTTGGAAATTTTTAGTGTCACCCCCTCACCTCCAGGGAGAGGGAAAGGGCCAGGGATTGTGCTAATCCCCAATGCCCGTGATTTCATCAATGATACCTTTAGTAACAGAACTCCTGTAAAAACCCTAAATGAAAGCGTTGGTGGACTTCTAGTTTGGTGAACATATCCATGTGCTGGGAGAATGACACACCCCGAACAGTACTAGAGTTCTTTCCAGACATTACCCTCTGTACCTCTTTATCTGGCTCTTCATTTGCATACTTTGTAAGAATCAGGCAATAGCAGGCATGGTGTTCCCCTGAGTTCTGTGAGCTGTTGGAGCAAATGATCAAAACTGAGGAAGCGGTTATGGGAACCCTGATTTGTAGCCAAGTGTGACAGAAGTTGCAGGTAACCTGGTAACTGACTTCTTTTGATTGGCATCGGAAGCGGCTGAAGGTCAGTGTGGGGGACGGAGCCTTTCACCTGTGGGGTCTGCACCAGCTCTAAGTAGTTAGTGTCAGAATTGAATTGACTTGTAGGACATCCAGTCGGTGTCTGCAGAGAATTGGAGAGCTGCTTGGTGTGGAAAACCCACACATTCCATGTTAGAAGTGTGGGTAGCAGAAAGCAGCCCATTAAATAGTGAACGAGCCAGGCATGGTCTCCGTCCTCACAGGTTTTTTGATTTAGCAGAGGAGCTAGACAAGCAAAGAGCAAAGCCCTCAGACGCTGTGTCTTACCACTTTTCGCTTTATTGACCCCCTGCCAGTCATTCTGGCCTCCCCCTGGTTGTTTATAAACGCGGAGTGTGCCTTGCACTTGCTGAAACCTCTGTCTAGAATGCTCTCCCCACTGATTTTCTCATGTCTTGTCCTTCTGGTTTCATTCAGTTCTCTGTTCCAATGACACTTTCTCATAGAAGCCTTCCCCAGCTTGCCTAGTTGAAATAGCATTCCTAGGACACCTAGGTGGCTCAGTCACTTAAGTGTTTGCCTTCAGCTCAGGTCATGATCCCGGGGTCCTAGGATCAAGACCTGCATTGGGTGCCTTGCTCAGCAGGGAGCCTGCTTCTCCTTCTGCCTTCAGCTCCCCCTGCTTGTTCTGTCTCTCTCTGTCTCTCTCTCTGGCAAATAGATAAATAAAATCTAAAAAAAAAAAAAAAAAAAAAAAAATTAAATAGCATTCCTGTTACTCTCCAGGCCCTGACATTGCCTTCTTTTTTCCTACAGAGCCTTATCACTCCCTGTTATGTTACTTATTTATTTCTTTACTCTTTTAGGGTCTGGGTCTGCCAACTGGAGTATAAGTTCCCAAGGGCAGGGAGTTCACCTGCTTTGCTCACTGGTGTATTTCCACTCCCTGGAACAGGGCCTGGGACATGCAGAATAGATACTCCAAAACTATCTGTTTGTTAAACAAACAAACAAAAAATAATAAACTGCACAACTGATACTGAAATTATAGTTGCAAAAAGTACCCCAAAGGAGAAATTACAGAACCTTATGAGTACATCTCCCAGAGTGTGAGCAGATCTCATGATATAAACAGGGGCTCCGGAAGGCTCTCTTCTGTTGGGTTTGAAGGCTTGTTAGTGGGGGTGGTATTGGGTCTCTGTTGCAGAGTTGCTGGGCCTGGTTTCTACTGATGTCCTACCACACAAAGCCTCTCAAAGAGTTGCCCGGTCCAGCATGTTAGCCACCGGCCATGTGTGCCTATGTAGCTTTCATAAAGTAAAATTAAAATTCACTTTCTGGGGGCACCTGGGTGGCTCAGTGGGTTAAGCCGCTGCCTTCGGCTCAGGTCATGATCTCAGGGTCCTGGGATTGAGCCCCACATCAGGTTCTCTGCTCAGCAGGGTGCCTGTCTCCTCTCTCTGCCTGTCTCTCTGCCTACTTGTGATCTCTTTCTGTCAAATAAATAAAATAAAATCTTAAAAAGAAAAAATTCACTTTCTGGGGCACCTGGGTGGCTCAGTGGGTTAAGCCTCTGCCTTCAGCTCAGGTCATGATCTCAGGGTCCTGGGATCGAGCCCCACATCAGGTTCTCTGCTCAGCGGGGTACCTGTCTCCCCTTCTCTCTCTGCCTGCCTCTCTGTCTACTTGTAACCTCTCTCTGTGAAATAAAATCTTTCTTAGACATGCATTTCCAGCATAACTTAGCTGCATTTCACGTGCCCCATAGCCACACGTGCTGAGTGGCTACCATATTGAGCAGCATTGTTAGATACAAATATCTCCATCATTACAGATCGTTCCATGAGGCAGCGCTGGTCCAGAGTATGTTTTGAACCAGGAGTAATCCATAGGGAAGGCATAAGCTAACTGCGACATTGGCATCTGTATCCATTCCCATTAGCAGCACCAGAGAGAGAGACAGAGAGAGAGGGAGGAAAGAACAGGAGGTGAGGGGAGGGCGGGGAGACCTGGTTACCAAGGACCCCCACCTAATCATGTATTTTTCATGAATTTTCCCCTTCCCCTGAATCACAGAATGACCTCTCTACCAATACAGACCTCTTCCCCTTACCCTAAGAAACAGAATCTAGCACATGGATGCCCTGCTCATAGGCTCGCTTTTCCTGCTGGAAAGAGAAGGATGAGATGCTCTGATATTATCACGTAGGAGGAACCATGGGGGAGCTTCTGTGGACTTTGGACGGAGGCCCATCTGTGATTTGTGACCTGCTGCTGGGAAGCAGGCAGTCAGGTGCTCTGCTCCCTTTCCAGGTTAGAATATAACATCTTCAGGAGAAAACTGGAGAAAGAGAAGGGTCCTTGAACCTCCAGAGCAAGGTGGCTGGGGTAGGCTCAGAAATCTGTACTTTGTAAGCAACCTATTTCATGATTCTTGCTTTCTTGGTGTTTGTCCCTTTTTTGTATTCCTTTTTTGTACTTTGAATCTTTTAAAATTTTTTTTGGCAAGCCCATCCAGGCTTAGCTGTGCTAAGAGACAGAAGATTTTGTTCCCACTTGTGCCAGAGCATGTAAGGGGGTGCAGCCATTTCTGGGGCCAGGCTGGTGGCAGAGGAATTTTCTGTGAGCAAGTCCCAGGGGGAAGGTAAACCCTGGCAGCCAATATTGGATCCACTTGGCGGAATATTTCTTCCCACCTGGAGGTTCATCTTCCAGGGCAAAAACCTTGCCTGTTTTTAATAGGAGACGTGATAACAGCAATAGGATTTACACGTGTCATCTGGTGGGACCCAACACCTGGACCACATCCGAGCACCACAGGGCATGGAAACCTCACAATCTACATACCTTCCAGGACCTGCTTGTGTGACCAGAAAGGAAGAAAATCCCGGGGTGGAAGTCTGGAGATACGTAGGAATTATTTGTTATTCCCCGTTCATAATAAAAGTTAGGAAAATACAGTTACAAATATTCCTCACGAGATTGTATGCTCATGTTAATTTCTTCTAGTCTTTGCACAAACGTAGGTTAGATTTTCCCAAACATTTCAGCGTCTGGGTTACTGGTAGCTATGTGTGAATATGCTCATTTCCGGGGGTCGTTACAAGCAATACATTCCATGTCTGTAATAACTGTGGTCCCAGTGATTGTTCCACACACCTCTAACTAGATAGCCCTCTTAGTGTCACTGCAGTGACCAAGGAGCAAATGGGAAAAATGAGCCGTCAATCAATTTAATGCTATCCTTTTCTTTCACACAAAAACTTCCACTCAGTGGATGATGACTGGCATAAAAACTAAATCCATCTGTTTTATCACTCCTCTCCAAAAGGACAAGTGTGAGAGGCAGGGAAGGGGACGAAATATGTAGGATTAGTATTACCTCTAGACACTGGTCTGCTGTGGGACCAAGTAATCCATTGCATGGGGGAAGAAAATCAACTATTAAAATAGCCCTCTTGCATTTTAGCGCACATTTCGTATAAAGGGTTGTGGATTATAAGCAAGACCTTTGGGAGTAGGATTCTACTGTTTAACATTATAGAACACATCTTTGAAAAGATCTGAGTATACAGTGAGGTCATTCATTCATTCATTGAACAAATATGTATCGAGTACCTATTACAACCCAAATGCATACGGATGCTGAGGACACAGCAGTGAACAAGACGGAACCCAGTTCTTGCCTTTGCAGAGTTTCTTACTTGGTGGTGAGGGCAGATGTTTAGTGAGCCCCTGAGACAAATGTTACCAGAGAGGATGCACAGAGAGCATGTCGCTCCATGATGACAGCCCATGGTGGTGGCAGTGAGGGATGTGGGAGCCCTTTCTGAGGAATGGACAACTGAGGTCCCCTCCCTACAGAGGGTGGGTAGGATTGGGTCCTATGGAAATGGGGGTGGGGGGCAGTGAAAGTGAGGAAGGCATGGGTGTAGACCAGAGGGTAAAAGGGAACAGGGAATATTTTAGGAACTAAGGTAGAAATGGGTGATGCAGAGAAACAAGAGTGGCACATAATGAAACTAGAGAGATTGAAAAAGATCAGATCCCAGTTAACCCTGTGAATCACAAAGAGAAGTTTAACATTCTACAAAGGGAGAGGGGAAAACAAAGAATTCTAAGCACAGGGATGGAATGCTTTAGAAAGATCCGTGTGCAGCAAGATGCATGGGGTCCAGTTAGGTGACTGGTGCTGTTGTCCAGGTGAAAGCCAACAGGTATTTGGACTAGAGCCAGAGCTGCAGACATTGAGAGAAATGGTCAGATACCGGGGAAAAAGAACCCACAGCACTTCATGACTGATTAGATGGAGGGACAGGTGAGAGCAGAGAAGGAATCAGGGGTGGTTCCCGGGTTTCTGGTTTAAGCAGTGGGATGGATGGTGATGTTTCCACTGAACCAGTGGAAACCAGTTTCCACTGAACACAGGAAGAGGAACAGGTTTGGGGAGTCAGGAAGAATGTGACAAGGGTAGTTGTATAAATACTGAATTTAAAATTCTTGGGAATATCCAAATTGAGATATACAATTAACGGTTTGATATATGAGTCTGCTGCTTACCAGAAACAAGGCTGCATATCTATTCCACTTTTATCTCTAGTTTTCTTGACTCATTTAAACAAAGAAACATATTATAGATAATGCCTTTGGAAAATTACTTATGAGTTGTAAAAATGGAGGCTAAAATGTATCCTTTAACCTCCAAATTCAACCTCTGGGAAATTATCCCAAATAAATCACCCAGAAAAAGAAATACCATCTGCATTGAATTCTGGTTTATAAGAGCAAAAAACTAGAAACATGTTCATATCCAACCAAAGAGGCTAGTTAAATTATAGTATACCAGACAAAAGAGAATATTGTACAGCTACAAAAAAACAGTAATTATGGATATTTTATAGCAGCTTAGAAAAATGCTTTGTCATTTTAAGCTAACAGCAAAATTTGCAATTTAATTTATGCTATGATTATAATTTTGTGAAAATGATCACACATGGACAACTAGTAGGGCACTTGAATAAACAAAGAGTTGACTTGCCAAGTGATGGAATTATGGTGATTTTTAAAATTTGTTAAAATGTTGTCTGTAAAGTAAACATGCTCAACAAGATAAATATGGTTTTGATCTTGTTTCGGTTTTGGTTTTGAGGCAAATGAGTTTCCATCTTAGATAACTGCAGGCATCATCTTGCTGAATCAGAGACATAGAATTCAGTAGTTGTACGTGGGTCAGTGGATTTTGTCAACAAGGATCTTGTCTCCCAGGTCTCCCCACAACCACGCAGGAATCTCATCTGAGCGTATCCTTGTTTCTCCAACAAAACAGAAGTCAGAACTCCTTGGAGCACATGTGAGTCTCTCCTGGGATCCTGTGGATTCAATCCTTTAGGTTCAGATCTACTTTCTTCCCAGTGGTTTTCTAATCTCTGGAGACTGAGGAACTTAACACATGATTGATCTTTTTCTTTTCTCTGTTCCCGACTTGCCTCAGGAACCCAATAGGAATTAATAGTCAAACGTCTGAGACAGGTTCTCATTTTGTTTTCTCATCTCCTTCATTGAAAGCCCTTCAGAGAATATTTGCAAATGACCATATCAATGATGTGCCTGTGATTTCCAAAGGTGGAGTGCTCTGAAGATATTGGATGCCCATTGTTCCAGTTCTTGTTTAATTCAATTATGCCCTTTGCAGTCCACAGGGGACGGGGGGTCTTGGCTTACAGGGGAATCTGGGATGACAGTACCGGCAACAGCAGAGCCAGAATGCAAAACTCTTGGGTGGCGATGTCATCCTGAAATGGGCTGTGAGCAAGATGGCTGCCCTGGCAGGATCCTTCGTTTTTCAAAAAAGAGACGCTCTGCCTGGGAACTGGTATAGAAAATGAACTCCAGTGGCCATGTGTATAGTAAGGACAGATTTCACGCTTTTGAAATAAGCTGGGCTAGGTGGCAAAGAAATCAATGCCAATGAAATAATAAAACATAAACCCTCAGAGGTAAACGAGCTCTTTTCATTCTGGGAGGAGAAAACAAAACCAACCAAAAATGGATTTAAAATGTCCTTGTCTTGTGTTTATGACAAATGGAGAATTAAGGAGATTGGCTGTGTTGGTTCCCTTGGAAGAGATAAAATGGCTGAATATTCAGATGCTCCCTTTTCTCTCTAGGGCAGCCAACAAGGAAGTTGCAGTGAATACCATAGGAAGGTGGTCAGGTGGTGAGGTGGGGGGGAGGGGAGCGCTTAACAATGGAGCCAGGCAGGGCATTGCAGCAGCGACTTCCCTTTCCAACTGTTCTCTGCCCCAAGCAGGGCCATTTCACAGGTCTTTCCTGGGCTGTGATGTTCCCGTGGGAAGTTTTGTGAGCTCTTGTGTCTGTTAGGATTGACAGCAATGCCATCATGTAATAGCTGCCTGGGTATGATTTACAATTGGCCAAAGGATGGCTTTGTGTGGTTATAAATGTTCAATAGCTTTATTATGTTTTGAACTTTTTGTTTTGAAATCACTTGAGAGTTACAGAAGAATCACAAAGATAGTACAAAGAGTGCCACCTACCCTTCCCCGAATGATAGCCTTGTATACAGCTGTGGTACATTTTCCAAAACACAGAAATTCACATCAGTACAGATTTTATTCACATTTCAGTACTGTTTCCACTAACATCCTTTTTCTGTTCCAGGATCCAATTCAGGATGCGGTACCGCATTCACATGTCTGGTCTTCTTTGTCTTTTCCTGACTAGAATAGTTTCTCAGTCTCTCTTTGTTTTTCATGACCTTGATAGCTTTGAAGAGCACTGGGCAGGTGCTTTGTAGAATATTCTTAAATTTGTGTTTGATGTTTTCTCATGATTGAACTGGGGTTATGGATTTGTGGGAAGAATGCCACTGAGGTGATGTGTCATTCTCATCATGATATCAACATTATGTCACCATGCTAGTGATATTCAATCTTGGTTTGGTTAAGGTGGTACCTTCCAGGTCCCTCCACCATAAAGTTACTCCTCTTCCCTTTCTATACTCATTTGAAAGAGACATTAAGTGCAACTTACACTCACGAAGAAGGAGAAGGGAGTATCAAAGAATTTGTGTGCATATGCTAAGACCACCATAGTAATTAAAAAATATGTTAAGGGATTACTTTGAAGCCAGTCTATTTGTTTATTTATTATTTTAAGATTAAATTTCCTTTTTTTCTGATCACAGCATGTAAAGCAGGTGACCTAAAACCTCACCAGTCTCACATACAAAAAGCCAAATCTCACCAATCACTGGGGGAAGGGGGCTGTCTGTGTGTGTAGTGTGTATATTTACTATTTGCTAAATAACTTCTTAAATTTATAATATTGCAAACGTACTTTAATGCAAAGTTATATCTGTGAAGACCATAGGGTCTAATACGATTCATTCACTGTCTAGCCCCTACCAAGAATGAGTGCCTAGGGTCACTACAATACAAGCCAGAGGCTTAAAAATACATGGGCTTTTATAATTCAACACCCCAAAATGAATAATACAATTAAAAATGGGCAGAAGACATAAATAGACATTTTTCCAAAGAAGACATACAGATGGCTAATAGACACATGAAAATATGCTCAACATCACTCATCATCAGGGAAACACAAATCAAAATCACAATGAGATACCGCCTCCCACCTGTCAGAATGGCCAACAACAACAACAACACAAGAAACAACAGGTGCTGGTAAGGATATGAAGAAAGGGGAGCCCTCGTGCATCCATAGGTAGGAATGCAAACTGGTGCAGCCACTCTGGAAAACAGTATGGAGGTTCCTCAAAAAGTTAAAAATAGAACTACCCTAAGATTCAGCAATTGTCCAAAGAAGACAAAAATACTAATTCAAAGGGATATATGCACCCCGATGCTTACAACAGCCTTATCAATGATAGGCAAATTATGGAAACAACACAAATGTCCATCCACTGATCGATGGATGAGGAAGATATGGTATCTATACACAATGGAATATTGCTCAGTTATCAAAAGAGTGAGATTTTGACATTTGCAATGGCATGGATAGAGCTGGAGAGTATGTTATGCTAAGTGAATTAAGTCAGTCAGAGAAAGGCATACACCATATGATTTCAGTCATATGGGGAATTTAAGAAACAAGACAAATGATAAAAGGGAGAAAAAATAAAAAAAGAAGAGAGTCAAATCAAGAAAGAGACTCTTAACTGTAGAGAATGAACTGATGGTTAACAGAGGGGAGGTAGATGGAGGAAGGGTGAAACAGGTGATGGGGATTAAGGAGGGCACTTGTGACCAGCACCTGGTGAGGTAGGGAAGTGCTGAACCACTCACTATATTGCACACCTGACACTAATATTACACTGTATGTTAACTGAAATTTAAATGAAAACTTAAAAAAATATATAGGTTTTTAACGTGAAGCCATTCAATTGAAGCCACTTACCAGGGCAAAAATAATTGAGATTAAGGCTGAATAGTCCCCTACATTCTAAGCAGGACATTTCCCTCTTAGCTCTTGACCTCTGAGGCAGGGACCAAAGCCACAAGGCTTCCATGGTGAAAACGGAGACATTTAGGCATGCTAGCACGCCAGCTTAAATCTCATTCAAGAGCCTTCTACTTTCACCAACTGAAAGAAATTGCAAATGCTTTCTTCATCACTTTCGAAGCCTGCACCTGGGGGCGGGGACAGCCCAGCTGCTAACAATTAGGACTCATTTCATAAATGCCACGTCTTTGAAAGAACCATAATTTGAATCTTTTTTTTTTTTGGTAATACGAAGAGTGAGTGACTATTGTAGTGAAAGGTGTAGGAAAAAATTAGATGGCATGGAAGTTACAAGCACTTTATCAAATTTACGTTGAATGTCAGTCCCAAGGGAAGACTGGAGTTCTGTTGCCATCACAGTGTGGGGGACAAAAAAGTCTTAAACACTTGGGACTGGTACAAGCATCCTTCCACTTTCTCCCTTTTGCTTGCCTGCCTTCCTTCCTTCCTTCCTTCCTTTTTCCTTTTAAGTTTTAGTTATTTATTTGACAGAGAGACAGTGAGCATGAGCAGGGGGAGGGGCAGAGGGAGAGGGAGAAGCAGACTCCCCGCCGAGCAGGGAGTCTGATGCAGGACTCCATCCCAGGACCCTGGGATCACGACCCGAGTCAAAAGCAGACACTTAACCCACTGAGCTACCCGGTTCCCTCCCCTTTTGTTTTTCTTAAATAAAGTGACTGATATGTCAGTTGTAGCGAAGGTTGGGGAAATACTTAAAGACAGTATTGTAACCCCAAGAGACCTGTTTTCTTTTGCTTTTGCTCTATATCGACTGGCAAAATAGACTGTCTCTTTCTTTCTCCCTTTTCTATACTCTCTTCCTCACTATCTCTCTTTCTCTCTCTCTCCTTGGTTTGTCCTCTTCAGAACTCCAGACAAGGGTAAGGAATAAGAAACAGGGCCCCTGGGTGGCTCAGTCAGTTGAGCATCTGTTTTTGGCTCAGGTCATCATCCCAGGGTCCTGGTATTAAGGCCCACATCAGGTTCCTTGCTCAGTGGAGAGCCTGCTTCTCCCTCTGTCCCTCCCCCTGCTCATGTTCTCTCTCTTTCTCTCCGTCTCTCATTTACTTTCTCTCAAATAAATAAAATCTTTAAAAAAAGAAACAATTCATTTGTTATTGGAGAGGCTCTAAGTAACTAAATAAATAACTCTCTGTGTCCAGAATTAACACCACATTTGACATTGATGTTGATGCTAAGCAAGGTTAAAGACCCACATTAGATTCTTGATACATTAAAAAAAATACTAGCCATTTCTCTGGTGAAAAGCCTTAGAGTGGCTGAACTTCGGGGTGATCCCCAAGAGCCATGTAGAAGACATCTGAGAGGCTGCTGTAGTCAGGACCATCTGGAAGACTTGCTGGCAAGAGCTTCTGGGCTCCATGGCCAGCGCCTCTCATTCAGTAGGCCTACAGTAGGACCCAAGAAGCTGCATTTCTAACAAGCTCCTATGATATAATGACACTTTCGGCCCAGGACCCCACTTTGAGCACGACTTCTACAGACCAACTTATATGCCTTGATGACTTTCTGCCCAGGCAGCATTGCTGACTAAGTAGTTGAGGTGAACTAATAATGCAACACCAGGACAAAATGAAATTCAGCCTGCCTTGCTACAATTTTATTCTAATTAACATCTGCTCTCTCTTGGGCTCTCTGAAAAACTCTTTTGAAGTTTGTATTTGTAACCACCAACAAAATGAGTTGATGCAAAAGTTCACTCAATTGCCAAACGTTTCATTTGTGATGAGAAAGGACTTTCCTTTCTCTAATTTGAGAGATGTTTTGTTTTGTCTTCACTAGTGGCTTGAGCAGGTGTTTCTTTCCCTCGGACATCTGGTAGGCCACACTGGCTCAGAGTCTTCTGATCTTTTCTTACCCTTTACCCCTCAGAATCTTGAGGTTATAAGGCGTGTGGCTTGCTCTGTGTTGTAGAGATCGTTGACAATTTCAGCTGTAGCTCTTCAGCCTCAGATAAAAATCTGTGGCTTTTGGAAGTCACCAAGCCAAATGAAAAAGTTTCAGATAGACTACCCACCTTGGCATTCTTCAAGGATATGATCCAAGACTAATCAGTTCTCCATCCGAAGAATTCCAAATATAGTCTGCTCCTCACTCTTACCTCAATGAGACCCTCTGGAATATAACTTGGAGGACACGAGCCAAAACACCACCACCGTCCCCTAAAGAAAGCAGTACAGAGTTCAGCAGCGAGAGCAAATTGGGGCAGAGAGGTTTTCTGGGCTATATCACTGGTGCCTAGAAAAAAGGGGGAAATGAAAGAGTGTTAAAAACAGTGACGAAGTCCTTGCTTGCTGGATGGGTGATCACTCTTTTAGAGGGAATTGCAGAGGGAGACTGGGCAGGGCTAAGTTATTATTCCTACATTTTAGTTCGTAAGCAAAGTTGGTGCCCATTTTGGCTACAGAAGGAGCTGGTACAGAGCCAAGGGCATGGTTTGTTATGGGCCTGGGTTGGGCTAGTGTCCAGCGTGGATGATCAGGCATGTAGAGCTGAGGCTGGAAGTTGGTCAGACAAGTGAGAACAGGACTGTGGTTAGAGACGCCTGACGGAGGCAGACAGGCAAAAGTAGGGAGACGCATCACTCTATGGAGCAATCCCCACGGGCCCCGGCGGGGTCAGAAGGGTGTGTGCGTGGGGTCTGTGTGGTTAAAGAGCCACTTCAGGGAATGAGACAAGCAAAGGCATGTTGCCAGATAAAATACAGGACACTCAGTTAAATTCAGATTTCAGGTACACAATGAATATTTGGGACAGTCCTACACTAAAAATAAGTCTTTGTTGTTTATCCAAAATTTCACAGTATGTCCTGTATTTTTATTTGCTAAATTTGGCAGCCCCACATTCAAGAGGCCCATGTCAGATCAAGCAGGTGGGTAGAGGCCTCGTGGAGGCGGACCACATGGCCCCCAAGGGTTCTGCTCAGGAGATGGGCTTGCTGTGGAGTGGCCCTGAGCCCCCGAATCAGTGGAGGGTATCAGAAGACCTGCTTTCAGCAGGTCTAGGGGAAAGCTATAGGCAGTGTCCAGACAGACTTTGGACTCAGTTATGAACTGAACCAAAGGGGCCAAAGGTACGACTCCAGGCAGAGACTGTAAATGGGAATTCTCTATAGCTAGTTGGTAAGTGTGACCCAAAAGGACAGAGCGGGAGAGGAAGGTAATGGGCACCTGCTCAGGGCCAAGCATTTTCTATTTGCTTCTGTATATTTTCATAACAGCCACTGTGCCACAAGGGGGTGGCAGTGCCTAGTAACTTCCCAGCACCCCAGCCTTTACCAGAATCTGCCTCGCTGCCTTCTCCTCCTCCACCCCATCCCTCCACGCCCATGTCCAACGCCTGGGCTTGGCTGCTCCAGTTTCCATGCAAGTCTTATTATCTAATCTGTGCCAATAGGAAAGTCTGCTGAAGCCTGGGGATGAGACACAGAGACTGAGCCTCTTAACTGTGGGAAGAAAAGTTAGGAGGTCATCTGGGCTCAGAAGATTGATTTGTCCTTCCAGGTGCTCCGACAGATGGGTACATGCCATTCATACTGCAGATAAAGCAGAATGTAGAAGAGAGGCAGAGAAGGAGAGAGACAGACAGAAAGACAGAGATAAATGTCTGATAGCTTTCCAGTTCAGCTGTCCTTACCACTGGCTTGGCAGAACCACTCCCTTATAATTCATCTCAATTTCATTTTTAAGTTTTGAATGGTTTCTTGTTCCTCACAACTAGTGTGAACTAGTCATTACTATGAATTCTTCCTTACAGTACCTCACGTGGCAAATAACAGTGAATGACAGCAGTCCCCACTGTGTATGGTTCCCATGTGCCTTCTTTTTCTGCAGAACCCCACCGAGCCCCCTTCTTCCAGCATGACCGGGGATGAGTGTCTGGTGTTTCCTCTTCTTCTCTCTCTCAGGTAGACCACAGAGGTGGTGAATGTTTACCCAAACACAGAGACCAGAAGGAGATAGTTTGCTGAGGTCCTCTGAAAGCAGAAAGTGGGCTGGGCTTATGCCACAGGTGAGACCAGGCTCTCCCAGCCACGTGGCCATCAGAAGAGCCAGAGCTGCCAGAGAAGGCACGGATGAATGGGGCTTGTCCTCCGACTGCCAGACACCGAGAAGGTTTAAGTGAGGCCGCTGCAGGGTCAATGCAGGAGGCCAGAGGCAGTGCCTTTGACTGGCTGGGCACCTTGGGCACAGGGAGGATATCAGACTGCAGTGGTTCTTGTCCTTGAGAGCTTACAGTTCAGTGAGAAAGAACACAATAAACAATTAATAATAACTAAAAATTAATTGATGCAATTGACTGATGTGCTTTGCAGGAGAAGTTCTGGCCATGAGGACAAGGGTGACGCAACCACCCAGAACTTAATGTGACCCAGCCTGAGAAGGAGTTGGGGTCCTCCCAAACCAACAGCACCCACTCTTCATACTGGGGACTCAGAATTTGTCTTGTGGGTTGGGGAGATCCAGTGGTGGGGTAAGTGAGCTAGTTTCCTGAGTGGAAAGGGAGGAGTGTGGTAGGACTAAACTTTGCAAGTTCTTCTTGGGTTTCATTTATCCAACTCCTTCCTATCAGGTGAGGTGTTTGGGATCTTGGTCAAGTCATAGAAAGTAAATTAATCACAATGTACCTGAAGATTAACTTGTTAAATGACTGAATTCCCAGAATTGGTCAGATATACTTAACTGGATTTAGGACAGTTGGTCACGGCCACTGTGTGGGCAGAGACAAAGATGGGGCACAAGGCAGGAGCATACCTATGGTCCCTCCTGCTGTGTGGTCGCTCAGGGTCTGGGCTTCCTCCCCGTCTGGCCTGGCCATCGGCACATCTCAGAGAGTCCTGTCAGTACCTGGTAGAGAGAAGAAATAGGCAGAAGCAGGGGTATAAGATCTCAAACTAGAAGGGTGGCAAACTGCAGGTACTTAAGGAAATCTTACTTTTTATTTTCATATAAAACCTTTACCCTTGGAAAGGTCCTGGGCATTAAAGATGTGAAATCCCTAGGAAACTGACATTCAGGTTAGAATGAGTCTGACTGAAATCACAACTAAATGCTAAGCCAACAGCCTTGGGGAGGCCATGGCTAAACCAAAGCTTGGGGGAAGGCCTCAGATTTGGTCATTCAGTAAATAGATTATTTAAGGAATCGATTTTTGGCAAATCAGTTAATCAGAGAAGCGGCTTTCAGAAACGTGGGGATTCAGGGTACTGTCCTGTTTCCTTTTGACTCGATACACTTGTTTGTCAGGACTCTTTTAGACTCAAGGACAGAAACTCAAAATGGCATTGGCAAAAATAGTAATTTACCGGAAGCTGGGGGGAGTATGCCATGTAATTGGAAGAAGAATCAGGCAGCTCAAGGGGAAGGACAGAGCCGCAGCGAGTCCTCAGGGGCCAGACCCAGGGCTGGGCTGGCCTACTGCTGGTGTCAGCCCTGTCTCACTGGGGGTGCTCCTGCTTCTGCCCCAAGACTGCTAATAGGTCCCAGCCTCACATCCCAGGGCTCCAATGCCTGCAGTGGAATGACTTTCTGCCCCGTTTTGGTTTGAGAATTGCAGATGAGTTCTCTGGCCAGCCGGAGAAATGTACCAAAAGCAGGAAGAGACAGAGTTTCCAGAAGAAGGGGATAATATGGACAGACCAAAGAGTTGTATGTCACTTGCAGGACTCCTGAGAAGCCGGGAAAGATGTTCTCGTCCTCTATACCCACAGCGTAGTTCTTGTTGATACAAAAGGACAGAAGTGGCCAATTCCCGAAATGAACAGGCTCGCAAGCCTCTTGTCTCCACCTGTCAGCTTAAAATGGTGATTTCCATCCCCACACCTTTCCCTTGGATCCAGCAGGGTCCCCTCCACCCCTCAGCTCAGTGGACGGCAGATGGATGTTGCTAGAGGGAATAGAAAACCTGCCAGTCAGATCGGGCTCCGCTTTGAACATGGAGGTGGCTGTTTACTAAATTCCATGGGGATTTCTTGTGATGGGGATGAAAAGAGGGAGAGGGCCAGGGACCTTGCTGAGGGCTCTGTGGGCTCACCAGGACGCAGTGGGAATCAAGGCTGCAGAGCCATCCAACCTGGCCCCGGGAGTGGGCAGGTGTGCTGTCTGAGTCACGCCCTTGATCTCTAGGAGAACTGGTGAAGAACCAATCAGGTGGCCGTCTGCGGCCAAGGATGCCATCAGCCCGCTCTGGTGGCTGCTTCTAAAATGGTGGCTGCTGGCCCCTCGAACTCTCTTGTTCACGGAGGACATATGGGCCAGGCAGGGATCAACGAAGGAACATCTGGCACAGGAAGAAATCAAAAAGCCACACTGACTAATTTAAGAGCGTTGCTTCTCCATTGTTCCTCCCGTGGCACTGCGCAAAGGTCACCCGGTGTGGCAGGCTGGGAGAAGCCGCCGCTCCACCTACAGCCGTCCTGGGATCCAGCTTGTTTTCCTTAAAAGTGAATCGATAGCTCTTCCTTTGAAGCCGGAAACAGCAGCCACCTATCACTGAATCCTGAATTCTCCCCAGCATGGCCAGCCCCTCCTTGCCAGCCCCCAGGCACCCCTGTTTCTTATTAGCCATTTATCATCTTGCCTCAGAAGGCTCTCTTTAAAAAAAAAAAAAAAAAAAAAAAAAAAACCTACTGAATTCAAGTGTGACATGTTCTATTTCTGCAACTGAGCCTTTTCTCCTCTTGGTTCAAATAAAGGAAACAGCAAATATTAAAGAGCATGAGAGAAAAAAGCCCAAATGCCTGGACCATTACTAGACAAGACTGCCTGTGGTTCTGATTTTGCTGGTTTATATAATAGCCAGAAATGATCCTTAAATTAAATATCCATTTTCTTTTAAATTATCTTTAATGGCACAATGCAACCATATAATTTTCAGCCTAAGGAGAGGGTTTGGTAGGATATCTGATCCTTCTTATATCCCGTGTTTTTTTTGGGTCAGTATCACACATCACATAGCTTATTTTTGAAAGTCTCTCCTGGAAACGATATATCTTTTCTTCAAAAGTTATTCTAATGTATTAAGGGTGTGCTGGAGGATAAGCCAGGTGTTCTGTGTTTGTCTGGATCCTAGCTCACTGATATCACCTAGCTGGCTGGCATGGTACCGATGCCTCCTGCTTCCCCTCCCCAGTATCACACACTCCTGGGGCTGGGTGCCCACAGTCATGGGCTGGTCAAGATTATTGTGGTTAGTCAAGATTATTCCTCCCTTGGAAACACCTAGAAATATCTTCTGATCCTATTTCCAGCAGAGAGAACCTATTTCGTTCCAAAGGGAAGCAAACGCTAACTTTCTTCCTGCTGTCTCCGGCCAGCTCCCAGCACCCAGAAATGGCCCTGGAATTGCCCTGTTGGTTATCTTCATTGGATTTCTTCAGTGCAGCTATAGCTCTCCTTCCTCCCTTCGCTGACATAGACTGGCATCCTCTATAAGACAGGCTGTCCTCAGCAGGTAGATGATCACTGAGAGACAAGACAGATGGAAACTAGTTCTAGCTCCGTCATGAGCTTGCTGTGTGCTCAGAGACAAACTACAACTTCTCTGTCCCTCTGTATCTGTTCCTTCTTTTAAGACCTACGTCTTCTGATGTGGGAGTGGGTAACATACGTGGGAGTAACCATATGTGGGAGTGGGTAACAGATGAAGTAAAAGCTATCCCTCATAAGCAAAGGGATGATAATGAACCAGCATGTGCTCTGAAGGCTCTGTATTCTAGTGTTCGGAGCATTCCAGCAGGTCTTAACTATCTTATATCTTGTTTTTTGGGGTCTGGATCACACATCACATAGCTTATTTTTGAAAGTCTCCCCTGGGAATGATATATCTTTGACCTACTCAGGGACATATTCACCCATGGATTCTTCCAGATTTCCTTTGAACTGGGCAGGAAGACAATGCAAGCCATTGTCTGGAGCTCGTTCCTCTTGGTTGCGTGACTACACATTACGGCTGTCTGATGATGACAACATGATCATTTGTCTCATAATTATAAAGCACTTTCGTTTTATTGCCTCTTTTAATGTTGCCAATAGCCCTGTGGAATAAATATTATTTCCCTATTTTATAGATGAAGAACCTGAGGTTTAGAAAGGTTAATGACTTATTAGATGATGCTCGGCTAGTAAGAGGTAGAGTTAGAATACCAAACTAGGAGTTCTGATTTCAAATCTAATAATTTCCGTCTTTCTAATGGTTTTCAAGCTGTTTCCTCAAAGGTCTGGGTTTGGGGAGGGATCCTGGGAACAAGGGAGCTAAGCCAGGGGAGCTCAGATCAGCTGACTCAATCGCAGCATCTTTTTAAAATGTTTTCTGTTTTGTATTTATAGGATTCCACACTAAATTTCATTTTGAATAAAATGTTCCTGGTGCTAAAAAACAGTTTGCGAGCCACCACCCTATACTGTTTTGTGTTGAAAAGGAAACCTTCTATCAGTCCTTTCTTTAGCACTCAGAGTATTCTTCCCTCTTTGTTCTAGGATTCTCAGCTCAAAATCCTCTTCCCCAGAGGGGCTGACTGGAGGCACCCCTTCGCCTCTTAGTCCAGTGAGCCACATTCTGTTTTGGTAAGTCTTTTGCGGGAGAGGTGTTCTGTGGAAGGTCGTTGACACGAAGCCAAGTGTTGTGCAGTCCGATATCGACCCTGTTCCTTTCCTTAGGAGAACTGAACCACATGTTCCAACTTGTCTTGTAAATATAAAAAGAAAAGGCTAGTTTCCATCTTAATTAGATGAAATAATTACATGTCACACATCTCCTAAGCAGTTTTGTATTTGCCCAAACTGTAATGCTCACATTAGCATTCAGAGATGCTCTTTGTACTGGGTACAGATGTTGGCGTTAGAGACTGTCATGTTCCTTGTGGCCACAAGATGTCAGGCAAATATGGTCATGGGACGTAGGTGCAGGAAGGTGCCTTGGCTCAGGAGAACGCCATTGATGAGTTCATTAGCTCATTAAATCCTTCCAACGAGCTTGTTGGAGGAGTGTAGGAAAAGTCTATGAAATGTGTCATATCGTTATCCTGTTGATGGAGGTACTGAACACCGCTGGCTGGTAATCAGGTTAAGATGAACAAATATTGATTGTACATGCTTGCACGATGAAATCCTGAATAATTAAAGGCCACTGAGTTTCCCAGATCTTTCTCTAACGTGTGTTACCATGAGCAACATGTGCTGTATTTACAGAGTACCATGCATAGAGGTGATGATAGGAAAGAAATAGGATTCATTAGAGAAGTGATCTCCTTTGAAAGGTTCTGTTTGAAGATCTGATAAAGTGAAGAAATGCGTTTCAATAAATTTCATATAATGATGAGACACTTTATGGACTGGAATACATTAAATTAAATAAAGCCACATGTATAACATGTGCATATATCTAAAGTATATTTGTTTCTTCAATGATCCGAAGGACATGTGTTGTTAAATAAGGGCCAGCCCGACTGACACCCCACCCTTGCTGTTCTTTTAGTCTCCTGAGTGACTTCCTATATCGGCTTCCTTGGGATCCGAAGGAAGAGAGCAATCATGACCAGCAAGTTTGGGTCCAATCAATGCACAGTTATTGAGTTCCTACAGAGGGCCAGGTGCTGGTGAGGGTACAGAAGACCTTGAGGGCATGGTCTATGCTTTACCCTTGCTGCTCTCCTTCTCATTTATTTCCTTTCTCTCAGTATTCTGCTTCTTCAACCTTCAAATGCTGTTTACTCTTAAGCTAGAGGATAAGGAGATGACCATTATTCATTTATCTTTGAAATCATATTGGCCTCCTACCACACGCTAGACTTTGGCTTGAAGATTCTAAGATAAATTTTAAAATGGCGCTCACTTCAGGGCACCTGACTGGTTCAGTCGGTTAAGCATCTGATTCTTGGTTTCTGCTCAGGTCGTGATCTCAGGGTCCTGAGATTGAGCCCTGCCTTGGGGGTCCATGCTCACCAGGGAGTCTGCTTGAGATTCTCACCCTCTCTCTTTGCCCCTCCCACTCATGCTCTCCCTCTTTGTGTCAAATAAATAAATAAATCTTTAAAAAAATAGTACTCATCTATCTTATGGGAGAGTATCGTCATGGAACAGACAAACCAAAAATCAAATTATAGTGGTCTGGTGTTAGTGATATAGTCAAGTAGATGAACTGTGGAGTTCACGGGCAAGGAAGGATTAATTCTGCTTGCTCCTGAGGGCATCTTGGCCCTTCACAAAAATGAGGAACTGGAGCTTACCCAGTAAACAAGGTGGGGCAGCCTGAAGGATTGGAACACAGGAAGTCAAATGTGTTAGAGCAAAGGCTAAGTGCTGTATCAAAAAAGCTCTACAATACAATAACTTGAAAGAAGTCTGTCACTGAAATCTCTCACACAACAGACTGAAGGCCAGAAGTCAGTCAGAGACGACAACTTTGCTCTGCCAGGTCACTCAGGGACCGAGATCCTTCCCACTTGGGTCCTCCAGGATTGGCGGAACATTAGCTGGCTTGCTAAGAACAATTTCAATCATAGGGGGAAAGAGAAAAGGTCCAGGGTAAGCTAGTTCATTTTAGTCAAGTGAGGCACAAGTTGCATGCTTTTCTTCCTCTGACATTCTACTGGACATGGACAAATCTAACTTCAGAGGAATGGTAGTGGTGGGGGAGTGGATAGGGCAGCAGGGAAATATAATTTTAATAAGGTGAAAAGGGGAGGGATAGGCTGTGGGGAATAACCAATAACCTGTGCAGAGTTGTAGAGGGAATGCTGTGTTGCAGACTCTGTATGTGGTGAAGCATAGCTGGGTTATGGCTGGTGTGGCTGGTAATGTGTCTAGTGGCGTGGGCCCATTTTGATATCTATATGGAAACATTTGAGTGGGACCGACATGCTGACTTTGGGTTTGGGTAGGTCATGCTATTTCTGGGTGGTTCCTTTGTTATGGCCAGACTGGAGGCAGGCTGTTGTTGTAGGTCCAGGTCAGAGATCACTAGGGCTTCAGTCAGGGGTAGGGACGGCCGAAGTACATTTAAGAGACATTTTTTTTTAAATTTTTTATTTTTTATAAACATATATTTTTATCCCCAGGGGTACAGGTCTGTGAATCACCAGGTTTACACACTTCACAGCACTCACCAAAGCACATACCCTCCCCAATGTCCATAATCCCACCCCCTTCTCCCAAACCCCCTCCCCACCAGCAACCCTCAGTTTGTTTTGTGAGATTAAGAGTCACTTATGGTTTGTCTCCCTCCCAATCCCATCTTGTTTCATTTATTCTTCTCGTACCTACTTAAGCCCCCATGTTGCATCGCCACTTCCTCATATCAGGGAGATCATATGATAGTTGTCTTTCTCTGCTTGACTTATTTCGCTAAGCATGATAAGCTCTAGTTCCATCCATGTTGTCACAAATGGCAAGATTTCATTTCTTTTGATGACTGCATAGTATTCCATTGTGTATATATACCACATCTTCTTGATCCATTCATCTGTTGATGGACATCTAGGTTCTTTCCATAGTTTGGCTATTGTGGACATTGCTGCTATAAATATTCGGGTGCATGTGCCCCTTTGGATCACTACGTTTGTATCTTTAGGGTAAATACCCAATAGTGCAATTGCTGGGTCATAGGGCAGTTCTATTTTCAACATTTTGAGGAACCTCCATGCTGTTTTCCAGAGTGGCTGCACCAGCTTGCATTCCCACCAACAGTGTAGGAGTGTTCCCCTTTCTCCGCATCCTCGCCAGCATCTATCATTTCCTGACTTGTTTATTTTAGTCATTCTGACTGGTGTGAGGTGATATCGCATTGTGGTTTTGATTTGTATTTCCCTGATGCCGAGTGATATCATCAAAGCCATCTATGAAAAACCCACCGCAAATATCATTCTCAATGGAGAAAAACTGAAAGCTTTTCCGCTAAGGTCAGGAACACGGCAGGGATGTCCATTATCACCACTGCTATTCAACATAGTACTAGAGGTCCTAGCCTCAGCAATCAGACAACAAAAGGAAATTAAAGGCATCCAAATCGGCAAAGAAGGAGTCAAATTATCACTCTTCGCAGATGATATGATACTATATGTGGAAAACCCAAAAGACTCCACTCCAAAACTGCTAGAACTTATATAGTAATTCAGTTAAGTGTCAGGATATAAAATCAATGCACAGAAATCAGTTGCATTTCTCTACACCAACAGCAAGACAGAAGAAAGAGAAATTAAGGAGTCAATCCCATTTACAATTGCACCCAAAACCATAAGATACCTAGGAATAAACCTAACCAAAGAGACACAGAATCTATACTCAGAAAACTATAAAGTACTCATGAAAGAAATTGAGGAAGACACAAAGAAATGGAAAAATGTTCCATGCTTCTGGATTGGAAGAATAAATATTGTGAAAATGTCTATGCTACCTAAAGCAATCTACACATTTAATGCAATTCCTATCAAAGTACCATCCATCTTTTTCAAAGAAATATAACAAATAATTCTAAAATTTATATGGAACCAGAAAACACCTCGAATAGCCAAAGGGATATTGAAAAAGAAAGCCAACATTGGTGGCATCACAATTCCAGACTTCAAGCTCTATTACAAAGCTGTCATCATCAATACAGCATGGTACTGGCACAAAAACAGACACATAGATCAATGGAACAGAATAGAGAGCCCAGAAATAGACCCTCAACTCTATGGTCAACTAATCTTTGACAAAGCAGGAAAGAATGTCCAATGGAAAAAAGACAGCCTCTTCAATAAATGGTGCTGGGAAAATTGGACAGGCACATGCAGAAAAATGAAATTGGACCATTTCCTTACAGCACACACAAAAATAGACTCAAAATGGATGAAGGACCTCAATGTGCGAAAGGAATCCATCAAAATCCTTGAGGAGAACACAGGCAGCAACCTCTTCAACCTCAGCCGCAGCAACATCTTCCTAGGAACAACGCCAAAGGCAAGGGAAGCAAGGGCAAAAATGAACTATTGGGATTTCATCAAGATCAAAAGCTTTTGCACAGCAAAGGAAACAGTTAACAAAATCAAAAGACAACTGACAGAATGGGAGAAGATATTTGCAAACGACATATCAGATAAAGGACTAGTGTCCAGAATCTATAAAGAACTTAGCAAACTCAACACCCAAAGAACAAATAATCCAATCAAGAAATGGGCAGAGGACATGAACAGACATTTCTGCAAAGAAGACATCCAGATGGCCAACAGACACATGAAAAAGTGCTCCATTTAAGAGACATTTAAGCAAGAATTTGAATTGAAACTGGCTGAGAAGTGTCTACCCGCCACCTTAATTAAAAAGCGTTAACAAACCAGACGGATGGTATTTCTGCTATTGGCAAAGCCTCCCCCACAGAGAAGAGTCCCACCCCTGCTCCCCCCAACTTTTATTCAATCTGTGCACTCTAGAAATCAAAGCAGCAGAGTGGATCTATTTGTTTTATCCAGTTGGGTTCATGTTCTTTACTCATGTCATTTTTACAAACATCCTGCAGGTTCAAAACTGTGAATGGGCTGATACCTTGAGGGTATCTCTGCCTCTCAGGGACCAAGGCACACAAGTTCATGGAGACTGACGTGGATAAGTCAGAGTACCAATGTAGTCATCGGTAATAGCAATGCAACTAGTGAGCAGACCAAGGTCTACCTAACCAGCTTTCTGGGGGGCATCCTACATGGGAAGTCAATTAGAAGGTGGCTTTGAGGGTGAGGAGTAGAACTGGGGAATTCTATATTTGAGTCTTAAATAGTGTTAAGTTCTGATAGCCTAATGTATTCATCTCCAAGTTGGGATTGGGTCTATCAGGGGTGTTAACTTTTTCTGTTGGACTTATCAGGCATCTCGTCCAAAGAGGTAGAAGGAAATCCTGGAATTTCCATCACTATATTCACATTAGAGGACATTTATAATGACACCCCACACACAGAGATCCTGGTAAGAACCAGGGCCCCTCAGCCCCAATGTGGGGACTAATGGAAGTATATTTTACTTTGGAGATGTGCCAGAAGACATCAAAGACTGAGAAATCAAAGGTTGGTCTTCTACATTAAGGATTAGTAAGCTTTTTCTGTAAAGAACAGGATAACACATATATTAAGTATTGAGGGACATATGATTTCTTTCTTAGCTTCTCAGTTTTATAATGATGGTACACACACACACACGCACACACATTCACACACACCCAGCCATAGACAATATGTGAACAAATGTTCCAATAAAACTTTATTTATAAAAACAGGCAATAAGCTGGATTTGGATAGACTGACTCCACTGTCTACCTTAGATTCTCTCTTTAGTCACAAAATCTTGGAAGAGGACTCGACACTATTGACTTTTTTTTCCCCAACCGAATCTTAATTATGTTTAAGTTTACCTGCCCTGAGTTTGCAGCCAGACCAATATGACTGGAATTTGGGGTATTTCTAAAGCTATAAGTCACAGAGAATTGGTTTACTACCACACAGAGGCATGTCACACCCATCGTGTGGAATTTCATGAGTTGGGTTCTCAAAAGCCAATCTTACTTCCCTCCAAGTCCCAGAGTAGAAACTCACTTTGTATCTACTGTGAAACCCATTTTACGGACGAGCAATCCAAGTTACAGCAACGCTAGTAAACGAAAGAGCTGAGGGGAGATGCCAAATTAGCAAGCTCCAGGTCCAAGATCCTTTCCACTCTTACATTTTCCTGGGTTTAGTCTTACGCTGTAAGTATAAAATTTGGACAGGGAAGATAGTCAGTTTAGCTTAGTGTAATGACAACAGGGAAACGTGGTAATATGGGCATGGCAGAAAATTATGAGGATCTGAGGGCTATAAAAACAAACAAAACCAGAATGTAAACCCAAGTTCACTGCCTAACACCTTCTTTATATCTACAGCAAACATGACCTTTCTGGAACAAAGGAAAGAGGTGATTTAGTCATTGCAGCTAAAGCAGGTTTATGTGACCGTGTGTTTGGATTTAATCTCTACACTTCATTAAGCATACGGTAGTGAACAATGTCTGCTTCTTACTGTACTGATGAGGGGGGATGTGACCAGAAATATCCTTCAGACGTCTGTGAGCCGCTTCTGGAAGCTGCCAGGCTAAGCAGATGGGATTCAGGAAAATGTTGATTCCAAGGCCCCTCGTTGTTACGGCAGTTGTGTTACAAATCGGAGGTCCTCGTTCTGGCCCATAACTCTCCTTGGAAATCCTTCCCACCCTGAGCCCCACTCCCGTCGGAATCAACTCCTCTCTTTTCTCTGTAAATCTTGCTCCAATAAGGCCTATAACACTTTTATCCATTTATAAATCTCTTCCTGTGTGTGTGTGTGTGTGTGTGTGTGTGTGTGTGTTTTGAGGCAGCAATTATGCTAAATCTTTCCACCTAACATAAGGTCTGGCCCTTAGTAGTCATTCTATAGATGTTTGATAAGGGAAAGAAAGCTTCCTGACGCAACTTTTTTTTTTTTTTTTAAATCTTCACCCTTTCCAAATGAGTGTGTGGCAGCACTTACCTCCTCTTTCTGTCCTCCAGCTTGGTTCCATCCCATGCCCATCCCTGGTGGGAAGCACGGCTTTGCGTGTCTCAGCTCCTTTAATCTCTTCATACTGCTCAGATCCTACTGCACACTGCTCTAGAATTAGACAGCTTGCGAGGCACCTGGGTGGTTTAGTCAGTTGAGCGTCTGCCTTTGGCTCAGGTCATGATGTCAGGGTCCTGGGATGGGGCCCCACATCCTGCTCCCTGCTCAGCAGGGAGTCTGTTTCTCCCTCTCCCCCAATTTGTGCTCTCTCTCTCTCTATCTCTCATTGTCTGTCTGAAAAAAAAATCTTTAGAATTAGGCAGCTTGCATTTGGATTCTGAATTCTCTGCCATTCAGCTATATGGTTTTCCACGTCTTAGCTTCTTGGCCTATGACATCATCAAGAAGATGATAGTATTTAATTTATAGGTTTCATGAACTTTGAATGAGATAATATATGTAAGGTGCTTAGTGTCCAGCACATAGTCAGGGCTCCTTAGGTTTTTAACTCTTAATTTAATATGAGTCTGTTGGTCCTTTGGATGTCTTATGCTCAATAAAGTGATTATCTACCTAGCATCCCTCGGATGGAAGCCCCAAGCAGGTGGAGGCAGGACCTTGTGGGGCAGAAAGACCTAAAGGGGAAAGGAGAGAGGAGTGGCTGGCTGCCCTCTGAACCTCAGGAGAGTGGTGAAGATACTGTTTGAGCCAGGCTCTGCTCTACGCGTGTTTGTGATGGACCAAGAGCAAGACTGGATTCTCTCATGGCTCATGTGGCCTCCCAGACATTGTGCAACTTAACGGCAAGATTACAAATGTCCCACTTAGATGGTTAAGCAGTTGATCAATAATTATTTATTGTGTGCCTAGCAAAGCACCGTCCTGAAACCATATGCCTTGTACCCTAAAAATAATCACAGGTAACACCTGTTATAATGCAACAAGGTGGACTAGGAGTGCTATCCTGGCAGTTTGGGAAGGGATGGGCTCCTGCCAGAAATGACTCCGGGGTGTAGTTCATGGGCAGGAGGCAGGCTGTGGAGAGGAATGATGACAAGGATAAGACATTTCACTGCACAGAGGTCTTCTGACACACACCATTCAAATGGAAATGAAAACCGCGACCAATTAAGGAAAATTAAAAGCTCTCCTTGCTCCTTCCCTTTGCAAGACGCATTCTGTTGTGTATGGCCCAGTCAAGCAGATGAGAGAGGGCAACGCTTTCGACTTCCAAATATAAATCAGGGTCATTCTAGGGACAAAGCACAGGGAGATCTTTCAGAGACTTGCACACTGAGCAGGCTCCTGGAAGGGATGGTTTAGCCAATGCACCCTGATGGTGGCTCACCAGATCTACATCCCCGCTCCATCAGCTCGGGCTCCTGGCAAGCCTCTGCCACTTTCTTAGCCTGTCTCTTGCGAGGGAAAAATAAAATCACCCCTCCCATCTTCTGTGGGTATTGCTAGGAAGAGGTATGCTTTCCTCTTGGCTGTATAGTTCTCTGTTATGATATATTATAAATAAATCATGTTTCTCTAAGAGAAAAGAAGACAGAAGCAGGAGGGGAGAAGACAAGGTTTATCAGATGGAATAGACACCAGTAAGAAGAACCTGTACTGGAATGTTAACATGGACTGAACAGGAAAACATGTTGTTGGCAAACTCAGGTGTGAGCAGCCTTGACTGGGGGCAGAAGGGGTGTCTGCCAGGTAGACTCCCTTTCCATGGAAGGAAGTCTCAGGCAGGGGCAGGAAGGAGCGCCAATTAGTACAATGCCCTAATTGATTAACGCAGTTAGCCCTGTGGGGAGGCACTGCTGCAGGGAGAGTAGGCAGGGTCAAGGGAACGAAAGTTCCCTTTGTGAATTATTTCCATGAGGGAAAAACAACAACAACACGAAAGATATTTAAGCAACTCTAATGTTATAAAAGGTAACAGTTTGAAATATTTAATTCCTCCCATGAATCTCAGTAGAGGAATACTATCTACTCTGTATCCATTTTAATCAACTTCCGACTTCCGTCTAGCTTTAATTAATTAATTAATTAATTCAATAAAATCCTGGTAAGCACTTCCTGTGTGCTGCCTGAGGTATATCCCTGGATAAGATAGGCAAAGGAGGCAGGAACAGATAATAAGTAATCAACATATCAAATAAAATATATATGTTAGAAGATGATAAGTGCTCTGGAAAAAAAAAAACAACAACAGAAAAAATAGAGTAAGGGTGTGGTAAGAGGGTGGTAATTGACATGTTAAGTATGGTGGACAAGGTCAGCCTTATGGTAAAGGTGATATATAAGCAAGAACTTTGAGGGTATCCAGTGAAAAGAGTGTTCCAGGCCAAGGACACAGCAGAGCAAAGGCCCTGAGGTAGGAGCAGACCTAGCTTGTTCTGAGTCAGCAAGGGGCAACTCTGTGGCCAGAATGAAGAGTGGAGGTGCTAGGCAGCAGAAGATGGAGAGCTTGATAGTATCTTGCCTCAAGTCCATTATGAGAACCTTGGTCTTTATTCTGATGGCATAAGGAGGGGATAGCATTGGTTGACATGGGGAAGCTGCTCGCTTTTCACCTGACAGGATTTCTGAGAAGCCAGCCAAGCAAAGCTCTTGCTGCTACCGTAGAGGAGGACCTAGTGTGTTGTAGAAACCAGGGTATGTGTGAGCCCAGAGGGGTTTTTCATCTCCAAGCAGATGCAGAAAAATCCCTGTGGTATAACAGCTTCCAACTGTTCAAAGCCAAATGGGATTTTCTTTGGTATTTCAATTTCTTCTCCCTGTATTTGTCCTTGCAATAGGTGGTCAGTTATCAGGTGAAAAGAATAAAGAATACTAGATGAGGGGTCAGAGATCAGGGAACTATCAACTCTGCTACCTTGGTTAGTCTTAGGCTTTTCTTCACAGGTTAATGAGAGTCATTAAACCCCATTTGGCTTCCCTTGCAGGTTGGGAGAATGTGAAAGAATTGAGAATGTGAACCTTCTTACAGGGGAAAGACGAAGGGAAGGATCTGTCAGCCACTCATTCCCTGCTAGCCCACAGTTGGAGCTTGACAGTGTTTTTTTCTCCTAGTAAAAGAAAACCCATCCAATACTGAGAGATGGAACACAAATCTAAGTTTCCCCCCCTAGATTGATAAACATAATTAGGCTATGGCTCTGAAGATGGTTTTTCTTATGTGTCTTGTAGAGTAGAATCCAAACCTAGGAAACCCAAGATTAAGACCCAAGAATAAACCCAAGATTATGATTAAAACAAGGAATTTCTGGTGTATTTCTGCCGTAATGGAAATGATGATTATATCTCAGGGACTAATCTCCTTGAAGATAAAAATCTTCATTTTATTTTTCTATTTGTGACTAATAACTGTCTTTAGAATGAATAGAGTGGTGAATAGGGTGAATAAGTAAGAATTGACAAGGAAATAATGAACAGACAACAAACAGGTAAAGAATAGTTGCATGGATGGATGGATGAATTGATACTTTTGATTCTCCATGGGTCAAAGTTTTTTGTTTATTTTTGTTGTACATGGCTCTGTCACTTAAGGAGACCTCTCTGGCTTAGGAAAGTATTTTTTACTTGGAGAGTAAGAACTATTAAAACAAAGATGCTGACTATATGGAAAGAGGTAAGAGGAGACATAGTGTCTGTGCTACTTATTTCACTGTAGGCCATGTTGAAAAATGGACTTCATGTTGAACTGAAGACACAGACAGTGTTTTCTTTCTGTGTGAAGTTTAGCTATTATTTTTTTAAAATTTATTTTTATTTTATTATTTTTTCTATATAATAAGCGGGCCCTCCGTGAAGCTCCTGGGAGGCCTGGGGACGATGTGAGAGGCAGCATCTGAGTCCCTCACTATATGAGCAGAAGTATACAGAAAGCCCTAGAATTTAACCTTATTTCCTTCTTATGTTCACTTCCTCCTCTTCAATCTCCTCACTTCATTCTGCCTCTTCAGCTTCTTTCTCATCTTTTTAAATCATAGATTCACTTGCCATTTCATGATGTGCCATCTTGTTTGGTTTATCCTGAAGACTCCCATGTATCTAACGTATCTGAACCCATCTGTCTCTTCCTCTGTTCCATTACAGTTCCTTCCTCCATTCTCCCTTCTGCTGTGGTTTTGTATGCTTTACCTCTTCTATCCCCTTCCATTATGTCTCATGAAGAAGTTTCTGTTGGCTCATCCCTTGGTGAATCTTTCTTTCAGATATTTGTGTTTGCTTCCTCCTTTTAATTTTAATTCTTGATGAGAATACATTAACCTATTTCAGTGGGTGATTGAAGAAAAACAATCAGTCTTACCATCTCAGAGAAAAGAACAAATATTGTAAGTTTTTGAGTTTACCCTATAATTAGAAAGTGAGGTTGACATGGGCCTAGATATCAAGAAGTTTGGGACTGTATTTTTGAGATGTCTTGGAATGAAAATGGGCCTAATCTTCCATGTTCCAATCAAATCAGGGGTGAATTGTTGAGCTTTTCAGTCCCAGGTAAAGATTCTCTGTGTGTAATCATACTCCTGGGGTGGGCTGGGAGTTGGAGTAGTTGACCAGACACAGCACCTGGATCATGCATGTGTGATGACCCCTCACCTGAAGCTTCATCAGGGATGGCCTTTTGGTTCATTGAAATCTTTAGGAGCTTGGGAGCTAGAGGTGAAGAAAAAGAAAAGAAACTGTCTCTAGGTTTCATTCTGCTTTCAGCCAAAGTCACATCTAAATCTTTGGCCATTTTCCTCTGTCATGTGGCTTTGCTTCCTCATTTGATCTACCCTTTATAAAGTCGGAAGAGGTGCATACCATCCAGGCATACTCCTTGCCTGTGGCCAGGTGAGGGCACAGTGGCTGCACCAAGAGGGGATGGAATGGGGCCAGACCCATCTGTTGCTTCTGGCAATGGGAGAGTATCTAATGTAAGAGAGTTCTTATCTTTTGAGTTTCTTGCTCCTATTTCTCTCTTTAGTCCCACTGAGAGAATTCACAATTTCAGTTTTGTTAAAAAAAAAAATTCATAAGGACTTATTGTGAATGTGGGCAATAAAGCACACAAGGCACTTTGATCAGAAATGAGAAAGAAGTTTTTAAAAAATAAATAAATAAAGCTTAGGGATGGGGTGAGGTGAAAACATGCATATTCACTGTGGTTGTTTCTGGCTGGGGGTGATCCTGGGAGACTTTTAATCTTTTAGTTCATCTGTCTTTTTTCTTTTTTCTCCATTGATATATTTTTTAAACTGTGAAATTGTGTAATTAAATACAGTAATTTTTTAAAAGAAATGCGATAAAAACTGTTGAAGTATGACTAACTTATTAATGTCCAAGTGACCTTAGCAATCTTAATTGCTTGGAACAAAATCTTTGCAAGACATAGGTGAGAATGAAGAATGCTGTTGCATGTTGTAATGCTAAGTGTGTTGGCTTAAGGTAATCTGTGCAATTTTGAGACACGTTGATTTATGAACTAATTAATGGCACACAACAAAAATACTTAAGAGAAACTTGCTCTACGCTCAGCCTGAAAAAACCTTCAAACAACAGGAAAATGGGTTTTGCATGTTAGAAAATTAAATTCAATATATATTTATGAGGCCATTCAAAATGTGGAGTCCTTGCCTACTAAGTCCCGAGTAAGCAGAAATGTACATGTATCAAAACCTAATTGTGCCAGAGTCTAAGGCTTGGGGAATAAATTAAATCTTAAGCTACAAAAGACATTGGACATTAATTTTAAGGCTTATTATAGCTCAGATGATATGGGCATTAATAAACCCAATAGGAAAGAAAGAATAAGAAAAAAACGACAAATAAAACATACCTATTGGTTTTCCTTGGCAAAATATTGTTGATAATTCATTTAAAGTCACCCAGATGTTTCTGCACTCTAGGGTCATTGTTCCAGCAGCTTGTTAATAGGGACTGAATAGGGTGTTGAATATTTCATGGATTTTTGATGTCTGCTTCTTGTTTCCGAGGTAGGGAGGGTATGGAAAGAATTTTATAACTGTGTAAAATATTCAGCTTTCATCCCACAAAACTTTATTAAACGCTTTGTTTAATAAAGTACTATTATAGGCTATGGGTAAAATGTGATGGGCATTCAGAGGAGGGAGACATTATTTCAGACTGGAAAGAGAATTGTCTTTAGAACTGGCCTTTGAAATATCTGTGGGACCTAAAAATAAAAAATTTGGCTAGGAGAGCTTTCAGAAAAAAGAAGCAATATGAACAAAGACATAGGAATGGAAAAATGTGGGGCATGTAATAGAAAAAGTAAGTACTGATCACACTTAATTGTGTGATAAAGTAAGGTTCATGAAGGGAGCTAATGCTGGAAAGGTGGTAGAGGCCATTTTATGGTTAAGCCAAAAACTTGGGCCTTATGGGGTAGACAGTGCTATTACTGAACTAATTTTTACTGAGCACCTATTAGGTGAGTGGCCCTACGAATAAGATATGCTACTTATTCTCAGAGATGTCAGTTTTCTGAAATAAGTTCATAGTGAATAAAGGCAATTTCAGTGTAAAATGAAAAATCTGTGTTAATACAACTAATGCAAGGTCTATGTGGGCACATTACCTAATTATTCTTGAGGGTTAGGAAAGGTTTATTGAATAGATGACCTTAACTCTGAATCCTGGAATTTAAATAAGAATATATGGAAGAAAATCATGCTGTGCTTGGGAAAACTGGAATTACCTCAAGAATGCTGGACTTAGATTGTGAAAGGGGGATGAGAGTAGACAAAGATGAGCTTAGCTAAAGAAGCAAGGAACAGAGTATTCTAACACATGCAATTAGACATGCATTAAACACAGGCAAGACTTTCTATTCTTCCCTCAGGTCTTGTTGCCTTCTTTTTCTGAGCACATGGGAGGACTGTACTTCTATACCCCATGAAATGAGGCATGGCCATCTGATTTCCTTTGTCTAATAGAATGTGTGTGGGAAGAAAGATTTAATGACTGGTATTCAACTCTATATCTGGCTATGTTGTCATGAGATTATAAAAACATGTGTTGACTTGGAAGTGGAACCCTGAGCCATCATGTGGAGGACTGCTTCCTAGAAAGGTCATACCAGGTTCCTTTGAACCCATCAGAATTTGTATGAATGAAAACAAATGCACTCTTCCTCTGCCTTGCTAACACCAGCAGGGGCTCATGGTTCCTGTGCTTATTCAGGGCCCTGTTAAAAGCTGGTGGGCATGTGCAGACCACACAGGGCACTCTTCTTGACTGCCTGGTTTTAGTGGTCAGGGGAGATGGGGGCTTGCATTCCTGAGTCCACAGTACTGTAACAGACAGAGAGAGGGTTCTTGGCAGGCCAAGAGCACTGCACAGCAGCAGATTGAAATGCTCCTCCCCTGGTGTTCTTGTGAAAAAAAGCCTATTTACTTGTCCTGGAGCTTCCACCTGAAGGACAGTCTTCAGGTTACTCATACATCTAGAGGCTATGGAGTAGCTCTCAGGGAATGGGGAAGGTAGGAATCTAAACATAGCACCAAAGAAAGTCAATCAGACCACAATGGAAGAGAACAAGGAAAAAAGGAACAGAGAGGAACTACAAAACAATCAGAAATCAATTAACAAAATGACAATTTGTGCATACCAATCAATAATTAATTTAAATGTAAATAGACTATATCATCCAATCAAAAGACATAGAATGAATGAATGGATAAAAAAACAAGACCCATCCATATGCTGCCTGCAAGACACTCACTTCAGATGTAAGGACACAAGCAGATTGAAAGTGAAGGAATGGAAAATCATGTCTCATGCAAGTAGAAACCAAAAGAAAGCTTGACAAGTATCAGGCAAAATAGACTTTAAAACAGAAATGGCGATAAAAGGCAAAGAAAAGCATTTGAAAATGATAAAGGTCAATCCAACAAGACAATATAATATTTATAAATATTTGTGCCACCAACATAGGAGCACCTTAGTATATAAAGTGATTATTAACTGGCCTAAAAGGAGAAATTGACAGAAATACAATAATAGTAGGGACTTTAATACCCCACTTGCATCAAGGGATAGAGTTTACAGACAGAAAATAAATAAGGAAACATTGGCCTTGAATGACACACTAGACCATATGGTCTTAATAAAGATATATAGAACATTCTATCCAAAAACAGAAGAGTACACGTTCTCTGAGACAGATCACATGTTAGGCCATAGAATACATCTCAACAAATTTAAGAAGATTGAAATCACATTCAGCATCTTTTCTGACCACAATATTTTGAAAGTGGAAATCAATTATAAGAGGAAAACTAGAAAAATCACAAATGCGTGGAGATTAAACAACATGTTCTTGAACAGCCAATGGGCCCATGAAGAAATCAAAGTTGGAATAAAAAATACCTTGAGACAAATGAAAATGGAACTACAACATACCAACTACAACATACCAACATACTATATAGGCTGTGGCAAAAGCAGTTTTTAGAGGGAAGTTCATAGTGATACAGGCCTCCATCAAGAAAAAAGAAAAACTCAAATAAATAATCTAACTTTATACTTAAAGGAACTAGCAAAAGAAGAACAATGTCCAAAATTAGTAGAAGGAAAGAAAGAACAAAGTTCAGAGAGCAAATAAATGAAATAGAGACTAAAAAGACAATAGAGAAGATAACTGAAATTAAGAGCTGGTTCTTTGAAAAAATAAACAAAATTAACAGGCCTTTAGCTAGACTCCCCAAGAAAAAAGAGGGCTCAAATAAGTTAAATAAGCAATGGAAGAGAAGTTACGACTGATACCACAGAAATACAAAGAGACAATTAAGAACAGTGGTATGCCAAAAAGTTGGCCTACCTAGAAGAAATGAATAAATTCCTGGAAACATACATCCTAGAAACATCTTCCAAGACTGAATTAGGAAGAGATAGTAAATCTCTAATTCACAATAGGTCAATTACTAATAAGAGATTGAAACAGTAATTGAAAATCTCCCAACAAAACAAAAGTCCTGGACCATACAACTTCCCTAGTGAATTCTACAACATTCAAAGATTTAATACCCATCCTTCTCAAACCCTTCCAAAAACTTGAAGAGGAGGGGAAATACTTTCTAGCTTATTTTATGAGGCTAGCATCACCCTGCTACCAAAACAAGATGAGGACACACACACACACACACACACACACTACAGGCTAATATCCCTGACTAAAATCCTCAACAAAGTATTAGCTAGCCAAGTTCAACATTACATTACAAGAATCATACAAAATGATGAAGTGGTATTTATTCCAGGTGTTCAAGGAAAACTGGACAGCCACATACAAAAGAATGAAACTAGACCACTATCTTAGGGAAAAAATTAACTCAAAATGGATTAATGAACGTAATACCCGAATCCATAAAACTTCTAGAAGAAAACATAAGTGGTAACTGCCTTGACATTGATCTTGGCGATGATTTTGTGAATTTGACAGCAAAAATAAAGACAACAAAATCAGAAATAAACAAATGGGAGTACATCAAAATTAAAAGTTTCTGCACAGCAAAGGAAACCATCAACAAAATTAAGAAGCAATCTACTGAATGGGAAAATATATTTGAAAATTATACATATGATAAAAGTGTTAATATCCAAAATATATAAAGACTTCATACAACTCAATAGCAAAGGAGATAATCTGATTAAAATATGCACAGAGGATCTGAATTGACATTTTCACAAAGAAGGCATAGATGGCCAATACATACATGAAAAGATGTTCAATATCACCAGTCATCAAGGAGACATAAATCAAAACCACAATGAGGTGTGATCTCATCCCTATTAGAATGGTTTATTATAAAAAGGACAAGAAATAACAGATGTTAGTGCAGATGTGTGAAAAGGGAGTCCTCATGCACTGTTTTTGGGAATGTTTTGAAAATAAAAATTGGTGCAGTCACTATGGAAAACAGCATGGGGTTTTCTCAAAAAATTAAAAGCAGAACTGCCATATGATTGATCCAGAAATTCTGCTACTAGGTACTCAGAAGATAAAAATATTAATTCAAAAAGGTAAATGTACCCCTATGTACATTGTAGCATTTTTATAATAGCTAAGATATGGAAACAGCCTACATGTCCATCGATGGATGAATGAAGATATATATAGATATATATCTCCATCATATATATCCATGCAGATAAATACTACTCAGCCATGAAAAAGAATAAAATTTTGCCATTTGTGGCAATATGGACGGACCTTTAGAATTATGCTAAGTGAAATAAACAGAGTAAAATGAATAGTGTATAATTTCACTTATATGTGGAATCTAAAAAACAAATGAAACAAAGCAAAGCAAAACAAATATCATAGATAGAAGGAACAGAATGATGGAGATGGGTTGCAGATGGGTGAAAATGGTGAAGGGGATCAAGAGGTACGACTTCCAATTATAAAATGAAATATGAAGGTGTAATGCATGGCATGATGCCTATAGTTAATAATATTTTAAAGAATACTCAAAAGTTTCTGAGAGAATAAATCCTAAAATTTCTCATCACAAGGAAGTAATATTTTTTTGTAACATCGTATGGTGACGATTGGTCACTAGACTTCATGGTAATCATTTCACAGTTTATACGTATATAAAATCATTCTGTTGTACACCTGAAACTAATATGGTATTATATGTCAATTCTACCTTAATAAAAATAAAAGAGGGAAAGAAAAAGAATTGTAGCATTCAGATATGAAAACATTAGGGATTGTTTGTTACTTCAGCAAATCCTAGCCTACCTGATTGATACACAAACAATAGTTAAGAGTAGTACAGATTTTATTATGAGGGCATGAGGACAAGTTGGAATTTTTTTTAAAGTAGGTCAGTGGCATATGTTCTCATGGCTTAAATTTTGAAAGAGAGCTCTCCTGTCAATTTATAGGAAAGCAGAAAGGTTTGTTCAGTAATCAACATCATAGATAATGAGAGAGATTTAGGATATGGTGGCAAAAATACATGATGCATAGGAGAAATATTGTTGTGATTGAATCAACATGATTTGTTGAGCAATGAGCTATGAGAGGTCAGCAAAGGGTCTAGGATAACTGGGTTTTCCACCTTCAGGTACAAGAAGAATTAAGTTGCCTTTAAAAGAATGTTTATGGGCGCCTGGGTGGCTCAGTGGGTTAAGCCGCTGCCTTCGGCTCAGGTCATGATCTCAGGGTCCTGGGATCGAGTCCCACATCGGGCTCTCTGCTCGGCAGGGAGCCTGTTTCCTCCTCTCTCTCTGCCTGCCTCTCTGCCTACTTGTGATCTCTCTCTGTCAAATAAATAAATAAAATCTTTAAAAAAAAAATTTAAAAGAATGTTTATACCAGCAGTGTTCACAATAGCCAAGCTATGAAAAGAGCCAAGCTATGAAAAGAGCCAAATGTCCATCAACAGGCAAGTGGATAAAGAAGATATATATATATATATATATATATATATATATATATATATATAGTAGTATTCCATTTTATATATACATATATACACATATATGTATATATAAAATGGAATACTACTCAACCATCAAAAAATGAAATTTTGCCATTTGCAATGATGTAGATGGAACTAGAGGATATTATACTAGGTGAAATAATTCAATCAGAGAAAGACAATTATCATATTATCTCACTAATATGTGGAATTTAAGGAAAAAGAGGATCATAGGGGAAGAAAGGGAAAAATTAAAAAAGACAAAATCAGAAATCAGAGAGGGAGACAAACTGTAAGAGATTTTTGATCATAGGAAATAAAGTGAGGGTTGCTGGATGGAGGAGAGTAAGGGGATGGAGTAACTGGGTAATAGACAGTAAGGAGGTCATGTGATATAATGAGCACTGGGTGTTATATAAGACTGATGAATCACTGAACTCTACCTCTGAAACTAATAATACACTATACATTTAGTAATTGAATTTAAATTAGAAAAATAGATCAAGGAGAGGTGGAGACATTTTTAAAGAAATATTATGACTTCCAAAGTACAAATGTAATACTACATCTCAATTAGTGAATAAACTATTGCCAAAAAAAAAAAAAAAAAAGAAAGAAATAAGAAGTGAAATAAAGGAAATGAATTGGAGAGGTAGGAAGAATTCAGTCCATGATCAATTACAATTAAAGAATTCAGGACAGAGTTCAGTGCTTAAGAATTATGTGCTTCTAGGGTATAGTTGACCTGGGGGGGGGGGGGAGACTACCTAGAGAATAGGGTTGAGAACAGAAGCCCAAACACATATTTTGGTGACAGGAGAGGAAGAGTGAATCTTTTCTGTTCTCAGGCAGTTTGGGGAAATAGAAGCAACTTCCTAATGCAAGCTGGTGCAGCCACTTTGGAAAACAGCATGGGGGTTCCTCAAAACGTTAAAAATAGAGCTACCCTGTGACCCAGCAATTGCACTACTGGGTATTTACCCCAAAGATACAGATGTAGTGAAAAGAAGGGCCATATACACCCCAATGCTCATAGCAGCAATGTCCACAATCGCCAAACTGTGGAAAGAGACAAGATGCCCTTCAGCAGATAAATGGATAAAGAAGATATGGTCCATGTATATAATGAAATATTACACAACCATCAGAGAGGATGAATACCCACCATTTGCATAGACATGGATGGAACTGGAGGGGATTATGCTAAGTGAAATAAGTCAAGCAGAAAAAGACAATTATCATATGGTTTCATTCATATGTGGAACATAGGTAATAGCATGGAGGACATTAGGAGAAGAAAGGGAAAACTGAAGGGGGGTTAGTCAGAGAGGGAGATGAACCATGAGAACCTATGGACTACAGGAAACAAACTGAGGGTTTCAGAGGGGAGCTGGAAGGATGGGGTAGTGGGGTGATGGATATTAAGGAGAGTACATATTGCATGGAGCACTGGGTGTTATATGCAAACAATGAATCATGGAACACTACATCAAAAACTAATGATATACTGTATGGTGACTAATACAACATAAAAAAAAAAAAAAAGCAGCAACTTCCTAGTTGCCAAAGCTGGAGCACACCCTGGGACTTTCTAGGTCATTACTTCTCTGATAAATTATTGAATTTAAGCTTTCATTGCAATGCATCCTCTTCATTAAAAGATAGTACCATGAAGATGTCATTGTATGGCTCAAGAACCAATAGCTTCAGAGTCAGCTTTTTAGCCATGTAAATCCATGCTCCTATTTCTGTTAGGCATATGTGAATAACTTCAGCCATTTTTCCATGCCATGGGTCTATATCACTTTATAGCAAAGCAGACAAAGTGATGCCCTAAATATCACAAACAGCTTCCCAAAGAAACACAGTAAGTATATCTTAAGAGTCAGACTTGCTGACAAGGAGAGACACATGTGACTCATGGCAGAGAATGAAAAGTCTGTGTCACAACTGAACGTTTGCTCAGAATCCCAAATTTGGTCTAAAACTTGGTCTTCTTGCAGAGAGAGTTTATCTGACAAAGAAAAGGAATGTTTGTTGTCTTGTATAAACAGGAGGCTTCTTTGGAAAACTTAACATCTCAGATTATAGATCCAGACCTTGTGTGGAAAAAAACAAGTGTATAGGGACTTAAGTTTGACTTTGGCTTTTCAGGGACAGCCTATATCTCATTGACCACTCATGACATCAGGCCACCCAGGAGACACTTCCATTCATTCACAAATATTTGTTGGTCACCTACAATGTGCCTGGCATAAAATAGACCATAAAACAAAGCCCCAATCCCAAGAGAGGAGCAAGATGGCAGAGGTGTAGGAGACTTAAATTCATCAGGTCCCAGGAGTTCAGCTAGATAGTTATCAAACCATAATGAACACGTACAAACTCAACAGGAGATCAAAGAGAAGACCAGCAATTCTAGGAACAGAAAATCCCTCACTTTCTGGAAGGTAGGACTTGTGGAGAAGTGAATCCGAGGCAACATTTAGGAAGATAGACTGCAGGATCCCAGCAAGTGAGAGAACAGCAGAGCATGAAATCAGAACTTTTAGAAGTCTGTTCCACTGAGGGACGTCACTCCAGAGGCTAAGCAGGGGGTGGAGCCCTTGGGGTTCAGTGTGGTCTCAGGACCCATGGGGTCACAGAAAGACCAGGGGTGTCCAAGTGCAGCAGAGCTCTCAGGTATCAGAGTGGGAAAGCCAGCTGCAGAGATAGAGCCGAGAAGTGGGTTCTCAGCTCGGGCTTACCATAAACTGTGGTCTGTGGCACTGCTCTTCAGCCAGGGGCCCCACAAGTGGCAGATCCAGGGAGACTCATCTTCCTCCACCTGGAGGAGTGGTGTGGGAGCACGTGGCAGGAATTAGCTGGATTTGGAGACTCCAAATCGGGCTGTGTGCCAGAGATAGAAATACTCAGTCACAGGCCAGTTGAGCCCAGAGGATGCTGAAAACCATGAGGGATTGACTGCTTTTCTCTGAGGGTGCACTGAGGAGTGAGGCCCTGAGCTCTTGGCTCATATGGGCCAGAGATTGGGAGGTCACCATCTTCATTCTCATCCTCCAAATCTCTACGGAAAGGAAAGTGTTCAGGGAACAAAAGCTTCTGAGAGCAAACCTTAGCAGATTACTTAGCCTGGCCCCTGGCAAGGGTGGTGCAATTCTGCCTTGGGCAAAGACCTTTGAGAATCATGGCAACAGGTCCCTCCTTCAAAAGATCAACAAGAACATCCAGCAAAGACCAAGTTCATTGATCAATGACAACTGTGGAACTACAGAGCTAGGGGAAAGTAACACAGAATTCATGGAATTTTTCCAATGATTCTTTAGCCTTTCAAAGTTAAATTTTTTAAGTTTTATTTTTTCATATATTTTTAAAATTTTTTCCTCTTTCCTATTTTAACATTTTTAAAACTAATTTTATCAATACCTTTTTTTAAAAAAAGTTTATTTATTTATGTATTTGACAGAGATCACAAGTAGGCGGAGAGGCAGGCAGAGAGAGAGGCAGAAGCAGGCTCCCCGCTGAGCAGAGAGCCCGATGCAGGGCTCCATCCCAGGACCCTGAGATCATGACCTGAGCCAAAGGCAGAGGCTTAGCCCCCTGAGCCACCCAGGTGCCCCTCTTATCAATACCTTTTAAAAATCTTTTAAAATTTTCATTGTTACAGTCACACCTTATCCCTTCATTGTATTTAACTTTATTTTTTGTATACTTACAGGTTTTTCTTTCTTTGAAAGTTTGGGAAACAGTTTCTTCTAGTAGATTAAAATATACCCTAAATCTAGCATATGGCTTTGTTTTAGTCTCTAGCCTGATCACATTCTTTCCTCTTTTTTTGTTTTCCCAACCAACTTCTTATCAATTCTTTTCTTAGATCTTTTTGAATTTTCATCTTTACAGTCATATTCCATCACCATCATGTTTACTCTTATTTTGCTATATATATGTTTTCTTTCTTTAAAATGTTGGTAGCTAGTCTCTTCTAACAGACCAAAATACACCCCAAATCAAGGGTGTGGCTCTATATCATACTCAAAGTGTCTGTCCAACAAGAAGTTCTAACAATTTTAAGTATCTATGCCCCTAACATGGGAGTAGCCAATTATATAAACCAATTACTAACAAAGTTAAAGAAACACATCAACAATAATACAATAATATTAGGGGACTTTAACACCTCCCTCACTGAAATGGACAGATCATCTAAGCAAAAGATCAACAAGGAAATAAAGGCTTTAAATGACACACTGGACTAGATGGATAGCACAGATATATTCAGAACATTCCATACCAAAGCAACAGAATACATATTCCTCTCTAGTGCACATGGAACATTCTCCAGAATAGATCACATCCTGGGTCATAAATCAGGTCTCAACTGGTATGAAAAGACTGGAATCATTCCCTGCATATTTTCAGACCACAATGCTCTAAAGCTAGAACTCAATCACAAGAAGAAAGTTGGAAAGAACTCAAATACATGGAGGCTAAAGAGCATCCTACTAAAGAATGAATAGGTCACCAAGGAAATTAAAAAAGAATTTTAAAAATTTATGGAAGGGACACCTGGGTGGCTCAGTCATTAAGTGCCTGGCTTCGGCTGAGGTCATGACCCCAGGGTCCTGGGATCAAGCCCCATATCGGGCTCCCTGCTCAGTGGGAAACCTGCTTCTCCCTCTCCCACTCTGCCTGCTTCTGTTCTCTCTCTTACTGAGTCTCTATCTGTCAAATAAATAAAATCTTTAAAAAAATTATTGGAGGCAAATGAAAATTAAAACACAACTGTTCAAAGTCTTTGGGACAGAGCAAAGGTAGTCCTGAGAGTAAAGCATATAGCAATACAAGTCTTTCTCAAGAAAAAAGAAAGGTCTCAAATATACAACCGAACCCTAAACCTTAAGGAGCTGGAGAAAGAACAACAAAAAAAGCCTACACCCAGCAAAAGGAAAGAAATAATAAAGATCAGAGCAGAAATCAATGAAATAGAAATCAAAAGAATAGTAGAACTAATCAATGAAACTAGGAGGTGGTTCTTTGAAAGAATTCATAACACTGATAAACCTCTGGCCAGACTTATCAAAAAGAAAAGAGAAAGGACCCACATGAATAAAATCATTAATGGAAGAGGAGAGATCACAACCAACACCAAAGAAATATAAACAATTATAAGAACATATTATGAGCAACCATACACCAGCAAATTTGACAATCTGGAAGAAATGGATGCATTCCTAGCACATATAAACTACCACAACTGAACCAGGAAGGAATAAAAAACCTGAACAGACCCATAACCAGTAAGGAGATTGAAGCAGTCATCAAAAATCTCCCAACAAACACGAGCCCAAGGCCAGATGGCTTCCCAGGAGAATTCTACCAAACATTTAAAGAAGAAATAATACTTTTCTATTCTCCTGAAACTGTTCCAAAAAATAGATATGGAAGGAAAACTTCCAAACTCATTTTATGAGGCCAGCATTGCCTTGATTCTAAAACTAGACAAAGACCCCATCAAAAAGGAGAATAACACACCAATATCCTTGATGAATACACATGCAAAAATTCTCACCAAAATACCAGCCAATAGGATCCAGCAGTACATTAAAAGGATTATTCACCACGACCAAGTGGGATTTATTTCTGAGCTGTAATGTGGGTTCAACATCTGCAAATCAATCAATGTGATACAATACATTAATAAAAGAAAGAACAAGAACCAAATGATACTCTCAATAGATGCCGAAAAAGCATTTGACAAAGTACAACATCCTTTCTTGATCAAAACTCTTCACAGTGTAGGGATAGAAAGCACATATGTCAATATCATCAAAGCCATCTATGAAAAACCCACCGCAAATATCATTCTCAATGGGGAAAAACTGAGAGCTTTTCCCCTAAGGTCAGGAACATGGCAGCGCTGTCCAATATCACCACTGCTATTCAACATAGTACTAGAAGTCCTAGCCTCAGCAATCAGACAACAAAAAGAAATAAACAGCATCCAAATCAGCAAAGAAGTCAAACTCTCACTCTTTGTAGATGATATGATACTTTAGGTGGAAAACCCAAAAAACTCCACTCCAAAACTGCCAGAACTCATACAGGAACTCAATAATGTGTCAGGATATAAAAATCAATGTGCAGAAATCAGTTGTATTTCTACATACCAACAGCAAGACAGAAGAAAGAGAAATAAAGGAGTTGATCCCATTTATAATTGCACCCAAAACCATAGGATACCTAGAAATAAACCTAACCAAAGAGGCCAAGAATCTGTACTCAGAAAACTATAGAGTACTCATGAAAGAATCTGAGGAACACACAAAGAAATGGAAAAACATTCCAAGCTCATGGATTGGAAGAATGAATATTGTGGAAATGTCTATGCTACCTAAAGCAATCTACATATTTAATGCAATCCCTATCAAAATGCCATCAATTTGCTTCAAAGAAATGGAACCAACAGTCCTAAAATGTATATGGAACCAGGAGAGACCCCAAATAGCCAGAGGAATGTTGAAAAAGAAAGCCAAAGTTGGTGGCATCACAATTCAAGACTTCAAACTCTATTACAAAACTGTAATCAAAACAGTATGGTACTGGCACAAAAACAGATCTGTAGATCAATGGAACAGAATAGAGAGCCAAGAAATGGACCCTCAACTCTATGCTCAACTGATCTTTGACAAAGCAGGAAAGAATGTCCAATGGAAAAAAGACAGTTTCTTCAACAAATGGTGTGGGGAAAACTGGACAGCCACATGCAGAAAAATGAAATTGGACCATTTCCTCACACCACACACAAAAACAGACTCAAAATGGATGAAAGACTTCAGTGTGAGACAGGAATCCATCAACATCCTTGAGAAGAACACAGGCAGCAACCTCTTCCACCTCAGCTGCAGCAGCTTCTTCCTAGAAACATTGCCAAAGGCAAGGGAAACAAGGGCAAAAATGAACTATTGGGACTTTACCAAGATCAAAACCTTTGCACAGCAAAGGAAACAGTCAATAAAACCAAAAGACAACCAACAGAATGGGAGAAGATATTTGCAAATGACATATCAGATAAAGGGCTAGTATCCAAAATCTATAAAGAACTTATCAAACTCAACACCCAAAGAACAAATAATCCAATCAAGAAATGGGCAGAGGACATGAACAGACATTTCTGCAAAGAAGACATCCAGATGGCCAACAGACACATGAAAAAGTGCTCCACATCACTTGGCATCAGGAAAATACAAATCAAAACCACAATGAGGTACCACCTCACACCAGTCAGATGACTAAAATTAACAAGTCAGGAAATGACAGATGTTGGTGAGGATGTGGAGAAGGGGAACCTTCCTACCTTTTAGGTGGGAATGCAAGCTAGTGCAACCACTCTGGAAAACGGCATGGAGGTTCCTCAAAGAGTTGAAAATAGAGCTACTCTACAACCCAGCAATTTCACTACTTGGTATCTACCCTAAGATACAAATATAGTGATCTGAAGGGGCACGTGCACCAAATGTTTAGAGTAGCAATGTCCACAATAGCCAAACTATGGAAAAAACCTAGATGTCCATCAACAGAAGAATGGATAAAGATGATGTGGTGTATAAATACAATGGAATACTATGCAACCATCAAAACATAATGTCTTGCCATTTGCAACAATGTGGGTAGAACTAGAGGGTATTATGCTAAGCTAAATAAGTCAGTTAAAGAAAGACAATTATCATATGATCTTTCTGATATGAGGAATTTGAGAGGCAGGGGGAGGGTTTCGTGGGGGGCAGGGAGGAAAAAAATAAAAGAAGATGGGATCAGGAGGGAGACAAACTGTAGGAGACTCTTAATCTCAGGAAACAAACTGAGGGTTACTGGAGGGGGGTGGGAAGAATAGGTGGCTGGGTGATGGATATTGGGGGAGAGTATGTGCTATGTTGAGTGCTGTGAATTGTGTAGGACTGATGATTCACAGACCTGTACCCCTGAAGCAAATACATCATTATATGCTAATTTTTTAAAAAAGCCCCAATCTCATGAGGTTGAAATGTTAATTGGGGAGTCATGGTAGAAAAATGAGTATGTGTATGTCAGCATTCACGCATCCAGGTAGTGCTGTGTGATACGAAGAGAAATAAAGCAAAGGAAGAATAGAGTGGAAAGAGGTTCAGTTTGGTCAACAGATATCTGAGCGGAGATCTCAGTGAAATGAGGGATACACTTTATGGAGAATTTGGAGAAAAGGCAAAAGCCCCAAGGTATGAATATTTGTGTATTTGAGGAACAAGTGCTGGATGACAGAGCAGCACGAGTATGGTGGGCCGTAGCTGGGGATGAACTGAATTTCTCACCACACTCACCCAGGACACATGACAGGCTTGGAAGTTTCTTGCTCCTTGTTGTCTTTCCTATATGAAGACAGGAACTGTGTCACTCTACCTCTGTATCTCATGTGATGGTATCCCTGCCTGACACATGGTAAGTCCAAAGCAGAAGCAAGAATGTCTGGAGTTTGGAAAAAGAACATTTGGAGTCAGAAAGACTTTACTGCAAGTATCATTCCACTACTTCATATCTATATATTTGGGGCAAAGCATTTAAGCTCCCTGAGCATCAGTTTCCATATCTGGATAGGTACTAAGGATCCCAAACATGAAAGTTGTCAAATGGATGAAATGGAATACACCACACACAGTCCTCAACCTCTGGAGCCTATTGATGGTGAGTGCTCAATAAATGGGGAAGACAGGTGAGTTTATAGATAGGTTATAGGGTTCCAATGGGTACATAAGTTGTCTTAGGCACCAGAGGCTGATCTTTAACTTAGCATACTTGGAAAATTTGCTTGGCAGATGAGAAATAATTTGGGTGCTGCTATATCTAGTTTATTACTTCTTCAAAATCAAACAAGACTCCTTTACCAATTTGTTTCACTGTCTTCTTTGTTAGGAGTCATCATCTGGGTCATAAACTACAATTCTGAGCTGTATAAAGAAGAGTTTTTGGAAAGGATTTTTTTATCCAGTCCTAGACTGCTGGCTAGAGTAATCCGAGACTGTGTGCTACTTTCAATTATTACACAGTTTTCCTTATTCCCTGAGAGAAATGAAAGGTATATGTCATCTTTGTATTTTCACAAGGAGTCCCTGTGCTGATTCTCCATGTCAACAAACACATTGTATGGTAATTACTGGCTTACTGATTTAGACTGAAAGCCATTGGATGGGTTTCCAATGGCTACTGAGTTTTACTTTTGAATCACTATCCCCTGAGGTGCATTTACTTTATGGTAAAAATAAAGAAAAAAATTTTAAGAAAAGAATATCAAGTTGGGTCAAAAAAATGAATACTATGTAGAATAATGGAAAAACACAAATCAAAAAAATATTAAAGCCAACCATCATCACAAGTGTCACAAAATCCAGAAAAGTAGTGCAACATTTTTATCAACTACCTATCATACTTCTATAATGTCTTTTCCTGACACTTTTTGCCACATATTCCTCCGTCCCCTTCTCAGGCCTGGTGTGATTCAGGCCTCTGGTTCCTGCTCTGCACTGTGCCTTTACTTGGGGGAGGGGAGGGAGGTGGTCCTTTAACAAAAGTTCACATGACCATTTAATTTTGGTAAAAATTTGCATAAAATATTTTAACCACAATCAATTAAACTTACAGGTATTTCTCCACTGACTTCCCCTTTGTCACACTCTCTTTCCATGGTGAGTCATGTTGATGTGGCCAGGAATGATTTTGGGATTCAGCTAAGAGAGGATTGAGTTGCATATATATTTAATTTTTGTTTAATAAGATATATTTATGTGGCTAAGTTATTGCTGGCTGATCCAAGAACAGCTTCCAGATAGAATCCTGCTGCTTCCTGTGGCAACTCATCTGGTGTTGGGATAGAATGATGAAGGGCTAAAGGTTGTGCTCTGAAATGAGTGTGTTCCTATGGCTCCAAGCAGGGGAAGCATCGGCCTAGTAGAAGAGACACAAGCTTTGAACCATATGGTAACAAAAGTTAGTCTATGGAAAATTCTTCCAATCATCCTCTGCATAAAATCATAAGGGTTTGGTTCTTGTTGTTGGAACCAAATCAAGAGTTCTCTCCTTGATAAACGTTTTTCCAATTTTATTGGCAATTCTGAAGCTTATACTATACTACTTATAATTAGTCGTGAAGCTGAAAATAAAAAGAACCTCAAATTGCCAATTATCAAAAATAGATTTTGATCAATGATACTGAAGAAAAGACTAAGATATCTTCCCTTTCTGTCTACAGCCAATGATATGAAATCATTGTCACTGAGAAGGGGACGGAGGAATATGTGGTGAAAAGTGTCAGGAAAAGACACTATAGAAGTATGATAGGTAGTTGATAAAAATGTTATGAAAGGCCTGGACAAACCTCACCCCACTCGAAACTTGTTTACGCCGGAAAGTGTTATCAACCAGCTACTTCTGCTTTTGTAAAAGTGCTTGCTCAACGCGGGCTAACTAGCTACTTTCGCTTCTGTTCGAATGCTTGCTTAATTTGCACGCAGGCTCCCAACACCAATCAACCAAACACCAGGTATGATTTTTTAACTTGTTTGTACCCCACCCAAAAACTTATTTGTACCTGCTTATAAAAACCCTGCACTTACTCTGCTCGGGACCTCTCAGCGTCACCAGCAACGAGTGCGCGGAGGTCCGGGTTTGAACTCGCAATAAACGACCCTTGCTGTTAGGCTTTGACTTGCGTCTCTGGTGGTCTTTTAAGGTGGGCGTACAACGCATCCGGCATTACAGTTACACTATTTTTCTGGATTTTGTGACACTTGCAATGATTATTGGCTTTAATATTTTTTTCATTTATGTTTTTCCATTATTCTACATAAGTATTCTTTTTTTTTTTTTAACCTAACTTGATATTGTTTTCTTAAACTTTTATTAGCTTCAGGGTCCATAAAACTGGATCTATTCCTTCTACTATGTAGCATGGCTCCTGGCTCATCAGAGGTGTTCCTTAGACACGTATTGAGTGAATGAATGAATAAAAACCATAACCAGAGGAATTGATCTCCCTCTTTGGGCCTTGGTCTCTGGAAGGGCCTATTTATCCAGAGCAATTTCATCCAGTTAAACAGTGATTTTGTTGTTTATGCAGTAAACCTTAAACTGACCCTGCACACCCCACCTCCCCCGGCCCTGGGGGAACTTACTTAAAAGCAAGTCCAGGAAACCAGTCCCAGGTAACAAAGCCCAAATACAACACCGGGTCAGGCCAGGTGGAGACATCCAATCAGTCAAGCACACATACTGTCTCCCTAGCTACCAAGGAGTGTGGGCCCACCTTTTGGGCACCAATTCTGACCAAGGTAATAGGCTAGTTCAAATATCTACTATAGGGTAAATTGTAATTCAATTGGCCATCCGTGTGTGACCTAGCATGACTGTGCAGCTTTCTCTGTGTGTTACAATCTCATTGGGCACCTGCGTGTGGCCAGACTCAACCACATGGCTTTTGCTCTATAAAAGTTAGTCTGTAAAGCAGGGAAGGGTCGCCCTCTCTGTAAGAGGTGACCTCGACCGGTCGTTTTGATTCTCGATGCTTGGCGCGAAATAAAGCTTTGCTTGACCTTTGCTTTGTATCAGTCTCGCTCCTTTGATCACAGACCCATTATTGGGGGACCTAACAGTCTCTTTGTCTGTAAAATAATGAAACAAAAGTACAAGGGCTGGAGGGGATACCTAACCAACGTTCTTTTGGCTGCTATTGTTTCTAATAAAGTGTTTTGGAATTTTCTTTGGTGAGTAGGAGTCACATTCCACGTGCTGAGTTTGCTTATGTCATCTTTGCCCTCTGAGTGATCACCTGAGCACTGGTCTGTATTTTAGTGTCCTCACCTGCTACCCAAATCAAGCAATTTCTGGGCTGGGTGACCGTATTATTCAGTAGTTCTGTTTCTACCACACACTCAGACTACAGTGCTCTCGCGCAAATCACAGAATCAGATTTTGAGCTCTCTACTTCTCCAACACTTTTGTCAAATCCATATCTTTAGCCACTGCCTTGTTTCCCCAAAGAGAGTTTAAAATAGTATCTAAAAATCTCTCCTCTCCCACACAATTCTCTTAAGGATGACCCGCAGGGATAGAATAGCTGAATAAGGACTGACATTGATGTCTTACTTCTTATTAGCAAATCCAAAACAAAGAATCACACCACACAGAAACCTGGCTAGCTTGTATTTTTTTTTTTTTTTAAGAACATGATTTAACTCATTAAATAGTCCCTTCATGTCGAATTTTCCATCATCTGAACATCCTACACACTTTTGCTGAGAACATCTGTGACAGTATGGAACATGTTTTTTTCCCCAGTATTTATTTGACTTAATGCTTACTCTAAGTATCAGACATTTTCCAAGATCCTGTGATATATCTTAGTCCGGTATTAGTGAGGGGATGTCAGTTATGCCTGTATCTTGAATAGTGTCAATCTGAATTGAAAATATGCCCCTCCCTTTTTTTTTTTTTTACTAACAGCTTTTAATTCACCGGCTGGTGGTGTCAATAATAATAGCTCAAGATCTATCACTGAATACGTCTTCTACTCTTTGAATTTACAGCTTCTTGAGAGCTAAACAATTTGTTTTCAGTCTAAATGAGAAATTCAGAATCAGCATAAAAGTGCTTGATTGAATCTATGAACGCCAGTTATTATCATTATTTATTCTAATTCCAGTATTTCTCATGATCTGTATTCTTCTCATACTGTTCACCAGAATTTGTTTTAGCAGGATGTCTTGGGATAGAAGAATGAGGATGACATCTTTTTGTTCCATAGAGTTTTAAATATACTTGTACACAAACAATTTAACTTTTCTAGATTCTTTTATTATATGTATTGCTCATATATAGGCTGACATACAAGAACTTGTCCCCCAATATGAAACAAATCACTTTTTTTTAGGCCAATGCTTACTGAGAGGCAGTAAAGATTTCCTTCCATTGCCTACTCTTTTGCAGTAACTTGTTGACCTCTGCTTGGTGCTCTGAGTAATAGACATACGCCAGAGGTTGCCAGGGCAGAAAGCCAAGACCTGGGAAGATCCAGGTCTCAGCAAGAAAAGGCCAGAGGAGAGGAAGTCCTTTTATAATTTATCAAAATAGGAACACTTGGAGCATAGGTTTTTATGAAGAACTAAAAATTGCCCCTTTTAAAAAATAAATATATGAAATTCACAGTTCATTTGGATTGAAATACACTGGGCAAAAATCTTTTACTTTACCAAAATAAGAAGAGCAGTTTACCCATCACCTGTCAATAAACTACAAAACTTTTTCTTTCTTTCTTTCTTTTTCTTTTTCTTTTCTTTTCTTTTTTTTTTTTTTTTTTTTTTTTTGGCATTCTCTTGGCTTGTTATATCAAGGTGAAGCATGGCAAAACATGGCACAAATGTAGACAGAAGCGTGTCAGTGTCCAAGGCCCTTGTTTCTGATGCCGTGATGCTTACACAGCAAGTATCAGATATATACCTTCGAAAAAGCTGGCAAAATAGTTTGTCTGGAGGCTCAACAAAGGACGAGATGAAGAAGCAGCGGCCAGATTTGGATTCATGTCTGCTGGGTACTGGCGAATGCTCAATAAATATTTATTGAATGAATTCAGTGACCTAGAAATGGAGGTCATGTCTCTTTTTTGATGCTTGTTCATAGATATTCCCAGCCACGCAAGCTGAAACACATCTACTAGGGTATTTGTGTCCCCAAAACTCTACTATCACCAGAAGTTTCTGATAGGGAATGCTAGGAACTCCCTTATTTCAAGAATTTTATGGTCAAATGATTCAAACTACTGTTTCCTTAAGGAAAAAGCAAAAGCACTTTTCCAGTTCTTTGTTGGCCATATTCCATTCATCAGAAAGAAAAATCAGACTCTCTGGAGGGCAGAGCTACCTTTTCCCCTTGCTTTTTTGCTTTTCACTTGGAAAGGGGGGTGATGCTCAGATGTTGTATTACAGAAACTGTTTGGTACTCTCTTCTCCAGCTCTCTCTGCCTCACTGCAAATGGGCGTACATAGTCCTGGAGTCTCTGGGTCTGCATTAGTGTTTGGGAGCTAGACTAGTGTCTCGCAGGCAGTTCCGACGTTATCGTTCATGAGGGGCACCTGGCTGGCTCAGCTGGAAGAGCATGTGACTCTTGATCATGAGTTCAAGCCCCACATTAGTTAGTTGTAGACATTACTTACATGAATAAGAAAAAATTATCTAAATTTCTAAATAAATAAGAAAAAAGTTATCTTTCATGAGAGGGCTAATGATAGCTCCCCTGGGAGTGGGAGGGAGGGGAGATAGGAAGCAACTTAATGCAAAATCATAAAGCAGCCTTGTGAGGTTTTTTTTTTTCCTAGAGTTTTTGAAGACCATGTATGATAAATAAGGCACTGAATACCCGACACTATAAGTTGAACATATGTTAGGAATAAACATCTAATTCACATGTATGGTTAAACTCTCATCCAGGGAGTCTCATTAGCAAACACATTAATTAGGATCCTGTTTACTTTGCTACTGTAAACAATTGTTTCTTTGAGCTAATCTAGTCTACCTTCATTAAGGTAAATCAGCACCAGTTAGGGCATGAAAATGTGTTTCAATTTTATAAGAAATAGAGGACCCATACGGAATTTCTATCTCTATATATCTTCTGATCATTTGGTATTTTAAACAATGAGCAAGGCTGGAGGTTTATCTTAAAATGAACTTCAAATGAGACCACAAATTATAGTATCCCTTCTGTGGCCATTCATTCATTCTTTCATGTCTTTCTGGGTATTAAGCATACCTAGAACAATAAGGCTTGGCTCCTGTTTTACAGTCTAGTATAAATCAGGAACATCAGCGCATGTAACATATATGGCCCTAGCCTTACCATCTTGTGGGTGCAAATGAGGGCAGAATTGTTCTACCACCCTACATCTCGATGTTCTGAGGCAGTAGTCAGCAAAGTACTACTCATTGGTGGGATCCAATCTGCCACCTATTTGTGTAGATTTTATTGAAACACAGCCATGCCCATTTGTTTACTTGTCTGTGGCTGTTTTTGCACTGCAACAACAGAATTGAGTAGTTGAAACAGAAAACCTGTAGCTCACAAAGCCTAAAATATTCATGACTTGGCTCTCTCCAGAGGAGGTTTACAGAGCTCCATTCCCACGCCTCCTGAATATCCGCAGTTCCCCCAGGGGGCTTAAGCATCAGTCCTGGGCATTGTTCTGAGGATGTCCTTTCTGGGGAACTGGGATTTTGCAGGTGCCCTTTGTGGGTAGACTCGGAAGCTTTGGGCTTCCAAACATCCTACAGAAATGCCATTTCCACAGGATCACCAGTGCCGCTGGCCTTGGTGGCCTCGATGCCATAGCTTTCACTGTCCCCTCGGCAAAACATCTGAGTTAGTAATGGTAGAACCAGAAACTTGTCAACCTTATGGGGGGCTTCCAGAAAAGACAGAGAAGGCCCAGAGAGCCTCTTGGGGATATGCCTAATCAAATCACTTGGGTTGGCCTCTGTGAAACTTCTCTGACTGCCGCAATCTGCCAGAATCTTGGGGACAGAGAAGAATCATGCTCCATGTTCCCCATCTGACACCCTCCACTCTTCTCTACCTGCTCTGTGTCTTGTTGGGTAATCGTTCATGGTGCCTTCAAGGATCACATGAGTTAGCTTCTTTGCCCTCTTGACTCCTGTTGGGTTCAGCCAATGGGAAGCACTGGCATGAGACTCAAGGGCAGAGAAGAGAAGATCCTCCCCTTTAGGTTACAGATTGGCAGAGTTGGGTTCCTGGACTAAAGTCCACACCTCCCCCAAAGCTGCCTCAGGCTGTGGTGATGGCTCACTCCCTTCACCTGTGGGGCTTAGGGATAGTAGCTGCTTCCCTAACCCAGATACTTTATCATTCCTTTTTCCTTAACCCTTCCCACCTTCTCAAACATTGTCCCTTCATTAAATCGTCCTTAATTGCCCTCTTTGAGTGCGTCATCCATTCCCCGCTGGCCCCCAGAATGCACCCAGAGCCATTTCCGCAGGGCCCCCACAAGTCAGGAGGATGGCTACGTTGGAATTAAGTCTCTCTTCTGTGTCTCAGGCTGTGGTATTGACTCCAAAGTTATTTTTTGAAATCTGATCCCTTCCAAGCCAGCATTCTCAAAGAGTAGTGACTCAAATAGGTACATGGAGGTGGGGAGGGACAAGGACTTCGCCGTATTCCACTTCTTGGTAACCTCTGAGCACCCAAACACTCCTGGCAGAGCGGAGAAAGGTGCCCCTTAACACCATTTGCGAATTGCGTCTGAGCTCCCGCTCTGCCAGATGCAAAAAGGGCCAGCGAGCGATCACCTACCCTTGTTCCTAGATACATCTCAGGCCCACCATCTACTCGGTCCAAATGCCCTGTTTTGGAAGAAGCACATTAGAGTATCAGGAGGCTGTGAGCCTGTGTTGTCTCTAGTCCTAACATAGGCTGTGAGCCTGTGTTGTCTCTAGTTGGCTGGAAGTTGCCTTCTGGGTAGAGGTTCAGAGAACGGATACATGCTGTGATTACATTACAGTATTTGCAAGGCCATGGTACAGAAGCAGAAACATAAAACACAAGTGCAACACTCAATCGGGAAGGCACAGTCTGTCAGCAAGACAAGCTTTGGCAAAAACTTATAAACACCTACCCATTCTGCTCTTAACTGCTCTCTCAGGGGAACTGCAATTCTGCTTGATTTCCCAGACTGGCCCTCTGCCCTGCTGCCAGAGGTCTCAGTCAGGAGGTTCCTCTTGGGTTTGCCATTCTGACTGATTTAATTTAGAGAATTTCTCGCTCTTCACATGGCAGCAAAGGTCACGTGGCTTAGCGATGATGTTGTTCAGGAAACAGCTTCTTTACTGCTGTGGTTCTGTAACACTGTTTGAAATTTCCCTTTTTGTACTATTTTTTTTTTTCCTCTTGGGCCTGAGATTATAGGGTCCTACCAAATAGTTTTATGACTGCACCTTGGAAAACACTCCACCGCCCCCTTTTTATTGCCAAAGGGTATGAGAATGTGTATTTGCACTTACCTAGTGCACTTTTATCTTCAGAGCATAATTTCCCATCTCAGAGAGACAGGAGTGGGTCAGGGAGGGAACCTTCTAGAGACCGAGTTGGTGTTATGTGTAGGCAGCTATATCAAGGAGAAAGAGCTCTGATAAAAAGAGGAGAAGGCTTGGAAAGCAAAGGACTCCAGGTCTCATTGCTTATGACTGTTTTATTTAGAATGTTGAATTCTGCCTGTAGTTGGGAAGTTAAGGTAGGGTCAGAAACCCTTTCGTGGTCATTGGTTTGGTTCTGTCTTCCCGATTTAACTCTAATCATGGTAAATGTGAATCTCACAGTACTCTATGGGGTAGGAAGTGTTGTCTCAGTTTTCCGTGGAACAGACTGGGGCTCAAAGACTTTGTGTCACTTGCCCAAAGACACACAACTCCTTACAGGTGGTAGAACACAGTGCCATCCTGGGTGTGCAAGCCCACCATCTTGGGTTTTCTCACTCTACAGGGGCAGCTGGCCTCCAGTGGGCTGATGATGCTCTGCTTGGGTTGTGGGCTCATCACAGAATTTTGGAAGAAAATTGAAGAATGTGTCCAGGCCTGACATGGAACTCCCACCAGTCCTGCCTGACTACTGAAGGTGGGTGCATTCTCTTTTTCTTTATGTCTGACTCAGGTGCTTGCCATTCTCTTTCAAATTTTTTTTACTAAACAAAAGTGATTCGACGTTTCATAATATCACTCAACACTGACAGCATCTTCAAAGAGAAGCCCATGTGAGCCCTGTGGACCAGATGAGCAGATCCTGTCTGTCTTTTCCTGACACACTTTCCTGTTGGTTCCTGCTGATCTCCCCTGCTGTGCTGTCACCTGGGGCTCACGGGCCAAGTATTCTGTTTTGTGTCCTTAGTAGTTCCTGCAATGGTATAAAACAGAGAGGGTGCACAATAAATATGTCTTTAATGAAAACACAGGGTATTTATGGTCTGGGGACAGCGAGTAGTCAGCGTTGCTAGTGGATAGGAGGAAAAGGTAAGGCATATGAATTTTACTCACTAAGAAAAGGATCTGTAAGGATGTTGTTTGAAAGGCAGAATTGGAACTCTGAGTCTATTTTTTACAACTGCCCCATGCCCCCTTCCCTGCCGCCAGCAGGCAGTGAGATGAACTGGCTGGGGCACCTGAGCACCGGCTGTTATCACAGTCCTGGTGGTTGGCAAAGAAGGTCTAAGTGAGATGGGGGGGGGGTGGTGAGAATGAAAGCCAGGGACCCAAAAACACCTGGTGGCATAGAATCAACTGGACAAGTTGACTCAATTGAAAGGGAAAGTGAGGGAGGGGTCAAATACTACATGTTTTGGAGCCTGGGTGACTGGGAGACACAGGTGATCATCTTGCTATCCCGGCTCCTCCTTCCCTACCCCACGCCCCACCTCGGCCACCATGTCACTGTTTCCTTAGCGCCGGCATCTCTCGTGTTGCCATCGGTATTGGCTTTTCCCACTCTTTTAAACTTGGAAAGGGAAATTCTCAGTGCCCATGCCAGCTTTGATCCTTCAGAACCTTGTAAGACAAGGTTTTGATGACTGTGTTTTGGACATTTGTGCTGAAGATGATGTTAGGACCATCCTGCCTGACTCCATTTCTACAGGGAGGGCTGCCGGCTCCCATTTCCATCAGATCTGTCTGTCCTGGCCACTCTGAGGGGTCACTAGAGAGAGGAAGAGCTTGAGGAAGAGCCTTGTGAAGGTGGAGGTCATAACACTAAGAGTAGATGACACTCCTAGAGACGTGTAAGAATAATTGCCTTAATTACCTTGGGCTACTTTAACAAAATAGCACAGGCTTGGAGCCTGAAACAACAGAAACGAGTTTTATTGTGATTCCAGTATTAACACACAGTGTAATATTAGTTTTAGGTGTACAGTGTGGTGATTCAACACCGCCTGGTGTTCATTGTGATGAGTGTGCTCTGAATCTCATCACCTACTTCACCCCACCCCACCCCCCGCCGGTAACCATCCATTTGTTCTCTATAGTTGAGTCTACTTCTTGCTTTATCTCCCTCTGTGTCTCTCTCTTTTTTCTTTGCCCATTTGTTTCATTTCTTAAATTCTACATAAGAGTGAAATCGTATAGTATTTGTCTCTGTCTGATTTAGCATCACTTAGCATTCTACTTTCTAGCTCTATCCATGTTGTTGCAAATGGCAAAATTTCATCCTTTTTTATGGCCGAGTAATATTCCATTGTCTCTACATACTACATCTTTATCCATTCATTGGTTGATGGACACTTGGGTTGCTTCCATAATTTGGCTACCACAGAGAATGCTGCTATAAGCATAGGAGTGTGCATAGCTTTTCAAATTAGTGTTTTTGTATTCAAACAACAGAAAAAATTTATTTCTCACAGTTCTGGAGGCTGGAAGTCCAAGATCAAGGTGCTGGCTGATTTGGTTCCAGGTGACAGCTCTTTCTGGTTTGTAGATGACTGCTTTCTTCCTGTATTGTCCCATGGTGAAGAGAGAGAGCTCCTTTCTTGTGTTTCTTCTTATCAGGTCACTTAAATTCCATTCATGAGGGCCCCATCCTCAGGAATTATCTCCCAAAGGCTCCCACCTCCTAACACCATCACTGTGGGGTTAGGACTTCAACACAGGAATTTTGAGAGGACACAGACCTATGGCAGTAATAAAATAGTAATAAAAATAATAATGGTAATATCAAATATTTAAGATTATGTTTTGAGCTTAAAATATGTAGGGATACACAACTCCTGCAACAACAATGTGAGGTAGATATAATTTTAAACCCATTTAGCAGTGAAGAAACACTAAGGTTAAGTCAGTGCTCAAGATTGCATAGCTTATGCGTGGAGAAGCAGGGCTTCTAGCCCAGGCAGTTGGACACTTACCCCAGCCTTCCCACCAGTCTGTTAGGCAGGGAGGCTGCTTGGAGGAATCTGGATGGATATTGAAGGCCTGTTGGCAGTGAGAAGGGATCTCTCAGGTCCCAGGGCCAGCATATTCCTTCCGTGAGCTTAGCACTCCCATGACTCAGACTTGCCCCCTGCAATCCTGGAGGGCTGGCTTTCAGCGCACTGGGGATGCCAGAAGAGTGAGCAATTGGAGCTGCTGGGGGTCGGGGATAGTATGGTGAACCCTGCCCTGCCTTCCCCAGAGCATGACAGCTGCGTGTGATGGAAAACACACAGAGCCTGGAGTCCAAGGTGGAGCTCCCACTGCTTCTTCAGGCCACAGTTCCCTCATCTGTGGAAAGAACTGTCAAGGGGATGGAAGGAGATTGGGTATGTGAATGTACCTAGTGCAATGCCAGGTGTAATCAACTTGGTAAAGGTTGATTTGTTCATTACCTCAGTCAGACAATGAACTGAGGGGCAGGGGGTGGCCCATCCCTCCTACTCCGGGGGAGCCTCCTAGCTTGGGTGTGTTCACATGATAATGTCAGAACACTCAACCATGGCCCAGAATGATGTTTCAGATGTCCTCATAATGGCACTGCTCCCGTGTACTCCCCGTTAAAGTGGGAGTCAGGATCTAGAGGAAACTCCTCTTGTGTTTTGTGTGTTCTGTGAAGCATTGTTTCCTTTTATTTGTCTCATGTAATGTGCTGATAATTTCATTGCACAAGTTGGCATTTCCAACTAATGTAATTACATTTGGAAACTGTTATAAGAGGCTATTACTAAAGAAATCAAATGTTTCTCCTCTTTATGTAAAATGGGGATAATAATTTCTCTTAACGTTCATACCATGCTCAGAGAGCCTTGACTTCAAGGAATTTTGCAAACACAAAGCAGCATTTCCCGTCTCGCTTTGTCCTTATTTAGCACCTATCACAATACTGCCTCTCTGGCAAAAAGTCATACAGAAAGCGTGGTCTCTTGGGTCCCATCGAACCATCAAGCCACATGAGTGACTGGGTGTTAACATTCGAAGACAGGAAATGTCAGACGTAAGTTAAGGTCTCTTGTCACAAGCTCAAACTATAATTTCCTAAACAGTTCCACATAAGCACAGGATAAAGACAGCCCCATTTCTTATCTGCCGGCAATCCAGGGCAAGATATCAGCCTGGAGGGACCAGCCACATCACTCCCGTCCATGCCAGGGGAGGAGGCTATGCTGACGAGCACAAGGGGATCCAGATAATGTTTTCCCCACAGCCAGCTGATTAGGGGTGAGGAGCACCCTCTCTGCCCTCCCAAACTGTCTGATGAGCCCCTAAGGAGATGGGGGTGGTTCATGGAGCAGGGGGCACAGTGCTTAACACCTGTTTGGTGACGATGACATACTTGTAGAATTCAACTGCGACTCCCCCATCACCAGTTAGTTATTACACATGGTTGAGTCACAAAGCCATCGTGTGAACTTGTACTTCTATTTGTCTTTTGGGTATGAGTGCAGCACACATCTATTAAGTGCCTATTATCCAAGACACTGTTAGGTCCTGGGAATCGGGAGAGGCAAAACAGTCCTCATTGTGCATAAAACAGAACAAAAGCAAAAGCACCCCAGTTTAGTGCAGAGATGGCACATGGTTTTCAGTTCTCAATCCAAAATACTTTTAGATGATTGGTCCCTTGCAGCACAGGTCAGAGGGGTCCTAAGGCCTTGTCTGGGTTCTGCAGGCGAGAGCACTGTCATCAGTGTCTTCCATGAGCATTCATTCACTTACTCAATAATGCCACAAATATTTATTTAGTGCCCCGTGTAATGCCAGACGCTGTTCTGGATGCTTGGAAGGCAGCAGTCATCACAGCAGACATTCTAGGGGAAGGAGACAGACAATCAACAAATAATAGAATGTCAGAGGGGATCAGTGGTAGTGGGAAGAAAAATAAAGCAGGCTAAAGGAAGAGGAGGGGACTGGTGAGGAAGAGGGACCTCTCCGATGAAGTGACATTTGAGCCACATCCATAATGAATTTTGAAGAATGTGTAGGAAAGAAGATTCCAAGCGGAGGAAAGAGCATGTAGAGAGGCTGGAAGCAGAGTGTGCTTGAGGGAAAAGTGCAGTGTGTCTGAAGTGGGGTCAGTGAGGGGTGGCGTGGCAGGAAGTCTGGCTGGCTATGTCGCCGAGCGCTATTCCTGTAGGGCCTCGTGAGTCTTGGTAATGCCTTTGGACCCTCGTCTGCCTGTAAGAAAAAGCCACTGGCGGGTCTCAGCAGAGGAGGGACAAGGGCACATTCCCTTATTTAAGGGCTCCGTCTGCCCGACAAGGGGGCCGTGAAGGGGGGCGAGGCTGGATGAAGGGAAGCCGGTGAGGACCCGGTTGCAGTCACCCAGGTGGAAGAAGTGCCGCGTCTGGGATGGGAGATGACCTGAGGGTGAAACCAGAAGGCCTCGCCCACGAGATGGACGGGCAAAGAGAAGACCCCCAGCTTCAGGGTCTGAGGAATGGGGGAAGAGGTGTTGTCGGGACGTGAGATGGGAAGGTGGTGGAGGAGCAGACAGGGGCTGGAGGAGATTTGGCCTCTTAGCCACGGTGGTTGAGCACTGCTGGTCGACACCCCAGTAGAGGTCCATGGAGGCCAGACTCCCGGGAAAGGGGGAGATGACAATGGCATGGGAGAGTGACAGCAAGCACCCCTGGCCTTGTCATTTTAGTTCATGGACATCTGACATCTCCTTGGACAAAATTCCCAGCACCGGCAACGTTTCGCCTTGGATTGTGAAGGAGATACAAGTTACCCTGTTAAATTTATTGATTATATTTTCTGATTAAAACCTGGCATGGAGGGGCCCCTGGGTGGCTCAATGGGTTAAAGCCTCTGCCTTCGCATTGGGCTCTCTGCTCAGCAGGGAGCCTGCTTCCTCCTCTCTTTCTCTCTCTCTCTGCCTGCCTCTCTGCCTACTTGTGATCTCTGTGAAATAAATAAATAAAAATCTTAAAAAAAAAACTGGCATGGATAAATATTAGGTATTTCAAAACTGAGATTGTTCAGATAGGCTGGCTGTTTTACAAGTAAGTTGGTGAGGTGAAGGTACATGAATTCATATATTCCACAAGCTTTGAGCAGCTCTTAAGTGATTTTCTTAACTTTTTGTGTGTAACTTGTAACACACAAATAAGACTAAGGAAGAAGAACCCCTTTATAAGGAGACTGTTTTCCTCATTTCATTTCCTCTGGGCACCAGAAATGCTTACTCAATATTTGTATTATATTTACATGTCAGGGTTTTTTTTTTTTTAAGATTTTATTTATTTATTTGTTAGAGAGAGAGAGAGAACACAAGCAGGGGGAACAGCAGAGAAAGAAGAAGAAGGCGTACATCTGAGCAAGAAGCCCGATGTGGGACTCAATTCCAGGACCCTGGGATCATGAACTGAGCTGAAGGCAGATGCTTAACTGAGCCATCCAGGTGTCCCTACATGTCAACTTGAAGATGAAACAGTCTCTGATTCTCTTTTGCCTTCATCTACGTCCTGCTTTTGGCTCAGCCTGCTCAGCAGGTGGTTGATCTTGAGGCTCCTCAGACATCCTCTTACCTCACAGTACTTGCCATGGCTGTTCCCTCTGTCTGCAATGTTCTTCCTCTTAGATCTTGGCAATGTGCATTTGTTCACTTACTCTAGGTTCCTGCTTAAATGCTGCTTTGTCGTGACAGCTCATCTCAGGTGCCATCTGCCTGCCTATGTGCCCTGTCCTCACATCACCTGTCACCATTGGACATACCTTGTCTGTGCTTTTGCTCTTGTCAGTCACCTGCCATTAGAGCCTGAGCTCATTGGGACAGGGTTCGTCTTGTTCTAGGCACTAGAATCATAATTGTTTCTGGCACATAGTAAGTCCTCCATAAATGCTTGGAGAATGAGGACCTGAACTTGGTGGTACCTTTCTCCCCCACCTTTTCAAGTTCAGGTTTACAGGTGCTTTATTAGTTTGCTAGGGCTGCTGGAACAAAATACCATGGACTGAATGGCTTAAACACTAGAAATCAACTTTCTCATGGTTCTGGAGGCCAGAAGTCCAAGATCAGGTGCCAGCCTGGCTGGCTTCTCCTGAGGTCTTGCTCCTTACCTGCAGATGGCCCAGCTTTTGCTGTGTCTTCAATGCCTCTTCTCTGCTGTGTCGTTTCCTTTTCTTATAAGGACACACCGATCCTGTTGAATTAGGACACCAATCCTACTGGATCAGGACCCCACCCTTATGACTTCATTTAACTTTTAAAAGCTTTATATCCAAAATCAGTCATTTTGGAGGTTAGGGCTTCAACATATGAATTTTGAGGAAACATAATTCAGTCTGCAAGAGATGGAGCTTCAAATGACAGACTCCTTCCCCTGGCCTCTATGATGATGAGATGAGTTTTTTAGAACAATGCTTTTCCTCTCGGGATTCCATTCCTTCATGCTGAAGCCATGCATGACTGTGGCTAATGGGGGAATGCTAGGTGCCCGGCCAGCCTGAATCCTCTGCCTTGGGTCCTGTGTGATTTCTGTCCCTGGGTATCCCTGCACTTGGAAGTCTACCCTTTGCCTGGAGCCCTTGGCTGGCTTGCCACGGCTGGCACTTGTCTTCAATGACTCGCCCCTGGGAAGGTTGGTGGCTGTGGCTGCCAGGGGCCTCTCTCGCTGGCAGATCTGAATCTACGTTCTCTCAGCCACCACGTGCCCTGCCCACACCCACTGCCCTCCCGCAGGGCACCGTGGGGCGTGATGTGGGTGGAGTTATATACCCTTTGATGGAGGACTTCCTTCTTGGAATCCAAACTTAAAACGGACTGTCTGTCTGAGCCATGCTCAGGGTGGCCTCACTAAGCACTTTCTATCCACTCTCTTATGTGAGCATTGCTAGGCCCTGGCAATACAATGACGCCAGCCACACAGCACAGCCTGAAGCCAGTGTTGATAGAGACCCAAGGGACAGGGGAGGGCAACAGAGAAAAGTACTACCCTATCCGGAAGGGGTCAAAGTGGGAACAAGGTCCCCAAATCATTGACACTCCTCCCAATGAGAGACAGAGTCTCTGTCCTCTCCCCTGCAATCTGGGCTAGCTTGCGACTGTGTCAAGTGCTAGAATGTGACAAAGGTAATGCCATGTGTATTCCGGAGCTAGGTCATAAAAGACATGTGGCTTCCATTGTTCACTGGAACAATGTATCCTTTACATAGGATGTCTGGTCACCTCACAGCTGTTGTGCCAGAGGGGCCACGGGCAGACAGTCTGGTGGGTGGTCCCAGGTGAGGTTCAGCCTTCAACCACCCTCTCCCCCCAACTATCCTGGATACTGAAGTGAGAAGCCATTCGGGAGTGGATCTTACGGTTCCAGCTGCCAGCCCTCCGTCATCTGCATCAGCCCCAAGCAATGTGCCAGACATTTTGGAGAAGAGGCAAGCCATCCTCACTTGTCTTGTTTTACTCCACTAAGTTTTGGGTAGTTTGTTATGCAGCAATAGTAACTGGAACAGGGCACAAGCAAGAAGGCGCTGGGACCGGGTTAAGGGATGAGCTCACCCGATGGACACAATGCTATAGCACAGACCAGGCAGAAGGGTCAACAAATGCAGAGGCACATAGAACATTCGAGTCTGGTGTCTTCAGGGGATAGCCACCACTGGTACTCAGCTGGAGCACAGGCTGGCCAGAATATGAGGCTGGGACATTAGGTAACTGGGACTCTCCTATGCCTCGCAAGGGCCTCATCATGCTTGATTCCGTTGAATCTAAGTTTGCCACTGTTCCACGATTCCTGGTGATTTACTCATGCAGTAGTGACTTATTAGTGAAGTTAACTGTTGCATGGTACTTGAGATGTTAGCTATAATACAGCCATTGAAGAAGACTTTATTTCCTAAGTCATTGATCCGAGCTTTTAATTTTGCTGTTTTAACATTTTAACCATGAGTGTTACTGTCTCGTCCTCGAGTGTCCATTATGTTGTCCCCAGAAAGGAAAGGCACAGGTGTCTGCCTTTTGGAAAGCTATCATTTCCAGCAGACAGAGAGGACCGGGGCTTGGGGGGGGGGGTCTCCTAAGAAGACAGATATTTCTCTGTATTCTCTATCACATTTTTTCCCCTGTACTTACCATCTCCTTTTACTTTTCATGGGAACAAAAGCCCTTTCCTTCCCTGGAAAGGAGACTTCCCATCCTGTGTTCTTGTTGAGGCAATTTTAGAAGTACCTCGCTCTGTGCTGCAGGATATTGTAGTGCGTTTCCATAACATATTTAAGGGCTCACTCCTTAAAACTGTCACGTCTGGAGAGCCCTAGATAAGTCAGCAAGGACACAGACGTGATCACTCTCTCCTGCCCCTAGTATTACAGGCAGCTATCAATTCCAGCTCATTTAGACCGATCCAATCCCGGCACCAAAAGCCATTTCCATATTATTACACCAAACTGGAAATCGCAGAGGCTGTGTATTCCTCTGCAAAGGCTCCAATTTAAGCTTATAACTTAGCACTAGGTTATTAGTGATATGCATCATTATTCTCAAGATACATTCCATCTGCAAGATTTTGTTCTCAAATCCGATGGACGATCTCAGCTGGGCTGCTCTCTCTGCTAGCAGCAGCACCGCTCGTGGTAATGCGCTCTTACCAAGGGCTTTAACATTAATTTTTGATCATTGATTCCTTGCATCAACAGCGCCGTGATCCTTTCTAGTGGGCAGAGAAACATCATAGACCCAAGGCCCAGAGGGAGGGAATGGACAAACTGGAGGTAGGAGGAATGGGGCTTTCATTAAGTGGGATCTCTCAGGGCCTCAGAGCGTCTGTGTGGACGCTACAACCATGACCTGACAAGAAAAAACGAGAATCTGCTTTCCATTTTTCTTGTAGTCTGGATGTGGCTTGTTTCAGTCAAATAATTCAATTTCGGAAAAACCAGATATTCAAGTTGAGGAATGATACGTGCAACCAGATCAATTGTTTTGATTGTTTTATTGAATCAAGAAAGTAAACAAAAAAGGTTTGACAATTTACCTGGTCCGAAACATTTAACTGCTCACTCCAGAAAATCTCCGAGGTCTGTGTCAACTGTAAGATTCTATTATCATTTTGTCAGTGAAATTAGTTGAATTTAGAGAGCAGAATTTCTACTCGATAGCTACAATTATGTGAGTGGGAGAAGCTGGGGAAAGAAACTCTTTTGCCTTATTTTATGGCTAAATTGGAAATGTGTGGTTTCAACTCACATTTCCTGAATGTGAACCTCAGATTAAACAGTTTCATGGACATGCTGTCAATTAATTCTCACCATCGCCCTGTGGGGGGAAGCTCAAGATGTCCACTTTAATGTTAGGTAACGGAGCCTCAGGGAAGGGGAGTTAGATAAAGCCCTGCGAGCTTTTCGGTAAATTGCACTGAAGTTTTTAATTAGCTTAAGCTGATGGGTCTCAAAGGGTGATGTCTCGACGAGAGGCAGCACCTCACCTGGGCCCTTGTTACCAGTCAAACCCTCAGGCTCCACCCCAGACCGAGGGAGTCAGAAACCCTAGGGGCCCGTTCCAGCAAACTATTTTACTAAAGCCCTCCAGGTGATGCTGATGCATGTTCAAGTCTGAGAACAATTTGTTCCAAGGCCAAGTGTGACAAAGATTGAGAAGTACGGATGTTTCTATGTTAAGACAAGGAGTTCTATGTCAAACTGTGAAATTAGAGCTGTAACTTGGGATGCATTGATCACACATAAAGGACCGTTTGCTTTTTAAGAAGTGTGCATCACAAGTTTTAATCGGGAATATTCCCCTCATGTTTTTAAAATAAGATTCGACCTGCAGATCTTTAATGTATATAACATTTTCTCTTCGGGAATTCAGTTTGTTTTAGTTCTTATTTCTATTGCTGAATAGAGTTGTTTACTTAAATTGCATTATTTAACTATAGTGAGAGGGGCACATGCTCAAATTTGTATTAGACCCTGTTGTTTCAGTCATCCAGATCAACACCTGGTACATAATGGGCGCCTGATAAATATTTGTGAATGCATGTCTAGGACCCTATTACACAGAAAGTCTTCTGTGTGTGCGTCTGCATCTGCTAGGATAGTTAACCAGTAAAACGTAGCATAAATCATATAACGAGAACTAAGTGAGGAGTCAGACCATTAAGCATGGGTAGAAGCTGTGGGGACGATTTGCTGAGATTTCTTGTCGAGCTTAACGTGGGGTAGGGTTTTCAAGGGTGAAGAATGTTGAAAAGCCATGCATTCATTGTCCTGGTGCACTCTTAGAGGAAGATTGGGTAAGACCTCTGGCAGAAAATCTCCAGAAAAATCTGGAAACATGGAACTGGGGCTTGAAAATACCATCATCACAGTCATCAGCACTTCAGACTCTTCCTGTGGTTTACCAGCTTGCCAAGTAATTTTGTGTTCATTAAGCTCATTTTTATTTTCACATTAACTCTGTGGAATGAGTATCCTTAGCCCCATTTTATAGATGGGAATAATAGGTGTCTAGAGCATTACTGTCCAATAGAAATACATTGAGCCATATATGTAATTTAAAAGTCTCTGGTAGCCACATTAGAAAAGCAAAAAGAAACAGTTAAAAATCAATTCTAATAATACATTTTATTTCACCCAGTATATCTAAAATATTATCATTCCAACATGTAATCAATATGAAAATTATTAGAGAATTCACATTCTTTTCTCATTTGTTTCGTACTAAAGACTTTGAAATCCAGGGAGTAATCTTACATTCACGGGACATGTCAGCTCCGACTAACCTCATTCAAGTGCTCAGCAGCCTCGGTGGCTAGGACCTCCTGATTTAGATCGTGCTGGTGGGGACAGAGTGCGGAATGAAAATATGCTTCCTGAAGCATGAGAATAATGCCCACAACTTAGAAGGAACTTTGCTCCCAAACTAATGCTAGTAAACAAGAATAACCATAACAATGAAACAAACAAGACAAAAAGAAAATGACTCCATGCCAGTCAATCCAAATGTGTTTCGGTGTGGCATGTGTTTTACTTTTTAAAATGTTAGGACCATAGGGAAAGGGTCACTGGGTGATGGACACTGTGGGGGGATATGTGCTATGGTGAGTGCTGTGAAGTGTGTAAATCTGATGATTCACAGACCTGTACCCCTGGGGTAAATAATACATTATATGTTAATAAAAATAATTTTAAAAAATGTTAGGACCAGTATGGAAAAGAAACATTTTGACCCCTTTCCAGCACAATGCCTGCAGTCGAGAAATCAGAGTGGGTTGTGTGCTCACAACCCTAACAACAAAATCGGAGCCTACATCGTTTCAGACTTTTTCAGAGTGTGATCATATTCCAGGTGACAGAATCTGACCGAACGGGGAAGGACTGAAATCTACAAGGTAACATCCTCTCATAGGCGAGTCTCAAACCAACCCAGGGCTATCTGCCTCTACTTGGAGGTAGTCCTCACTCAGTATCAATAATACAGGCATGTGGGCCCAAAATGCAAATATGTTGTGTGCATTAAGAATTTACATAGAAATACGGACATACTCAGATCCAATGAAAAATGCCATGTATCCAACTGCCAGAGTTTAGTTATTTAATTGGAACTGATTGTGAAGTACAAGGTTTTTACTATACACATTTTAACGCAGATATTTATATTACTCAGGAACAGAGATTCTCCCAAGAGCTTTATTTAGAACCCTTATTGAACCACCAATATCCTTCAGACTCTGAAGAAAGGTTAACCTGGGGCTCCAGAGGATGTGAATCTCCATTGGTCCACATGCTGCCATGAGAAACAAACCAAGTCGCCAAGATACTTGGATCATTTGTCACTCACGTTACACGGTTGCTCCGGGCCATTTTCACTTTTACTTCATGCCTGACTTCCAGAACAACCATGCACATGTTAAAATAGCTATCTACAAAAGGCAGTATAGATGCCCTTAGCAGCTTAGGCAAGGAAGGTCAGTATGAAATGAATAAAGAGCTGATCGCTGGACATGTACTTTCAAATACCTTCATATTATTTTCACTCATCACCTGCTACAATTTATTATTTAATGGGACTTCCATAGTTAGGATAAATTTCAATTTAGAGCAGTCATCCTTATACTTTAAGGCCTTTTATAAATTAAAAACAAAAACAAAACACAAACAAAACAAAACAAAAAACCAGAGCTGTAATAGGTTCTCCACCCCGGAGAGGTGTGTGTGGGGGAATCATATACACACAAAATCTTACATGTGATTTAAAGCACTTTACTGCTAGAATCCCTCCATTTCCCTCCCCGAATCTGGTTTGAAGTCTAGGTGTAGAAAGAAATTCACTTTTAAGAGTCCCTTGCTATAATGTGTGCTGCTGGGTCTATTTGGCAGAACGAGAACCATTGATCAGAATGCATTTAGATTTGACTGCTTTCCCAATTATGAATTGTAATTACACAGGATGTAAACACGGGTTTAAGTGGTTGTAAAACTACTCCAATGCTTGTCACACTATTAATTTAATAAACTAAATATTTAGCTGGGGTCCTCATAATTAGGCATCAGCCGACGGAAGGATTCTGGCAAACGCTGACATCCCATCCTTGGCCCCACGCTTCCCACTCCCCTCCCCCGGGGGGGAGAAAAAGAGATGGGGAGTGATGACACTAATCTCTGCCTTCAGGTGTTTATCACACCACGGAAGCCAAAACAATTACTCAGGGCTTCACAGGGGTAGGCACGGACTGGTAAATTTCAAAATGCTATTTCCTTGGAGAATGTTTTTCTCGCCGTGTTTCACACCGACAGAGGGAAAACCATTCCCCCACAGGAGCGGGCCTCCTTCAGAGCGCAAATACAAACGCACAAAAATGACATTATATTCTTGCCTGCCTGGGGCAAAGAGAATCACCTATTCTTAACAGGACTTCAGGTGTGTGATTTTCTGCCATTTTCCTTCTTTTGTTAGATTAGAATGACTGCGCCTTGTAAGAGCAGAGCTGAAATGCGGTCCTATCAGGGCAGGGCGGCGGGAACAGACACACTGCGGCATGTTCTGTCTTTAACGGAACTTGACACATTCTCACCACGCAGGAATTTCAGAGTCGAGGCAGACAGATGTAGGAGAGGTAGTAATTATTTTTTCTCTCTTCTAGTCAGCCCCCCCCCCCCATACGATTCATACTTCACTAATTAAATAATAGTTTGTGATGCCTCTGAAAAGCTGGGACTATTTAGGAAAATGGGTCTTATTTTTCCTTCTAATTCTCTGTAGTTCGCTTCTGCTAGCCTCGCTAAATCTTCAGTGTTAACATAATTAGGTCTCACGGAATAATGGCCCATTTCACCAGCTATCATTTCAGGTTAATAAAAACATCACATAATTTTAAATGTTACTACTCTATTTTAATTCACCCATCAATTAAAAGCAGCTCTTGGGTGACAGGAGAAGGTAGGAGGAGGATTAGATGCTCAACTGTACAAATGTAAATACACCCCTAAGATCATTTAAGTCTTCTTGAGAGGCTTTTCCAGGACCTACTCGAAAAATGTGTCAGGAGCAGAATTTTTCTGCCATGATCGATCTCAATAATGGGTTTTTCACAGATGTTATCTCATTTCTAGTGAGATATCTGTTTTAGTTATTTGATTCTTAGTTATTTGTTTCTTATTTATTTGAATAGATCTGTTTCTTAGTTATTTGATTCTTCAGATGCAAAATGAAAATAGTATGAGTCACACCTTCCCAGGTGTTGTGGAAAGTAAAAGGGCTCCAAGTTCCCAAGATTCTGGTGAAAATTCAAAATGTGATAGTTGGCATTCTTAATCTTTTCTGACATCATATTATGTTTATGTGCAGTTTATGGTGGGAAATCCTCAGCATCTGTTTTAGGTAACTAAAGGGAAAAGGTACTTTTAGTGTAAGAAAGTGAAAATGTGGTTAAAAGGGAAAAACTCTTCTATATGGGACTGGTCAGAACTGTAGGAATATTTGTGCCAGATCAACATTCAGTATTTCTTAGATAGAAAATGGATTAGAATCTAGTCCTGATTTCCTGAGGCCAAGAAGGAATTGCTCACAACCAGACATTTGGATCAAGACTCTGGGATGCTCCTTAACTTTATTTTTCATTCTTATATACCATTAAGGCTTTCTAATTGGATTAAAAAAATCCTATTGTTTTACCTGGTTATTCATGTTGTTCTAATATAGAGCTTGTTACCATCCCCATCCTTACCAAGGAAGACTGGGAATAAACATAATGGGGAAGGAACTCTATTCAGATTTCTGAAGCTGAAGTTTTTAAACTATACCAGATCATAAGAGAGTCCCGGGGCGCCTGGGTGGCTCAGCGGGTTAAAGCCTCTGCCTTTGGCTCAGGTCATGATCCCAGGGTCCTGGGATCGAGCCTCGCATCGGGCTCTCTGCTCGGCAGGGAGCTTGCTTCGCTTCCTCTCTCTCGGCCTGCCTCTCTACTTGTGATCTCTGTCAAATAAATAAAAATAAAATCTTAAAAAAAAAAAAAAGAGAGTCCCATATGTAACAAATATATAGAACATGTATTTCGAAGTTCCCACAGATTTCTGTGCAAGGCTGGGAGCAGAGAAACTGTTGAACAGGTATCTTATTCAATTTTGAACAACAGGTGAGGTACAACAAACCCATATCCCATAATGCACAGAGCACCCTTTTCAGAGTACGGGGTCTTTACATCCTAGTAATACTGGATTATTGATGGGAGAGAGGCGGCAATGGGACAAAAGACCTTACTTCAGGGTTTCCTCACAGCTGCCCTTCAGCCCATCCCAAACTTCCTACCACCCAGGAAGGCCACAGCGCAGGTCCGAGAAAGGGTGCGGCAGGTAGGGTAAGGCAGAACATTCACTATAGGAACTCCTGAACTGTAGCCCATGCTGTCCCCCAACATGCACCTTTCTCTTACCCAGGTGAGTGATTTATGTCAATTTAGTGATTTAATTAAAGGGCTCCTGGTGCAGTGTTTCCTTCCAGGCAGATCCAACAGGTGGGGATCGGGACAAAAGTACCAATGAAAACCCATGTGCCACGTGGCTAAAGAGTTAAAAGTTACACGGCAAGCTAACACAGGGTTGAATAAAATACGTTCCAATCTGCCACTTCGACGCGAATGCTTTTGTAAGAATTGGAAACCCAGGTATCGATGTACAGTCTTTAGCCAGCTCAGAGTACCTTCCATCTGGATCCTGGTCCTGAGGCAGCCCTAGTCTCTCCCTCCCACCCTTTAGCCCCTTTCCTTCCATCCCTGAGCTCTGGTTTGCACCACAAGGGGCTTCTTCTTGCTTAGGTGAGAATTCTCCAGGGTACACCGCCAGGACTGATTCACTAATCTACCCACACAGACTCACTGTTGGCCGCGCCTTGCACCCAGGAATGTGTAGCCATGATGCATGATGCTGCTTGCCTGTAGGAACTGGGGCTCCCAGAAGAGGGACATACATGCCTTTAAAGTGGCTGGAGGTCATCTAGGTAGGAAATACTAGGTTCCCAGCTACAAAAACCAAGTGACAAGAGGGTCAGGATGGGCACCTCTAAGCAAGGGCCCCTGTTCACTGGGGCTGATGTGCTCCCTCTCGGCTGGTACTGGGTCAGAAACCAATCTCTCCCCTATCACAGCTGGGCAGTCTAATTACTGTCTTAGAAATAGTGATACTTTGTATATAGCTAAGGCTTCAGACAAAAATTTTGTTGCAGTTTTATGCTCATTCACAGTGTTGATGGATGGAATTATATTTTTGCTCTGAGGGAAAATTGACAAAGCAAGAACTGGGACCTTAAGTACATGAACAGCTTAGTCCCCACTTTTCAGCTGAGTCCTGTTCTCAAAGCCATAATACCGTAGATGGAACCCACTTTGCAAGAATGCTGGAGAGCAGCAGATGAATAAATCCATGGAGTTGGGGTTTCTTCAAAGGAATAAACCCTTTAGAAGAACTTGAGAATCCAGATGAAAAAGAACATTTCATTTCCATTTGTTATATACCTAAAAGTGAATTTTTATTAAAAGCAGATCACATCACTTCAGGAAATTCAGAAAACTATATCTAAATACATGGAACGCAAGATATTCCTCATCAATTTAGATTCTTATAGCCTCATAAAGATAAAATGCAGATGAATTGATTTAGATCAAGCCTTCATTAAATTTTAGAATTAGCTTTTGGGATCCCATGTATTGCAATGTGCAGAGCCTGATTCCTGAGCATTGTGACAAAGCCATGAGTGGATAAATGATAAAGTGCATCGTTGCTAGAAATAACACAGTCTGCCTTTGGTTTGTGCTAATAAACTATAAGACATCCTAAATTCCAATTTTAATATGAGAAATCCACCTCATTATAAGTAATCTCAAACTCTGTATGTTATCAGCATTATGTGTTTTCTTTGGTGAGTCTGAAATATAATTTGCTGTTTATGCTTCTAATGTAAATCTCCAATTTCTGGTTGGCCACCCTGGCACTAAGCCAGAGCTCTAATTTATTTCCCTCTTTCTTTATTTCTTACATCAAAAGAGACTTGGTTTGAATAACAAACATTCAATCGACTTAGACGTGGGGTGGCAGGCAGCAGAGGCATTACCTGTTTACCTTTTATTGCCTGTTTTGAATTGGCTTTTCTGGGAACAAAACCAATAAGACATGATGTTCCTTCATCTAGTTTTCACCCAGGTTATTTATCAGAAGACACCCCCTCCCTCCCCGACCCATGGCTGGGTGAAGAATTCAGCCTGGGAGCAGGCTTCCAACCTAACACTATCATGGATTATTGCTCTACCAAGTCATGAAGGACTTCATTGTCCGATAGACTCTGGCTTGGGCTGATAATTGTTTTTGATTCCAGGAGCTGCTGCTGCTAACACATTTGTAAGCCGTGGGACAACAGTGTGCTGGGAACGGAACATACACTCTTTGAGCCACTTTGAGACTTTGCAAGGGTTCCCCCACACCCCCCTGCCCTCGCTGTCTGGCACATTCATTGGCCTGATAAAAGGCAGAAACAATTTAGTACACCTTGGGTGGTACTTAAAACAAACTTTATTCTCAGGAACAGCAGTTATGTCTAACTTGCTGCTGTATATGTTGATATTTCCTCTAAATACTAAGTCTGAATATATTCAATCAAATAGCTAATCACTCAAGTTCCCTGCCACCTTCCTGGTTCTCCAGGTTGCCTCTCATGATACTCCATGTAAACACTGCATTTGAGAAGATACAGAGATCAGCATCCCTAGAGTCACATGATCACATCAATCTGTGAAAATAGCATGACTTAAAAATCAAAGTCTCTTAGTACTCTGCCAACGGGCTTTGGCATGATCTTGGCAATCATTTAGATTTTTTTTTTTTTTTTTGCTGTTATAATTTTCCCAAGTGGAAATAGTCTCGTATTTTGCTGAAGTTGTCCAAGCTAGTGAACATCAATCCATCTTCCTGGGTACTAAATCGTCAGCTGAATGTATTCAGTCCACAGAGAAACCAGTAAAGTGAGTGTGGAACTGCTTGGTGGCTGCTCCTTTCATCTTAAGAAACTGCAATACAAATTCCTGAAATCATTTATGCAGGAATTTTTATTCTTTAAATCTTCCAGTGTTAAAGCAACAAGAAAACACTTAGAATGTCCTTTGGTGGAATCTTATTACACTTGTTATATATGTAAACTGATATTCTTTGATGCCAGCACGTTCGTTGCCCTTACAGAGAAGTCTCTGCACAATGAAACAAAACAGAACGGCAGAGGACAAAATAAAATGTCAGTCTTTGCTGCTTCGAATTAGATACATTAACAGATTGTCTGGTAACACAAATCGGCAAGAATACAAAAAATCTACATATTACAGTATTTCAAGAAAAATAACTTCATTTGAATACAAAAGGATAGATACACTTTCTTTTTTCCTAGAGCCACTCTTGGACAGTGGATGTGTGCTCGCACTGGGAGTGACTTCAGTGCTGCTAAGATAGACGGGGTATGACTGGCTTGAGCTTTTGGAGGGGGGCTGTTACACGTGTGCATTACTAACATCAGACAAAGAAATCTTTCAACCAACAAGGGTTACAGAGCAACGTTCACTAAAGCACAGGTTGGAAGGGGTTCAGGGACCGAAGCAGGCCAATATGGCAGCTTGGAACAGATTTCCTTATACCCACAGTGCACTGCCAGCAAAGAACGCTTCTATTTGGTTGGTCCACACACCGGGCCAGTGGTGCCGGGGCACCCCACGGGAGAGCAGCGAATGGTTTTAGGTTGCTTGATTTGTTTGTTGTCTTTCCTGTTTGGGTGGGGGGCTGTCGCAGCCTTCCCAGTCGGCGAGAAGCTCCGCAGCTGGCCGGGTGATTTGCGGTGAGAGTATCAACAGCTGCCAACTTCTCTGGAGTCAGAAATTAACAGTCTTGACTCGGGTGTGCTGTCCGCGGCTGATAGATATGGCTTAGTTCAGTCAGGCCTTCTTAGTTTGTACACGGTGTTGGAGTGGGGGTGTCTGAGTGTGTGTTTCCTATGTTGTTGGTAGCGAATGCTTGCAGGTCGCTTTGGCCTCCCCCCTTGTCGCCCTTGCCGCGGCGGGCCCAGGGCGGGCTGGTGGCCCGTGGCTCGCCTAGACCAGCAGGGGGCTGGCGGTGCCCAGCAGCGCGGTCAGCAGCAGCAGCGCGGGGGAGCCGGGCGGGGGCGCCCCGTGGCCGGAGTCGGAGCCGCAGCTGCCCGCCTCCTCGCACCGCAGCTTCTCACACAGGATGCCCGTGTAGGCGGCTGGGCAGAGGCAGCGCACGTTGTTGTGGCACGTCCCTCCGTTCTGACAGTGCAGGAGCTCATTGTCGCAGACATTCGCTGCAGAACGGGGGGTGGGGGGTTGGGGGTGGGGTGGGGCGCGGGGAGAAGAAGCAGAATCAATTTCAGTTCATCTAGTACAGCATGTTTTCAGCTTAAAAAACAAAAAACAAAAAAAAACTCTATCGATCTTGTGCGCCCCCCACGCCCCCGCGACAAACTAAGCATGTGACTCCCAATTTCCAAACAAATGTAGTTTGCTGCTTTTGTGTGTGTGTGTGTGTGTGTGTGTGTGTTTAAATCATATTTATCCTTTTCGTATAGATTTTTTTGCTGTGATCTTGGGTAGTATTGCCCATTTCAGGCTATCGAGTACAAAGTAATGGAATACTCCTGGTTTGGCAGTTAATAGAACTGGGATCTGTTGTGACCTCCTGCATTTTTAAAGGACAAGTGCCCGATACAAGAATGCAGAGTTTTAAAGGCAGATGAATGGTAGTTAAAATGGAAAGCAGTATTGCTAAAATGACCAAGAACCTCCAAAGGGGTGGGCCATTGTCCCTGCAGGTGATTCCAGCGGCTGCATGCGGGAAGACAGAGCGAACGGGGAGTGAGGAGAGAGGGTATGGGACAGGGGCAGACAGCATGCTCCAGGCAGGCGGCAGCCAGATCAGAAGAGAGAAAGTGGTTTCATGGGAGGAGAGTGAGGACAAGCAGTCATATTTGCCCCTGACAGCCTATTAGGAAATTCATTGCCTTGTAAATATGGGAAGTAGAACCCAAGGTTACCTTGATTTCCCGCAATAATAAAAAATGCAGTGATGAGACCCTGATTACCAAAATTTCACGATGTCCGTCAATTAATAGAATCGGTTCGAATAAATCAAGCAAACAATTCCAGACACTAAAATTCATTCATGGTCCCTGCCATGTAATTTTCATCTTTAATAATTACTTATTTCAAAGTTCTGGTTATCCTCATTAATTCCATGTCTCCTATTCTTTTAGATAATCAAGGTTTCACTGATTTAGCAGAATGTTAAATAGGACCCAGGGAAATTAAAATAACAACAAAGAGTAAAAGAGCCAAGAACACTTCCTAGCAACATATGCTGCTTAAGTATTTAATATACAGAACCACTCTGGAGCAGGGTGGGGGGTAGGGGCAAAGCAGAAAAGGTAGATTTTTATAAATTATAACATTTTTCATTTTTTAAAAATGTCATGGTCAAATTTCCCCAGGGGGACCACATGAATTAAACACATACACTCACACACACACACACACACACACACACACACACACACACAGTCTCTCTCTCTCTCTCTCAATATTACTATCAAGTGCAAAGTACTGGAAAAAAAAAAAAGCCAACAAAACACCAAAAAAACCCATCCCAAGTAGTAATTCATTACAGAATGTTGCTTGTCCATTAATCATGTTCAGTAGTCATGTCACCTTCAAAATGTGCTAATGCCTTGTACGCAAATGAGCTCAGGAAAGATGGTAGTGGACTCTCACAGAGTTAATACCAAAGTGCCCTAAAGGGGCCTTGTTTTACCTTCTTCCTCAGTGACCTCTAAGACAGCTGCGTAATGTATTGGTACAATTTTCAAAAGTATCCACACTTGCTGTCTGCAAATGTCAGAAGTGACCATTCAGGCTTCCTAAATCCTTTAGGCTCCAAATTTCGACATTCATTATATATGTCATACAAATATGACAGACATTATATAATCTCATGATTATATAAGCTGCCTCTCATTGATGGCAGAAATCCTGAATATGAGACACAAATTATAGTATTTTATGTGCCATGGTTAAAAATGTCAAGAGCTGTGGAAAAGATGCAAAAATTTACATGTGTAGAGTGTAACTGGTTGTTGTTAATTTGAGAAGCATCCATGGGTTTTCAGCATTTTGTTTTGCTTACACTTCAGGAAATATCTGTTTAATTGGGGTAACATGGAAGAAACAGATCTAAATAACTGTTTCCATTTTAAGTTAGAGATTCTCAGCATTTCTTGTCCCAGGCAGCAGATTGCTGAATGGGATATTTCCTTTCATTTGGCACCAGAGGTGGGGAAATATCTGTTCTATCAATATCGATAATTGCTTGCCTTGAATAATTGAGAAGAAATCAATAGTTAATTAAATATTGCTCTCCTTAAAAAAAAAAAAAAAAAAAAAAAAGCTATTTTTCTTCTTGGACCTGAATGTAAATCAGCTGTTGGACAGAGGTTTCTTTCTTCTTTCTTTCCTTTTTTTTTTTTTTCCCAAGAAGCTGGTGATTAAGTTAAAATTCAATACCTTCCCTACATTTAAAATAATCTGTTAGTTGATGCTGGTGAGTGTGAGGCATTGAGTAACTATGCAAGGACCAGATATAACCCAGGATTCATAATATCATGGATTGGGGAAGTAAATTTTTTTCTGTAAGAGATAAACAGAAGAAATCAAATCTAGAATATATTTCATTACTTTAGAATTCCCTATAAGACTTTTTACATTTAGTCTCCTGATGGTGCTATTCAACAAACACAGATTATCACTGATATGTACAGCATTCTATTGGAATCATGTGCTAGGCACACATCTGAACTTAACTATAAATCTTACCTGATATTCGTTAATTTATCCTCCATCTACATGTTTTTTTGTACCAAATTTGTGGTGCTTAATGAATAAACTAGTTGGCTAACAAATATCACTGACCTCTTCTTCAGCATAGGAAACCTTGTACTAAACACCATGAACAGATTTAAAAAAAAGGATAGAGCGTGTTCCCTGCTCCTATGGAGTTCAAGTCTGATTGGGAAGATAAAATATAGGCAGGACATGATCTAATAATAATTTCATTAGCATGCCTTTATCAATTCCATCCACTTCAGTCAACATCTGTTGTGTGCCAGGCAACCCCACTCGATTGTATGTTTGTAACTCTACCTGCCTTAAAGGAGCCCACGGTTTGGCAGAAAACAAAACAAACATGCAGAAATAACTATGACACACAAAAAAAAAGACTGTAAAGGAAGCATTTGCAAAACGCCAGGGGAACTGAGATGCTGGTGTAAATAATTATTTGGGGGAAGATTAGAAAAGATTCTAGAAAGGAGATTGTATTTGAACAATAGTGCACTCTAGGCAGATAATGGTAGAAGAAGTGTTATGGATGGGGAAACTGTATGAGTGCAGACAGGGAGACTTGCAAGTGCAGAGTGCTGGTTATTAAGCAATTGTCTCTCAACTCTAAAAGCACCCTTCTTTATGCACTTTGTCTTCGGCTTCCACCGACTGGGAGCACTAGAGGCACCAGAGAAGGTGAAGGGATTTCCTTTCTCCCATTTGATGGCTCTTCCTCAGTGTTGCCCCATGATGGCCCTTCACCCCAGGAGCAGCATTTGATCCCAGTGCATAGCTTTATTCAGAATTAGCTTTATTCTCCCCCTTAGAAGGTTCCTGCACCAACCCAGCAGCGCTCCTTCTCTACAGGTTTGAGCTTAGCTCGAAGGGCCCCTGCCCAGGTTTCAGAGGTACAAGTCAGCAGCCCGGCATTACATCCCCCCATGTCTGTGGGGTCTCCTCTCTGTCCTTTTAGTTGCTAATAATCCATCCTCTTTCCTGTGATCCCTCTGCCCAGGAGTGGTACTATTTCCTGCTTATACACAGTTACTACTATCTCTGAGGGACTTCAGTGTCCTATTCTCATTTCTAAATTCCAAAACACCTGTTTAACTGTTTCCTTTAATGAATCATCTCTATTGAAATGCCTAGTGCCATTTCAGTTTTCTGACAGGAGCCTGAATGAGAGACTCATGGAACACATTAGCGAATGGCAAATGGACTGGTGTGGCTGGAATGTGGGATATGCCCAGGGCAAATGGAGACTAGAAAGGTAGACTGTGGCCTGATTGGGTACATTCTACATAATATGCAACATAGTTTCAATAATAGGCAGTGGGAAGCTGTCAAAAACCTATGAGCAAGGTGGTATTTTAAATGGAAGAGAAACAGGTGAGGCTTGGCCAGAGAAAGGTTAGACTGGAGAAGAGGGGCCCAGATGCTTTAGTAGAATGGGCTTGGTCTGATAATAGCAATGGGGAGGGAGAGGGGATAGATTTGGATGCAGATGATTTGAAATGGGTAAGAGAGATTCTGAGGTTCCTGTTTTCAGTATTCAGATGCATCATAATAAAATTTATTAAGAAAAGTAGATCAGGGACACCTGGGTGGCTCAGTTGGTTAAGCAGCTGCCTTCAGCTCAGGTCATCATCCCAGCATCATGGGATCGAGTCCCACATCGGGCTCCTTTCTCCGCAGGGAGCCTGCTTCTCCCTCTGACTCTGCTTGCCACTCTGTCTGCCTGTGCTCGCTCTCGCTCTCTCTCTGACAAATAAATAAATAAAATCTTAAAAAAAAAATAAATAAATAAAAAGAAAAGAAAAGTAGATCAGAGGAGGGCTTTGGGCAGGGAAGAAAATGCACTTTTTTGGATGTACTGACTTTGAGGGGTCTGAAGGCTCTTCCTCAGGGGTATTATTCTTAGTTGGAAAAACTAATTAACCATTCAGGAGGTAGGTCATCCTGGAGATACAGGTTTGGAGCAGGAGTGATGGTGGTCATTGTTACAAAGAGTGAAGTGAAGGGAATAGAAGACCTAATCTTGGTAGAATATAGAGTGAGGACAAATGAATGCTCTAGATAGAACACTGAATAATATCAGCATTTAGGCCACAGGAAGAGAATGAAAGATCATGAAGGGTCCTGAGAAGAAAAGATGTCAACAAAATACAGTGATCATTTGAGGGCATACAATTTAATCCTAGAAGTCTTCCTGCTGTGCGTGACTCTATCTAGGGATAAACAAATAGACTGGAAGAGTGTGAGAGGAAGGGCACTTTGAGTTGGGTGGAGGATATTGCAAAATAAGCATTACATGCTCTTGATTGAATCTGACAGAAGGGATTTTGGAATAATTAAAAAAAGGATTGGAGAAATTTAAGGAATTAACATTTAACAGAGGTCTTTGGTTGTCAGTCTAAATTGGTGTTTTTTAACAGTGGATGATTTTGTCTCCCAGGGTTCATTTGACAATGTCTGCAGACTTTTGGTTGTCACATCTCAAGGGAGGGCTACTGGCCTCTAGTGGACAGAAGCCAGAGATGCTGCTAAATATCCCACAATGCACAGGGCAGCACCCCCCAACCAACCTCCACTCCAGGTTACCCCCAACAAAGAATCCCTCTTCAATTTAGGTTGATGGTAAAATGATGAAGTTCTGGATCAGGGTGTCAGCCATAGGAGAGGAGCGGTTGTCCTTATATATACTGGGCAAAGGGGAAGGAAGTTGTCTTGCTGATTCTAGATCACAGAATAATAGTGAGTTTTAAGGTACAGAGCCATAGGAATTAGAGGCAACTATAAATACCTGAAGTTGAACTCTAAGAATGGATTACCCTTGGAGGGGAGTAAATACAGAACCTTGGGATTTAAGACAGACCCTTTAGCCCTGTTCACAATGAAAGAATGAGAGAGGAAAGAAAATCACCTTCGTCATATAATTTGTTCCACCTTGTTATGTTAGAAATAGTAAAATTAGAGTGTGGGGAAACTCCAGAAACTAGACAAATTCTAGATGAGGAAACTGAAATCAATTTACGGAAGAACTGGAGCTAGAATCAGAGGTCCTGATTTACAAGATTCCTGCTCTTCACATTGAAAAGAATGTTCAGGAGAAACAGTAGATGGTGGCATGCAGCACACATCCTATGGTCCTCAAGACAATCAAAATAAACTCTGTAATCCCTAGTGGATTCTCACTTGTACTGACCTGCTGTTCTGCCTTCATACCACACTGTGAATAGGCAGGGTATATGTTGTTGGCATTAAATCTTGTATCTTCCAGACTTCTCCTACCACATTTTGGCAAAGCTCCAAGTACAAATCAGCTCATCCATAAAATGTAATAAAAAATATCAAAGGCCTAGATTGAGAATATCAGGCATGTCACTGCAGATTAAAAATCCAACCAGGGATTGCTACCCAACACACACCTTGCAGTTATCACTTCCTTTACTTGATGCCCTTCTGTGTGGATTTGTCTCAACTGAAAATCCTGACCTTACTTGAGGATGTATTTACATTAAACAGGTCCTGACTCTTTCTTCATTGCTATTGACAATCTAAGGGTGTGTGATCTCTGTAAACAGGGAAGGTTTGCCTTTAAACCCCTTATACAACACTTGATTCAGTATTGGTGGCAAATTGTTATTTGCTAGACACATTGTGTTTATTATGATAAAATATCCTTAGATATCAGAAAAGCTAATCCTACTTTGGTACTGGCTTGACTGTATTCTAAAGGATACTTTTATCGTTGATAAAAAATAATTCATTTAGGATGTGTCCAATATCACACCATATAACCTATAACCCTCTGTGGTTTCAGTATTAAGATTGCTTTCAAATGGAGCAACCAGAATGATCTGCGGCCACTGAGAGATAGGGTTAGAGTATTAATGTTAGACCCAAAGAGTTATGTGGCTAAAAGATGAACTGTGGAATCCTTGTGGAGAGGCTATAGTTGGCAGGGTCTTATAACAGTTCCGATCACAGCTTCAGTAAGCAAGATATATAATAGTAGATAAATAAGCTTCCACAGTTGCTATGAGCTTCTTAAAAAAAAAAAAAAAAACCTCAGAATTTTCAAAGTGAAAAAATAGGAATGAGCAGCATTTCTTCCTCCCTGTTTCCCTTCTTATTTTTCCTTTGGCTTCAATAAGAGCCACAGGGATGTAGCTAAAGTATTCAATTCTTTAACTTGTTTTTGTGGGTTCCTTGACTGTCATACACATTTCCTCTTCCCAAACTGTAATCTCTCATCAAAATGTCCATGATGAGATCTTGATTCCTTTTCCTTCCATTAGTTCTTTCTGGAAGGTATGGAAAAGCAGACACAGAGGGATCACTATGCTCAAAATGGGCACCAGCCAGAACTTAGTGTTGCTGCTTGTTCTATTCTTCTTTGCTTTGGTGACCTCAAGGGTCACTTATTCCCGTTATGGTCATGACGATCCACTGCATTACAAAAGGGAAGTTTTCTTTTCTGTGTTTGGGTCTTGTTCAAAGCTATACATTTGGGTTCACCCTGTCAGTGAGCTGCTATGCTTGAGCAATGCTGGGTCTGTATTTATAGACTTGAAAGTTTCTCTTTTTGGTTTTGTCTCAGGCACTTCAAGGGATCGATGCAATGCATTGCCATGACAGCCTTCCTTGATGGTTGTATTAATAAAGTGACCTCTACCTTCCCTACCTGAAACGAGCCCAGGATTGCAGAGGGAAAGATGTTCCAAATTGTTCCGTCCTTTTCAAAGAAACGTCAAAGAGTGAATAACCTCTACCAAACAGGCTAATAACAAAGGCATGTGTGCAACATTCAGTTCTGATTTAGGCATTTGAGAATTTTGTGGCAGGAAGATAAAGAGCTATGATTATGACCCACTTATTCAGCCTTGGCGGCTGTGATATGATGTTGTGAGCTGTGGGATATAAAATTGGAACTACAGGTTAGCTCCTGGGGTATGGAAGAATCTCTGTTGGCTGGTATCTAATGGCCTTTTGTGAATTCTGGGCACACTAACTACGCTTCCCCCCATCTTTTCCCACTTAGGTCTGGCTATGACTGGTGATGGGGTACAGCAGAGAAAATACTGATGAAGATTCATGAAACCTGGGTTCTAGTTCTGATTAGCCATCCATTTGCTGTGAGGTCTTGGACATATCATGAAGCCACTTAGTGACATCTATCCAAACTTCCATCCAACACCCAACCAGGCACTGTTCTAGATGATGGGCACATGGTGGGAGCCAGGCAGACAATGCAGTCACTTCTGTAAAGCTTAAGTTCTAATGACAGCTAGAAAGTTAGGGAACGAGTTGGAAGTACGTATTTTTAAAATTCTCTTGAACGTTATGATTTGCGTGGGTATTTTTCATGGGGAGCCTATCGTCTTAAGAGTCAAAGAGTGAGGAATTTCTCCTCTTTTTCATCAAATATGTGATGATAGTTAGACTTCTGCAATATTATGAGTCCTGGTGATTACTTGCGTGGCTGTTTTGAATTGATTGGTTTTGCCCATTGGTCTTATCTAGTGCCCCATGGAGCAGGCATAGTTTTTCTCTTGACTTGCACTAGAAGCACTGAGGTGGTGTCAAGGGAATGAGGTGAAGAGAACTTGTGATTCAAGCCAGGTTTCTTTAGTAAATGGGTTGTGTGAACTTGGGGAAATTGTTTTACCTCTTTGTGCTTCTCTATCCTTGCTTCTGAAGCAAGAAGAGTAACACTTGTCCTGTTCACCCACCTCCCAGTTGTTGAAAGCCTCAAGGTGAATCATGTGAAGGTATTTTTAAAAAATATAAAACACATCCTAAGGATACTTTGTTAACGTTCAACATCTTCCCAATCCACCCCCTACCCCCAGTGCTAGAAGCCCAGGAAGTAAGAGTGAGGTGCTTGCTCCTACCCTGCCAGATAAAGAATTCATCATCGCCTATCCAAGTCAAGGTACTCAAGTGAAAACAGAAGCAAATGTCCTCCCTCAAAGACAGCATCTGTATATGTCCTCTGTGGGTATGAATCTTGAGATGGTGTGGGGTCAAACATGCAGTTCTTGAATATTTGTATTCAGCTGTTGTGTCCTCCACAAGGTTGTGTGAGGTCGGCTTAGAGGGGCAGTGCCTGTCTTCTCAAAGGTGACTTATGTGCTCTCACTCAACATGCACTGTCCTGTACCAATCACAGTACAGAAGATCTGTTTTCAGGGTTACATGAAGCCCAGCTTTAGCTTCTGCTTTGCGGAGGCAGGGCATAAGTTCAGAAGTGAACAGTATCTAGACTGCAACTTGGAGGACATCAGTTAGAAACATCCTTGCCCTCCTGCTCTCAACTTCCACTGCTGTCTGTGTCTAGATGCATCTGGGGACAGTGGTGCTAGGGGCAGGATTCCAGTGTGACAGCATCCAGCCTACTGGGTCCTAACCAGTGTTACGAGGTCAAGGAGCAGAGCTGAAATGGCTGTAAGTAGCAATGTGGAGCTGTCAGCTGGGTGGTCAGACGTGGGTGGGTAATCAAGTACAGCACATTCTGATACTACAGAGAATCCATTCTATTCACAGTCATCTAATCTCAAAGCACTGATTATGGGAGTGATGCTTGCTCTGATCCAGTCAAAGGAAACACTGCTCAAAACATCATAAAAAAAAAAAAAATGCTGGGGCACCTGTGTGGCTCAGTGGGTTAAAGCCTCTGCCTTCGGCTCAAGTCATGATCCCAGGGTCCTGGGATTGAGCCCTGCATCAGGCTCTCTGCTAGGCAGGGAGACTGCCTCCCCCTCTTTCTGTGCCTGCCTCTCTGCCTACTTGTGATTTCTGTCTGTCAAATAAATAAATAAAATCTTAAAAAAAAACAAAAAGCCACATTCATTTTGAAGGAGCCTGTGTTTGCAGTAGGCAGGAACCCAGCTAGCATGGAAGAAATAACAGGTGACTCCAATGAATGAGCAAGAGGCACTGGCCAAAACCCCCCAAAGTTGTCAGGCTTTGCAACTTGCAAAAAAAAAAAAAAAAAAAGCCTTTGCTGATGTTGAGAAAAAATGAATTCACTAAGAAGCCCACAAAGCCAAGGGCTGGGCATCTTTTCCCAAAGCGATCATTAATGATGTATTGAAATCCTATTTAGGTCAACACCTTCAGATACAGACACAGGCAAGGTGTTCATAAAAACGGTGCTGAGAAATCACAGTTTCTCATCTGGTATCAGAAAATGCACTCGTCTAGTTTAATAAAAAGGTGCGGCCTCTACTCTTTTTGCCCGAGGTGAAAGATGGCGCTTGTTGGGAGGCTTAGTCACACACGATGCAACACACATCAGGATATAAACCACTGTTTCAAAGTACAGGACATTATGTCAGGATGAGTAGCAGCCCAAATATTTATCCAGCATGATCCCCCTAAGTACAGACTTAGACCTCTACACACAGCTCATGTAATACCTTAGAAGGACTAGAACAAACTGTACCAAAACACGACCAATGTTTAGCTCTGGCTGGTGGGAGTGCAGGTGCATTTAGTAACTTTAATTTTCGTCTTTGATTCTTCACTTTTTATAAGTTGGGAAGAATAAATATGTGGTCCTTTGAAGATATTAAATATGTTAATAAAAGGAACTGTTGTTACTTGAGAAAATAAAAAGCATATTTTACTGATAGGATAAAAGTGATTCACATAAGAAATGATCCATGTGGCCAAATTTTACCATAGTTCAGTATTTGTGTCATTCATACATATTTCTAATCAAACTACCAGTTACCTTAAATTTGCAAAAACTATCTGAGTATATTCTCTAACTGGGATTTAAATAAAAATTGAAACACACACATACACATTATCTCAGGAAAGACAGAAGAGTTCCTACACAATCCTGTAATTCCTAAGAAGGCCCCAAACACTGGGATTCCTTGGCTTGTCAAGAGTACACAGTGTCAGGTGTGGATGGAAACAGCAGAGCCTCTGGAGCTAAAGGGATCTGTAGCCTGAAGGTCTGCTTATTGTTAACTGGTACAGATGATGTGAGATGAACGGACATTTTACATTGGTAGGTCACAGTGATGACTGTGCTGGAATTTTCTACAACCATTCCAGTATAGAGGCTCCAAGTCCAGATTAACTACACTGAAAGAAAACATACTTCATGCAACTTGAGTCTGCAGGAGATTCCTATGGGTTCCCCTTGTATGTGTCTGCACTGTGTCTAACATGCTCATTGTGGTTATATGTAAGCATGGAGCACTGCTCCTGGCACCAAACGGATACCCAATAAATTACTTACTGAACACACAAATAAAATATGTCTTTTGTTCTCTGCCTTTTTCTGAATCGTGGGCATATATCTAAAATTTGTAGACAGACAAGTAGATCGGTAGATAGGTATCAATACACAGGAATACAGAGCGTAAAGGCTGGAGAGCAGGAAGTGGAGGGAACTTTCCCTTGATGGCCTCCTTTAGTTTCTGGGCAGTAGTAGGTAAGGCTAGTTCCTGAGCATGAGGAAGGGGACGGAAGGTGAGATCTTGAGGGCAGGAGTGAAATATTTGGGAGGGAACAGGAGAGGAAGCTAACGAGACACCTGGAAAAAGTTCTGGGTAGTGTTGACACTCTAATTCAGCTCATATCCTGTGATTTGTCAGGCCTTTCCATACCTGCTTTCCTGATGGAGAACACCAGCAGAAAGGGAATGGTGACTTGTTTGCCTTCCTTCGGTGATACAGAGAAGGCCGGGGGAAGGATAGGAGGGAGGGGAAGAAGGCAGAGTGGCAGAGCCAAGTGTGGAGAAGCACCCCCTTCATTTTTCATTAGGCAAAACGTATTAGCTCTTACTATTATAATCTTGGCATGCCAGCCCGATGAAGGTGGAAAAGACATGGCCCTAAAGAAAATGAATGACTTTTTTTTTTTTTTTTTTTTTTTTTAATTGGAAGGTAACTCGTTAAATTTGGAACACGGGCTAAAGGAAAATCCAGATGGAACTGAGATGGAGGCAAGAGACTGTCAGAGGCACAGAAAAGAATGCAGGTAAAAAGATTCGGAGCTCTTTGAAATGACGTGGGAATTGTGAAAGGTGATCCATATAGCTGAAAGCAAATCTGTGAAACAGTCCACATTCTGAGGAGGAGGTAGGGCAATACTACAGGCCTTTGATACTTGGCATTAAGAATCCTAGTATCTGTGACTGAAAGGAGATAATTGTGTCATTAATTCACATGCATTTTTTTTGAGACAGAATTTCAATGCCTTTGAGCACTGTGTAAAGCTAAAATATAATTTGAGGTTCCTGTTTGTCAAGCTATAGCTAAATGTCTCCTTAGAGACTTAATTTTTCCTATATATACTTGGCAGGAGTGTTCTAAATATGGTCTAAGCCCTCTTAGGATTTTTAAACAGCAGGGATATGTAAGTATGACAAATACTTACTGAAATCACACAGCAGTAACTTTTCTTAATGATTTTTTCTTTTCCTGGGAATCACTGTAATTCACTCTTGTCTGTTGTGGCCTTGCTGTCACCATAACCACCTCCTGACAATGTCAAACTAAGTCTTGGGAGGTGATTTTATAATCGGATGAAATAAAGCCATTTCCCTGTTAATGCCAGTGTCAAGGCAAAATGAATTGGTGTCAATAAATTCAAGGTGAGGAAAACAACATTATGGAATCAAGAGAAGGTGCAAAATGATAGCACGAATCATTTAGGGATGCCAAGCTCCAAGTAAAAATGACTGCTAATTTTCAAAAATGTATTCACCACTGCACCAGGTACCAAACATTTAAGTGTTCTCAAATACATCAGCGGGGTTCAGGAGGGACAAGGGGTTACAATTACAGACGAGTCACAAGCATACCTTTTCGAAAAAGTCCATGGTGACCCATTGCAACTCACATTGTCCTTTCCCACTGATACATTCCTGAGACATCCAGAATTTGAATGGCAAGCTTTAGTATTTCATTGCCTACCCTGGTGTTATCTATAAGTCTGGGTTCGAATACTGACATCACCACTCATGGCTGAATTTCTGAGTCTCTCTTTTTTCATCTGTAACAGAGGCATCTCAGAGATGTTGTAAGGATGAGAGAGCATTCAGTTCAATGATTATTATTAAGAGTTTTGTGGGTATGGGCACTGCTCAAAGTCCTGCAATAAAAACCCAGACTGGGAGAGCCATGGAAATGGTGTTTATGTGTTTAGGTTCATGGATTTACAACTCCTCAGAGAATGTAACGTCACACGGGGTGTGCTCTTGTGTCTTCTAGTTCACTTTCATTGTTAATAATTTCAAGCTTCTTTGGAGCTTAATAAATACTGGTTGATTTGGGAAAAAATCATCTTTCATACCTACAGTTCCTTACATAGAAAAAAACAGCTGCTTACCTGTCAGAAAGAAGATCTATTTATTCATTTTTCTTTAATGAAGAGAAAAACAGACAAAAGCGCTTACTGAGGAAAACATTTAGGTAAGACAGGGATTCCAGACGAGCTCATGAGTGACTTCAATAATTCTATGCGATATAGCTTTTACTAAAACTAAACTTCAAATGTGAGGCAGAGGGAAAGGTACTCAGTTCTTTCTTGACATCCAAAAGAACTTTTCTTAATTGGTTAAGAAAATGGTGTAGGAATGAGAACAAATCCAGAGAGGATGACCAGAAAATAGAGTCACTGCAGGTCTAGAGAAAGGCATTTTCAGGTTTCTCTTAACAAAAGCACAGCTGTTGTGTCTTGGGAGAGAGGTGAGTTAGTTAGCCCCAAATCAAGAGGTTAGCAAGCAACGTGTGGAAGCTGTGCCTTCCTGGGCTTTCAGATCCAGCAGCAGAAAGAAAAAACAAGCAGGAATTGCTTTGGATACAACTGGGAGTCAGTGAACATTATTTAAAACACAGTGAAAAGATGTTCGCCCTCCCCTTTGAAGCAGATTAAGGCATACCCAAGGTGAGATTAAGCAGGGATGAACAAGGTTTGGGTGGGCTGGTTAAAGAGGAATCACACAACAGGCTTTGAATATATCTTGTTCTAACACATTTCACTTTCTTTGACATTTCCTATTCTTATTTATGAACATACATATTTTTATATTAATAAGGAGTTATTCTAAATCTACATTCCATGCAGGTTAGGATTTTGACTGTTTTTTTCCTTGCTATAGTGTAAAGCCTAGAACAGTGCCTGGTACCAGACTGTGGTCAATGAATATCTGAGGATTCTTGAGTGGGTGAATACATGCACTTTATAGGAAAAAAAAAATCACATATTTCATACCCATTGCTTCCTTTCTACTTCTAAAATACCTTCCCACTGTATTTATTTTCTCTCCCCAAATCAAATGTGCAGGAGTGCTACGGCCGGATTGAGTTTCTCACAGAGCTTACACAATACCTCTTACTCATTGGATAATCTTGTAGTCAGAATCCCTCACGATGTGCTGAGAACTCATTGTCTGCTTTTACTCCCCAAAATAAACTTTCCAGTCTTGGCTAATCTACTTTTGGTCTTAAATGCACACACACACACACACACACAAATAAATCATAATTAAGATACCTTTGCATGTCATCTTGCCAAATATTTCCACTAACCTGGCAGGATAGGTATTATAATATTATTATTATTATTTCCATTTTATGGGAGATGTGTGGATTTTACCCCAGCCCTACCAGCAACCCAGCAGTAGAGACAGAACTAGAACTTGGGCCCCTTTAACCCTATGCACCATTGGTCCATTCTGCCTTCCTGCCCCTTGGCGGCTACATATACCTCTGTTCCTGGTGTGTCCTTCCCTAAATTCCCCATTTATCCATAAAAATCCAGCTCAAGGACAACTTCCACCATGAAGGTTTCTCAGACTGTTCCAGCCTTCAGACCCCCCCGTCCTGCCTTGGAAGACAAATCTAGAGCTAGACGTAAGTATAAATGTAGACACAATTTGAATAGCCTGGATTTAAACCTGGGCTCCACTCATACTTGCTGGGTAATCTCATGAAATCACTCAACTAATCTTTGTTTCATTCATAAAATGCAGATAATTTAATACCTGGTATCCACTGCATAAGACTTTTAGGTAGATTAAATGGGTTAATACATACAAGGCAACCACAACAGCACCTGACACATAGAAAGCCCTTCAGTGAATGTCAAGGTTTATTTGACTCTTCAAAACCTGCAATACTCTTTCTCCACATGCATGTCTTGTCTCCTCCAGGGAAGCATATGCAATTTGAGGGATGGGCATTGTTCTGCACCTCTTTTCATTGTTCACACTAAGCAGCCTGGTGCTTTGCAGTGGGCAGTCTATAAATAGTAATCACTTGAGGGTAGTGGATATCTTATCTTTGTATCCTCTGACATCTCTTTTAACTTTGTATTGGAAGTGTCTATTCTATTGCCTGGCACATAACAGGAGATTCTTTATGGTGTTTTTTCCCCAAGTGATTTTCTGCGTTCTTAAGATCATGTGAAAGTTAAATCATTCCTGAGACTATGACTGAAAATAATCTGAGTTTCTTTACTGACTAACCTAAATAGTAGTTTTAGCAATGTCCCTTACCTTAGTTGTTTTTAATACCTTTTGTCTCTTTTTCTTTTAATTCTTTGGAAAAAAGGAGCGCAGCAAGGAGAGAGGGGCAAAGAGGACAAGGAAGGAAGGGAGATGCGGGGCTGGGTTGATTTGGAGAGAACTACAAACATGACGCTCTCCAGAGGTGCGGGTCCTCCTCAGGGCAGGGTGGAAGGTCTTCAGCTCTGCTTGTTTCTGAGCATGGATCACACTTAAAGTTGAAAGCCTTCAGAATCTTAAACTATATCTTAGATGTGGTTTCTATCATGGCTATTTTATTCCAAGTACCAAAAGGATGAATAAATCTCATGTATTCCCTATAAAGAAAGTGCAGAAGGGTGAACAGGCTTTTGCACTCTACAAATTCAACTTTCTGACTTCTCCTGAGGCCAAAGTTAAGACTCTGACTCAAACAAACACGTCTCTTGTCACTGGATGTGCTGCTTGGCACGCTGCATGATCCTATATGGATCACTTCAGCTGGTTTTATCTCCCAGGCTGCTAATTGTTTTGTACCAGTTGATCCATGTAGGTCTCTTGGTTAATCTAAAATTCTTTGCTTCCATTCACCCCCCCACCCTTTCCCTGGGTTCCTGCTACCTGTCACTGCTGTATTAGACCTTTCATCTGTGTCCAAGTCACTCATTTCCATGCACTGCTTGCTTTCTTTACCAGGTGCCCTTAACTGATCACATCTTCTGAATATCACTTCAGCATATTAGGATGTTTCAGGCAGGTCTCCAACCTGTTCAATCAGGTAATTCTTTTGTGCTAATGATGCTGTTGGTTATAAATCTTTGTGCTTGTCAAATCCCCCTACAATGTTTAAACGCTCTAATCTAAAGGTTTGCCTATGGCTGGCCCGGCTTCAGCAAGACAAAACAAGGTAGTTTATTTACAGATTGCAAAGAAAGAGAAGATTCACAAGGGTAGTAAGTGGACGACAGAGGTATTCTGACAATTTGATAAGTTTCCAATGAGAATTCTTGGGTTTTCTTTTTCTCTAATGCTTAAATATCTAAAAATGTCTTGATTAATATTCTGGGTTATTAGTATGCTATTTTAATTCATTGATTCTATTTTGTGGGAACAAGTGTAAAAAAAAAAAAACAAAGAACAACGGTACCATGAACTGAAATTGTGTATTATTTTTTCTAGTATTATATAACTAATTAGATGAATGTTTATGATAAAAATTCAGTCAGTAAAGAAGAATTATGCCAAAATTTCAAGAGAAACGAGTTTGTATGACCAAGTTATAAACTATATGATATAGATTTATTTTATAATGCTAAACATCAATAGATCCTTAATTATATTGCCAAGAGCAATAATGTGAAAATAACTGGAAAAGACTGAATGACCACATGAAAGAGTAAAGGATTTTCAGTGATTTCCAACCTTCATCAGTTTATTTCCTAAGAAGTACATAATGAATTCATGTTGATGATGGGCACTGGCCTGATGACATCAAAATGCATGATCATTGTGCTAACTGGGCTGTGACTCTAGCTCAGGACATTCTTGGAGACCAGTCAAGGCACAAATGAAGACCTGAGCTGGCTGGAGTGGGGGAAAGTGAGGGTGAAATTGAATTTCCTGATTTGTCTGATAGATTCAAAAGATAACTGAAAGTCAAATCCTCTAGTATAGTTTGTCTCTAACCCACTCTTTAAGAGAAACAGGAAAGGCTGTGACATCATACAAAGCTGGCTCAAATCTCCGCTCTTCCACCTTACTAAGGGTGGGAACTTGGCAGGGCAAGTAACCTCCCTGAACCTTCCACATCTGTAAAACAGACACAACGTGTTTTCCTAGCAGAGTACTTCCAAAGGTACAAATAGGTACTGCATATAAAAAACTTATCAATAAATGGTAACTATTTTGAGGATAGAGAGGTCTAAATGAGATACAATTGTCTATGAAACATCTCTCCAGTGACAAGAGCTTCTGAAAAATTAGTTTCTCTCCTCCTAAGAAATTTAAAAAAAAAAAAAACAACCCCAAATCTCTATATAGTCCTTCTTCCTGTTTGGTAACTAAAAAGAAAAACACATGTTGATATGTCATTTTATGCATCACTTGGTGCGGAGGGTGTGGGCGGAGGTGGGTGGGTAGAGAAGGGGGTTTAGGCAAACCACGGTTAATGACAGAAGCTACCATTTATTTATTGAGCACTTCATCTGTGCCAGAACATTATTCTAAATGCTTCTCATGATGAATTTATTTAATCCTTTTAACAATCTGATAAGGTAAGTATTCTTATCCTAATAGTCTTATTATAGACTGAAAAACAAAGACCCAGGGAAGGTAAATAATGTGTCTAAAGTCACATAGGTAGTGGGTGGCAGAGCCTGGGATCCCAGCCAATTCTGCGGACTTAGCTACTTTGTCTGACTGCTCTGCTTCACCTCCATATGCTGGAGTGTTGTGACTGCTACTACTTTTGTCCCTGTCTGTCCTTCTCTAACACACTGAAACCGGTACAAACCAATTGTAAGGCATCCAAGTGGTGAGGGCAACAGAAAACAGAAAATACACATCTTGGTTGCAGACCACCTCAAAATTGAGATTTAACACTGAGTTTCTCAGCAAGGGCAGGCACAGGTCCTACAACAGGTCCTGAATCCATCGTCATCACTTGCTTTGCTGCCAACTAAGTCCAAGCCACTACGACCTTTTTGTCTGGACTACCGTAGGTTTGTTTGTTCTAATTTTGCTCTCCCTTCTTTGCCCCTCTACCATTCATGGTCCCCACAGTAGCCAGAATTATTATCATTATTCTTTGCCAGAATTACTATTTTTTAAATCAAAACCCCCATATCATTAAGCACTCTACTGCTTAGCATCCACTGCACTTAGAAGAAAATCCACACTTCTTGTCCTGGCCTTCAGGAACAGGGGATCTGGTGCCCAGCTCCCTTTCCCACCTCACCTCAGCCCCTCTCCCTCTGATTCACTATGCCACCCACACTTTCTTCTTCACATTTTCTGGACCAGCCGAGCTCCTTCCTGCCTTCCAGCTTTCGCAGGACGTGTTTCCTCTACCTGGAAGAGCCTTCCCTCAGAACTTCCCACAGGGGGCTGTCCCTTGACACTCTTGGGTCTCAGACGGAGTGCTTCCTTCTCTGAAAGGCCCTGGCTAACGACCGTCTAAAATGGTTTCCTCCCACTGTTTATTCCTTATTTCCCATCTGCCTGGCGCCAGCATGTGGGCTCTTGAGAGCAGGGTCTGCATTTGTCTTTCCACTACCATATCCTCAGTACCCAGAACGGCGCCTGGGCACAGAATTCCTGTTCCGTCTCTGTTGACTGAATAAAGGGCAGGCTTCTCTATGGCTTGTCTCACCCGGCACCCTTCTTTTAAGGGCCTAAAAATACGGCCGGAATAATGGGTTTTGTGGACGCTCTCCTGCCTGGCTGGATTTTAACGGCTCTTCTACCCCAGCATTCGATAAACTCTTCCAGACCTTCTGGGCCTTAAGAAACGATGATCACTCTAGAACACAATTAGCACCCCAGCGCATCGGGCTGCCAGGCCCCTCTCGAGTTAAATATCACGGGGCGTGTCACAGCGGTGCTGTTTTATGCAGCCTGCTCCCGGGGGGGAATATTATGCACTTGGCAATCCAGGAGAAAATTCCCCTCAGAGAAAAGTTCATTCCTCATGATGGATGGACCGTTTCCAGCATCGGTTCCCACAGCGAAGCTCCCTCCGAATTTCTAGTCTGGTATAAAAGTGAACGCTGAAGGATGTACCGCCTTCAAAGGAAAAGAAACTATCAAATAATTACGGCTATTATTTCAATAGAAGTGCCCTTTTCCCTGGCAGTGCGGCTAAGAGGCTAGGCATATAAATAATCTAAATATTCCTAAGAAGTCAATACGGAACCACAGGCCATGGAGGAAATAATTTCATATCCCAAATAGAACTATTGGATTTCTTTTGTGAGACTTAATTGCCAAAGTTATTCCAAATTGTCTAAAATCCGTCCTCCCCGATAAATGATTGTCGGCTCACCTCTGAGGAAGAGAGCAGAGGCGCGAGGTCGTGATGAAAGAGGCTGCTAAAGCCTCGCGAGCTTGTTTCCCAGGGAGCGCCCCGCTCAGCACTGCGCAAGCGCGCGTCGTAGTGGCTCGGCACTGCGCAAGCGCACAGCTTAGAGACACAGATCTGGGCAATGAGTGAGTAATCAGGCCGAGAACCAGTACCAGCCCTCTGTGATGCCCGGATGGTTGTCACCTGCACCATCGCTGTGTTTTGAGGTTTTTCTCTCCTGGCAAGGCCAGTTGTTTTCTACTCTCACCATTCCAAGGAAACAGAAAAGAACAAAGCTCAAAATGAGAGAAGTTTAGCCACCACTGTCCTTGAACCTTCAATGCATATGTACTTCTGGCTAGCTGGGGGCGGGGAGGAATCCTGATTTGCGGGTTTCAGTCTTCCACTGGTAAATCCACGAGCATAAATAATTTGCTGTGGGAATACCTGGTTGTCTACGTGTGAACATGCTGCTGTGAACCCCTCTCTTCAACATTCCAGAACGGTGTATTGAAACAGCTCCTTCGTGTCAGATTCTAGGTTAAAGCGCTCCATCCCAAAGGTGTTTCAACAAACTGTCCCCTGCTGGCTTCCAACTAGCATTACTGCATAATGGATTTTGTCAGGAGAAACTATTAGGGAGGCGAAGGCCTACCCTTATTTGTAAGGAATCATTAATCTCTACTGTGAATAATTTCGCAAGACTTGACGAATAGAAATAACCTCCAATTGAAACTACAGCTTTTTTTCTCTTGGCAACTAATTTTCCACGCCTGCCTTGCTCCCGCCCCCACCATTCCTTTCCTTTTCTGGGGCTGACATCTATGTCTCCTGGCAAGGGTATTTGCAAAGACTCTCCAACAGCAATGAATGCAGAGAATGGGATCTTCAGAAAGTATATATTCTATTTTGAGGCTGAATGAATAGCATAACCTGAAGCTAGTTGGCCTCTGAACACAACAGAGCCTGTATTGTCTTTTTTTTTTTTTTTTTTTAAGCAAAGTTTTGGATCTCACAAAGGATAAAGGAATAAAGTTATCCTAAGTTTAAACTTGAACCAAATTAATCCCATTTCTAACTCACACTTCTTGAACAATACATCTATGTCTTTGCAAAGCTGTCTAAAAAAAGGGGATAATCTGCTCTTTTTTTCTCTTCCGTGCAGCTCAGGCAATGATAGATATGTGAGTCAATGCTATATAAAAATCCAATAATGACATTTTTTAGATGTGAAGGAGATTAATAAAAATAAGCAATATGCACTGAGAATGATTTTAATGCAGCAGACGCCCAACTTTCTAAACTGTTTTGATGCCTTTTGATTAGAGAAAGTAGAGCAAAATTAGGCAAAAATTAAATTATATTCCTTATTAGGGAATAACGCTTCCAACTTGAAAATAACATTTACATTCAACAAATAGGATTTCTTGTATGTGGGAAAACAACAGAACTCAGATAAGTTTGGCCTGCTCGTTTTTGGCATGCAAAAATGTTATGTAAGAACCTATCATATAGAAACTATAACTATAGTAATGCTAATGGTAAGATATCACAGCTTTCTATTCTTTCTTTCTTTTTTTTTTTTTCCTTCCCTGTGAGTTGTTCAGGTTCAAAAAGGCCATCAGGCTATTTTTTCAGTAACTGTTTCATGAAGACTGTTAATATGTGAATTAACTGAATTTGCAGGTCTTTAAAAGAGGAAGCTGTGGACACTTTGCTCATTTCTGTCCATGTCACAAATGATACCTATTTTTTAGTTTTAAGCCAGATGGTCAATGAAGGCAGTGACCTCAGTAATAGCCAACGTAATTACCTACTTTATTTTCACTGAAATTGAAACTTCATTGAAAATAATTTTGTCTCTCAGTTTATTTATAGTGAAAAGTGCTTTTTACCTTTTGAACTTGAAGACTACTGGGCTGAATATAATGGCTGGAGATCTCCTTTAATCGTCTCTAATGGCTTCAGAGAAGGCTAAAGTTAAATTTAAAATGATATAGAGTTCTTCTGCTTCCCCCAGATTGGCAGTTCCTAATTTTAGAAGATTGCCACTGGAGTGGTATAACAGTGGAACCAATGTGCCATCCCCATTAATCTGACTAATAGATTGAAAGTAAGGGGATTTTGAACTAGCTTTTTATTATACTGTGTTTTTAAATATTTGACATTAGAATATGGTGAATAACATTCTCAAACTTTCATATGAGGACAGGTTGGAAATGAATATATCTGTTCTTTGGCTATTAGAGTAAGTGAGATAAACTTTTAAAAGGAAGCAGCCTTTTTCTTGAATATTATGAATAAAAACATACCATCCTGGGGATGGGCTCATTCTCTAATATCACTAAGGAGCTGCGATATATAAATGAAAAAAAAAGTCTTCAGAAAAATTTCCTTACACTACTCATAACACAAAAAGCCAGATAATTAATGTTCTGTCTCCTTAGATATTATGGCAAAGTATTAGATTCATAATTTTCTAATACTTTAGAAGGCAAACACATCCTCACACTACAAACTCATAAGTCTACTGATATAAATAATTTATTCTAGCAGCTTATGTTTGATTCAAACTGTAATATTTATAAAAGAATGTTGCAGTTTTCTTGTTACAAAAAACTTAATAAAAGAAAAATTATTGTTAGATAAACCCCCAAACAAAATAATCGATTTGCCTTTTAGAACATTATATGAATATCTGATAGACACATGTATGTATGTCATAATTAAGTACAATATTAAACAATATCCCCTAATTCTCTGCTAATTGAACACAACACATTCAAAGTAACCATGTTGAATGAGTGCTCATATCTATGTATACCTACAGCACTGAGCATGGATAAATGTGAAAGGTGCAAATGGAATTCAAATGCATTGCTTCCAGACTTTTCCAAATATGTGCTGCTTTTCATAGTTAAAGTATTAGATAGAGGATTTGGTACTAAAAGAGCCAGAAACTCATACTGGAAAATAGGTTGAGAGATAAATGTATGGTGTTTCCTTTCAATCTGAATGCGGCCTACTAGACTTTATTTCTCTCTAAGAATTTTATTTTCTTTCTTTTTTTCGAGAGAGAGTAGAGGGAGGGGCATAGGGAAAGGGAGACAATCTCAAGCAGACTCCATGCTGAGTGTAAAGCCTGACTCTGGGCTTGATCTCATGATCCTGAGATCATGACTGAGCCTAAACCAAGAGTTTGGTGCTTAACCGACTGAACCACCCAGGTACCCCTCTAAGAATGCTTTTCTAATGAAGGAGAACTGACTGGAACAATTGTAAATGTAAACATCTAAATTTCAAAGAAAGAATTGTGCTAACCACAGAGCCTGAGGCTTGAGATTTGTATTTTCTTCAAATGATACATCATAGATATGCCAGTAATTTGATTCATGATAGGACAAAAAGGAAAAAATTTCTTAAATGTGTGGATGGTGTTGTATGTAGAATTTCTGCAGACAGTTTATTAATTCATTTGTACACTGAGTTATATGGCCCATGATACTCCAAATGTGTAATTCCATGTACCTAAGATTTTTAATTCCAGGATAATCTTACGGAGAATAGTTTCATGATAGAGTCTCTGATAGCTAATGGTACATCAAAGCACAAATGTCATCCAACTGGGGGATTTAAGTCTTGTATCATGATAAGGCAACAGTACTGCAATGTGTAGCCAGATAAAGGTATTTGCAGACCAATATGAAACCAAATGGAATCTCTAACCCTGCATTATAGGGTTTTTTGATTGGTACCCGATACCTTCATCTACTTTGGGCATAAGGATTAGATGAAGTGCAGTGTGGTATCTGAAAATACATCAAAGCCTATTCTAAAGTCCAGTGAGAAGTCTCAGTAAGCAAACAGTCTGGGGTCCTGGCTGGGTCCACTTGTTTCTGCTGGGAGCTCATTGAAAAGCTTAGCTGATTCATTTGACCAAGAGTGATTTTATAATAGGGTCTTTGGGAGTAGGCATGAACTTACGATGGATTCCAAAGCCAGTGTGGGTGAGAGAGGACTTGCTTATGCCCATTGTGTCTAAATCCCACTCTCTGCCCTAAAATTTGAAAACAGGGATATGGATATCTGCTTGGAATCCAAGGAGTTTTCATTTTGTTAATCCCAGGCAGCCGAGTGAGTCTATGACTTAGCAGATCAGCCCATGGAGGGCATCAAGTCTTCCTATGGGCCACTCTGTTGCCTTACTACTTACTGTAAGCAGATCCACTCACTCCACTTGCAGGCTCAAGTGATTTTAGAATGCCTTCCCCTGCACTATTTAATCTCCTTTGCCTTCATTGCTCATCCCCCTTTTCATGAGATGGCTTTCAGTTTTTGAAGTGAAATCACCTGTCTCCCATCATGATGCGTCACTGTGTTCAGGCCCTGGCAATATTCTGATCTCTTCGAGATATGGGTGCATCCTTCCAAACGTGACCAGAGATGATTCTATGACACCTATCCAGTTGTTCTAAATCCTTTTTATAGCATTTGCAGCCACTATATTGAGCCATCTCCATTTTTGCTCATGTATCCTTCCAAAGAGATGATAGGCACAGGACAAGAAAGCTGCAACAGTGTCTGCCACCAGTGGCTAATGATTTGATGATGAATTCTTGCCACTCCTTGTCTCCAGGGCAACAGAAAGAGCCTGACCACGTAGTCCTGTCAGGACATCATGAACGTTGCTACCACAATCAAGGCTTGTCTGCACATTGTTCCTGCCATTCTACCCAATGCTGTCACCTTAGGTCACTGGAATGGGTGCATTGCAACAGCGGTTACGGCCCCTGCCCGTCTGAGCATATTGGAGCCTTAAAGTGAATTAGCCATTTATTACTTTTCACAAGCATTCATAGAGCTGGTGAAGAAGCCTGCTGCTTTAGAGACAATGGACACCTTCCCATCTCTAGCAGCCAACATTCGTTTCATTTGATCCCGAGGAGCACCATACTAGGTGAACGGACAACACTGGGAGTAATGACTTTTTATTGCTTCTAAAAGTCATCTCGCAAGGGCTTGATGTTCAATGGTCTTCGCCATCACACCTTACTTCTCTCCTCACCTTCCCTGTGAGGCTCACCCCAGAGCTGCGAGAGCTCAGTGCTCTGCCTGTGGCCCCTGACAGTGAATACATGTTGGTGGCCTGGAGAGGAAGAGAACTGGGTTTGGCCTCCTTCTTTTCTCTTCTAATTTCGTGACCTAGATAGTCTGTTTCACCTCTCCAAGTCTGTAAAACCCAGAAAGTGATATATTCTGTTACAGGGATGATGCCAAGGGCTTGTCATGATGATGATGTTGGAATAAGAATATTTCCTTTGTCATATCGGGTCAGGGACTAAATATCTGACAGCTGTTTATGGAGGCTGTTTCCTTCCTCAAGGTATTAACTTGTGAAGTGACATGGGGGTCAGCTACAGTTTGATGTCTTTATTTGAATTTCTGACTGGCTTGAGGAATGGGTCAGAAAGTCTCTTCATGACCAGCTTAAGTGACTTTTCTCTGTGAAGAGACACAGGATTTTTGGCTTGAGTTGAATGACTTGTATCTTCAGAATGAGAGACCGTCCCATTTGTTAACACCCTACCCTCCATGAGATGCTACCTCTCAACAGTTTGTACGTTATGGCAAGGCCCCTCTGTGGGCTCCTAGGCACTGACCTTGAGAGCTGGGAATCGAAGAGCATAGCTTGCTTGCTCCAAGCGAGCATGGGTAAACTAGCTGCTGATTCTGAGACATAAATTCACTGCACATAGAGAGCAGGAAATAAACATTTGCTCCTGTTAGTAGATGATAAAGTGAGAGTGAAAGAGAGTCAGTAACCTTTGTCAGTCGATGCTTGTTTTTGTCTAGAAGGTTCTTTTTCTGTTGTGTGGTGGTGTTCATGTTCATAAACATTCCTATTAATGAGTACTGAGGCTTGTTTCCATCCCACTGAAAGCAAACTGGCCCTGTAGTTGGGCTGTGGTCCAAGACTAGAATACTGCAAGCTCCTATTACCCTCCCAGTTCCAAAGGACATTGAGCTTAAAAGTGTTTCTGTTTTGGACCTACAGCAATGAATCTGTGTGGCATATGGGACAAGGAGTCAGATCTTTATCTTGGTTTTATAATAGCTCTATCACCTACCAATTGTTTGAATGAATTAAACTCTCTGCCTTAGTTTCTTCATCTATAAGATAGGCATACTAGCACCTCTTTGCAGAGTTTTAGGGAAAAAAGAATTGAAGTAATATGTGTGCAATGTTTAAGCATTCTTGTGGCACATGGCATGTTTATTACTGAAATATTTGTGAATGTAATTTAACTTATGAAGTATTTATAATACAGGTATATTTATTTGTACGACTCCAGCATATTTCCCTATATGATATTCATTTTTCCTGTTATTAAAGTCATAGCAGCTTGAAAAGAAGGACACAGTCAGCAGGAAAAGATTAACAACAGTGCAGGAACAGAACTGGACTTATGCTGGCCTGAGGAGAGCCCCCCTAGGGGTTTTAGTCATGATCTCCGGTTGTGTTTTCAAACACATTTTTCAGTGAGTAATGCATACTTTTGAAGCTGGAAACTAGGTACCTGCTGAGGGAAAGAAAAGATCCCCTGTGAGCTCCTGTCTTTTCTTGAAAAGAAATGTATTTTCAGTGTCCTTTTTGATTGTCAGTTTCTGGATGAAGTTTTTAGACAGAAATCCATGCTCTAAAGGAACATTATTTTCTGTATTAGTGCTAAATTTGGAGCTAGAAACAGGTAGTGCCTTGCCTTCTTGATTAAAAATTACAAGATTACCTTTATCTTCAGATTTATTAACAAATGTGAAGTTGACTATGCTAGTCCACAAAACGATAAAATTCTAAAGTGAAATTGGACACAAAAGAACTCTTCCTTCTACCACACAAATGGCTAATGCTGACTGTTGTTTTGAGATGCTAATCTCATGCCAGAGAGGTGAGCCACATGGAATGGAAGTTCCATCCTCTCACTCAAGGGCCAATGAGGGGTATTAAAGAATCTCCAGGAAGGTGGGAAAATTCAAGCATTTCCTAGATCATGGTCACTTCCTCAGGACCAGGGGAGTAAACCTATGGTCAGATACCTCCTGAATGTAGGACAGACTTTCAACTCTTTATCTTTCCCACACCTCCCTCCCCCAGTGAATTTCAGAACATCAGGGAATCCATATAAAGTTCTCTGCCCACTACCCAGACACTCCCCACTATCCCCTGATGACTTCGGAACACACATAATTAATTGTCTTGTCAAATATTGCTTAAAAATAACATTTCTGATTGGCATCTCCTTCAGGTTTAATGGCTCATTGACAGCTGCAAATCCATCCAAGCTCTTCATCAGTTTTCGTTACTTACCGCAATACATTCACAGTAGAGCAATTCCAATAACAGCAATCATTTCTAGAACTTACTGCACCCCGGAACTTGTGATTCACAAGCATTTCATTTGGTTTCCTGACAACTCCATGAGATGGAGTCATCTCTTTTTTAGAGGGGCAAAATCTTAGGTCAGAGAGGTTATATAACCTCTCTGACCTAACAGCAAACCTGTGTTTGCTCAACACAGGACAAGGCGGGGTCAGGACTGCAACCACTATTCTGGACAGAGTCACTCAACGAGAGTAGACCTATAGAAGTTTCCAGTTTCCTTTGAAACCAGACTCATTAGGAGGGTGCTAAGTACCCTGGACAGGAGACTTTGTTTCACCCTATGATTTTCTGTGCTTTACCCCGATCTCAAATTTGGTGACCTCCTGGAGGGCACAGGCTGTATAAAACTTGCTTAACTCCTTAAGCAGCATCTACCATGATGCAGACTTCATCGTACAAGGTCAATAAATGTTTGATTATGTGTTGAAGAGTCCCTCAAGCGAGAGTCTTTCCTTCTACTCTGCTCCTTTAGAGCTTGGTAATTCTTACACCCTTTCTGCCTGCCCCGATAAATTATTCCTCAACTACCAGTACATTCATTTAAAACATAAAATAATATGCCATTATAGTGTACAGAGGGACGGCACATTTTAAAGGCACAGACTAAACGAAGATCGGCTGACCCTGGCAGCAAATCCCCTGTTGTGAGAGACAGTAACTCTTCCAACATGCTTTCCTTACTCTTTGGAGTTTCTGTTTCCTTCTCATTTTCACATTTTGTAGTGACGTTCCTGGGACTGAAGAAGTATTAACTCATCTCTGTTCCTTAATGCCTTTGGTTCACCTTAAAAACTAAGCCTTCCTTCTTCAAGGGCGCTATGACATGTGGTTAAATTGTTACTCACATTATTTCTTTTAATCTTCCGCAGGAAAAAACAACCCTATTCCCTTCAAAGTAAAAATCTCAATTTAAGCATCTTTGTAGTATAAGAAAAGAAATATGAACTTTGCTGAAAAATAGCACATAACAGGAATTTGCTAAGAATGGCAAAAAACCAAACCAAAACAAAAAAACTCCTGAGAAGTTCTAAAAAAAAAAAAAAAAAAAAAGGCTCTGAATGCATTTTTGACATACAAATCCCTAAGGGTGTCAATAGTCATTAAGCTGAAAATCGTCAAGTATCCAGTGGGTCTGATGACGGCACAACAGATTGTAAGTGTCCAATCGTCACTCCTGGGAAACTGGTTTAGGTCCAAGCACAGAACCCGCTGCTTTTGGTTTGTTTAGTGGATCACCACAACTCAAGACCTGGCTAGCAGGCAGGCATTTTAGCATTAAAGGGTAATTTCTGGGATTTAGGATGATCCTAAAATTGACAAGTGCTGTTAAGGGTAGGGTGAATTTAATGGATAAAACTTTATAGTGAGGGCTTTATTTCTCTACTTGGAAACTGCAAAACTAAGAGGCACTGATTTTAGACAAAATCTTCACTAAAATTTTGCATTTACAGATGGCAATTAGGACTTGAAACAACCACGAGAAGATGACACAGTAAGTATGAAATCCCATTCATTGTCCCCCATCCCACCCCAGGATGTAGCTGTGACTATGATGGCTTTCATTTTTATCATGTCATTTGTTTGTAACTTGATTGCTTTTTAAGTTTGTTGATCCAATCCCCACCATTTTCAATGAAACTCTGAGGGCAGGTACTATCGCTTCTAGTTCTATTAACTCACCATGTGCCATTCCTGTGCAACAGAAACTGGGTTAAATACCTTTTTGTTATTTAATTCTCATGGATAGTGAGGCAGATCTGATTCTTATTATCATTTTACATGAGTAAGTTGAGGCTGAATAAGGCTAACTAATGGTACAAGATTATAATAATCACACACCAAATATTTGATTGAGTCTATAAGGATTTAGGCACATTAGCTTAAGTTGCAAATATTACATTTTGTTTCATTATCTTTAAACTTCTGTCATTGCCCAAATGTTCTTGCTTCTTTATCCCAAGATTTTAAAAATTAACAGGGTTAATGTATTTGACTAATCCCACTCATTTTAAAAAACCTAACTGAACATAAACATAATTTTTTGAAGAAAGAGGATAAAGCCATCAGTGGGAATAAAGCAGCCATATTTTTATCTTTATATACTTTCTTTCTCTCTGTCTTAGAAATATTTTATCGAGACAAGTATGCAACAAAGAAGTTGATTTTAAAAAATGGTAATTGGAAACCTGATAAAATATACTTCAGAGTAATGCTAATCATGTGTGTCAAGATAAAGGAAATTAAGGTAGCTTAAGTTTTCAGTTCTCTTCAGAAAAATCAATTATAAAGCAGTTACGCTGCTGACACTAAACAATAAATCCCTGGATTTAGTTAATAAAAAAAGCCTTCCACTTTTTGAAGGTTTTTTTTTAATTCAACAGAAGAAACTCATAACATTGATTTTTTGAGAAAGAAGGGGCTATTTACATTAGGTATTTCTAAATCCAGAAATATTCTTGATCTTAGCCTGTATGGATTAGAAATCACTCGTCAGCTGGGGAATACATCTTTATAAAGCTGCCCATGGTTTCCAGTGCTCCTGGCCTTGGTTGAGTGTCCTCTTACCTCAGACTCTAATAAGGAGTGGCAAACTGGACCCTGCCTGGCTTTCACTTGGAGTGCAGAATATTGAGTCAAATTCATGGCTGGCTGAAACCTCTCTGACAATGTGCAGTTACTGAAAATGTAGTCCTCGATCCTGGCTGCGTGTTGTTATTGCCTGGGGGGAATCTGGTAAAATACAGGTGCTTGGACCTGCCCTCAGAGAATCATACTTAAGTATGCTAAGTGGGGCCAGCGATAACTATTTCATTTCAATCTCAATTAACCTTTATATAGTCACTGAGATGTTCACAGTCTTGCCACTTTCTAGTTTTGGACGATTAGAATCTTGCTGTCATTCTTTCCCTTTTGTTCTCATAAAACCAATGACACAAAGGTTAAAGCCACGGAGAAGGAAAGTTTTTCAACAAGTGCGGTTCTGCTCATCGCTTTTGAAATGAGCAATTAATAATTCATAACAATTAACTGAGTTATGAGTTTCTCTTTCAATACGTTTCCAAACATGAATAGATTAAATGGTAATTGCCATCAAATTTTATGTTCTACTTCATGTGTCCAATAAAAGTTTATCTTTCGGAACTCACTTTGTATTTCCTCTTGATATATTCATAACCAAATGCAATATACTATATTAAAATATTTATTATTAACCTATCAAATATTAACCACTTTTAAATTATATGGAAGAAAGAAAACAAATAGGCTACTTGTTTAAGTTTTCATGATTCTCCTTATTATAATGTGATTTGGATTTGTAGAATACATGCTGGTAAAAACTGATGACCTTAGATACTCTATGAGCTTTCTGCCCCTTCTATAATTTTTTTCTAAGGCATACATATGCCCTTGATTTCCTAGTCATCAACATTCTGTGAATACTAAGTGATAAAAACAAGTAAACAAAACACTTCGGCTTTGGAATTAGCCTATCCCAAGGTTAAAATCTACACTTACCAGGTAATCCTCTAAATTCTCAAAATTTTAATGCAAATATGCATAGGAATCACCTGAAAATCTCATCAAAATGCAGATCAGAAAGTGTGGGGTAGGGCCTGAAATTCTCATTTCTAACAAATTCCCAAGTGATGCTGATGCTATTGGTTGAAGGATCGATACACTTTCAGGTTGCAAGAATCTAGATGACCATGCACAGGTTATTTAGCCTCTTTGAGCCTCAGTTCACTTGTCTGTAAAGCAGGGATAACTGCTAATTGGATTTTATACAAATTAAATAAGTCAGGGTAAAAGGCTTGGCATAGTTCCTGGCACATGGCGGGCAATGAATAGTGGCCATTGTCATCATTATTAATTGCAATAAGGAGTGCTTATTAGGGACGCCTGGGTGGCTCAGTTGGTTAGACAATGCCTTCGGCTCAGGTCATGATCCTGGAGTCCCGGGATCGAGTCCCACATCGGGCTCCCAGCTCCATGGGGAGTCTGCTTCTCTCTCTGACCTTCTCCTCGCTCATGATCTCTCTCACTATCTCTCTCTCAAATAAATAAAAAATCTAAAAAAAAAAAAAAAAAAAAAAAGGAGTGCTTATTAAAGCCCTAAGCAATTTTAATGACTAAACAATTTCCACCTGAGACTTAAAATAAGTGCTAAGCTAGGGGCGCTTGGGTGGCTCAATGAGTTAAGCCTCTCCCTTCGGCTCAGATCATGATCCCAGGGTCCTGGGATCAAGCCCCGCATCAGGCTCTTTGCTCAGCAGAGAGCTTGCTTCCCACTCTCCCTTTGCCTGCCTCTCTGGCCACTTGTGATTTCTCTCTCTCTGTCAAATAAATAAATAAAAATAAAATCTTTGAAAAAAATAAGTGCTAGGCTAGAATATGTCTAAGACTCCAACTCATATATAAAATTTCAAGATTATCAGCTGGAGCAGAGATTCCTGTGACCAGAAGAATGAGCTAGAAGAGTAGTACTGGAGGGTGGGTCTTCTCGGATTCCACCAGGAGTGAGGGGCTGTTGGATTTGAGATCCTTCTTAAACCATCAGTTCTGAGAGGGCAGGATCACATTTTAGTTGTCTTTGGAGCTAAAATTAAGCAAAATTCCTGGAACATGGTTGAGCTTTAATATTTTAAAACAAATGACAGTATGAATGAATGAATGAATGAATGAATGGGTAAATTAATGATTTCATGGACAAGTGAATGAATCAGTCCTCTAGCCAGCCCAGTTTGCCATGGAGGAGAATTCAAAAGATTTGGCAAGACTGTTAAGAAGCCCTTCTATCACCTTGGTTAAATTGCGTTTCGTAACCAAAGATGAAATTGAGGGTCTAGATTTCCTATAGGTTATGCTATGATCTGACAGTCTAATAAAAATCAGAAATTTCAAAGCCTGATATGATCAGATAGAATTCATATGCCATATCTCTATGTCTATATGTAATTTAGCATCCTTGGTGCAAATTCAGCGACTTTAATTTTTATTTTAATCAGAAAGAAGAGCAGTGTGATATCTCAGTAAAGACCTCTTAATACATCCAAATATCTTCTGCATGGGCATTAGTAAAAGCTGAGTCAGCAACAACATTGAAAATGCAGCGATGGTAACATTACATCACTAATAAACTGCCAGATTATCCAGGTAACAAGCCCTCCTACAAACACCCAAACTTTTCTTTTTTATACTCAAAATCATGTGAACTATATAGTGCTGCGTATTATTGATTTTCATGATAAACAGATTAAATAAGACTAAGTCCATAGGGTCAAAGTACTAATTAAAAAGAGGTCTAAATGTGGTTCTTAAAGTGATTACATCAATATTTCATTATTTTTGTAGTTTTGTCTCTGAGACATATGCCCATATTCCCCTAAAGAGTTATAGCCTAGAAGAAATAACTGCAGTGCGTAATATTAATGCTACACTTTTGCAGAATATGGGAAGGGATTCTGTTAAAAATACATTTAGCAACTACTTCTGTTTTAACGCATCCACCGAAGTCTGGATGATCTTGGCCGTGAACTACGAGGAGGAGTTGGTGACTGAAGTTGGGGCCAGAGCAGATGAAGCATGTGAGGGCCTGAATTTCTGTGTGTGTGTCTCTTCTAGTTGAAATCCAACTTTATTGCAATTTACATCGAGATAGTCAATTGCTATGTGCTAATGTATTCCTCTTCTCCCCACCTTGCAGCAATGAGAAACTGAAGGTTGAGTATAATTTTTAAAAAGAAAATAATCTGACAAAGATGGGATGAAGAGGACACAGCCCTCAAGCAGAGATGGTCATGACCTGATTCTATTCCTGAAGGTAGAGCCACATGATCCAGAACATTCTGGGTTCAATAGTCACAGTCAAAAGAGCATTGGATGGAAGAGGCAGGGGCTCATGGCACTGACATGCCCTTTATTTAAAATAATTACCTCTGATATCAAAGCTGATGGTAAAAAAAGAATAAATTCTCAATGGGTTCTGTATCTATTTTTTTTCCTGTGCCCTTGGTATCGTAGCTGATATTATTACTATAATTCTTTCTGGGTAGAACCTTCTGCTGATATTCAAGGTGGTGGGTTGTTCCTGCAGAATGCAACAGAATGATTCCTCACACCAACATGAGCAATCCTGATTGTGTTATGGCCATCCGGACTTCTCTTTCATTAGTTGTTGATTGTACTAAATTGATGCTAAATTGACTAGGCTGGCTCGTAAGCCTTCAAATGCCTGGCACTGACTGTGCCTGTGATCTTGTCCTAGAAATTATATGGTCACAGCCCTCATGTTTCTGGAAATCCTAACATTTTTCTTAAGTCCAGTTATGGCCTGGTAAATATGAATCGGTTAGACCAACCCCTTGCGATACCCACATCAGGAAGAAGACACTTTAATGAATAGTGTGTGTGTGTGTGTTTGCTTAATGCTCTCTTCCGTCTTCTGCTTCATATTCTCTCCTCTTTATTAACCCGGTCCTCTATTTCTTCATTTCTAACTGCTGTGTGAGTTTGAAATAAATCAAGTATGGTCTGCATGCTCAATAGAGCCTACCTTGTGTTTACTGTGGCCATGAACTAAGAATGGTTTTTACATTTTTAAGTGCCTGAAACAGAATCAGAGGGAGAATAGCATTTCATGGCACATGAAAATTATGTGAAATTTAAATTTTATCGCCATAAATAAAGTCTTAATGGAACAGAAACACCCTCATTCATTGCAGTTCATCTTGGGCTGATTTGGGGCTACAACAGCAGAGCTGAGTGGTTGCGACAGAAACTGTATGCCCAGGAAGCCTGAAATAATTACCGTTTGACCCTTCATAGAAAAAGTCTGCTGAACCCTATAATAAATCATCAAGGCCTCTGTATCCATCTGTATCCTCTGTATCCATCTGTAAAGATGACAAAAATCCTATAAAATGCTGCAGCAAACTCAATTCTTAAATATTTGCTAATAACTGGTTTGCCATTTTTAGCCATTTGATTTGGGGGAATTACCCCATTTTAATATGTATTTCTCTTTAAAATAAGGAAAATAGTCTTCACCTCCCTTGTAGAATGAGACAATGCACACATGTTCCTGATGCACAGGGAGAGCACAATAAATAACATTTTTAAAATAATAAAATATTATCTTATTTAAATTATTAAATTATTATTATTATTATTATTATTTTTTTTTTTTTTTTTTTTTTTTTTTTAGGAACCCTGCCACCCTGGTTTATCTGTGACTCCTCTGCCTTTTAATTCTGTTCTGATGGAGGCTGAGAAGTGGGTCTTCACTTAAGTAAAAACTTCTCTTCCACAAATGTCAAGTGGGATGGTCCTCTTTCAACTGGGCTGATATCCATACTTAGGCATTATCTTTACGCAGCTTCAGAAAAATTGGAGATTCTCTCTCTCTCTCTCTCTCTCTCTCTCACACACACACACACACACACACACACTCACTCGCTCACTCACTCACTTATACATAAAGAGTAGCTCCGGGTGAAACTCCATTCATGTATTGTCTGAAGTGAGGCAAGAACTTCATGTATTGTTTTTCTGCTTGGCCTTCTGATCATCTTACTATCAAATAGGACCAGGCTGTTGCTTCGATTCCGAGCTACTAGTAGGTGACATTGTATCTGTCTGTCTCCATGAATCCTGGCATCTCACACACCTTTCACTGTTCAACTTGTATGGCTCTGTGGTGTGAAATGGTTGAGTTTGTGCATCCTTGCCAGTTTCAAAATTCTCTTTAAATAAAGGACAAAATAATATAGATGAGCAAGTAACTAGGAGGTTTCTCATTGGGGTCAGAACTGAGGCCCCTCTCTGAGCCGAGCAGGATAGCTGAATAGCACGAAACGTCACAATGTCAGGAAGTGGTCTGGAATTGCTGTTATATCCAGTGGAGAATATATCCACTATCTGTATCTGCCTCAGGCCAAACTCCAACAATTCAAGAGCCTCAAGTTTTAAATGCACTTAGGATATGCTCCAACTGTGAAGGGCGCTCTGAACAACTCACCCCTTTCAATCTGCTCCAGCCTTTGCCTCGTCTGGTTGCTCCAAAAGGAGCCATAAGTGGTGTGAAGAGCTAAAGCACTTTCCGTGGCCTGAGTGTCAGCCCTGGACCCTCGTGCTCACAGGTGGCATCGGGTCCCTGATATAGTGGAGATTGGTGGGCTTTTTCTACCAATCCCAAGTTAAAGTGATGTTAAGAATGGAAGGGAAACAGCACTGAAACTGGAAAGTGATGGCTATTAGCATGACTGAGTGCTGTGGCCTCATCCTGCTGAATCAGGAGAAATTTTGCAACTGGGAGCAACCCTGGGGTTTGCTCTCCGAGCTGACAAAATGAGCCTTTTTCCCCAGGAGGAATACCCGGTATATTTGTAATGCCTACAAATTGCCACTTTCTCTCTTCTGTCTTCCTAATATTTTCCTTTATAAATTACCTCGGGGAGGCTCCTACTGGTTCTGTTTAACGAGCACTTCCTTCCCACCCTTAGGAGTGGAACAACAGTAACATCAAGTGCCCTTCCAACTATTTATTTTTCATCACTGTTAGGGATGTGGTACTCGGCAAGGGAAATGAGACTGTTGTTTAAGTTGCTAGCAAGGAAATTAAAAACTAGGATTCAGTGATGCCATTCACGTTCAGTGATAGAGGTGTAAGAGCCAAATGAGTGAAATCATATGTTTGGGACGGCAAATGCTCTGAAGCAGCACAGACGTCCTTGTTTAAGTGACATGCTGCCTGCCAGTGGATTCAAATGTGAGGTCAACTGGTGAAATGTGAACTGGACATTTTAATGTAACACAGCAAATAGTGGGAGACTGCAACCGGAGGCAATTGAAAAATTACAAGTTAGGTTCAAAGCATTTGTCCAGGGAGGTATAATCTTCATCTCACAGAAGCAATCGGAAGCATCATCTTAATGATCACAAGTTGTCAGGCCGATAGACGTTAATCTCATACCAAAAAAAAAAAAAAAGCCTCCTGATCTATAGTAGCAGAAAAGCTATGATAAAAACCAATTGATCTCAGAAAAAAAGGATTTATGAAAGTTTGAAGGCTGATTCTTGGAAACTGGATGTGAGAACTGAAAACAGGGTTAGTGAGAAGTAGGAGAGTCTGCCTGTTGGAAAAGAGGGGTGAGAGCACAGAGGACAGCTGAGTGAGTGGCCGAACTGGTTCTTCATACAACTTGAGCTGGAGAATCTCTCTCTATCTTTCCTTGGCCCATGTGATTGGTCTGAAAGAGCAGAAAAGCTGGAAAGGTCCCAAGAGATCTTTTCACTCAACGTTGATTTAAGCAGAAACTCTTCAAAAAGCATCACTCATGGGAGCCTGTCCAGTTTCTCTTTGAACTTTTTCAGAGTCTGGGGATTCATCGTGACCCAAGACACTCCACTGTATATTCTTAGACAACTGGAGAGAATAATCGTTGGAAAATGCTAAGCTGAATCCCACCTTTCTCTTTTACCTGCTGGTCTCCGTTCTGTCCTCCTGAAGCAACGTCCATCTATTACATAGTAGCCCTCCGAATGCTGTAGGCATCTGCAGTGTCCTATGCCCACCAACCTGCTCCCGCTAGCTTCATGAAAATCCCTTCTTCAAAGACAGAACTCTCCTATATCACTGTCTGTGTATTAGAACGCAGTCTCCAAGGACTAGACTCTTGATGTGGATTGCTCAGGCACGTGTCAGAAGAACTATAACTTCTTTTGGTCTTTATTCAGCCTGAAACTCTGTTAGTTTCTTTGCTGCTCATGACCTACAGCTGTCTAGAATTAAGCTTGAAGGTGAGCTGAGATTGCCACATAGTTGTCACCTGAACAACTGCCAACACAAGTTTATATTTTTGCAATTTTTATTTTTTAGCCTTAATTTGCAGCAGTGTCTAGCACATAGTAGGGACTAAATAAAAGTTTGTCAAAACCCCATTGGGAATCCTTGTATAACTATGTTGGTTATTTTGGAAGTCTCCTATTTTCTCCAGGTAGCCTATTGGGAACAATTTGTGCTTTTATTTCTAAAAAAAATCAATGTGTGTGTGCATGTGTGTTTCAAAAAAGTATCTAAGATCATTTTTTTCCCCAAAGGATATTTTTAGTTTTTCTTAAGGTTTGGGATAATGTCCCTTAAAGGTTTTTATTTACATTTGTTCTCTTATGCGATACTACCATCTCTGTACTACCCCAGAGTGGGGCTACCACTTTCCTGACTGCTTCTTTCACTCTTTTGGATGAAGGAATTCTTGTCAATGCAAGTCTACAATTAGCAGAACACATCTTTCAGTAAGTAACTTGATATTTGAACTCCTTCATTTTGGAAGATTCCAGAGCATTTAGATTCCCTAATTTGGCTTTGAAAAACATGTTTATCTTCTAAGTGGTTGTGTAGTCTGTAGTATACTTTCACAACACGTTTTTTATAAGCTCTTTGGTTTTGACTGAAAGGTGTTTCATTGTTTCTATCTTCTAATTCACAGCGCAAGTCTTTACCTTCTTGACATATGGCACTCTTTTCTGATGTACTATGTATTTCTTTTTTCTCTTGCATATCTTGATTCCTAGCATGAGTTAAATATCATCTCCATGATACCATATATTTATGCTTGGCATTAAAAGTTGCCATTCTCAATGATTATTGAGGTGGGCAGTGTCAACTGTCTTTCTAAAGACGTCTACACCCTAATCCTTGTGACCTTTCTTTTTGTTTTTGTTTTTTACTTGGCAAAAGGGACTTTATAGAAAGATTACATTAAGGATGTTGAGGTAGAGAGATCCTCCTTGATTATCTGTGTGTGTCTAAGCTAACCATATGAGTCCTTAAAAGTGGAGATCTTTTCTCTTCTGTGGTCAGAGAAAGATGTAATGATGGAAGAAAGGCACAGAGAGATGGAAAGTTCCTGGCTTCAAAGGTAGAGGAAGGGGGCCATGAGCAAAGGAATATAGGTAGCTTCTAGAAGCTAGAAAAGGCAAGGAAACAGATTTTTCCCTAGAGCCTCCAGAAGGGTACAGCTCTGCTGACAGCTTGATCTTAGCTCTGTGAGATCCTTGTTGGACTTCTAAATACAGAACTGTAAGAAATACATGTATGTTGTTTTGAGCCACTAAGTTTGTGGCAGTTTATTATAGCAGCAAGAGAAAATGAATATAGTTATTGTGCATTCTATGGGAAGGAAAACATCTAAACCATAGAGTTTTGTTCCACAAACCTTTCCTTATTCTCCTGAGACTAACTCTTGTCCTTTTCTTTTTAAACAAAACAAAACAAAACTCTGTGGCTTGCCACACTGTCTGGTTTTATAGTTTTATAAGGGTATTTTCACAATATTCTATTCAAAGATTTTCTTGATCATGCTATTGAGCTTTCTTCTAAATATGTTTTTCTGTTCTCAATAATATATGTACTGATCTCTTCCAAGAACCCATATCCTAGGGTTATTGGGATATTGTAGGTCATGGTCCAGCAATTGAATCTCAGTCTTCCCCTTGCTGTGTGTACTAAGTTCCTAATTTCCTACATGCTCTGTTATCTTCCAAAATCTTTTTAAAAATGGCCAAAGTTTAAAGAAATAAACAAACATGGATTTTGCCTAGCATTTTGACACATGAACATGTGTTTGGAATTAAATAATTGAGTGCTTTCTATGTACCATGATGTCCACATTCATTATTTTCTTTGAATCTTCATGATTACCATATGTATCGTGTCCTAGTATTACCCCATGTTAAGATAAAAACAAAACAAAACAAACTGGGCTTAGAGAGTCTAAGTGATTTCCTCTAAGTCTTGCAGCTAATAAGAGGTGGAGGTGCAAGTCAAGCCCAGAGCCCAAGTGTGTCTGCTTACTACAGTTCATGGCTCATGGCCAGCAGCATTGCCAGCTCTATATACCACTGCTTTCTTTTTGGCATTGGTTTCTGGTTGTCAGGGTAATCCCTGCCACTGATAATGAGGTTAACCCAAGGATGCATTCATCGCAGTAGAAGTGTATGGGAGTTGGGGTGGAGGAAAGACAGAAAGAGAGAGATTGACTTCAGGGGCATTTTTTGGGAAGAGCATTGTTGGGGGCATTCATATGTGTGCACACATGGGAGTGATATGGAAAATATTTGTCAACCTGTAATCATCAACTAATTAGAATGAGTGTCTGTTATAACACTGGTGCTGGAGGCACCCTACAATGACAGGTATTACCCCATTGGCTGGTGGATCTTAGGGTGGTCTGAGAGATCCCAGGGGAAGACACTTAGGGATCCTCAGGCTGTAGCCATTTATCAACTGACAGCAGAATTTCTATATTTTTGCATAGAATATCAGCCTTGTAGTGGTGGAACTGAGTGAAGGAAAAAAGATGTCAGAGTGAGATAAGGCTATTGTATACTCAAAGGTATATTTGAAATACCTTAAATTGATATAACAAATCTAGTCTCATCCTGTTCCAGTCTTTCCTTTACAGAGCAGCCAGAATAATCTTTCTAAAACAAATTTTGACCATTTCATTCATTCCTCTCTCTAAAACTGTATGATGGATCTTGTGTCTGCCTTCTCCCTGATGAGAAGAAACTCTCAGCTTAATGTTCATGAGACCATGTGATCTGGTCTGTGGTTGCCTTTGAACATCTTTCCCCCCCTCTCAACACACACACACACACACACACACACACACACACACACAAACACACACACCCCTTATCCTCCCATTATGCCAAAACTATTTGATATCTCTGGAACACAGTGTGTTAACTCAAGTACTTTTGCTCAAGAAGTTCCATCCTGGAAGTCTCCTACTAATCCTTCAATACTGAACCAAACATCGCTTCTCTGGGAAGCCTCACTTCCATCTGGACTTCACTAGAAGCACACACATAGCTCTTTCTTACCTCTGATTGCCTTCTGTCAAAACTGTTTAGTTGTAGGTCAGCCTCTCACCTCAGATTGTGAACTCCATGCCCATATGTCCACAGCAGCTATCTTTCTTCATCCTTGTAGCCACTACTGTTAGCTCTATGCTTAATTCATGGTGGGTTCTCAATAAATACTCAAGAAGATAGAGCAATCACTTCCATAATCTCACTGATCCCTGCATACCAAGGATGTGAGGTGCTGGAGCCTCGGCTCTTATGTGGTAAGGCCACGGGCAATCCAGTCTTCTAATTCCAGAAGGGAAAATTCGGTGACATTGTATCTTTTTATAATACTCCAATAATTAATCCAGAAAAATCAAGTTAGGACCTTTTTGGAATATACCTCCCCTAAGGCTGGATTAGTTTCCATCTCTAATGTCTTTCCCTGATGATACCTATTCTTAGGTCCTGCTGCATCAGGAAGTTTCCAAGAGGCTTTCTTTTTGAGAAGAGTGCCTTAATTGCAAAGTCTCCTTGCAACATATGCCTGGAGTGTTGGGCTGGTTTGGGTCCTTCCTCTGTCTGTCCCTCCTCCTCTTCTCTGAGCTTTCCCTGGGCCTCCACATCCAGATGTTCCAGGACCAGTGACTGGCTCGTCATATGGTCCTTGGGATCCAACAATCAGCCATACCCCGAAGGTGTTCTCTAGGAATCTATGGCAAGCAGGACTTTTAAACCATGACCTTATGCAGAGCGTATGTGCAGATGTTTCAAGTTTCTCTCCAGCATGGCTGGAGATGCTCACCTCCAGCTCTGGCATCCCATCCTAACCTTGGTGTCCTCAGTGCTGGATTTCTCAAACTATGACCACAGTTCTTTGCTGCCCATGGCAATAGTATGGCAGCCAATTTCACTTTAGCTTTACATCATGTAAAAGTATAGCTTACAGATAACTATAAATTCCACGAGTAGTCGGTGAAATATTTTGTATGGCCTTGGAATTGGCTTTAGAACAGTTCCTGCATGCTGACCTTGTTTTCAAGTGAAAAGTAAGCAAAGGAAGGTCTAGAGCTGTGCTGTCCAATATGGTAGACACATGTGGCTATTAGGTCTTGCAATACGATCAGTCCTAATTGAGGTAAGAATAAAACACACTTGATTTCAAATATGGAATGAAAAAAATGTAAAAGGTATCCTTAATAGTTTTGAGGTTGCTTACATGTTGAATGATACTATTTGAGATATTAAAAGCTTACACGAAATAAATTGTTAAAATCAATTTCTTCTATTTATCTTTACTTTTTAAATGTGGATAACACTGAAAATTCCATATGTGGCTTGTACAGTTTGCTATTGGACTGCACTGCTCCAGAGGATTTGCCTGGTGGCTCTTTAGTATTAGTAAGCTAAATGTGTACAGATAGACTAGAAAGTTAGTGCATAATGAAAAGGCAGAAAAGGTTATGAATGACAGAAGGAAGCTTCTGCTCAGATTTTTAAATTTCTGTTCCCTGAATACGCCAACATGCCACCTGCCTGACAAGCTTTTAAGAAGGTTTGATAATCCTCAGAGAAATGAGGCTGAACCAAATGGCATCTGTCTAAGGCTCACTGCATGGTGCCTAACCTCAGAGGCTTAAAATCAATATTGATTTTTGTCATTTACTTCACCCTGGCATTTAAATATCCCTAAGATTTATTGCCTTCAGGTTTTTTGGCTAAGATTCAGTGATGGGTGTGATAGCAGGGGTGGTAATAAGTTATGTAGATATCATTTAATTTATGAACTCTGGAGCTCAGGGGTAGTTTTCAGTTCAAGAAATATATTAGCCACATACATATCACCCTTCATTTTGCGGTGAGAATTTCCAGGCTGGGTCCCTATTGTGCCACTTAATTTATGGCCTGGCCAGGTACCTGGATCTGAGCACGATATTTCAATATAAGTTGCTCCCACATTCAGAGAAGGGAAGAAGATGGGCTTGCAGGAAGCCAGCTGGACAGTTGATGGATTGCTCTATCTCCTCTCCATAGGCTGGGGCCTTAAGGAGCTTTTAAAGCTTGTCAGCGGTTTGGGTCTTTTTCTGCTCTGAGAAGCTGCACACACTGGCCTGGACAAGCAGAATCAGCCATGCTGCAGCAGAAGGAGGGCAGCTCCCAGAAGTTACTTACGTTGACAGCCGGAGTGCCAGGAATTCCCCGGCAGACACTCATCACACTTAGGCCCTGTCGTTCCCGTCTTACACTCACAAAATCCTGAGCCATTACAACGATCATGGACTGAGCCCAAAGGGTTACAATAACACTCTGTAGAAACAAGACAACACACAGGCTGGAGACAAGTCTGCACAGCTTACAGGTTAGCAACACAGGAGCGTCCCTTAAATGCATTGCTTACTTAAAGGACGATGTCCGCTAATGAAATGCTTGGGCAAATAGGGCAATTTTGGTCCCTGAGTATTGATTTCCTCGCCCTTCCATGATGCCATTTTCATGATACGGGAGGAAATTAACTGAAAACTTCCGGGGAAAGAAGACATCATGCTCTTCATGGCTAACGGATCATAATAGAGGTTCCATTTGTTAGGGCGTTTTTAGATGGTTTAATGAACACCATGAGAAGTTTGTGTATTGAGTATAAATCAATATGCCATCAGTGTAAAATCTGTTTTAAATTATTCAAATAGGCTTCTCTGTTACACTCAATATTTGAGAACTGCTGAACATCTTTAAAGTGCACTGTGTATGTGGTTATGAATGCACTTTGTTCATTTGAAGGTATTTTTTACTTTATGATTTGGAAGAATATATATCTATCTATATCTAAGTAGATATAGATACATAGATATAGATATAGATATAGATATAGATAGCCTGTAGATGTTGTTTAGATACTAGGCACGTGAGTGGGGTTTTAATGCAGCCTAGATTAATAATCATGAAAGAAAAATAAAGTGTGTAATCCCAAGTAGATTTCAACATCGGCATAATTTGAGACATATGTTTTTCATTATAATGTCTACTGGAAGGACAATACAACTTTGTTGAGTAAAAAGTAAAGAGAATATTTTCTTGATTCCTCACACATTCTTATAAGGATATTTTTGCTTCTGAAGCTCTACTTCGCTGAAAGGCTGAACCTGAAATAGGAATTTCTTAGGTTTCCATTAGTCTGAAAGGCAACAACAGCTAGTTTGCAGCTTTTGGAATTTGGGGGCCAAAGTTCCTTTCCTCGTTATCTGACTGTATAATCTGGGCAAGTCTCTCTGCCACTCTGTTTCCTTTATATTAAAATGCCCTATTAAGCGTTTTTTTTTTTGTTTTTTTTTTTTTTTTAATCCAAATAAAATACCGACCAACCGACTAACCAACCAAGAGGAGTCCTGCAAACTTCAGGTTACTAGCATCAAATTTAGTGTTTTAGATTGGCAACAGAGATTCAAGATTTAATGTTGTAAAGAGGTCTGGAAGTTTGTTGGGATGAATTAGACAATTTCTTCAAAGAATGTACAGGGCCTTAGAATTATGACTTATTTCACGTTTCTTAAGTCGATTTTTGAGTTCAGCGTTATTGTGATACAAACATTATTAAGACTAACAGTGTGGGGGAAAAATAAAACTAAATAAACAAAAATTCTTCCTCCTTGCCTGACTTGGTTTGTGCTTAATAACTAGAATTTTATTTTAAGTGGGCATTTTTAAATTTTAATCTGTGTGTATATGGGAGTTGTTTTTTAGAATAGTGATTTTGTTGTGGCTTTAAAAATTTATAGATATGTATTTAAACTTACTCAACACTTACTTTGTTCCTTACTATTTAAGTGTATAAGTTGATAGTGAGTCACCAACACTTCATAAACTAAGAAGTAGAGTTATATCTGGCCAACATGGATTCAGATACTAGTCTAGTTAATTAGCTCATAGCAATTATATTAATATAAGGGTTGAGATGCAAAGATAGTAAACAAAATTTTTTTTTTTAAATGTGGAACATCTATACCATAGGACATCCCAGTGATTGTCACAAGAAAAGGCGATTAAGTGTGTTATTCAAACAGTAATGAAAATAAGTGACAAGGAGAGGTGTGGTCTACACACCACCTATGTACAAATAACTTAGTTTTTTAAAAAATATCATTTGTGAGACCATAGTCAATGGTGGATATTGGTGATGGCCTGGGAGTACTATATTTTATTCCATGAAATTAGAAAGAACATGCAGAACTATTAGGCTGAAAACAACATGAACTATTTTTGGAGGTTTGATTAAAAAGTTACACTACAGTTGATTTATAGGTATTAGAAGTGTCTTGTCTATAGAAGGTACCTCTGGTTATCTGATCTTGGATTTCAAGTGGTATAAAAAACCAATACAGCCTATTTTGAGATACGTTTAGTAGTAACTACCCAGCCCTGTGTTTCCTTCTGATGTCAAGCTTGTTATCAGAGATTATTAGCAGTGATTACTCAAGGTCATGAACCCATATCCTCTAGCTTCCTGCTTAATGCTTGAGTTTATATGAAACAGAAGCATGCAAGGGTGTCATCTTCATGTAATTGCTGCATCATACAGGGTAATTACATGCATCTTTAGAGACATGGCTGTGCTTGGAATTTGTATGAAAATGGTAAGTTCACCAGTAGTCACAAAACAGCAATCATTGTGGCAACACGGAATATTGCATTTTATATTTGCCATAATATAAAATGGTGCAAATAGTTTATGACATCTATTTCAATGCAGTCTACATTTTGTCAAAGATAGGGGCTATTCCCTTACAATCAGGGGATGGATTTCACTGTTATTTGTTCAAGAAATGGCAAAGTGCCTTTCTTATCCTCAGAAGTAGAGAAGACTTAGATGAAGTTAAAATTTTCCAAGACTGGAGCTTAATTCTGTGAAAGCGAATTAGGTAAATATCCATTCATTTTCATTTGTGCCTTCTATATAAAAAGGTATTAAACTCTCAATTACTTGTGGTGCATGCTCTTAAATTTAATTCTCAGTCCTGCCTCAAGCCTTTTGGGGGATCTGAACTGTGGAGAAGAGAGATCTGAACTGGTTCATGCTTTTCCAAAGGGCAAACCTTGGCTATAGGGAACCAATGGTTCTGAGAGAGCAAACTCCAGCCTTAGCCTGGTGGGTAGGCAGTCCTGATGCCTCTACCCTTGGCTCTTCAAGTGGGAAAAGCAGAATCCATAGCTCTTTTAGGAAACTGTTACTGATTGATTCTATGCATATATGAACTCGAGAAAAAAGATAGACAGTAGCATATACCAGCTAGCCACATTTTTCAATTCATTCTTTACAATTTTACCCCTTAGGAAAAGGGCAGCAATTTAAGGAATTTTGGTATAGGGAATATTGTAGTTAATTTTAATTCTCAGCTAAATTTAATCCCCAAATTCTCATCTTTGGGTTCAGCAATTTACTTGGTTTGAAGAGTATAAAATATTGAATAGAAACATGTTTGCCTCAATAAAATATAAAATTCCCCAAAGGTTTATAATTTTAACTAATCAACTTTCTAGAAATGGAGAAAACAACTGCTTTTGATTTAAGAAGGAAAACATGTATATTAAGTTTTTCATATTTCATCTCTATGTTATTTAAAAGACAAAAGCTAAACAGGCTATCTTCCTGTCTGGAGATAATCCAACATAGATTTACAAAAGAACTACACCTCTTAAAATTTAATAGGAAGTGCAGGTTTCATGGTCCACAAAATTACTTTAGGACTAGAAAAAGACCAAAGTTCATTAGAACAGAATATTCCGAGTAAAACACTGGGATATTGTTACCTACTAGATATTATAAGGAATGAAATCTTTACTTTTAGGGCTTTTTCTTTGTTCATTTAAAATAATATGACTGTATATAAAATAATATGACTGTATATATAACATGACTTAACACTGTAAAATATTTTAATCTTAGGTATTTTACATAAATGATTTTTATTACTATGTTCCTATTTATTTTAACTTTTTTTGTTTCCATATTTATGGTATGACATTTTTGTATTTCTACAAATGTCATTCAGTGAAATGTAACTCTACATTCAAAGTTCTGAAGTTACATGTCTTTTGGGTTATTAATAACCTCAAATCCTTGTAACCCCAATAGTTATAAAGGCAATTGAACTTCTGTTTGCAAGCTCACAGTGGAATTGCTATTGTCATCCAAAAAGCATACCATAAGTAGAAGTCTGACAAGCTTAGTTTTGCTAATTATGTCAGGATAGTTGGGAGAAGGTGTTCAAGCTTTGAAGTCAGGAAACTAACTCTTTGTGAAAGCTGTATGATTTGGGTCAATTTGCCTTACTTTTCTCAACTAGAAAATAGAGGAAATTATCAGAGGAATACTTACCTCCACAGTTTTATTAATGAGGATTAAGTAGAAAAAAACATATCTGGAAGTCAGTTCACAGTTTACCAAGTGTTTTCTGTGCATCCCATATGATCCCAGTTTGACCAGGAGTTCTGAAATAACTTACCTAAGGCATACAGCTATTAAATAGCAAACTGGGACTTGAACCCAGCTCTCCGGCCTCTAAGTCCAGTGATTTCTCCACTAATTCACAAATAATAAATAAGGAGGCATTTTGAAAAATAGAACATACTGTAGATATAAACAGTATTATGTAAACTTGGCCTAACTGAATTCAAAGTTAGTTGTACAGCTATCTTATGTGATTCTGGGCAAACTGCTATATGACCTTAACAATCCGATCAGAAAACAATGATCTCAGAATTGCAGACGAATTAATTTCTTTTTTGATCCAAAGACCTCCTGCCATTTTCCAGCATGTGTTTTCTATTTAAATTAGTCTCTGTTTGCAAAATTCTACTTTGAAAATTAGTTGCCTATGTTGTTACCTACTGGTGAGGTAACAGATATACATGTACCCCTGACCATTTCAAATATATGCATTTCTTCAAAGTAAATTGTGAAGTGAAATTCCATTTATTGTTTCTTATTTTTCCAACAGCTCCCTTTCTTAAAGATGGGTTACACTACACCAAAAGTAGGACAAACTTTTTTTGGGTGGGAAGGGCAGGTTCTCTACAGTTGACTTGAGCAGTAGTCATGGTGGGGACAGGGGAGAGTACTCGGGAGAACCCTGTGGACCCAGTTTTCCAGAGCTAATTTACCTTGGAAGCTAAGAGAATTAATTGCCTAGAATAGCTTTGAGAAATTGCTTCTCCTTTTGGGGGCTATAAGAAAATCAAATAAATGGAATTTCACTACTATGAATGGAAAAGTCAGGCAAACTTCTATATTACCAATTGCCAATGACTTTCAATTCCAAATGGCAATATTTTAAATCAATTGATATTTGTTGGTTACCAATTATATGCAAGAGTTTATCCTAATTTCTCATAACTATAATTAAATATCATATAGTGAGTTTCTATTTTAAAAGTTGAATGTACAACTTAAGACTTTAAGTTTGGTATTACCAGGTTTTAAGATTTCATGCAAAAAAAAAAAAAAAGAAGGAAAGAAAAAATAACAAAAAGAAAATTCTTCATCTAAACATGATTTTTGGCTCACCATCTTTAAACCAACAATAACAAAAGGACTCAGAATATATCCCCCAATTCAACCAGCATAAGAAAACTTTATGTCTACCACAAGGACGTTTCTCCATTGAGAAGACTCATTCTGGCTCAGCCGTGGTGCAACTCAACAGCCTCTTCACCTTAAATAGCTCCCCATAGCTCGAAAGGCACAGAACAATAGCTGAAATTATAATGGAACTGACCTATGCACACATTCTCATCGTCCAGCTGTGCAGAAGCATTTCTGAAGTAGCCCAGCCTGCATAACTCACAGTGCTGCCCTCTAGTGTTGTGTTTACAGCTCACGCAAATGACTGTATTGAGCAGATCGATATAACTGCATCGATTGGAGTGGCCGAAGCATTCACAATCTTGCAAGGAAGAACAGAAATGTATACAGAGTGTATACAGTAGCAGAGTCACAGCACACTACATGCTTGGATAAAATGAGGAGTGGAGAAAAGATGGAGGGATGGCATTACATCGATGTGATGCAACATGACACACGGCGTCCACAGGTGGTGGTGATTGGCATGGAAGTAGCATCTGTTTCGAGCAGGATAGAAAGGTTGGACATTCAGAACATGACTGGAGAGTGTTAATTTTTGGCATACAGTATGAACAGAAGCATTTGCAGGTGTACACCTTTTAAAATTTGGGAAAGCTCTGTTGCCATTGATGCAAAAGTCTAATTTTTGCACGTTGAGACTTTTAATGTCTTTGTGCCACTTTCCCCATTTTTTCTTAATATTTGCACTCTTAGAAGGAGGGAGGGAATTATGTGAGCATTGAGGGCCTGAGCCTGCCATCATCGATGACTTCTTTGTTTAGAGTCTCATTATTATTTAGTAACTTGGTCAAGGTTTCCCAGAAATTGTGGCAAATTTCACAGGGATCCAGACAATTAACTAATTCTCTATTTTTTGTTTTTTCCAAATGCTAAGAGGGAAGACAGTTTTTGTCAGTTGTTCGTCAGGCCAAATCTGATGTTGATCTGTGAGAAAAAATATAAAAAGCAGGGAGATGATTTGTATGGGAAAACCGCTCTTAAGAGCAGTTTCTTTTTCACCCAAGCAGTTTTCTTTTCACCCAAGTCTCAAGCTAAATCTACTACAAAAGAAGGATTAGGCAGCTGATGATTGGGCAGTGCCCTCAGATTTCCTTTTCTTTTGTTTCCCCAGATGGTTGGAGGTGTCTCTGAGGCTGAGGAGTGATGGCTGGAAGGACTAGACCAGGAGATGGGGAAAGAGGAGGGGAGCAGGTGGGGAAGGGTGGAGAGTGACCAGATGTTCTCTCTGTTGCATCTCAGGGAAGCAAGAGGTTGTTGATCTAATCCAATGATTTTCAAAGAAGTGGTAAAGACAAAGCCTTTACCAGTGGTCACAATGATCAAATCAGACAGAAAAAAAAGGTGGGAAGAGTAGGTAGGTGGGGAGGTTAATTTTTTCTCTCAAAATATGGGGGTAGGCAGAGCTGGACATTTATGAGAAAGGTCAACCATGGTAGTGTAAGCCTTCTTTATCTAATCTAAAAGTACTCCTCTTATTAATGTCTGGCTTTTATTTTACCTCACTAGGAAGCCAAACACAGCCACTATTTGCGCCTATTCATTCATTCATTCATTCATTCTTTAATTTAATATTTTATTGGGATGATTACCATGTGCCAGGCACTATGTAAATGACTGAGTTTCTTTTTTGGCCTAGACAAATTTTGGAAGTAGTGCATTGGATGAGTATGGAGGAATAAGGAAGAGTGACTAGAATTTTCCTTTTAATATACTGCTATTCATCAGAGGGTGTGGATTCATTTAGTGCAGAGCCAGTTGTTACAGTAGAGGGTGGACGGAGGTCAAGATCTTGAAAGAATAAAATCCAATTTGGATAGGAGCAAAGGAGGGCACTGGAAATTGTAAAGAGTGGAAGATACCAGGATTAGGGTCAGCACCTTGGGGGACTCTAGATGCTTAAAGAGAAGCAAGAAGAGGGAGGCTCCTGAAGACAAGCCACTTTCTTTAGGGGAGACTAGTTTTGTCATGTGTCTAAGTGTGGTGGGGACTGGGATTGAGAGGAGGCAGAGAAAGAAGGAGAGAGAATGGGGCCTTGGGACTTGGATGTGGGAGATGGGGTAAGAACATACCTGCATAAATGCAGTAGTTAAGGCATGCCACATTATTAGTAATAAAATAATAACAACAAAAGTAATATACAGACCGCCAAATTAAATTTTCTTAGAAAGCAAACATTTCATTCTAATACATTATATCTGAGTTACACCTAGTTTATGCTGGCATTTCTAACTTGCTAGGAAACCTGAAAGGCCTCTAGAAACTTCCTTGGTTGAAGATTGAAGTGGGGAGAACCTTTCTGGTCTAGAGCCATCCAAGAATAGAGTTTGCAGGAAGGAGATCCAATTCCCAAATCTAATTGCTTCTCAGGACTTCTCCAGAGCTGACATTGCTGAGGAGTGGACACCAAAAGCCCTGTCCTCTGGCTCTCCCTCTCCCAAAGAGGTTCCTTGGTGGGGGTGGTTCTTCACATTCACCCACCCCCATCCCTCCCACCCCCAGGCTGGCCTTGGTGCACCCACTATAATTTATTCAGCTTTTTTCAAAGGGACCTTTTCTGTGCACAAATTGATCCTAGGGACTTTTTGAAACAACACAGAAGTCCTTGTTGCCAAAAAGCTTGCTTTGTGGGCAAAACAATCCCATGCTTAGAATAACTAGAAAGCAAAGGAGCTTGTGCTAAGAAAACCAAACAGAGATACAGAGTGATCTAGGGAGAAATTCATTTAACTTGAGAGAAATTAGGAAAAACTAACTTAACGCTGGACTTAAACACTGAGTCTTCCATGAGGGGACATAGGTTTTATTAAAAAAAAAAAAAAAAAAAAAGTGTGTGGGTGTAGGGGGAAGGATGAGCATTTCAGGTGAAAGGGGAATAGAGTATGTGAAAATATGAAGTTGGGTAAGTGCAGAGAATAATGCTAGAGAAGTTTCAGAATGTAGTTCCCTCATGTATGTTTGAAGGGTTCTGTAGGATCTGCCCAATGGCCAGAGCTACATGCTGAGCTCCCATCTGGTAGTTTTATCCAAAAAAGAAAACATATCCTTAGATATTCAAGTTCAACACTTTTAAGACCCAGCCCATGAATCTCCGTAGACATATCAGATGTCATGCTATCACCTACTGTTCTTTGAATTCAATGGATAGTATACATTTTGTGATAACATTATTTGTTTCTGGGTCTTGCTTGAGAATCAATTTATTATTTTCAATAGGATGAGGTAAGTAATATAAGTTGTACAAATAATTATATATAGAACTGTACCAGCTAAACACCCAATATTAATAAATTTATTTTAGAAGATAAGTGGATATACAAATGTTTTATAATCTAGGAAATAAAGTAGAAATCTGATTCTTTTACAACTTCTAAGACTCATCTGAGACTTCAGTAAAGCTGTCTTTGCTGGCCATGATATATTTGAGAATGTAAAATGAGAAAAAGATCTTTGAGAAACATGAGAGCACTGGATAGATGCAAGGTATCTCAAATGTAATTATTAGGCTGCTGGATTATTTTTCAGTATTCTGTTAATCTACCACTCTTTAGGAAATAACTAGTCTTTCCACATAGGCACAGAATCCTTGAATGATCATTAATGGTGTGGTCTGAGCTACATTATCATATTAAGACCCTGTAGGGATGATATTAATAGTTCAATATTTCTTTGATCTTCCAATTCATTGACCTACCACGTCCTCCCTTCCCTTCTTACAAAGTACAGAGTCCATGGTTCGTCCTTACAGTGACTTCTTTTTATACACTCTCATCTCGCTTGCCCCCCCTAAGAGCTCACCTGAATTATAGTCTTCTGGGAAGACTTGATCCTGCTTAAATCCAACTCTCCACTCGCCATGCCTATCCCGCAGCAGCTAAATGTGACTGGAATTTTTCTCCAACTATTTTGAAACAAATCTCATTTTAATTTCATGACCATAAACCTTAAAGGGAACTTTAGGACTGCCAGACAACCCTCTTGCAACAGGGGACTTCTGGTCCACCACTCTAATTTGCTTCTCTTTCTTTCCTACTCACTGATATAGGAAAGATGTTAGGGTTCGAAGCCGATGCTAAGAGAGAATTCTTGAGACGTTCTTGGTGCAAAAAGATGGTTTAAGTAAAGCACTGGGACAGGACACATGGGCATAAGGAGCTGCACTGGGGTCATGAGAAGTGGCCCGATATACACTTTCAAGTTGGGAGGAGGCTAAGGATAGCTTAAGCCTCTAAGGAATTTTGGAAGCAAGGTTTCCTGGACCTTGAGGGGGCTAGCTATTGTCGGGAAATTGCATTTATTTTCGTCTAATGAAACCTTAGTCTTGAGATCCTTCAGATGTATATCAATGAGCCATATGCTTGGTGGATGACTGCCAGCATAGATCTTGGGGGTTTAAAGATAAAAGAACTTTTATATGTTAAAGTAGACTTACAGGGTCCCGGGGGTCAGGTTAGGATTGCCTTTTGCCCTTAGCCAAAGTGTCAACATTGAGGCAGCCGGGTCCCTAGAAGAATGTCACTTTGCCTGTTTCAAGGACTTGTCAGTGGGCTGTAGATAGTAAGGAAATTTAATAATTTTTCTTCTGCTTTTGTTTCCTACATCATTCACCATTGTTTTCCCCTCTCTTTTCCTTTTTTTTTTTTCTTTCTCCTCAAATGTCTCAGGGCTTAGTTCTTGGAACTCTTTGCTCTTTAGGCTCACCCTAAAGACAGGATTCTTTACCTAGCCTCATGACTTTATATACCATCCAAATGCTGACCTTTCCAAAGTAGTTATTTCAGGCTAGATCAACCACCAGTTAGACATTTCCTCCAGACTGACCTACACCACTGCATTCTTAGTCTACACTTGGACATTTAATGGATATCTCAACTTCAAGATGTTTGTAAGAGAACTCATAGGTCACCTTCCCAAACCAACAACTCACCCAGACAACCCACCCCATCTCAGTAAATAGCAATTCTGTTCCTCCAATTGTTTAGCTCAAAATTCCTGGAGTTGGGGCGCCTGGGTGGCTCAGTGGGTTAAGCCTCTGCCTTCGGCTCAGGTCATGATCTCAGGATCCTGGGATCGAGTCCCACATCGGGCTCTCTGCTCGGCAGGGAGCCTGCTTCCTCCTCTCTCTCTGCCTGCCTCTCTGCCTACTTGTGATCTCTGTCTGTCAAATAAATAAATAAAATCTTAAAAAAAAAAATTCCTGGAGTTGTTCTTGACAGCTCTTTTTTTCCCCCTCATCCCCAACAAACAATCAATCAGCAGATCTTGGCTATCCTTTAAAATACTTCCTAAATCTCATCACCTCTTACTACCTCATCTTTAGTTAAAGGCACCTGGATTATTGCTTTGGTCCCCAAACTGCTCTCCAGGCTCCATCCTAGTGATAGTTTCCTCTCCACACATCAGTAAGAGTGACTCTTTCAAAACTTTAATTGGGTCATGACACCCCTTTGCTCATAATCCTAATGGCTCCCTGTGTCATTCAGAATATAAGACAGAGTTTAAATTCATTCATTCCCAATTGATTTGGCCCCTGGCCTCCCTGGTGTCTCACTGGCATCACTCTCTTCTTCATTGGCTGTATAAAGCTCCATGTTGCTCTGCAAACATTGCAGGGACTTCCCCCAGGCCTTTGCTCTTGTTGTTACCTCTGTGTGGAATACTTCACCCCTGGACTTTCCTATGACTTTCCTCAGTTTCTTTTTAGGCTTCTGTTCAAAGAAAATTCTATGACCACTTTATCGGAAATAACAGCCCCCGGCCTAAACATAATAATCCCCAATTTCTTAAACCTATGTATTTATTTATTCTTTTTAGAATTTGTAGTATCTGAAACATATACTTCAAAAAATTTTCTGCCCCCATCCTCTGAGCATAAATATGTGAGTGTAGACCATGTCTCTTTTGTTCACAGATGTAACCATGAAACTCAAAACATCTCCCAGAGCATACTAAGCACTCAAAAAAAAAAAAATGTTGTCAAATGAATATATAAGTAAATCAGTGATCATCCCGAGATGCCTTCCTTTGCAAAACAGAGGAAGATATGAGAGGACAGTTATGTTTAAATTCATTCCTCCCTATATGAATTCCACACGTCTGGCTATATCCTGTATATTAAAGAGTCTCGAAAAACAACAGCCACACAACAAGATATAACTGAGTTAGTAATTATTTTACCTGAGGGTTGTCTATATGTCAATGAAGATCATTTTAGGCAGAGAAAAGATTTATAAAAATTGCCATGGTTTTATATAGTTTTTCAATCTCAAATTACATTGTAGACAAGTTTTAATTGCTGTTGTGTAGACAAGCTTGCGGGGTCCTCTAGAACCCATTTCCTTGGTGTGGCATGAAAGCATTGGCAACACCTATTTACTGAGAACAACCTTGTGTCAGGGAACAACGTGAACCACTCCTGCAGGATCTACTGCAGTTTCTCAACCTTGGCACTATTTATATTTTGGGCCAAATAATTCTTCATTTTTCTATATACTGGAGGATATTTAGAAACATTCTTGGCCTCTGCCTACTAGATGCAATAGTAACCCCTAGCTGTTACAACCAAAAGTCCCCTGGGGAGGGGGCAAAATCCCCCATCAGACATGTATGACATCATATAAAGCAGTTGTGATAATATGGTACTTAGGAACTGGCCAGTTAAGACCAATGAAAGCTAGAGATGTTTTAGAAGAAGAGTTCAGAGTTGGCTTTCTAGATCAGGAAAGACCCAACCCTCTAGGTAAAGGTTCTTTCTGATTGACACTGGGTGGGCAGAGGGCTGGGTAAGGAAGGGTTGCCAGAAATAAGAGGCTGGAGAGATAGAGAGTGAAGGATGAAGAATAGCAGAAGAGGAGGGGTTAAATTTCCCCTTGGTGTCTTCTTTCTTACTGTTCACCATGTTGCCTCTAATCATAGGTTGCATTGCTTACACAAGTATGAGATCAAGTACTCAGAATGGCACAGGTAATTTTTTCTTTTTTAGTCAAATGAGGAAAGCTGCTGAAAATTAATTTTAGTCCCTCAAAAAAAAAAAAAGGATTTGGGAAAAAGAGTTTAGACAGAAAGGGAAAGAATGAGAACTCTTTAGTATTTTCCCCTTGCTACATTCAAAGAGTCACCCTACCTCTGAGGGGCCTTCTCCAGGGGTGGCAGTGAAGTGGCCATAGCATTTTGCTGGTCTTTACCTCACCCCACCCTCTCTTGCAAACTGATGTAGCTTTTGAAACTCTTCCACATACATCATTTGATGACAGTATGGATTTTTTAAATAAGTCATTAGGTGGCCTCTCCCTGCCTCTGGAGATGTGTGTGAACCTCATGAGTGCTGCAACCCCAAGAAACGCAAGATTCAATGAGACAAGGTCGAATTCCAGGTCAAGAGGCCTCTTGTATTTCCAGTGTGCTTGACATGACATAAAAGAGATGGGATCTGTGAGAGCCCCTATTGCTTTCTTTTCTCCTCCACCTCCTTGGTTTCTTTGTGTAGATTCATGTTTTGGAGATAAAGAAAGATCACCGTCCTGAGGCCTCAGTGACCATCTTCTGATGTGCACTCATACCCAAACAGGCTCGACACCCTAGGAACCTGTGGCTTTTCTGTTCCTAAAGAACTTAGTCCCCCAATTTCAAATCCATCCACATTTCCCTCAAAAGAGCACCGTCTGTATTTGATATGTAAAAGCACATGGTGAGGAAAGTTTAAGACATAGTTAAATACTGTCAGTTTCCCCTTTCCCAACTTAGACCAGTTACATCTTTTTCTCTATACACCACAGAAGGACCGACTCAACATTAATTAAAATATGGAAAATGATTTGACTCTATTCAATAAGGAATAAAGAAGCTATTATGGTCATTTTCACCAACTGGGTCAAACTAAATTCAATTTTGCTAATAAATATATTTCTTTGTAAGAGGTGTTTCATGAAAAAAAAAATCAAAACATGACATAAGCCCAACAGTCAAGGGTGGAAAACAAGACACACCTGTCACATAGGACATTTAAAGGAAAATGGTAAAATAAAAACAGGAGTCTTCATGTTTCCTGAAAAATCTTCATTCTGTGAATGACAGATGCTAGCTGGAATGGGCTATTCATGAGTCACAGATGAGATACTGCTTGCTTTCATTTAAAGAAATCAATATAACTATTATTTTCAGGTCATAATCAATGCTTCACCCAGTGCAGATCTGCACTGGTATTTGTTCAAATTCATTCCAAACAATGGAAATAGACATTATAAGGTATTTCACTTGTCACAAAGTCAAATGGGCACAACACATGGAACCTGCCGTTCTGTTCTCATGAAAAGCATCCTTGAAACTCACTCTAAGTGAGTTTCCTTATTTTCAATGCAAATGAGCAACAATGTTAATACTCTGACATTCATGTTCTAAACAGGATCCTAAACTGTGTTAATGTTATTCACACATTAATCTTTCAGAAAACAAATGTTGCAGCATTTTTAATTTACAGCAGTCAAGTTTTGAGTGAAGCTTTTTTTCTCTTACAGATGACATTTTCAGTACTATTTGATGCATTGATTGGAATCAGTCAACATGCCTCACCAATAAGCTGATGGGTACACTTCACAGATATTCCAGATTCATACAGTGCAATGTTTCACAACACATAACACCATGAAATCACTGTATGAATCCAAGAATTCCTACCTCTCTTGTGGTTTGCAACTTGAACAGAAGAAACTGTTGACAAAGCTAATTTGGGAGCAACTGGATAGGTTTAAAAGAATGAACAGCACATTAGAAACAATAGTGAAACGTTCAAACTGTAATAACTTATCATCAACCCACTTGAAAAGTAGCCCTAAAGGAAGAGACTATTTGTATATGCTGTTTCTGGGAGATGGTTTCAATCACAAAGGAAGTCTTGTATTTGGCTGAAAATGGCTTAACATTGTCAGTAATAAAGCTTAGAGGTTTTATTTTCAGAGGAAAAAGAATTACCGTTTAAGTTAAGAATCCAGTTACGTAACGATTATTCCAGTAACAATATGGATATTAGGATCCTCTATTGTCCCTCTCTTAAAATAGTAGCCACGTTGAGGTAATTCGCAATCTCATTGCCGCAATTCACTATGGTCAGTCGCTTTGGGTCACCAAAAGCTCACCTATGTATAAGCCAGTTCAGATTATTTTTGTTGAGCTGATTAGACATCACAGAACAGAATCACAATGGTCAACCATCTGGCCCTCAGTCTCAGAGTTACCTTGAGTCTGTCTACCTTTAAAAAATGTAGTCTTCTTCCCAACATTTATTACCTTTGTGGTATCCGTTCGCTAATGGCAGAGATTTCTCTCTAAGTTGCCTGCCATTTCTTTTCCAATTATTCATGATGAGTTGTTTGTGAAGATAGCAAAAGCAGGGTAGAGCCTGATGTTCTTTGCAGATGTTGACAAGATAAATTACGCCTGCACAGAACTGGCCTTTACTAGAAAGTGCACCTTTAGCTAAAATTTCAAGTTTAAGCACTTTGTTCAACTGCTTTCCTTCTCAAATAAATTCATTTGAACACGTTATACAGTTTTGAAAAAACTGCACCTGGAAATTTCTGAGAAAGTTTTCAGTGCTGTGACACTGACAGAAAACATAGCAAAATAATTAAGTAGGTCTGTTTCAGGTTTTGAACAATGGGTAATCCTGTTCATCTCAAAACTCACTGTGGAGAAGTGTTAAGTCTTCGATCCTGTCTTGTATAATTTGTTGAGCTATGAAATTCCATGGAAAATACTGAGTGACATTTCACTGAAGATGCTCTCATTGAACTTGCCAAGGAATAAAGCCACTAAACCTCCCCCGAATCCTCACAGAATTATATTAATAGGGGTGAGCATGATCTGTACTTCTTCCATGTATGTATGCAGAAACTTGAAAAAAATCATTTGGAGCAGATGATTAAGATAATTCTATTTGCTACTAATATATGTATCTAGGACAGTCTCGATTTCATCACTCTGATCAAGGACTGAAAATGCAGCCCTTCCAATTTGACTCCCCAACAAATTGCTAATATATTTTGTTTTGCTTAGCAGCTATTTCCTGGTTCCTCCTTTTGCTCATTTCCTTCTCCATCTGTATTCATTAGAGTTTAAAAGGAACAACCTGTATGTAAGGAAGGAAGGTGGAAGCCAAAAATGTGCCTTTTTTTTTTTTTTTGAGAAGAAAGAAGGCAAAAGAAAACAATTTTCCATTGAAATAAACTCCTATTTATATATGTCTATGTATATCTATAGGCTAGACGTTAATGGGAATTTAACATTGCACTGCATCTTATGAATTCATTGCCCAGTTTTTAGAAGTTCTATTTCTTCCTGTGCAATCACACTGCTTCAGTCTCTCTCTTTTATTAATTTACTTAGTTTTGATGTTAGAAATCAGAAAATAATTACAGCTTTAAGGACAGACAGCAATCTGCCCTTAATGCCGATAGAAATAATCGTTAATTCACAGAGGATTTAAAGGGGAAGCCCCAGCAGAGAAAAATATACTGTGATGTGGAAAACAGAAAGAGAGAGAGAGACAGAGAAAGAGAGAGAGAGAGATCCAAATTTTTGCCAATCAATATGGAGCAACAATAAAAGAAAACAGGTCTTTTAGGGGTTACAATACTTCCTTTATGTATTTTCCCCTTGCCCCCGACCTTCAATACAACTGATGTACCAGTTAGTTTAGTTAAGAAGAGCAAAAGGGAGACAGTGGAAGGATGTCTGTAGCAACTCACAAGTTTTTAAGACTTATTATTTACATTCCAAACTATGATGGCAACAAAATTCCAGGCTTCTCTAGGGGCTGACATTCAACCTAAATTTAATAAAGAGCTTATAACTTCTATGCCATCTAATTTTTCCCTATGTCTTCACTATAATATTTCTAGGATGCTCTTCATATTAGAAATAATATTTGGATCATGATTCTTTCAAAGGCATGGCATTCATGATAATGCTCTTATTTAGTGCTAGAAAAGTAGTATATGGGATTTTTCCCCTAAACATGTGGGATTTTATATCAGTAGGAATTTTACATGCTCCTACCTTGTTTTGGGTTAGAAACCTCAAGGGAAGAAATATTCGGCCATATCCTATTAAACTTTGGAGGATCTGCATGCATCAGGAAAAATCAGGGTATGTTATTTTCAGCTATAATGTCATTTGGTCTAAACAGAAAATTATATGGACGAAGACACAAACCACACATCTGGTCTTTAACTTGGTTGTGGATGCACTTAACAAAACATGACTCCCGCACCAAACAAGAGCAAGCAATTGATGATTCCCAAAACATTGAATGGACATTAAATATATAGCCCCTTCGCTAACAAAGCTATATACATTTACTTTTGCAATAAACTAGAGTGTTCTTACAAATAACCAAATAGGGACTTCAGCATTTCAAACTGTTATATAAAGCTGGTGCCTGAAACTAGAAGATAAGGCGAAAGAAATAATTTCTCACTTGAGGATTCCATTCTCTGCAATTTATATTTACAGATATGAACTGGCTGCATTAGTCTTTCATGAGAGATTCTTCAGGGTGTGTTTTAAGTGTGAGCCATTATCTCTGCAAAGAAGTGGATTTATTTCCTATTTTTATTTATGCAATTTCTCAGAGAAAGAAAGGGAATACTGGTGATTCTGGCTTAAGGAGAATAGTGCAAGGTGCTTCTGATCATAGCTAAGGTTTGTATGTGTGGATGTGTATACGTCTTCATGATTTTTTTTTTAACCTCAACCTATGTTTCTAGAGTTTTGGTTCCATCCAGAAGTCATTATAAGCATTGTTAATTTGAGAATTGGTGTTCTTTCTTTCTTAGATTCACCAGTGTATATCTATATCTATATCCACAGTATATATATATATATATATACTGTGGAAAACAAGAATAGCCAGGTTTAGGACTGGATGCTTTAAAATTACTTTTGTGAAGGTGCATAACTGTTAAAGCAGTCATTTTAAAACCCAGTCAGATCAGCTCAAAACTACACCTTTTGTGTGGTCCTTTGGGACCACCCAAGTCCACAAAAAGGGATCTCACCTCTAAACTCCTATAGCATGTTTCTTACTGTCTGTACTCCTGATTTCTCATTGATATGTGGATAAGGGATGAGTTTTAATATTGTTAGTTTGAATTTCATAGGTCTATTTCTTGTCTCTGTAATTAGATTGGATCTCTTTGAGGAAGGGCAAAGCCTGGTAGGAGACCTCAGTAAATATCTAATAATTCAGTAATTGATATCAAGTGGCTAGGCTACTGTAAACAGGTATTATGAGATTGTTTCCTCCATAATTAGATTATAACAAATAATATTCTTGTAAGACATGGTACTTTCACTCTAACTTTGGTTTTTAAGTATTTGTTAGAAAAGTTGATCTATGGTTGTTTTGTGCATGTGTGTATACAAAGGTAGATGGAATCTTAATACTGACATTACTACATCTGTCAAAATTGAAGAATGCAAGAAGAATGTAATTCTATTTCCCACCTTTGTATCCAAGTGTCACTAAACACCTAGATACTCGGTAACATGTAGGCAGAGTATTCAAGCTGTTGACTGAATGCTGCTTTTCACTTGAGCGTCCTGGAGCTGGGTAGATACTGGATTAACAGAACAAGTCTACCTGAGCTGTGACGATCACTTTTGGAAAACTATACATTTGTATTTTGAGGGAATTAATATGATTTTTAGAAATTATTTAGAAAAAAAGTTGTGGTTGTATATAGAATATATAATTATTTATATTATTAGCTTTAAAGTAAGAATATTTCAGTTCATTGAAATGGTTCTCTCCATCTTTTTCTTGTAGGAGAGAAAAATACAGGTCATAAGTGGGAGTGCTGTTTGTAAACTTAATGGTAAGTACTCAGTGACTTGTATGTCTTGATGAAATTAAGTAATATTATTTTGTTAATAAGTTTTGCCAAGAAATCTAAGACAAATTTATACCAAATCAATTAAAAAGTGAGTTTTGAAAATTAGTGTCATAAATTAAGCTCTATTCCATATTCCAATACATTAAATATTTGCTTATGCCTATTTTAGGCATATTCTTTTCCTAGTGTATCATAATTTTCCCCTGGGGTGTGAAGGTTCCACTTTAAGGATCTTCCTATATGTACAAAAAGTTAACATAGGTCATTCTGCCTCTGAATTGTTAACTACCTGACTGTATGGAATTACCAAGATAGATACCTCAATTACTATCTGATCCATACCTAGAATACAACTTTCCTCCGAATTTTGTACTTAAGATGGTTTCTTGTGGGAAGGGAGGTAGGCAACCCTTGTATTTGCCTGGAAATAGAATTAGACATTTTTTTCCCCAAATAGTTTCCATTATATGGAATGCCTAACTTTCTGAACAATCAAAACTCAGAACCACCAGCAGTCATACCACATGGAAATCCTAATCTAATCTATACTTGACTCTGGTGGGATAAAATTTTATGTGCTGATTTTTCCTTGGGAGGAAAAATGTCCTGAAAAAAAGATACTGAAATATGTGGTCTCTTGTTAAATTCTTACAACACGTTACTGTCTGTGCAATCATGTTGCAATATTTGGCTATCATGGGATTTTTAATTTACTATCTCATATTATCTATCTACCTTTTTTTTTTTTTTTTTAAAGTAGGCTCCACACCCAGAGTGCAGCCCAATGCAGGGTTTGAACTCACGATCCTGAGATCAAAAGTCGGACACTTAACTGACTAAGCCATCTTATTTTTAAGAAAGTTTATTTTTCTTATAATTGCAAGGCCAAGTAAGGAAACAACTTAAAATTAAGCAGTTGCTCTCCGTTTACTCTTACTATTCTAAGATCCTGGCTCAAATAAATATTTAATCAATATTACTAACAAATGTTTAATTCCCAGGAGTAAAATGCACATTGGAGGTGATATTAATAGCACAATTGAGACAAAATTTATGTTATCATATCCAATTCTAATGAAAATCTTTGTAGCATGTAGCCTCAGAGAATTTTGAGCCAGTGGGCCACTTGTTTCAAGTAGGGGGAAATTACAAATAGAAAACAAAAATTATATTACATTGAAAGAATGTATTGTCTCTTTGGGAGAACTGTGGCAGAATTTATTAATGTCATTTTTTCATGACTTAACTAGGGTATATCTATGAGTCAATTCTAAGGTCTGGGAATGGCAATTTCTTATAGGGCAAACGGTACTGTGAGTCAGAAAAATAGGATTTGGTTCCAGTTCTGCTAATGAGAAACTGTCTGGTTTTTAATTTCTCTAGATTTCAGTTTCTTATCTGTAAATAAAGGTGCTGGACTAAAAGGTCTCCAAGGTTTCCCTCAGCTGTTAAGTTCCATCACTCCAGTGATTCCCTCATGATCTAGCAGGGTCCCACTCAAGTTCGTGGAAGGATGAAGCCTATTGCTCTTTGGAGAATCTAGAGGACTAAATGGGAAGGGAAAACTATTGCTCCCTGTTTTGAAAGTGGATATTTTGACTGTTGTAGTGAAATTCACACTGGACTTGAGAAATTACTGGGATGAGGGGAGGGATCCCCATATGTGCCCAGTGGGGTTGTAAATGGCCGGTCATTCAAGAATAGCCTTTTATGGAAATCCCTATTTCTTAAGGATGTTGGCACAATACATCTGGGTAAATGGACTGGGCTCATCTTGATGATCTTCTTCCCTAGATTCCAAAGACTGGCTCTAGGAGTATGGAGACCATAACAACATACTCCACAACTGTCCCCCTAAAAAAGAAACAAAATATCTGCAATGTCCACCAGATTCTATTACTCTACAGTTATTGTTGAATTTGCAAAGCACATTTATGAGAACCTTAAAAAATATCTATTCAGGGGAGATTTTTAAAATATCTGGTGCATGTAAGTAGAGGTCGGGCTGGATTAGAATCCCAGTTTTACTGCTTGGACAAGCTCCTTAAGTTCTCTTTGTCTTTCTCATCGGTAATATGGGGATGATGCCATTATATGCTGGCTGCTTTCAAGACTCAGTGGGTTAATATTTGCTTGGCATTGTGGTGAGCATTCGATAAATGTTAGCTCTTATTATCCCATTTGTGGTTCCTGTTGTAATAAAAATCAGATTACTGTAGTAGTACCAGTCCTTACTGAATTGAGGTAGAGAAAAATAATGTGTTCTTCCATTATTTTGCCATCTTAATTATTTCCAAAGTGAATGATTCTGATATGTAAAAAAAGCTCACTTAAGATACAGTTTTAGGGTCTCCATTGATGAATACTATTGCTCAGAAAGCAATAGAAATGATTTTGGAGATACTGTGAAGAAGATTTAATAGTTAAAGACAAAACGTTAATTTCCAAGTTTCTTTAAGTTTAGAATCAATCAGTTTTGACTATGAATCAAATACATATCTTATCTGAATTTTGTTTTTCATTAGGGAGAGAATTCAGGAAACTGTTATGTGATAGTTTGGTTGTGGCGCTTCAAACTTGATTTGTGAATCAGAAAAACCGAGATTCTAGTTGTGAAAGGGAAACTTTGGAAGAAAAATTTTCTCCTCTGTACTCCAAGGAAAACTCTGCACTATACATTGGAGAGAACTATGTGACAGTTGGTGAAATTGACCATCTATTGCTGATGCCATAGTTTATCAGGCTAGAAGACCAGCTTGAAGCAGAAGGTTAAAGACATTGTCTTATATCAAGAAAGCTTTAGAGGTAGGGTTGTTTTAGAATATAAAGTCATCTTCTATCATCCATGGCACCCCCTTTGCATGAACTGTAGGCAACTTTTAAAGTGGGCACACTCTACAAACAGAGTAAGTTGTGACCGTGATATCCCATCTCTTTTTTTTGTTTTCTAGAAAGTTGTACCATGTAGAATTTCATACTTCAGTAGTTTCATCAAATGAGAAGGTGAATTCTAATAACATGGTAGAATGTGAAGATTCCTAATTTGGAAATTGGACATTGAGCTGGAATCCTGCCTTGCCCACTGTCCAGATAAGTTGGACAATTCATTTAATTCTTAGTTGTCTTATCTGTAAAATGATTATGTCAGATGAGTGCTCTTTAAGTTTCCTAAAACTACTAATTTTACTTTATTTGGGGGTTCTAAAATATGGTGGGAAACAGGGTGCCACCATGGATATGAAAAGCCATTGCTAAGGGGATGTTAGTGGGCCTTCCTGGAACATCTTTTTTCCAGGAGAGTGTGAGGAAAATATTAGGTAGAGACAAAGTCACAAGTTCACTTTGGGTTTATATAGTGACTCCTGCTATTACTCAGAGAATCTGCAAACATTACTGATGCCTAGAAAGGAATCTATAGAAAACCCTAAAACTCTCTAGAAGAAATCTCTGGGGCCTATGGAGGTAATCTTATCATCTTCACAGCAAGCTGCCTGTCCTCGGAACTACAGTGTCATTAAACTGGTGGGGAAGATAAAGCTTAATGTGATAGTGGTAAGTCTGTCCTTGAGATAGCACACAGCATTTTATTTTTGCTATAAGTGGCTATATTGATAAAGAAAGAAATTTGGATTTTTATTGTCATACGATATGTACAAACACGTTTCACAATTTGAATGGCAAAGTTCATGAGCTATCTCATGTTCTAGACTACACTTGACATATCTACATTTCCCATCTTCCTCAGAATACTGAGGATATTTAGTGGTAGAGGAAGGCCATACATTAATGGGGTGGAGGGTCACAGTCCCCTACCCCCTCTCCTCATGCATAATGTTTGTAACTTCTGCTGACAACACAGTGAGGTACAAGAAAATGAACCTCTGTTTTTCTCCACGACACTAAATTTACCTGCGTAAAAAATAGTTCAATTCAGGAATCAACAGGTGTAAAGTGCTGTGTGGTGGATTGGAAAGAGTTTGTGGCGAGAATAAATAAATCTAGAATTTTTCTTTCTAACCTCTTCCATGTGGTGTAACGTTATGAGCATAACTTTTAGTATTTTCCTCAACTATTATACTGGTCAAGTTACTTGGCCACTCTGAGCCTCGGACTCACTCGCCATTTGTAAAATGGACATATTCTGTAGACATATGTGAACATCTCCCTCCAGCTCTGAGTAAAAGCTCTGTCTCATCCTTCAAGGGAAGTGAAGCCGTTAGTTGGCCAGCTCCTTATTTATACTCCAAGAAGATGTCAGCGATACGTACACCCTTAGTGCAGAAGTTCACAGTTACATGTTCGAAGGTTCATCGTGGGCCCTTTCAGAGATCTTGGCAAATCTTTGGTCAAGCTAGGAATGTCCCGATGCCCCACACAGAGATAACAGCAAAGGACAGATAGCAGCTCACACTTAAAAAGTGGCTTGACATTCTAACTTCACCTGGGGAGAGGTTAACGCATGAAAAACATCAAATTGCTCAAGGTGGGCAATGGTTGATAGCATTGCTAAACTGCTCCTTTTCTTTTTCCTTTTTTTAGGTAAAGGATACTTGCCCCTCCTTCATTTTAATATTTGATGTATTCTTCAGGATTAAAGCAGCAGCTATGTGCTAATGTTCATTCAGTTTTAGGATAACCACAAAGTTTTCATGAATGTGAAATGCTAGTTACACAAATATGAAATGGATCTGTGATGAGGATACTGGGCACACGATATAACAAAGTCCCAAAGGTGCTTCACCTGGGACCTGAGCTTTCCTTCCAGAACATCAGCAAACAGTTCAAAATTAACGTAGCACACCATGCAATTTGCCATATAGCTACACTACCCTGTACATTTTCTTCCTCATTATATAAAACCTAATTAGTTAAAGGGCAATTCAAATGAAACTTTTATTTGGGGGATTTAGAAGTATTAAAGCAAAGGGAAGAAAACAAACAAGCACTGCAGCTCTCTGGATAGCATGAACATGATTATTAATTACCCCTGGGTAGGGAAATGATTAACCTTGTTATTTTCCTCACGATTCAGGTTTCTACAGTAAACGGCTACCGAACAAAAATATTTGGATGCTGTCTGGAAAACAACTTTTACAAGGTCTCCAACTGGCATCAAATATTTTCAAGTAAGAAAACATCTCTGGGTTTTCTCTCCAGGCTGATGGATCCCTGCGGGTAGCACTTCCCTTGTTTAACAGTCTTGTCAATTAAATCAAATTAGAGATGAAGTTTTAACTCCAGGATGAAGGCAATGCTCATTATAAGAGAAAACAGGAAAAATGTAATATTTCCCTGAAGTAAACCATTATTTCTAATTGAAAGAGGTAGAGAGGAGGGGACAGTCAAACTCCTCCATCAATATTCTATGCTTTATATGCCATGAGCTCAATCACTCAAAAGTAATTTAAAGAAGTAATGTATCCTTGGTTCCCCAGAATGTTTACCTTTCTCTTTTGGGGCTATCCTGAGACATATTTTTAATTATTAAAAAATACGAAGTTGTTTGAAATGGTGATCTTTCATGTCAATGGCTGCCCTACCTTTAATCTCTGACTCATCTGTCATCTCCTTTCTTAAGTGATAATCACCCACACAAAGCTATTTGTCCATTAGGCCAGTTCTTGTTCTAATTATGGTCTTTATACTGTTAAACAGAATTAGTGAAATCACTTGCTCTTCAGGACTAAGGAGCAGATAATATATGCTAGAAGGTAATGATTAGTTTATCACTCTAGCAAAAACATCCACACCAAACCAACTATTAATCGGCATCATCAGCATCAACAAATGTTCACTTGGATAAAGTTGTGAATGTTTACTTCTAAGCATAAGTTACATTTTGTATACATAAAAAAAATGAAACCTGAATGAATTACTGCCACATTAGGTAAGGTAAAAACAGAGATCACAAGGTTCAAATGACTGTAGATCTATTTTGGGATTCATTAATTGCTGACAATACCACCAGTATTTTTTCAGCCATGGCCAAAGCACATCGAAATGACCAAGTTTTAAATCAAGGAACTCAGAAATGGTTGGGAAACCTATTCCCTAAAAAAATAGACAACAGCAGGTACACATGACCTTAATGGTAAATTTGTTTCAAAAAATATTTTTAGCAGATGATCGGAAAGGATGGCCACTCTGTCCATGCTTTGAATCTTAATACTGGTGTTGACAGTTTGAGATCTATACTGAAACCTATCACAGCTCCAAAATCTTTAGTTATTGTGTATATAGCATATGTATGTGAACTTATGGTTACATACATCAATAATTTACATCAATGGGATGTATCATTCACTTTCCTTGAGATATGCTTTGATGATGGGAGTCTCACGGGTATTACATCTGTTATAATGGCATTGTCTATATACTGGTTGGAATTATGCTGGTTGATTCCTTCTCTGGGATAAAGGGAAAAGCCCTGGCAACCACCCAAACTTAGTTAAAAATTTAAGCAACTCATTCTTCTCCAGCGTATACCTTGGAAACCCATTCCTGTGCCCTCTAGAGTAGGCAGCAAGTCATCTCTGTGTGAATTCTTGCCCTTTGGAGAGAAAAGGAATCCACTAGTGCACCCAATGAGCGCCTTATGAGCCCACAAAGAAGGAAGGTGCGAATGCCACAGAAGCAGCCCAGAAGATCCTATCCTGTTTGATGGCTTTTATAATCAATCTCTTGACTTTAAAGCCAGCAATCAGCAAGCTAGTTGTGTGTGATGTTGGGTGACTCCTGGCACCTTTGACACCCTGTTTGCTGGAGAAATCTGAGGGAACCCCCACTGCACTCCAAGCAGAGCAGTCAGAGGCATAAGAAGGCAGGTTACAAACTATCATTTTGTTTGCTAGCGGGTTTTGGTTCCGTATTAAGGAATTAAATTTTCCTAGGCTCCTGATCAAAAAGGTAGATACATTTTCCAAAGGCACCACAAAGCATCCTTTCAGGTCACCACTGATTTTGAAATAAAACAAAGCAAAATGAAACTGGAATTTCCTGACTCAGTGTGTAAAAGGTCAACATCTGCTGATGCTCAGAGATGGGGCACGTGGTGGAGACGGCCGAATGAGATGTTGAGTGAGCAATACAGTCGGTGATCCCATGCGACACACGACCGACACGCAGAACAGAAACACACCCCAGTGCCAAAGAACTACTTTCCATGCATCCATTTCTGAAAATCTGACAGGTCATGCTGCTGGGGCAGCCTCAATAATTGGTCTCAGCTGGCTTCCCCTCGGTACCCTTTTGTTCTAAGAGGCATATGTAAATGAAATTGTCAAGGCCTGAAAGGAGCCCGCTGTGGGAGGGCTGTGTGTATGTATACATGACATACATATATATATATATATATATATATATATATATATATACTCACACAATTAGACAAATCCCAGGGGAGATACTAAAGCAGAACACAGAGACTATTGGAAACTATGAAGGTTTCCCCTGCGAGTCTGCAGCACTGATGCCATTTCAGCAAGATCCTACAGGCCAGGCTGCAGCATTAGGCTGGTATCTGAAAGGAGGGGAACACTACCTCTCTTTACAAAGCCGCTGATTTTCATGGCATTTCACGTGTCTAGTGCTTAACAAATCTGCATCCAGGTCTAATTCCAAGCTTAAGTAAACTGGCTCGATTTGCAGATTGGAAGACCTGACTGTGCATTTATCAGAAGTGGGAAGCTGTTTTATCCAAATTATCAGAGTATTGCGCTGAAGATGGATGTTGGGTATTCAACAACTGCTGTTCATGCTGCCATCACCCTGGGTGGCCCAGCACCCACGACGAAGTACATGACAGGTGAGACCACAGTGAAAACTCTTGTCTTCACGTGCAGTACCTAATCTCTATCTCCCCAGCACTCTGTTTTGAATGAGTTATTCAGCAGTCGTGCAAAGGATTTAGGCATCAGAGAGAACGGGTGCGAAATGTAAGAACATGTAAGGTTCTGCTCTGCAAAGCTGTGGGGCATTTCCTTAATGAGCATTTCAGGCTTGGTGTTGGGGTGTCATTGTTTTACATGTGAATAAGGAGCTACAGCCTGGTTCTCCCACGATAGCTGATAGCCGGGAGAATGCTCTTTGCAATGGTACTGGAGAAATGTTTCACAGAAGCTTGAAGAGGGATTTCTCTTTCAACTGCTTCTATTTGTACTAAGAGATTTCTCACAGGAATTTCTACTAGCTGGATTCCTAAATTCTGCATATATTTTTTGTACCCAGTTCTCTATCACACTTCAACCTAAGTAGTCAGGAGAAGATGGATCACTGTATTTTCAGAGGAAGAAATGGACATACTGATTTTTTTCCTCTTCATTCCCCCAGAAAGACTAATGCTCACCAACCTGCCTCTTTCAGGCCTTCACAAAGATTGGAGTGTAATAAATTACTAAAATTCCCTCCCCTTGGTTTCATGGCGTTTTCATTGGGTTCTAATGAATATGCCTAAAGTGTTCATTGGTATTCATTCTCTGCTTTTAAAAATTATGGGAGAAATCCATATCCAGTCCTAAGGAGAAAGTTCAATTTGTTGTTGGTTACTAAATATGAGTAAATAGGACTGTTTATATTTTTGCTAAATGAGCTATGGTTACCTAAGTAATTGCACCTGTGTGAAGGTAGCCTTCATTGGTTAAAAGCATTCAGGAAAGCCATGGTACTGTGATATCCACAGAGAAGTTATGCACTGATAATTATTTCATCTGTGCTCTCACCCTATCTGTGCAGAGAACACACATAACAGTTCAATTCACAAAGAAAATACCCTCTTACATCAGAAATGGACACTGGGAAAATAGATCTTAGGAGCTCAACAAGAAAACAAAGCTAGCCTAGACTTGGATGGTGACATTTTTTTTTTTTTTTTTTTTTTACTTACTACCGATACTGGAAATACTGGGGATACCTGGAGAGAGAGAAAACAATAAAGAAAAATTGTTAGCTATTAATACATGCCACCGTTAATATAAACATCTCAGAAAATTAACATTTAATAGCATTCAGATCATCAGGAAATATGCACGAAAAAGCAAGATATCTATTCATCCATCCAAATCATTTTGCTTTTGTTCTAGAACTCCTGAACTTGGCAGGGTTGGAAAATTAATGCTCAACTTCAACAGCTGGTTCAAGACAAGCTTCATGACATCAAACATTTTGTGCTTGCCTGTAAGGTTAATGAACATTTGTACGTGGTTCAAAACAGATTTTAAGCTAGACTTATGTTCTGGGCACAGAGTGCCAAATATACACCATGTGGACCTGTACACGTATACCCACGTAGGCACCAGATCTCTTTAGATGTGTTATGAGATGCATATGTTAGCTGCTGAAAGTCATTGGGCCTTTTATTTGATTCATTTCACAGAACCGTAATTTCTAGTCCTCTTTTACATGTCAGATATGTGGATTAAGCTCTGCAATAGAAACTTAATTGAGAAGAGTAATTCAAGGATACATTAGGTTGTTCATATTGATCATGGACTTCAGCCATTCTCCCAGGTCTTACTTCAACTTACAGGTTGTGTGAAGGTGGTGGGACCATTTCAGAATGCAGTGGGCTTGGTACAAATGTGGATAGGAATTTAGTCTGTCCCCTGAAAACTCCCAACCAAGAGCAGGGGCCCGGGAAGCAGGCTGTCTGGGTTTGAAGCTTTGCTCTTACCTTCACTGACCGTATGATCTTGGGCAAGCTGCTTATTCCTGGTTTTCTACCTCTTAGGGTTGTTGCAAGGATACACAAATAGATGTATGTAAAGTACTCAAAGTGTTACTTGGCGGGCAATGTGGTACTCTACCTGTCCTTGCTACGGAGTACTTTTATTGATACAGTCGGCCCACCAACCAAGCAAACTATGATAGATAATGGCCGAGGGAGACTTGGAGATTTACATCTCCTCCCCTAAATTTGGGTCGTGGTGCACATGGGAGCAGAGGATGGGACTCAGGCAGAAGCGAGTGAGAGTACTGCTTGGCAACGGATCAGCTAGGTGATTTCAGGCAAGTTCCCAGCCTCTCTAGGCCTGTTTCCTCACCACCAGAAAGGGGTTAATAATATCAACTGCATAGGGCCGCTGTGAGGACTGAATGAAATAATCCATAAAAATGTCTGACACATGGTACGTAGCCAATAAGTGATAGCTGTTAATGAGCGGTGCAGCCTTTTCTCCACATCACTGGAGTGTAGTTCTAACAGGTGGTAAACGTAGGAACCATTAAACTTCTATTTCTGTGTTTATCTTTGAACAACTGCCCTCTGCTTGTTTTGACATTTAACATTTAACATAACGGGTTTAATCACTGTACCTCACTCAGAAATTTCGAGCTGGGTAGTCTTTAAACCCAAAAGCTCTTATTTCTTCATAGGGAGGGGAGAGGAGGAATTAAAGATTACCATGATGTAAAACAAAAACAAAAACAAAAAACTTGAGAGGGATAAAATTTTATCTTTAGCTATAAAGTACATTCGAAATCTCTTGATTTTAAATGCACAGAGTTTAGGGTCTTTCAGCTTAATTACTGATCACTCTCCCACCCACACTGGAAATCTGTTTTAACTCTTGTTCTCTGAGCTGAATTTCAAACTGAATGCAATCTCCTCAAAGGGCTGCTGAATTCCTGACCCCACACTTCAGCAGACTGTCTTCGATATAGCCTGACAGTGACTTGGTACTGAATCTTTCCTTTTTTTTTTTTTTTTTTCTTTCTAAATCCCCTATTGAGTGAGGTATGATGGCAGCATCACAATTTTAGTATCAACTGCAGAAGCTCCAGAGTTCCCCGTGATTGCAAATCCTGCTGCACTGGAACCGCTCGCCTTTTGTAATCCATCAAGGAGAATGGGAGTTAGGTTGGCAGGAAGAGACTTTCCGGGCGTTTTCAAACTTACCCGGAGTTAGAGGGCCATGTATAATGCAAGGTGAAGGTCCAGGCTGTTTGGCCAGATGCAAAGGCAAGCCAGCCCACAAGACTGTCTGATGCAGTACTTGCTGCTGCAGAATGCTCAAGGAAGATGCTGAAATGTTTCCTTCCTTTGGGGATGCCAGCACGGGGAGCAGTGTTCACTGCAGCTCTACAAGCCTCTCGAGGCGAGGCCATTTATGAGATCTTATTTTCCTCATGAAGATGTTTTCTATTCCCCAACATTTTGGATGCTGGAAATTCATCCTCTTTCTCATTTTGTGGCTCACAACTTTTTGAGGTGTTGCCAGGTGAGTTCCTTTCTAGCTATTGCTGTAAAATGGGAATTGCTTGGAAAAGATTTTTAAGCTTTTCATTGGGATAAAGATTTTTGAAGAACAAATAACTGAACACCAAGGGATGCCCATTAGTATATTTTCAATTGTTACTTTTTTCCCCAAATGGTCCTTATTGTAATGTTCAAACACCTTGCTTTTTGTTCCCTACAGACAACTAAAGAATTTAATAAATCCACTGCATGCCTTAAAAAGGCTAGGAACAAGCCATGCGATGTCTGCCAGATGCCTAAGGAATAAGACAAGGAGGCTACAATTCATTTCATGAAAGGTGGGTTTCTTTGGGGGTCTTGGAGGGATGCATCAATGAATCTAATTCCACCTGACAACAGAGACAACGCCCATAAACCACGATAATGAAAGTCAGATTAGGCTCAGGGAAACTCTAGACACATGTTGGCAGGTTTGTTTTTGTTTTTGTTTTTAACATTCCCTGTGATGTGACAAGCATTATGTAAACAATATTTTTACCTTTAGAACTGAGCTTGGAGGTTATCTCTTCCCTTTCTCTTCATCTCCTGAATGTGAATTAGTCACTCCCTGTGATCGCACACCTCCTTGGGTAGGCCTCCCTGAGAAACTTACCAACTTACATTTATAATTGTTTGTGTTTGTCTGAGAGGTCTGAGGGGCAGTCACCATGTCTCGTTCTTTTCTGTATGTCTAGTATCTTCCTGGGACAATGCCTGATACAGAAGAGCTGCTCGAGTATATTTGAGCAAAACTTTATCACTGGTAGCCAAGAATTTTCTATCCTAGTGAAAATACTTATGGCAATGGTATGATCTTGTCCCATACAAAATGTTTCACTGAAACATTTCTCAGAGTTCAGTACGAGTGGATATGTTTGTTCCCTCTGAACATTTCCTCCACTCCAATAACCACAGTTATACAATGTACAGATGCCTCTCACAACTTTGCCTTCCAGGAAGTCAAGAGACTCAAAAACGCAACCTGGAGCTCATCTGGGTAAACTCACTTCCTATTTGGCTTATTTACCTTCTATTCCTTCTCTCACATCTTCTATTTAAACTCCTATTTGGATATTCTTATTTGTATTTGTCTTTTTCCCTAAGCCACCCTGGGGGCAAATACAGAAGTTGTGGGGTCTAACGCATATTTCAAATCTGGGAGCTCTCTTTGAGAAAAAAATATTACCTTTAAAATATAAAATTAAATATGACATTGATTTTTTTTTTTTTTTAAGTTTAGAAGGATCCTAGGGAGGAATCCTGAAATTTAAGCTTCTTAGGTGAAGTCCTTCTCTGAAACAATCTCAAAAATACTCATGAAAGATAAAGAGATGACATAGGTAGACAGAAAGGAAGCAGGATACCAGATAAGCTAATTCAGAGTCATTTAAAAATGAAGAGCAGAAAGGGAGTTAAGCAATAATCTCATCAAGCCCTCCACTTTACAAAAGAGGAAACTGAAGGCACGAACAGAAGCAAGAGTCTTGTCCAAGTCAACACCTTTCTATTCAACATTGGAAGAGGTAATTCCTAGTTCTTGTCTGCTGAGACACTGCTCAACTTGCACAGAGGAAACAAAGCCCAGGTATGCATGAACTTCACCAGAAGGTTCTGTAGTACACGGCACATGAGTTTAATACTATTGCTTCTTCTAGAAGAGAAATGGTACTTCAATCAGAGACACACACACATGTTGAATATGCCAAAGGGCTTCCTGTGCTAAAAGAATGAGCAGGTGTTCAGTATAAATGCTCTTTCAGTTAGTTCCTCCTCCACTGGCCCTCCCCACTCCTATATTTATTTTAATGTTTGTTTTGAAGGAATTCTGCTGCAATTAAGAGGATGAGAACTTAGCAGAATTATATAATTGTTTTCTTCTCTTTCTCCTACTTCTTGCTATTTTACTAACTCTCCCACCAAGTAAATGGCTAAAGGGGGTCCAGTTAGGCAATGTGATGGCGATCTCAAAAATAAACATCCTAATCTTCTGAAGCAGATTGATGCAGTGCTAAAAGCCATAACTCCTTCTGAGAATCAAAGCAAAGTCAGCAGCTTTTCATGGAGGAAATCAGAAGGCACACAGATTTGGTATGCCTCAAATTGAGAGGAAATATTGCCCCTGTTGTGACAGATGGCTTGAGAAAAAGCCCATTAAGTAGATGACTAGGTCTTCAGAAGAAACCAGGCTATAGCCATCAGGAGCTAGAACTCCAAAAAACCCAGTTGAAGTTGGTTGGGGGGGGGTGATGAGGAAGAAAACATTCTGAAGACTCATTCATAATCTGGAGAATTATTTCCAGTGTCCTTCCAGCCCTGGTCCTTGGCACCACTGTGTTAATAGGAGGTATAGTGAGCTGTCTGCTAGGAACTTGAAAGTGGAGGGAAATAAAGTTGCCTTCATAGAACCGTGCTATGGAACTAACATATAAATGATCCAATCAAAGACAGCTAAAGTCATCTTACAACAACAGAAGCGGTCTAGGACCTGAATGTATGTGACAGACTTGACAGAGGTGACAGCAGCCTGTGGTAGCCTACTGACATATGGGAAGAACAGGAGAACAGCCAATGAGAAGGAGGAAGCATAGAAAGAGGAGCATTGGGCTAGCATTGTCTCAGGAAGAGGGAGGGGTACCCTGCAAGCTCTCAGACCTCCAGTGTTCTGTTGGCATTAGGGAACCTTACTGTGTGACAGGATGGGTGTGTCAGGATGTTTCAGCCTCACGTTATTGGCATTCAAGTCATATTTTCCTGTCCCATGCTAAGCAAGCAACCTTCTGATTATTATCTGGCTCTGAGAAGAGTCTTAATTACAAGGGAGAGAATACGCTGGCCATAATTACTATTCTGAATACCATCACAGTTATTTCATGTTTTGGATGAATAAATTGGGATTTAGACACAACTTATCTCCCTAGATAGTTGCTGTCTCTAAAGGGAGAATTTACTCACTAGGCTGGGTTGAGTCCATGGTGTTAGATCTCAGTGAAACTGTCATGACAACAGCATCTCACTTTATTGTGTGCTTACTATGTTGCTGCCTCTGTTCTAAATACCTTAAGTGTATTAATTGATTTAATTTTTATGACAACCTTACGAGGTCAGCACTCAGGTTTATTTTACAGATGGGGGAAACTCAAACACAAAGAGCTTGCCCAACGTCGTCTCTATCAGTTGGGAAGGAAACTGAGATTTGAATCTAGAGGTCCAGATTCCAGAGCTTGAGCCTATAACCACCACTCTACACTATCCCTTAGTTTATTGTATTTATCTCCAATCTTCAAAACACAAAAACAAACAAACAAAAAGACTCTGAAAACTAAAAGGTTTTTCCTCTCTCTCTTTTTTTTTCTCCTAAAATTCACCCGCAGCACAACATACCATGCTCTGAACTAATTTGGTGGCAAAACGTAACTGGAAGAGGTGTGAGGTGAGAATAATCACAGGTTTGCTGCGGAAATACTGAAATGTTTGATTAAGTGGTGCTACATCATATTGTGCTGTTCGTATGGTTAAATTATGCATCTACAATATATGTATTACGAAATCCTAACAATTTTGAATTCCAAATTATACCTGGTTCCATGAGCTTCAGATAAAGACTGTGGATGGGTGGTTGTACATGAATAATTTGGTATTCTGGTTTTAGATATTGGGCCAGCAGCTGGGGTCCTACACATGAAGAAAGTGCTCTGAGTAGAGAGTGCTCTCTTACTGTGTTGATAGAATTGGGGTTCTGAGTCTCAAAGGATGGTGGACAGAGCCTGACAGTGCTCAAGTCACTTGAGGCCATGAATGCCATTTGGGGAGGTCTGTGAACATCAGCCAGCCGTGAGCAACCATGAAAAGAAAGTGAGTCTTTTTCCCATTTTGTTTCCGCCAAGATAGCTGACTGACTCTTCCTGTCAGAGATTGAAGACCCTTGTGTTAGAGCTCTTGAGCCATGAAGACCACACGTTCCAGGAAACATGGGAAGATGGATGGGAGGTCAATGTACACATTACAGCATTATTTAGGGTGACTTATTCACTCACCAAACAGTTGATCCCACAGACATTTATAAAGGCCAGGAATACAGCATGGTTCAATTCTCAAATTGCTAACATTTTAGCTCTTGAAGTCAGGTAGACTGAAGTTTAAATCTTGTTCTGTAATGCATTCGCTGTGGGACCTTGGGACAACTTATTAATCTTTGTGTGGCTGTGTTTCCTGATCTGTCAAATGTGGATAAAAATAGTACATACCCCATGAGGACCGTTGTAAGGATTTAATGTAAGAAAGCACTTAAAGCCCTTCACAAAGTATAAGAGCCAATGGTTATCCTATTAACAAATAGAAGCTACCATTATTATTATTATTATTACAATTTTGGTTATAGAAAGTCAACCGATTGCAAGTGAACATATACTATCAAGAATCTAGAGTGAAAAGAGCAATTGATTTTGCCAGGGAGGGTCTAGGTAGGCTGCACTAGAGGAGCAATCTTGAGAGAATTATAATAAAGAGTGAGAGAAAGGCAACTGGAGAAAGGAATAAATCCAGTATCCGGCATGTTGACTTTGAGATCTTCCTAGACAGCTGGAAAAATCAGTCTGGATTCACAAAAAGGATTCCAGGCTGTAATTGACTGATTACTATTAAGCCAATGTCACTAGGAACTAAAACCACAGGAACTGATGAAAAGGACAAGGAAAAAAAAAAAACAAAACTGTAGACTGAGAAGAGGCAGTGTGGAGAGCTTGAAAATTTGAAACAAGGGCAGACAGGGAGCATTTGAAGGCAAAAAAATAACAAGCAGAAATCCAGGAAGAGAAGTAGGAGAAATCAGGTTTAGATAAGGCTGGCTTATCTAAGCAAGTGTCAAAAGGTTCAGACCCCAGTGAAGAACAGAAGAAGTAACTGAACTTTAACCTGAAAAGCAATACGGTGCAAAGTGCAGTCCTAGAAGTCAAGACATACGTGGGTTCCAATCCTCCTTCTCACCCTGATTAGTGGTGGAAACCTTAAACAGGGTACCTGAGCTCAGCAGTCAGCAGATTCCACGTCTATAAAAAGAAACTAATGGCATCTATAAGAGTGCCGTGAGTTAAGAATGAACTAATGCATGTAAAGCACTTAGGAAATTGTCTGGATAATGACATACACATGAGCACACCTGGGAAAATATAAATTGGTCAATGCGAATTTAATACAAGAGAAAATAATAGAACAATCATCAAATTACTTTCCATTACTCAGAGGAGCCCTAGATATTGTGTAACAATTCGAGTTGGATTTCTGAACAAACAAATAATGTCAATGCCAGACCAATTTAATTTTCTCTCTTTGAAGAATATTAGACTGTGTAGGTAAGAAGAAAGTAAAAGATTGAATACAGTGGAACTGGATGGGCTTTCTGTCTATCTTCATGACATTTCTATCACTAGGCTGTAGAAATTGCTTAAAGCAGAAGGTCCCCGAAAGAGTGTTTTATAGAAAGTTATTAAGTGTTCTGTGAACATTTATGTTTGGGAAACACAGAGTAAAATAAGTTACTTTACTATAGAATTCTCAAATTTTTTTAATAAGGTAATATGAAAGTCGTAGAGTCATTATAGTTTATAGCATTTTCCAAACTTCTTTGGCATGGAATCTTTAAAAGGTCATAGAACACACCTTTGGAAGCAAAGGTGTAGACAATATTATAGTATCTTTCTTAGAGTTATAATTCCTAAAGGTTGACTGTTGAGTTTTCAGCATTTATATGTAGAAAAACATTGTGTATTATTCCACAAGGACTGGACATTTAAAAAGGTGTTACTTAATAGTTTTATTCAGGAGCTGGACAATAGCAATCAAGTGAATCATAAGGAAGCATGAAGTTGGACAGAGTTGCTGTCTACATGGAAGACAGAAATGAAATTCAAAGACACTGTGAATACTATGAGAAATAGAATGAAGATCAACAGGGAGAAGAAAGATTTCTTACAGAGAAAACACAAACTTTGTAGAAAAAATAAGGAAAACATTTTGATACACACACATATATATATATATATATGGTTTTAAAAGACCAAGAAAACACAATGGGTCTTGAATAAAAAGCATGGTGTATAAAGATATAATCGCAAGAGTTATTACTTCTGCCTCTGACAAGTCTATTGTATTGAAAAGCATAGGGACATGTGATGTGTCTCACAGATTATAGTGATGGCTCTACTTTAGAACACTGAGGCTCTACATTCTTCTTTCCTGGCTCTATACAGTTCTTACAAATGTGGCCTTGGAGATGCTCCAGAATTCAGGACTTCCAAAGTCCTACCATTCACAGTGAAGTCCCAGTTTAGGGTACCTCTGAGTGCTGGGTTAATTGTCTGTGAAGGAAGATCTTCTAAGTTCCTGGTTTAATGAAGTTCTCTGAGTTCTTCTGCTAAGAGTGGGCAGGAACTGACCTTCCTCTTGAGAAATGATCCTGGCTGCTGAGATTCGGCTAAATCAAGAGATTACCCAGGATGCATGGCATTTGTAGGCATTTTTTTTTTTTTCGAGGACCCCTGGGCCGGCCTGAGCCACGGATGACCACCTTCTACTGCTTTGCAGGGCGCTGAGGATGCTGACCTCAACCCAGAGCCAGGGAGGGAAAAATCTCAAACATTTAAGACTGGGTTCAAAAGCCTGCCGGACATTTTCTGTCTGCCTTGCCCCCCACCCCCCACCCCATTGCATCTGGTTCGGGGCTGTGAATCAGAATTCCGAATCTGTGCTGCCCAGAGGGGACAGGCGTAGAGGGGAGGAAACACCCAAATGCAATAAATAACGGCAGCTCAGGACCCTGTCCCTCCCCCAACCCAGCTAGGGCTGCACTGGAGTGGGGGGCTCCGCAGGTTCTTCCCACTGGTGCGGGGTCGGGGGAGAGGAGACAACGCTGCGTGTGAGTCATTCACTTTAGAGCATCATTTATGGCATGAACTGGGAACGTAATGTGTTTACACAGACACACAATTGTACATCGGCATCTTACAATATTAAAGGAGTCATATACAAGTCTACAGGCATTGTACATGGCAGGGGGCCAGCTGGGGGCCTCTACAGGCATCGTACACGGCAGGGGGCCGGCTGGGGGCCCCTCCAAGACTTCCCCACCCAGGTGGAGTCAGTACGTGGGGAAGGGGGACCAGGCTAGGGGATGGGGGGGGGGGTATCCATCTTTGCCCCTGTTTTCTGGGAGGGAGTGGGTCTGGGAGGACCCCTCAGGCTGGTCCTTGTTGCAATCTGGGACCCAGAGCCCCAGGTATGCCTTGTGTCCCAGTCTCATCAGCAGGCTAGTGTATTAGTGTGGGAAAGTCGGAGCTGGGGACGGCTCTTCCTGAGCTGGGGACCCAGAGGGTGCTGCTGACACACGGGCTGCTTCACCCTGGGGCCCATTCCTGAGGTAAGGATGCAGTGTGGCCCTGTGGCTGGTCTGGATGGAGAGAAAAGAAGCCCAGGTGGGAGGACAGGCAGGACTAGAAGCCCTCGGGGCATTAGTAGGTCAGGTGACTCACCAAGTGTGGCCTGCACCCTGGCTGACAGCAAAGGGGGAGGGTCTCAGATGGTTCTGGAGCTTTCCACCTCCTCCAACCCCCATACAGGCCTCCTCCCAGCAGCCCTGCCCCCTGGGGACCCTGCCTCAATTCCGAAGGCATTGCAGTTCTTGCGTCTTGAGGGTGAAGAGATTGTAGCCAATCTTTTTATACCTCTTAGGTTTTGTATTCTTGTATTAGGATATGGCATATACTATGTGAGCCTCTGAAATAACAGACCTGTGATGTACCACCTGGAGTTGTGTGTGTGTACGTGTGCACACAAGCATGTATGCTTGTGTGTAAGAAAAAACTGGCATGAAATGAAAATCATAAGAGGGCCAGAAGTCTCATGTAGGCTGACATCACTACACTAAAAAATTAGAAGACTTCTAGGGCAAGCAACCCAGGAAGAGACAAGAAAATCTTATTATATGAAGTGGAATTTGATGATGTTAATACGAAGAAAAAAGAAACTGGGGTCAATATAGCTCTTTTGCTACTTAAAGAGAAAAAGCTCACTGGAAATGATGAGATACTCAAGAAATCAGTGAACTACTAAAAAATAGGTCTTACAACAATTAAAACTGTCCAATAATCAAGAAGCATGCCTTATGAAAAAAAAGTCTTAAAATTAAAATTATTTTTGAACAATTATTTTGTGACAGGTGTTATGCTGAACACATTACATGCAGTAGCCTGCTCAATTCTCTTAAAATCCCTAGGAGGTGAGAATTGCTATTATTCTCGCATTACAGATGGGAAACAGAGCTGGAGAGGTTAGTTTACTTTTTCAAGGTCACACAGCCAGTGAATAGATAAACTGTATTTGAACCTGTAACCTGTGTTCTAAGCCACTGAATTGCTTATTTTCATCCTCAGACACTGAAAGCACATTCTGATGTGTCAGAAATTTAGTTTAAGGAGTTCTTGCCATTGTAAGGTTTTTCCACTGCAAGACTCTTTCATCTCTGAAATCTTTCATCTCATTTCTGCCATATAGAAGACTGGAACATTGACTTGAGCCTCCTTGGGCATTGTGTCCCTCTGTCACCTTCGTATTTTAAAAAAGATGGGAAAAAGTCTAAAAGTCTGGAGAAGGCCAGTAAAAACTAAGGGATAGATGGGCAGTGGAGACCACAAAGAAAATTGCAAGAGGCTGCACTCCTTTGGCCAGGGAGTAATTGGGGATCTGCTCCAATACGCAAAAGATGTGGGATACATCATTCCCATGGAGAATATATCAAAAAATCCACTGTAGTGAAAAATCTGGGATGGTGCAAGAAGGGGTCCCTGGTGAAAATGTCTTGAAGTACGCAAATCTTTGAAGCTCATTTATGGGTTGAAGGACTTAACGTTATGTGACAATAGGAGCCAATGCAGCTGGAGTTCGGCCTCACCTCATCGGCCTTTCTGGTCACCTTGACAAGTTGATTGGTCCTGAGGTTGAACCAGAATGCCAACAAGAGTTTGTGAACCTTCCTCCATTCCATCCTGTCACCCTAAAGAAGCAGCAGACACTGAAAATGAAATCGGAGCTACTTCCACTGAGGGAAACCTTTAAAGTAAATGTGACAAGTGTGGTGATAAGGATTCTTGGTAGTCAGGCACAGGGGCTTGCACACAAATAACCTCATGATTCCTTCTGAATTCATGAGTCTATGGCCCTGAACAACTGAGGACAGCCCAGAGTCTCTGTTAATAAAATCGCCTTGAAAAATCAACGTTTCTGCTCAACAGAGCTTTATGTATTAATTTGAGGAGCTAGATTTTTTTTTTTCTTTAACACAGAAGGAAATGGAATCCCCTTACAAATAGAGATTTTTTGAATCTTTTGAAGAATATTTTTTTCTGCTTCATAGAAATTTTATCATAATTTCATGCCCCCGTACTTCATGGCTTGTTATTCGCTCCATTACTCTTACATTTAACTTGATAAGGTCCTGGTTCCTGTGATATTAGTTTTTAGGTTTTGGCTTCTCACAGCTGCTGCTTTGAAGTACCTGATAACATTCTCAGTCTCACAAAGAGCCAGTGGCTTTTAAGCTCTCATTCCCCCACTGCTCACTATCCTGCTATTTCTGCTACTTCTCACTTCATGGGTATATTCTCAACCTCACCCTTTCTATACTTTTGAAAGAGGACAAATCTTGGGCTTTCACAAGTGGCTAATGGGTCCATCCATGGAATTGGGGAGTTTATTCTGGAAATAATCATGTCTTTCCCTGAGCGTGTCAGAGCATGTCTTCCTTTGGATCTTCAGGGATTTTGGTGGGGCACACAGGGGTGGTAATGGGGTATCTCTTGTGGTTCCTGGAAGCACAAATAAGGCCTGTGCTCTTTTCACATGAACTCAGACATTCCTTTTCTTTTCTTTCTTTCTCTCTCTCTTTTTTTAAAGATTTTATTTATTTATCTGACAGAGACAGAGATCACAAGTAGGCAGAGAGGCAGGCAGAGAGAGAGAGGGAAGCAGTCTCCCTGCTGAGCAGAGAGCCCGATTTTGGCCCGAGTTGAAAGCAGAGGCTTACCCCACTGAACTGCCCAGGCGCCCCAGACATTCCTTTTCTTAATGTGGTACCTGCAGGCCTACACAGTCACGCTTGGTATCAAAAGGTGGCTCTACTAACAGGATCCAAGCCAGGCATGACTTCAACAGCTGGCATTTGGAAAAAGCCAATTAATTCATCAGGTGAAGTTAGGCTGTAGTGAAAACCGGACAGGGAAGGATCTTCTGGACAAAACATCCCTCAAGTTACCCAGTAGGGGAAAAGGGATTAGAAACATTTAGAGAATTTCTGGAGTTGCCTATGGCTAAAATTAAGTTCCCACTGGGAGTTTTGAAGGCTGTTGTTATTTTAATAGGAAATTAATTTGGGGAGGAAAGCAAACATTTCCTGTTTCATCCACTTAGAAAAAATGTCTCCTGATTTCCATCATTTCCCAACACATTTGATGTGAATGTTGGAAGACTGAATTTAACAGATGATCCAAGTGTGAAAATGTGCTTACAAGTGGTGAAATAGAGACTAAAGCTTTAGCCGCATTTTGAAGAGGAATAGGATAGCCGTAAGAGGAACAGCACAATTGCAAGTGAAATTGAGAGGAACTGTCAGCTCATCTTGCACAGAATATGGTGTTAGAGAGCAAAGTTACTCACAGGTATTTGCAGTGCCTTTGGGGATGGGGAGATACGAGCCTGGACTCCAAGGTCGGCCCTGATAATTCTTCTTGCATTTCCCACAGTCTGGACCTGTGGTGTTGTGCTCACATTCACAGGTCAGTTTGCTGTTGTCATACACACACACAGTGGCGTGGAGATTACATTTGCACCTAAGCAGGAGAGAGACAAGAGTTCACTGTAAGTCAAGTTGGTCTTAGCAATCACGATCACGGAGGCTTTACCCATCTATCTCCTGCAGTGGCGGCTCTTACACCCCACAGTTATTACTACATAGAAGCTCTGGGCAAAATGTAGAACTGCAGGCCCCACCGTTAGAATCTTTTCAACAAGGGGGAGGAGGTGGGGTTAGGATACCGTCTGTCTCATTCCACCCTTTAAGGAATCCCAATATTAGTCATTCTGTTCAGTAGAAGCCTGAAGGTCCCATAAGACACTTGTACTACAAAATCAAGGGTTTCCCAACAGGTGTCCAAAATATTGCCACCAGTGAGCAGTTTTCTTGTGGTATTAGAAATCTATGACAATTTCATTTGGGTTTGAAGAGCAATGTTATCTTCTGTTTTTCTTTAAACCAGAAAGACAATTCTTATTTGTTTAAAAGGAAAGATAACCATGAAGACAATTTGCCGTTTAGGCTTATTTTATAGACCCACGCAGATCATAATCATAGAACCCACATTCCAGGCTCTAAAATGATTATTACCCCAGATCAAAAGCTTTTCCCGCCAAGGCCTCTAATAAATCTGAATAGTCCTTAGATTTCCTAGTCACAGCAAATAAGGTAATTACAAGTCTTGCACAAATGGTCCAAATGACTCAGATAAAAGATGCTTAGAAGCCTAGAAAATAAAAAAAAGACTATATGTGGCAGGGGTTTGAGGTCATTAGCAAATGTCTTGCCTTTGGTGCCTGTGAAGAGAGCTGTGATATATGAAAGGCAACAATGGAATATGCAATTTCCACAAAAATACATTCTCCTACCCAAAGTCTTGCACTGTAAAATTGCAAAGGCCAACTGGATATTTGTTGAGGTAGCAAGTTATAAATTGTAACATCCCAAGCAGAGGCCACATCCTCTGGGAAAGTAAAACCTAGGTTGACAGGATCACCATGACCAGAGGCCAGAATGGTGTATGCAGGAAGCAATGTGTCCACACACAGGGGAGAGCCAAGACACCCAAGACGGGGGATAAAGGAACAAGACCTGTCAGAGTTGGAATCTGAAAACGTTACGTGTGTGTATGTGTCTGTCTGTCTGTAGATGTGTGTGCATTTTTAAACTAGTCCTGCCTCTTCTAGAAACTAGGACAAAACTATAGAAAGCCAAATTACATAAAAACAAGGAAAGGTTGTAGGGTTTTACATTTGCTCTCCTTTGTGGGGCATATCATGAATTGGAAAAAGTAACAGTAGTCTTTCTTGGTAGGAAAATAAGATTCTTTAAGAACTGATGTTGGTTTCTATAATGTCTGTATAGCAACAAGCAAGTTTCTGTCTTGTGAATGGATGATCTGTTTGGAACACTGACCCAAACTTATGGCAAGGAAGTGAAGGACAGGCTAAGACTATTACTGAGAGCTACTGGCCTCTCTTCCAACTAAAAGTTGTAGCCGCTAATGTAATTCCCACTCCCCACTCCCCAAACCTTCCTGGATAAGATCACACTTCTTCATCGGGGGTCTGCTACAATTTGTAATACTTGTACCTATACTCTTCCCTCTGTATAGTTGTAAATTGTAATAAGCTGAAAGGCTACTATTTAAACAATACCTATTCAATTTAAACAAATAAACAGAACCTTTAATATTAACACGCATACAGTCTTCTAAAAAACTAAGAGAAATAATTCAGTTAAGTGAAATAGACAGCGTTTAATTATGAGCTAGGTCTTATAACATTTTCCTCTATGCAAGGAGTCACTTGTGTTAAGTTGCTTGGGAAAGGATCTTTCCCTTTCCAACATTAGCACCTTTATTTATGGGTGTGTTTTTGTATATGGAAGATGTTAGAAACCTAGGTGACAGAAGCACCAACTTACACTGATTTAGCACCCTTTCTGCTGTTAAAAATTCCAAATGAGGAAATGAACAACATGACCCCAAGAATATGCTTGTTTCATATGGGAAGACCAAGAATACAAGTAGTAATTGTAAATTGGATGAAATATCCTTTAACTGTTAATACTTTCATACTTGAAGCCACTTTCTGACTTACAGGCAATTTCCATTTTAAAGGCTCTGTATTTGTTGAGAAAATATTCTTTGACTAACAAAAGAAGGTGAAAGGAAATTAGGTGACTGTTTTGTCTTATTTCTCTCAGATTTCTTCCAATTAATGGTTCATCTTCACCTGTCCAAAAGCTAATCATTTAAGGCTCAACTCAGTTCACTCTTTCCTGTTATCTACCCTGCTCACTGTAGACACATTGAGCCCTATCTTCTGATTTCCTTAAATGATTCTGTGTATTTGGTTTGGTTGGTTGTTACTTAAAAGCTCTTTAAGCTTTTAAAATGTGGACTCATTGCATAAATCTCTCCCATCCTAAGGGCAGAAATACTCACCTTGGCTTCTTTTTTTTTTAAGATTTTTTTTTTTAAATTTATTTGTTAGAGAGAGAGAGAGATACAGAGCGCAAGCACAAGCAGACAGAGTAGCAGGCTAGAGGCAGAGGGAGAAGCAGGCTCCCTGCCGAGCAAGGAGCCCGATGTGGGACTCCATCCCAGGACGCTGGGATCATGACCTGAGCCGAAGGCAGCCGCTTAACCAACTGAGCCACCCAGGCGTCCCCTCACCTTGGCTTCTGGTCTTCTTTTCCAGCTACCTCTTTTAACACTCTTCTCTCCTTTCTTGAGTTTCCTATATCTGCATTTTCCATTTTCTCATCTTCTACTCACTTTCTCTTTCTCACCAACCATGGCCTCTCTTGCCAAGATCATCCATGACCTCTTTGTTGAAAATCCAATGGATACTTTTCTTTGTCTTATTTGATCTCCCGATGGCATTTGAATCTGTGGACCACTCCCTTTCCCCTGACACTTTGCACTTGGTGGATTCTCAAGCTCATTTTCAGAACCCTCTTCATCTTTGTGTTCTCTTTATGTGCTCTTCTTGGGGTCCTGGCCCAGCACCGTCAGCCTAAGTGACTCTCTTAGAACATTTTATTTTATTTTATTTTATTTTATTTTATTTTATTATTTCAGAGATGGAGAGAACACAAGCTGGGGGTGGGGGCAGAGGGAGAGGGAGAAGCAGACGCCCTGCTGAGCAGGGAGCTGATGTGTGGCTCGATCCCTGTACCCTAGGATCATGACCTCAGCCAAAGGAGGTGGTTAACCGACTGAACCACCCAGGTGCCCCTCTTTGGATACTTTTAATATAGGTTGTCCCTTCAATTTCCTCTGTGGTCCTTAAAGCCTTTGAGTTATACCAAACTTACATTCTAAAGCAAACTTCCATAATCTTTCCCCACTCTGAAATAATAAGCATATGCAAAATAAGCTTAAACATTTGAAAACATTTTAGGAGATTCAGAGATTCTCTGTTAACCATAAGGATCCATAGAACCACTCCTTCCATTCTTACCAGGTGAAGATATTCTGATTGACATGTTGCTAAATCCTGTATCTACGTTTCCATCATGGAGCTCTCTGCTGGGCACATCAAACTCAGCAGATGGCAAACTGAATTCTGGGGCTTCCCTCTCCTACTCCTTCTTCTGGGGTTTCTGTCTTAGTAAATTCATCACCTTTTAGGCAGCTGGTTGAGAATGCCTCCCTCTTTCTTTCCTATCATATCTAACTTGTCATTGCTCCATCTCTCACCAAGTTCTGAGATCCCTCCTCTTTGATAACTCTCAAATACATACAGTGCTAGCCATTGCCACCATCCTAGTTGAGATCTCCATCATCTTTGACCTGCTTTATTACAATGGCCTCTGAGCAGAGCTTACTCTTTAGCCCAGTCTCAACACAAGAGTCAAAATAATCCTTTATACAAAAATATTGGGGTTCCTGGCTTAGAATCATTGAAAGACTTGTCACTTTTCTAAAAATAGAGTCCAAACTCTGTAACATGGACTCCAAGTCCATTCGAAGTTGGTGTTTCCTCCCTATTCCAGTCTCATCTGTACCACTAGCAACACTACTCATTTTGTCACACTTTGCCTTCAGATAATCTTATAAGCTGTTCCTTCTGCCTGGAACATTCTACTCTATTACCTCTACATCTGCAAAATACCTACCACTCAGGTGTCAACTTGTAAATTTCAGTGCCTGGCTCCTAAATGACATTCAAAAACCATCCACTGGGGCGCCTGTGTGGCTCAGTGGGTTAAGCCGCTGCCTTCAGCTCAGGTCATGATCTCAGGGTCCTGGGATCAGTCCCACATCAGGCTCTCTGCTCAGCAGGGAGCCTGCTTCTCTCTCTCTCTCTGCCTGCCTCTCTGCCTACTTGTGATCTCTCTCTTCAAATAAATAAATAAAATCTTTAAAAAAAAATCATCCACTGGTCAACTATCTGAGTGCTTCTCTGACCCACCAGTATGCCTTTCCTTTGTGCTCCTGTGACCCTGGCAAGGCCAGTCATGCGGTAAAGCGATCTCTGCCTTAGACATAGACCATGTTGTCATTGCTTCTTCTTCTCTCACCTTTCCTGGAGTGTCAATGCCTGGAAGTAGCAGTCATGTTTGCCTTACTTTAGTGCAACATTCCAGCACTTGTCAGGGTGCTAGGCACATGATAAGTACCTAAAAAATATTTGCCTGATAAACAAATGATTAATAAGCAAGTAGACTCGCTGAAAGCAGGAACATCATGGGTCTGTCCTGCTATGTCTAGCATGGTAATGGACTAAAAATAGAGAATTAATAGGCACTGTACTCAATCAAACACTCCATGATATATGCTGAAAATTGCCATGCGCCATTATTATTGGTTTTCATAACTGACATTGTGATGGGCAAAGGGAACTCTATAAAATTGGTAGGACTTTGTAAACACTATTTAATTTAAACTCCAGAGAATTTGTCAAATGCCTGAAACGTAACATAAGAAAAAAATCCCTGAAATACTCAGGAAAGTAACACAATTTAGAGAAGAAAACAAAACAAAACAAAACAAAACAAAACAAAAGCAGAGCATTTGTGTGGTATAATTATCCTGGAATGTGCATCCTTCGGCTTCAACTTCTCATTCAGGGATGACCACCCTGGTTCAGGTGGTTTGGCAATGTTGCTTGGGCCCTGGTGGACACTGGAACTTCCTCAGCAGTAAATGTGCTGAACCAGCCCAGCTTTGGGCTGTCTTTCCTCCATTCTTGTGACAACTGTTGTGCCTGGCTGAGCCCCTGAAAGTGGACACCGAGGTATCACATCACTGCTCGGGATTGGGAAATGGCTCCCTTTCATTCTCCCCAGCTCAGCTGTTCGCCTCATTCCAATCCGATGCTGAAATTCTTTATTTAGAATCCCTGCCAGAGTGGGTTTTTCCTCCAGCAGGGGGAAAAAAAAATGGATGTCACGATGCTGGGAGATTGCTCTCAATTCCTGGGGCTGTGACCTCCAGCCTTGTGATGGGGTGGAGGGCAGATTTCCCTGGCCTCCACTTGTCTCTGGCAGATTCATTATCCACTTCCACGGTCATCCCACTCCCACATCTATGGGCGGGGGAGGAGCTGCACAAGTGGATACCTAACAGGCTTTGCTTGCAGTGAAGTATCTGATGTTCTGGAGAGCCAAGCCTATTCACCAATTCTGTTTACACACATAGGACTCACACCAAGTCACTGCAGATAGAATTGACTTGCATGCACTTGGAAGATCCACTTGTGCATAAGTGACACAGTGCACACACTGTTAAATAAGGGCATTGCTAAGACACACTTAAAAAAAGAGTGAGCCCTATTCTGTGAGGCAAGTGATGAAAACCTGTGTATTCTTGCTTTCAACCAGGTCTGCACTTCCTGTATTTTAGTGACCAGCTGTCATGAGTCAATTTAATCTTGCTTATAAAAAGCCTCCAACGTTTAGATCTCTGCCACCTGCCAGTAGGTATGAAAAACCCATACAGTCTGCCTGTTTTTTAAAAGATAATTTAATATATTTATTCTGGGAAGCATGTTATCCACCACAATTTCCTGTGAGTTAGAGGTCTATATATATAATCTATTACTAGTGTTTCAAATAGAGGTACCAAGACAGAGAAGTTTGGAACTGGCCCTTTCTGAAGCAAAACAGGAAGGGAAGCCAGGCTTGCTGCCTTGCGAGTTCAGGATTTGGCTACTTTTGTGCCAGAGGAGGAATCACCATAAAGTGAATGAAGTTTAGCATCAGGGCCCTTTCAAGTCCTTAGGGAAGACCCTAACCATGCATCCATATGGTCATGCGCTTTTTTATAATTCTCACAAATGAGATTTTTTGGCATTTTTTTTTAACCAGTGAAGGTTTTTCCTTCATGAGAATACCCTTCCTGTCACAAAGGGTATAAGTTTCAGGTCTTACAAAACCTGGATCAGCCTCTGGTTGCACCCTCTACCTTGGATGGGCAGCAGCTACATAAATGCTTCTAGAAAATGAGTTAGTGCAAACACTGGAGCTTCAAAGATGTCTTTTTCAAAAGGTGATAAATATAAAATGCTTTTCACAGACTTTTTCTGCCTCTGCAGCCCCTTGACCTTTTTCTTTTCACTCTGACATATGAATTTTTGGTTTCCACCTCAACACATTATTTGCCATGGGGACCTGCAGCAACATCATTTAGAAATTATGAGTTATTGATTGTGAAGGCAGTCAGCCCAGGGTTCAAGTCCCACTTTTGCCAATGACTCGTGAGACCCTTGGATAATGGATTTCACAAATACACAAACAAACAGAACTAATGTTTACTTAATACTTCCAAGTACCTGGCATTGTGCTCAGTGTTTCTGCATGTTTCACGCATTATTTTGTACAAACATTACAACAGTACTGTGGGATTGGCACTAATTAGAGATGATGCTTTTGCCTATTGACGAACTAAGAAACCCATCTCTCCCAACTAGTATGAGATGGAACCAGGATTTAAACCATGGGTAGTCAGCCTCCAGAACTCTGCTCTTACCAACAAAAGTGGAATGCTGTCTTTCTAAGTATGGCTAGGCCTCAGCTGTCTCATCTGGAAAACAGGGACAATAAATAGATGTGTTTCAAAGAACTGTTCTGGGTATTGAAAAGCTAATGTACGCATGCCCTGAAGATCGTATCTGACAGAGAGTTCTTAATAAATGTTAGTTTCAATTATTATCTCTACAGTTACTACTGCTACTACCATGACTGAAAAGGGCTGATTCATTCTGTAAGCCTTAATTCATAACATATTCTTTGCATAACGCCGTGAGAAAGCCCATGGGATTCAAAACCAGAAGATGACACAGAGTCCTAATCTCCAAGAACGTAGAATTTGATGAGTCAGTAAGATGAAACACACATAGACTGACTACCGACCATGAAGAGGGTGCCACTGAGACCACCGGGGACCACAGGAATAAGCCCGACATGAGAAACAGCACGTGCCTAGGCACTTTGTGTGGGGTGTTATTGCTGACCCACCTCTCCGCCAGCGCAGAACCGGAATGCCGCCCATTACGCAAGCCTAACTTAAAAACAACAGCTGCAGCCCTAGTATGTAGGAAGACAAACCAAAAGACTCCACAAACCTGAAAGACCTGCACTCCAAAAAGCACCGATAAGCTGTCTGGACAACTAACCAATCAGGACAAAGCACTTTCCTCTCCCTTATTAGCATAATAGACATGAGTGGACACTTTCCGGGAGAACTTTGTATAAGCAGAGCTTCCTGTTTGTTTCGAGAGGCTGGCTTAAGTGCTCTGTGTTGGTGCTGTACCTCCGTGCATCTAGGTCTCTAGCCCCAGTAGAGCCTTGCCTGTGCCTTTGACTTTTGGGTCTGGCCTAATTTCTACCCTTGTGGGGCCCAAGATCCAGACTCTGGTAACAATATTCCATCTAATCCTAACAATATAAGAAAGTACAGTGGTAACACTGAGTTGTCTCTCCACTGACAATGCTGCATTTGCACTAAAAGGTCAGAGGGACAGCCCTTCCTTAGCACTGAAGGCGGGCAGAAGAAGAAAACCCCACGTTCCACTGTATACCTGGAACTGTGATGGGTGCCTCCCTTACATTATTTCACCTCATCCTCATTACCTCTGGGAGAAGGAGGTATAAGTACCTGTAATTTACAGATGTGGAAAGTGTGGCCAAGAGCAGTAAAGCAATTTGCTCAAAGAAACACTTCTGGTAAGTGGTAATCAAGAGTCAATTCCAAAGGCCAGGTTCATTCTAGGACATCACTCTATTTGAGGCATAACAAAGCAGACTGGTTCATGGGGAGAAGTAGACTTGTGGTTCTAAATTGCGATCTTGACACTTCCACTGTAACACTTGCTGCTTAAATTGTGGGCCCTGGACCAGCTATTTCAGGATCACCCCGAGGGCTTGTTACAAATCTTGGGGTTTCTGCAGACTCTCTGAAGAAGGATCTGCACTTTAGCCAGATGGCTGTGTGATTTATATGGAGAAGAAGGGTTGAGAAGACCTGCTGAGTCACCAGTGTGTCAAAATCCTGATGAACAGGAAGACTAATATCATGGGTGTGATCCTTGTGCAAACCTCTCCATCACCTATATTCTCTTTAGCAATCTTTGGCTTAAACCCAACTAGCACTAAGGTTCTAGATATACTCACAAACCAAATTGACCATTTGTTTGTGAATTCTGTCAACTCAACTGATCTTCAGATTCATAGATCAGATAATAATTAAATAATTTAACTATATTGAAAGCTGTTTATATTTATTAGTCAAAACAGTATTTAATCAGAATGTATAAAGAGCTGTTACAACTACAGTAATAAAGAGGACCAAAAAAAAAAAAAAAAGCTAGTTAAAAAATGACTAAAAGGGGCACCTGGGTGGCTCAGTAGCTTAAAGCCTCTGCCTTCAGCTCAGGTCATGGTCTCAGGGTCTTGGGATCAAGCCCCGCATCAGGCTCTCTTCTCAGCAGGGAGCCTGCTTCTCTGCCTACTTGTGATCTCTATCTGTCAAATAAATAAATAAAATCTTTTAAAAAATGACTAAAAGATCTTAAAAGATATTTCTCTAAAGAAGATATATAGAGGGAGGTGGAGCAAGACGGTGAAGGAGTAGGAGAGCTAAATATCATCGGGTCCCAGGAGTTCATCTAGATAGTTGTCAAACCATTCTGTACACCTACAAACTCAACAGGAGACAGACAAGAAGAACAGCAATTCTAGGAGGAGAAAAGCAACCACTTTCTGGAAGGTAGGATGTGAGGAGAAGTGAATCTGAGGCAATATATGGGAAGAGAGACCATGAAGGGTAGAGGCCAGCTGCCGGCAAGCAGTAGAGCAGTGGAGAACAAAACTGGAACTTCCGGAAGTCTGCTCCATGAGGGATGTCACTCTATGTGTTAAGGGGTGGGGGATGGAGCCCTTGCTGGGACAGTGATCAAAGGTGAATGTGCACCCATTTGTTTATAGCAACAGTGTCCACAATAGTCAAACTATGGAAAAAGCCTAAATGTCCATCCATAGATGACTGGATAAAGAAGTTGTGAGAATGAATATATATATATATATATATATATATATATATATATATATATATAATGGAATACTATGCAGCCACCAAAAATCTCACAAAATCTTGCCATTTGCAATGATGTGGATGGAATTAGAGGATATTATGCTAAGTGAAATAAGTCAATCAGAGAAAGACAATTATCATGTGATCTCTCTGATACAAGGAATTTGAGAGGCAGTGTGGAGGGTTGTTAAGGGATATGGAGGGAAAAAATGAAACAAGATTGGACTGGGGAGTGAGACAAACCATAAGAGACTCTTAATCTTGGGAAATAAACTGAGGGTTGCTGGGGGTTGTCAATGAAGGATTGGGTGGGTGGGTGATGGATATTAGGGAGGGTATGCTATGGTGAGTCCTGTGAATTGTGTAAGACTGATGATTCACAGACCTGTACCCCTGAAGCAATTAATATATTATGTTAATTAAAAAAAAAGAAGGTACATACAAATGGCCAGTAAACACATGAAAAAATGCTTATCATCTCTAGTCATTAGGGAAGTGCAAATTAAATCCACAATGAGGTCCCACTTCACATCCACTAGGATAGTTATGATTTAAAAAGATGGACAATGAAGAGGAGTCAAGATGGCAGGGAAGTAGCAGGCTGAGACTACATCAGGTAGCAGGAGATCAGCTAGATAGCTTATCTAAAGATTGCAAAAACCTACAAATCCAACAGGAGATTGAAGAGAAGAAGGACAGCAATTCTAGAAACAGAAAGTCAACCACTTCTGAAAGGTAGGACTGGCAGAGAAGTGAATCCAAAGCGACGGGAAGATAGACCTCAGGGAGAGGGGTCAGCTCCCAGCAAGGAGCGGAGCAACAGAGCACAAAATCAGGACTTTTAAAGTCTGCTCCACTGAAGGACATCGCTCCAGAGGCTAAACCGGGGTAAAGCCCACGCGGGGTCTGCATGGCCCCAAGTCCCGCAGGGTCAAGGAAGGATTGGGGGTGTCTTAGTGTCGCAGAGCTTGCAGGTATTAGAATGGGGAAGCCGGCTACAGAGACAGAGCCGACAGTAAGCTCACAGCTCGGGGTTACCTTGAACCGGTCACAGGCTCGGTGAGCTCGGAGCGCGGCCGGAGGTCAGGCAGACGGGAGTTACTGGGCGCTGTGCTCTGAGGGCACACTGAGGAGTGGGGCCCCGGGCTCTCAGCTCCTCTGGGCTGGAGATCAGGAGGCTGCCATTTTTATTCCCATCCTCCAGAACTCTACAGAAAGCGCTCAGGGAACAAAACCTCCTGAGAGCAAACCCAAGCAGATTACTCAGCCCGGCCTCTGGTAAGGGCAGTGCAATTCCGCCTGAGGCAAAGACACTTGAGAATCACTACACCAGGCCCCTCCCCCAGAAGTTCAACAAGAAATCCAGCCAAGACCAAGTTCACCTACCAAGGAGTGCGGTTTCAATACCAAGGAGAGCAGCAGAATTCCAGAGGAGGAGAAAGCAAAGCACGGAACTCATGGCTTTCTCCCTGTGATTTTTTAGTCTTGCAGTTAATTTAATTTTTTTCTTTTTCATTTTTTTTCTCTTCTTCGGCTAAAATTTTTTTTAACTTTTACCCTTTTCTTTTTTAACATTTTTAACTAGTTTATCTAATATATATATTTTTTCTTTTTTATATTTTTCTTATTTGTTTTCTTTTTTTTTAAATTCTTTTCTTTTCTTTCTTTTTTTCTTTTTTCTTTTTTTTTTCTTTCTTCCTTTTTGAACCTCTTTTTATCCCCTTTCTCCCCCTCATGATTTGGGATCTATTCTGATTTGGTTAAAGCATATGTTCCTGGGGTTGTTACCACCCTTTTAGTATTTTACTTGCTCCTTCATATACTCTTAGCTGGACAAAATGACAAGGCGTAAAAATTCACCACAAAAAAAAGAACAAGAGGCAGTACCAAAGGCTAGGGACCTAATCAATACAGACATTGGTAATATGTCAGATATAGAGCTCAGAATGACAATTCTCAAGGTTCTAGCCGGGCTGAAAAAAGGCATGGAGGATATTACAGAAACCCTCTCTGGAGATATAAAAGCCCTTTCTGGAGAAATAAAAGAACTAAAATCTAACCAAGTTGAAATCAAAAAAGCTATTAACGAGGTGCAATAAAAAATGAAGGCTCTCACTGTTAGGATAAATAAGGCAGAAGAAAGAATTAGCAATATAGAAGACCAAATGACAGAGAATAAAGAAGCTGAGCAAAAGAGAGACAAACAGCTACTGGAACACAAGGGGAGAATTTTTTTTTTTTAAAGATTTTATTTATTTATTTGACAGAGAGAGATCGCAAGTAGACAGAGAGGCAGGCAGAGAGAGAGAGAGAAGCAGGCTCCCTGCCGAGCAGAGAGCCCGATGCGGGACTCAATCCCAGGACCCTGAGATCATGACCTGAGCCGAAGGCAGCGGTTTAATCCACTGAGCCACCCAGGTGCCCACAAAGGGAGAATTTAAAAGATAAGATGAAACAACCATAAGATGAAACAACATTAGAATAATTGGGATTCCAGAAGAAGAAGAAAGGGAGAGGGGAGCAGAAAGTATACTGGAGAGAATTATTGGGGAGAATTTCCCTAATATGGCAAAGGGAACAAGCATCAAAATCCAGGAGGTGCAGAGAGCCCCCCTCAAAATCAATAAGAATAGGTCCACTCCCCGTCACCTAATAGTAAAATTTACAAGTCTCAGTGACAAAGAGAAAATCCTGAAAGCAGCCTGGGAAAAGAAGTCTGTAACATACAATGGTAAAAATATTAGATTGGCAGCAGACTTAGCCACAGAGACCTGGCAGGCCAGAAAGAACTGGCATGATATATTCAGAGCACTAAACGAGAAAAACATGCAGCCAAGAATACTATATCCAGCTAGGCTATCATTGAAAATAGAAGGAGAGATAAAAAGCTTCCAGGCCAAACAAAAACTGAAAGAATTGCAAACACCAAACCAACTCTACAGGAAATATTGAAAGGGGTCCTCTAAGCAAAGAGAGAGCCTAAAAGTAGTAGATCAGAAAGGAACAGAGACAATATACAATAACAGTCACCTTACAGACAATACAATGGCACTAAATTAATATCTCTCAATAGTTACCCTGAATGTTAATGGGCTAAATGCTCCAATCAAAAGACACAGGGTATCAGAATGGATAAAAAACCAAAACCCATCTATATGTTACCTCCAAGAAACTCATTTTAGACCAGAAGACACCTCCAGATTTAAAGTGAGGGGTGGAAAACAATTTACCATGCTAATGGACATCAGAAGAAAGCAGGGGTAGCAATCCTTATATCAGATCAATTAAATTTTAAGCCAAAGACTGTAATAAGAGATGAGGAAGGACACTATATCACAAAGGGTATGTCCAACAAGAAGATCTAACAATTTTAAATATCTATGCCTCTAACATGGGAGTGGCCAAATATATAAACCAATTGATAACAAAATCAAAGAAACACATCAACAATAATACAAGAATAGTAGGGTACTTTAACACTCCCCTCACTGAAATGGACAGATCATCCAAGCAAAAGATCAACAAGGAAATAAAGGCCTTAAATGACACAGGACCAGATCGACATCACAGATATAGGCAGAACATTTCATCTCAAAGCAACAGAATACACATTCTTCTCTAGTGCACATGGAACATTCTCCAGAATAGATCACATCCTCGGTCCTAAATCAGGCCTCAACCAGTATCAAAAGATTGGGATCATTCCCTGCATATTTTCAAACCACAATGCTCTGAAGCTAGAACTCAATCACAAGAGGAAATTTGGAAAGAACCGAAATACATGGAGACTAAACATCATCCTTTTAAAGAATGAATGGGTCAACTAGGAAATTAAAGAAGAATTGAAAAAAATTCATGAAAACAAATGATAATGAAAACACAATGGTTCAAAACCTGTGAGACACAGCAAAGATAGTCCTGAGAGGAAAATATATAATGGTACAAGCCTTTCTCAAGAAACAAGAAAGGTCTCAAGTACACAACCTAACCCTATACCTAAAGGAGCTGGAGAAAAAACAAGAAACCCTAAACCTAGCAGGAGAAGAGAAATCATAAAGGTCAGAGCAGAAATCAATGAAATAGAAACCAAAAAAACAATAGAGCAAATTAATGAAACTAGGAGCTGGTTCTTTGAAAGAATTAATAAGATTGATAACCCCCTGGCCAGACTTATCAAAAAGAAAAGAGAAAGGACCCAAATGAAATCATGAATGAAAGAGGAGAGATCACAACTAACACCAAAGAAATACAGATGAACATACTATGAGCAATTCTCTGCAAAGATATTTGACAATTTGGAAGAAATGGATACATTCCTAGAGACATATAAACTACTAAAACTGAACCAGGAAGAAATAGAAAACCTGAAATGACCCATAACCAGTAAGGAGATTGAAACAGTCATCAAAAATCTCCAAACAAACAAAAGCCCAGGGCCAGATGCCTTCTCAGGGGAATTCTACCAAACATTTAAAGAGGAACTAATTCCTACACTCCTGAAACTATTCCAAAAAATAGAAATGGAAAGAAAACTTCCAAACTCATTTTATGAGGCCAGCATCACCTTGATCCCCAAATCAGACAAGGATCCCATCAAAAAAGAGAACTACAGACCAATATCCTTGATGAACACAGATGCGAAAATTCTCACCAAAATACTAGCCAATAGGATTCAACAGTACATTAAAAGGATTATTCACCACGACCAAGTGGGATTTATTCCAGGGCTGCACGGTTGGTTCAACATCCACAAATAAATCAAGGTGATACAACACATTAATAAGAAAAAGAACAAGAACCATATGATACTCTCAATAGATGCTGAAAAGGCATTTGACAAAGTACAGCATCTCTTCCTGATCAAAACTCTTCAAAGTGTAGGGATAGAGTGCACATACCTCAATATTATCAAAGCCATCTAGGAAAAACCTACTGCAAATATCATTCTCAATGGAGAAAAACTGAAAGCTTTTCTCCTAAGGTCAGGAACACGGTAGGGATGTCCATTATCACCACTGCTATTCAACATAGTACTAGAAGTCCTAGCTTCAGCAATCAGACAACAAAAGGAAATTAAAGGCATCCAAATCAGCAAAGAAGAAGTCAAACTATCACTCTTCACAGATGATATGATACTATATGTGGAAAACCCAAAAGACTCCACTCCAAAACTGCTAGAACTTGTACAGGAATTCAGTAAAGTGTCAGGATATAAAATCAATGCACAGAAATCAGTTGCATTTCTCTACACCAACAACAACAAGACAGAAGAAAGAGAAATTAAGGAGTCAATCCCATTTACAATTGCACCCAAAACTATAAGATACCTAGGAATAAATCTAACCAAAGAGGCTAAGAATCTATACTCAGAAAATTACAAAGTACTCATGAAAGAAATTGAGGAAGACACAAAGAAATGGAAAAATGTTCTATGCTCCTGGATTGGAAGAACAAATATTGTGAAAATGTCTATGCTACCTAAAGCAATCTACACATTTAATGCAATTCCTATGAAAATACCATCCATTTTTTTCAAAGAAATGGAACAAATAATCCTAAAATTTATATGGAACCAGAAAAGACCTCGAATAGCCAAAGGAATATTGAAAAAGAAAGCCAAAGTTGGTGGCATCACAATTCTGGACTTCAAGCTCTATTACAAGGCTGTCATCATCAGACAGCATGTACTGGCACAGAAACAGACACATAGATCAATGGAACAGAATAGAGAGCCCAGAAATAGACCCTCAACTCTATGGTCAACTAATCTTTGACAAAGCAGAAAAGAATGTCCAATGGAAAAAAGACCGCCTCTTCAATAAATGGTGTTGGGAAAATTGGACATCCACATGCAGAAAAATGAAATCGGACCATTTCCTTACACCACACACAAAAATGGACTCAAAATGGATGAAGGACCTCAATGTGAGAAAGGATTCCATTAAAATCCTTGAGGAGAACACAGGCAGCAACCTCTTCGACCTCAGCCGCAGCAACATCTTCCTAGGAACATCGCCAAAGACAAGGGAAGCAAGGGCAAAAATGAACTATTGGGATTTCATCAAGATCAAAAGCTTTTGCACAGCAAAGGCAACAGTTAACAAAACCAAAAGACAACTGACAGAATGGGAGAAGATATTTGCAAACGACATATCAGATAAAGGAGTAGTGTCCAAAATCTATAAAGAAGTTAGCAAACTCAACACCCAAAGAACAAATCAAGAAATGGGCAGAGGACATGAACAGACATTTCTGCAAAGAAGCCATCCAGATGGCTAACAGACACATGAAAAAGTGCTCTGCATCACTCGACATTAGGGAAATAAAAATCAAAACCACAATGAGATATCACCTCATACCAGCCAGAATGGCTAAAATGAACAAGTCAGGAAATGACAGATTCTGGTGAGGATACGGAGAAAGGGGAACCCTCCTACACTGCTGGTGAGAATGCAAGCTGGTGCAACCACTCTGGAAAACAGCATGGAGGTTCCTCAAAATGTTGAAAATAGAACTGCCCTATGACCCAGTAATTGCACTACTGGGTATTTACCCTAAAGACACAAACGTAGTGATCCAAAGGGGCATGTGCACCCGAATGTTTATAGCAGCAATGTCCACAATAGCCAAACTATGGAAAGAACCTAGATGTCCAACAATATATGAATAAAGAAGATGTGGTATATATACACAATAGAATACTATGCAGCCATCAAAAGAAATGAAATCTTGTCATTTGCAATGACGTGGATGGAACTAGAGGGTATCATGCTTAGCAAAATAAGTCAATTGGAGAAAGACAACTATCATATGATCTCCCTGATATGAGGAAGTGGAGATGCAACATGGGGGGGTTAAGGGGATAGGAGAAGAATAAATGAAACAAGATGGGATTGGGAGGGAGACAAACCATAAGTGACTCTTAATCTCACAAAACAAACTGAGGGTTGCTGCGGGGAGGGGAGTTGGGAGAGGTGGGTGGGCTTATGGACATATGGGGAGGATATGTGCTATGGTGAGTGCTGTGAAGTGTGTAAACTTAGCAATTAACAGACCTGTACCCCTGGGGATAAAAATACATTATATGTTTATAAAAAATAAAAAATAAAAAAAGAAAGATGGACAATAGGTAATGTCGACAATGATGTGGAGAAATTGCAAATCTCATCTATTGTTGGTAGGGATGTAACCTGGTGCGGCCACTTTGAAAAATAATGTGGCAGTTCTTCAACAAGGTAAGCATAAAGCTATCATATGGTCCAACAATTGCACTTCAAGGTCTTTACCCTTAGAGAACTGAAAACATGCCCACACAAAAACCTGTACACAAATGTTCATAGCAGCATTATTCATAATAGTCAAAAAGTAGAAATAACCCAAAGATCCATAAATTAATGAATGGATCAACAAAATGTCATATATCCATAATGGAATATTATTTTGGGGGAAGAAGTAATAAAGTACTGGTATGTGCAACAATACGGATAAACCTTGAAGACACATTTCTAAATCAAGGAAGCCAGACACAAAAGGCCACAGAATGTATGCTTTCCTTTATAGGAAATGCTCAGAATAGGTGAATCTACACAGATGGAAAGTAGGTGAGAGATTCCTGGGACCTGGGGAGAGGGCAAATGAGAAGTTACTGCTCATGGATGGGGGTTTTCTTTTAGAGTGATGATAGTGTTCAGGAGTTCAATAATGGTGAGGTTTGTATAACTTATTGAATATACTGAAAGCCACTGAATTTTATATTAAATAGATGAAAATATAAACTAAATTAAATGTGGTATTTGTCCAAAACAGATGGTAGAAAACACTGGATGAGTTTGGGCTCTGAGGTCAGAGAGTATGGCTTTAGCAGGTACTTAGTCAGGTTCCTTCAGCTCAATTTTCTCCTCTGTAAAATGAGGATCATAAAATACCTACCTGAGGGGTTGTTGGGAGGCTTAAATGATACAGTACAAGGTAGCAGAGACTGTTAATTGATGTATTCTTCCTTTTTCCATATCACTACAGTTTCAGCTGGGTGCATAACTTCCCTGTATAAAGACTACATTGCCCAGAAACTCCTTGAGCTAGGTGTGGCCACGTGACTATGTTCCACCATTGGCCTATTAGTGGGAGTGATTTCTGTGATACTCCTATTGGGCACACTCCTTTCTCCATTTGTACTTTACTTTGAACATGAACATGGTGTTAAGTCACCTTGGACTACATGGACCATGGCAGTAACCACAAATAGTGAAACCCAGGCCCTTGGGCAGCCTTCACTGCGGTCAGGGGAAGGTGGGTCCATAGGGAGCCACCATTCCATCCTTGGGGCCCCTAACTTCCAAGAGAAAGGAGACAGAAATATGCTTCTACTTTGTTTAAGACACTGTTAATGTAAGCCTCTCTTACACACAGCTGAACTTATATTTGAACACAGCACCTGGTAAGCACTTAATAATTTAATATAAGCTATTGCTATTATCATTTCTTTCTTATAGCAAAAGATCAGTTCTTCAAAGCAAAAGATCAATTCTTCAACTATCAAATGAAAGAGGGGGTTTAAATCTTTCAGGCATTCTCCTACTCCTTCCTTCATGAATAAAACCTGGAATGTGAAAGTAGTTACCACTTGTAAACAAAACTGTTTTCAGAAGATTTATTTTTATAAACTGTGTAATGGCCAAAGTTCCATGTGAAATAGATACCGAAAGCAGCCACACACTAACAGACCAATAAATAGGCTGGATATGTAACTTGTGTTTGTATTCCTGTATTATAGGAGAAGCATGTAAGAAAGAGGGGTGCTGGGATTCTGTTAGCCACCCTGCAAAGCCAGACGGCAGGTTTCCATATAGCTTTTGTTCTAACTCTTTCCCCATATACCGAGTAGCTAATAAGGCCCCTAGTTGATGGGGGATTTACTCTCCTGAACTTTGTTCTTGGAAGAACTATTTTTGAGGAGTGATTGGTCTAAATTAAAATATATATATATATATATATATATATATATATATATATATATATATATATTATTTGTTTAGTTGTAAGAGACTGAGAGTGATCAAGTGAGAGAGAAAACACAAGTGGGGGTTGGGGCAGAGAGAGAAGGAGAAGCAGACTCCTTGCTGAGCAGGGAGCCAGACATGGCTTGATCCCAGGACCCTGAAATCATGACCTGAACTGAAGGCAGATAATTAACCAGCTGAGATACCCAGGTGCCCCCTAGATTTTTCTTTTAAACAAGGAAATATACAGTTACACGGTTTTCTCTGGGAGTATAAAATAAAGTCAGATCTTCACAGACACTGGGATCTTACCATCTTTTAAAATATACAAAATTTATTTGCTCCCCCAAATTGATGCGACAGGGACCAGAAGTCCTTCTTATACATTTAAGCAACAATTGACTTGGTCATCCTTTCAGCATTTAAGAAACGCTCTAAAAGTTCCACTTAAACCTTACTGGAAACCCTAAACTTACCCATAGAGAAACATCAGTTCACATGACTCAACTAAACTATTGGTTTTTTAGATAATATTAAAAATAGCCCTTTTCTATTTCTAAAGCTTGCCAGGGAGACTAGAATACTATGATTATAAAGCACAATTAAAAAAAGGAGCATATAAATTTGGGATAATGCATTGTCCAAGATTGGAATAGGTATATGATGGTGTCCTATGACCTGTTTACTACACTCATGAGGACTCTGGTTAGAAAAGAGGCACAGAAGGATAAAATACATAACAAGATAATTATCACAACTGAGACTGCCACTGTTCTCTGCATGACCAATCAATCTGAAGATTGGGAGGTAAAGAGCTTGTTAAATTAAAACTAAACCAATCCAAGGCCAATTAGCAACTAATAGATGACCCTAGATACTTAAGATATGCATGGTAAACCTTTACATTCTCATTCTTTTTGAGAAAACAGAAAATTTAGGGGTCTCCAGTCTCAGAAGTAAAGATGATCATTGTTCAAGGAACCAGATTCTGTAAGAGAGATAGGACAACATTAAGAACTTGAAGTCTTGAGTTCAAGTCCTAGCTCTACCATGAACCTGGCAGGTAACTGCATCTGAGTCTCAGTCTCCTTATCTATAATATGGACTCTTTTTTAAAAATTAAACTTATTTCTTTTCAGCATAACAGTATTCATTATTTTTTCACCACACCCAGTGCTCCATGCAATCCGTGCCCTCTATAATACCCACCACCGGGGCACCTGGGTGGCTCAGTGGGTTAAGGCCTCTGCTTTCGGCTCAGGTCATGATCCCGGGGTCCTGGGATCGAGCCCCGCGTTGGGCTCTCTGCTGGGCAGGGAGCCTGCTTCCTCCTCTCTCTCTGCCTACCTCTCTGCATACTTGTGATCTCTGTCTGTCAAATGAATAAATAAAATCTTAAAAAAAAAAAATACCCACCACCTGGTACCCCAACCTCCCAACCCCCGCCACTTCAAACCCCTCAGATTGATTTTCAGAGTCCATAGTCTCTCATGGTTCACCTCCCCTTCCAATTTCCCCCAAATCCCGTCTCCTCTCTAACTCCCCATATCCTCCATGCTATTTGTTATGCTCCACAAATAAGTGAAACCATATGACAATTGACTCTCTCTGCTTGACTTATTTCACTCAGCATAATCTCTTCCAGTCCCGTCCATGTTGCTACAAAAGTTGGGTATTCATCCTTTTTGATGGAGGCATAATACTCCACAGTGTATATGGACCACATCTTCCTTATCCATTCGTCCGTTGAAGGGCATCTTGGTTCTTTCCATATAATACGGACTCTTGTTAGTATAACAAGAGTTATACATAGGATTGTTATGAAGATTAAATGAAATAGCCTATGTAAAGTATGTATCACAGATTCTGGTAGATAGTAAGTATTCAAGAAATGTTAGCTGTTATTGTGTAAAGAGAGGGCAAACCCATGGCTTGGCTCTCTGTAAGCCATTTACATCCCTTTATCTCCTGACTCTCTCTATAAAACACATGAGAAAACTAAAATATTCATTTCCTAGGCTCCCCTGGCTCTATAGTTGGCCATGTCATATAGTCTGACCAATGGGATGTGACAGTGCGGTGTTCTGGAAAGTTTCTTTTAAAAGGGGCAGCTTATAAGGAATCATTACTCTGCCTTGTTTTTACCCCTCTCACTTTGCCTTTTCTTCCTTTTTCTTCTGTCTTCTGGACAGAAATACTAGAGGGACTTCAGGCTTTATGGTCATAAGAAGGAGAGCTCCATTCAATGATGGGCAATCTGGAAGCTAAAAGGAAACTAAGGCCTGATGGTGTTCTTAGACACCAAACCCCAGCCTGCCAACTTCCCCATGTGCTCTTGCTTGAAGAAAACAAGCCCCACTCTGTTTAAGAGAGCTTTCCAGTTTTTAGAAGCGGAATATACTTCCTACCTAAGAAGCAATAATGAAGACTGCTGATGTATTCAAGTCCTTTTCACACATACTGGTCCATTTTGTAGTTTACAGTCAACAACTGCTAGGTTAGATTTCTTTTTTCCCTCTTTACACAACCATGTAAGTGAAATACTTTCTTCACCTACTTTTTACTTCCAATTGATGTGAAGTATACTATGATAATTCTTAATATGTTTCTTGAGTTAAAAAAATATAATTCTCCTTTTTTTCTAGTAGAAACTGGGACAAAAGAAAAAATAGGGCAGGAATAAACCTAAAGTTCTCTTGTGCTCTGCAAATCCACAGAGTTCAGTAAGGCTTAGGCAGAAGAGCTGAGAGCCTTCTGATAGTGTAGGATTCTATCAGGTTAGACTCTTGGATAAGTTTTGAAATCTTTTAAATATGTACACTTATATCGCCTCAAAAAAGGTCTTATTTCCTCAAATTGTTGTATTAGAATCTGATTAAAAATGAATCAGCCTGAATAAACAGTTTTATGACTAGGAATAAAAAACCAAGTCACACCTGTGCAAAAGAAGACAATAGAGCAACCTTATTCTGTATTTTTACTTTTCACTATAGAATTTGAGAGGAAATTGAATTAGATTCCCATGGGTGGTATGGAAAATTGGGGAAATAGCTTTCTTCTAATTCTCCCTTTTCTGAGAAATAAAATAATATCCAATAGAGAAGAGTGCACCCAGCAAAGCCTTTGTTTTTTCCCCTTATTTGGTGGCCTACTTTTGCTAGCAAGCCTCAGAAAAGTTGAAGTGTACAGATTAAAAAAAGAAGAAGAAAAGAAAGAAGGGGGAGAGAGAGAAAGGGAAGGGAAAGGAAAAAAAACCATCTGTTAAAAGAGGCTGATCTTATTTGCTGTGACCAATGACCTCAATTGCATGTCACTTATGATTGGAAACAAAGGCTCTAAAGCAAAGAAACGAAGAACCCCGAGAACAGAAATGAAGCACAGCAATGAGCTCTCAAATGATCCAACAGACAGGATATGGTCAGGGAAAAATAACTGGATGGTAGTTGGCTATGAGGTTTCCCAATATTTTCATCATCAATGTCTCTCCATCTATAGGATCAAACATTCAGAGGTAGGGTCTGTGCCAAATGTGTGAGAAGGGAAAGGTCACATAATTTAATACGGACTGCAGTCATATTTTAGAGTCAAATGATATATGATCAAGAGACCTGGGTTTAATCACTAATCTGCTGAATCACTTTGGGTGGATTACACTTGCTTTCAGGGATAATATCCTTGAAATGTGAAGGGTTTAGTCTGTGTTTGAAAAATGCCCTACGTTGGCTACGTGACCGTCCCCACCTTCTGGCAGGATCTAAACTATAGAGGGCATGCATGCTGTAGTTTTTGTACCTCCCAAATTCCTTATTCCTTCTTCTTTTGGTAACTACCTCGGTGGGACAACCCCTTTTCATCCTCAGGCTGAGAGGCTCAGGTGGGGGATTCCAACCTGCAGCTCCCAGGATAAGCAGAGAGGCTGCATTCTGCCTACCAATCCGTCCCGTCTTCTTGAACGCAGTGATTGGTCTGAAGATGGGAATAAGGCCTAATCCTTGTGAAAATTGCCCACGGGGCCTTGCTGAGACTATGAGGGTAGGAAAGCCAGTTCCTTATGGTACTGCTAACCTGGTAGCAGGTGGCCTGGAACTGGTCATGGCCATCTTATCCACAACATGGAGAATCTCGGCCTAGACAAAGGAGACAAAGCCAAGACAAGAGAGAGCAAAGCCAAGTAGTAGGGACACCATCCTGATGACTTTGTGTAGTCCATGCTGCCAGCCTGTCTGAATCTGACTGTGTCCCAGATTCCAAGACATGTGAGCCAAAATTGTCTCTAAGCTGTTTAACTAGTTTGAATTGTGTTGTTGTTGTTGTTGTTGTTGTTGTTACTAGCAACCAGAAGACCCTCCAACAGTACACCATGTTAACTTCTTCATGACTCTACCACCTCCCAAGCTGACTGAACTAGACTGGACGTACCATCCAAAAGCAGTCATTAGGTAAACTGTTCAACAACCTGAAATTTATGACCTGGCTTGAAAAATCTGGTCAGCCAGGTTTTTCTGCCAAGGATTTAGCCTTGGAAAATAGACATATGTTATCGTTAGGAGGTCGGCATTAGAATATGCTGGATGATTTCAAAGTATGCAGGTTCTAAACTTACACAATCTTGTAAAAATTGGTATTTTTGTTTTTGTTTTTGTTTTTGCAAAGTGAACTGACTTCTTATGGTAAAAATGCTGTATTTTGGAGTTAGAAAAGCCCTGCATTTGAGTACCTTTATGATCACTTTTAACTTGATTGACCTTAGGCTCATTCCTCATGTTTAAAATAGAGATGATAGTGAATGACTTCGTCAGACTTTAACTTTGGAATGAGACAGGATGTCAAGTGCCACCATGAACAGTTCATAAATAGGTCAACTTGATAAGTTTTGATAAGTTCTGTTATCATCAATCATTATGAAATATTTGTTAAACACTTATAATACATAAGATTGTATGGTTAGGATTTTACTATTTCTGAACAATCTAAGAACAATAATCCTCATAAGGAAGAGACCTGTTGTCTCAACTCAACTACTCTAGCATCATGAGGTCTTCTCATTTGTTTTATATTTAATGAAAGAAGAAGAAACTTCAGTGCACTGTGAGGCTCCAAAGTATGAAGGAAAGGGATCAGGACTGAATGTCATGAGGTCAGGCAGTGGGCAGGATAAACCCCCAGTTCTCGAACAAGACCTTTCATGGTGCCTGGTACAGAATGGGCTCTCTGTCAACATCAGCTGAAAGAATTATCCAGTCCCATTCCCTCAGTGTGGAGATGTGGGAAACACAAGATCAAAGAAATAAAAATAACAATAAAATAAATTAGCTGGCATTTTTTGAGCTTGTCCTCAAAGTGCATTTTTAAATTTTTCCTAAAGGTTTTATTCATTTTAGAGAGAGAGTGTGTGTGTGCAAGTTGGGGGAGTGGCAGAGGGAGTGAGCAAGAGAGAACCCTCAGGCAGACTCCCTGCTGATCCAGTCCTGGAACTTGATTCCAGGACCCTGAGATCCTGACCTGAGCCAAAATCAAGACTCGGCTGCTTAACCGACTGAGCCACCCAGGCACCCCACTTGTTCTGTGTCTAAATGTGCATTCATAAGAGTACCTTTTCCTAGTGGTGTGTTGTTTCATCTACCTAGCAACATCGTGAGACAGAGGTGGGCAGGTATCACCACCCTAATTTTATAAAGATAAAACCCATACCTAGAGGGTTTATGTCTAGCAAGACATGAAACCAAACTTGTTTTAATATAGAAACATATTGGTTTAGTTTTTCTCCACACACCTACCATTCTGAGTCCCATTACTGATACTTTGAATAGAGTGAGCTAACAGTTTTTTCTTCAAGGTTTCAAAAACTGAGTTCTTTCTTACTTACTTTTAGTTGCCAAGATTTTGGCTCTGGTTTTAACAGATTATTGAAGTCACTTGACAGGAAGGAATAGAAGGAGGATGGAACCTAGTGTATGGAAAGATAAAACAGTGTGTAGCAAAAGCATCATAGCCCCTGCAGTGATCCTGGTTTCTTCCCTTTTTCTTTCTTTCTTTCTTTCTTTCTTTCTTTCTTTCTTTCTTTCTTTCTTTCTTTCTTTCCTTCTTTCAGATTTTATTTATTTATTTGACATACAGAGATCACAAGTAGGCAGAGAAGCAGGCGGGGGGTGTTGGGTGGGGGGGTGAGAAGGCTCCCTGTGGAGCAATGAGCCTGAAGCGGGGCTTGATCCCAGGGCCCTGAGATCATGACCTGAGCCAAAGGCAGAGGCTTAACCCACTGAGCCACCCAGGTGCCCCATGATCCTGGTTTCTTGCCTCAGCATGATTGGTGCTTGGCTTGAAACAGGTAGAGGTGAAATAACTTCCTGGGAGCAACCTCCAGCCAATGAAGTGATGAATGTTTGAGGATGAATATTCAAGTTTCCTTGCCTCTTGGAGAAACATTTCTGGGAACAGCACCCTGATTGACTTTTCCTCTCTGCTCCATTTATTCCCTATTCTCTCACAGTGCTTTCTAGTGTTATTTCCCAAACACACCATTTCCATCCAGAACTTTGTCTTGGGGGACCCAGAACTAGGAAGATAGAGAATCATCAGTAGACTGCAGGAGGAACCCTAGGAAGGAACACTCACTGTGATTGTTAGGTCAAAGACCTCCGCCATCACTCACTGCCTTCCCAGTAAGTAATCCACTGCCCATATCTGTTGATTCTTTAATTAGCACATGAGAGTGATTTTTGTTCCTAAAGTAACAAGGTTTCACTGACTGTCTTTCCCTGGGGTTCTGAATCCCTCCAGGTGGGAAGGTGGGATTCCACCTTCAGGGTAGAAGGACTCCTATATCTCCAGAGGCTAACTGATTCAGCCTGAGAACTCTCTAGAAATAAGACAGTAATTAGTAAAATACTCTCACTGTGTATTCAACTTGTCCCAATGCATGAGGATCCAAACTTGTAGTGGTATCTTCTGTCTCTCAAATCCAAAATGCCTCACTTTGGATTCTGGTTCTACCACTTGCTGGCAGTGTGACACTTGGGCAGGTTACTAAACTTTTATATGCTTCTCTTTCCTCAACTGTAAAACTGGAAAATTATAGTACGTGACTCATAAGGTTATTATGAAGAATAACAAATTATTTTCTTCAATGCATTTAAAAGTGTCTGGCACATAGTAAATGTTGGCTGTCATTATCACCATCATTATCTTCATTTTTCTTGTCATCGTTTTGGTCATGGGAAGGAAACCTAAAGGGGCACCAGAGAAAGTGAAGGCTTCTGAATTCCTAACTTGTAGAGTTCTATATAACACTAAGGCTAAATTATCACAGAAAAGATGTCTGCCTACAGGTGGTTGACAGAAAGTCAAAGCTCTTACTGATAACACTATTTTTTTTTCCTCTTTCACACAAATTGTGTAGTTTGGACATGATTTTAAATTTTCAGGTGCTTGAACCAAATCTGAAGACTGCTGTTGACCCCTAAACGACATCACTGGAGACAGGGAGTGAGGATATGTCATCTGAAACTGAGGTGGAAGGTTCTGGAAGTCTTACAGGCCCACAGTCCTCAGATTCCACAGAGATGGCCATAGAAATGAAGTGACCTGTGCTTTTTCTAATAAAAGTCACATGATGGAGACAGTAACTGCTCCAGTGCAGGCTTGGGCCTTAAGGTTTCTTGTCATTTGAGGGCCCGCCCAAAGAGCAGCTCTGCAACAAAAGCAAATCAAATTTGCTTCTCCTGCAAGACTGGAAATATCAAATGCAGAGTGTGGTGCAGCCTTTTAATCCACAGGGTAGCCAAGTAAAGGTCAATTACCTCACTTAGAGGAATGAAAGGCATGTAGTAAAAGTCAAATAGATATGCCATTAGATAATATATTTCAAGCATGAAAATGAGGATTTTCTATTGCCAGGTTATATTTAATGCACTGGTAAACACAAGAGCTTTATGACAGAGAGTAAGATACGAGGCTGACAGGGAATCTGCCCGACAGAGTGCCCTCTGTTCGATGAAGGTGTCTGTGTGGGATTGAGCGGTCACTGTAGATTGGTGTCAGGACCCTGCCGGGAAGCAAGCAGACTGACCCCCACAACCTGCAGGACAGAGCCAGGAGGACCAGGTGCCTCTGCAGTGGCTCTAGGGACTAAAGGCTGTCAAGACACTCAGCTCTGCCAGACTAGCCTCTCTGTCTCTATCTAGTCTGTCCCGATCTGCAAACCTGTCCCTGCGCTTTTCTCCTTCCCCAATATTCTACTCGTGCTCCTGACATTGGCCCAGCACCCACCTCTGCCTTCCTGCCTTGGTGCCTTCAGGATAATAGCCTCATTCCCCACTCCCCAGGTTGCGACTCCCTTTCAAAGCCAACCCCCACCACCAGAACTTACTTATCTGAGATTCTAATCTCTACATTTACCCTGGATTGCTATGCATGCATCCTGTTTTCTGCATTTTTGCATGATCTGATTTGGAGTGTTTGACCCTGATTGTTTCATTCTGATCACTTTCAGCACCCTGGCTCTCTAGGAAGGGCTCTGGCTCCCAATGCAGTCACGTGGCTATGTCTCTGGATTGAGCTCTCCCCTAGCTCTGCCTGTAGTTTTTCATCTCATCAGAAGTATCCTTAAGGGTCACGGGCAATGTGTTGAGACTGGAGGGGCTGGGGGGTGTGCTTGTGTTGGGCACTCCCCATGACCTGGCATTTTTTCGCCCGGGGAAGCACTATGTTTATTGGACACTACTTATGAATATGTGTGGCTTTAGAGATGTTTAATTTCTCTTAGCTCCAGTTTTTCAGGTGATAAGCATTCAAAATCTCATTTTTTCATTAAAAAATTAGTATTTACATTAAATGAAGCTATTTAGTAGAAAATGTATTTTAATATTTATTGAAACTACAAAACTATCACTTAGGGCCTGCGCTAGACACATCTGCAGGAGATTACGTCTAGGTGGGTGCAAAATCTGTAGAGCACACTTGGTGAGCTTTTCATTCACGCACAGTAATGCATGTACCTACCCACTGTTCTTGAGGAAACCCTGATCCTGTGAAATTAACTCAGACGCAGATGCTTCAGGGTACAGGACGGTTTCTGGTTAATGATATCAGTTTGGTGTGTTGTTTGCAGTTCCAAGCTTCTGAGGAGATGCCCTACTGAATCATAACTCATGCTACCCCATTTCTGATAAGACTCACTTGCCTCTGGGAGACACAGGCATCATTTTGCCCTAACACTTGCTCATAGGAAATTAGGGGAGTATATGGCGTAAGAGGAATGTGGTCTCACCTCTTATCCTCTTTTGGGGGAAAATGCTAGAAAGAGGAATGGAATGAAGCTTGGCACAGCCAACGTGGACTGGATTTTGGTGCCACGAGATGATGTTAGGGAGGATTAGACAGACCTGAAGAAACATACTGTTGAATAGCGCTGTTGTATTCACAGAGGCCAGGAGACACAACTGCGTTCTCTGGGTTGGGGTGGGAAAGCACTTTGGAGGAACTGAATGTTCTCAGTCCTGCTGAGGCAGGAAATTAGGTGGGCTTTGGGAAAAAGGAGGGTTTCCTTCCCTCTCTGTAGCCAGGAAGTGGGGAACCTGGACTGTGGGGCGTGGTGGTGGTTGACAATTTCAGCTGGTGGTGAGGGACATGTGCCTCCCTGCCCAGGGCACCATAGCGCCTCTGAGCAACACCTTTTGGGAGCTGGAAGCCACTTAAGATGGAACGTGAGACTCTAAAACTAGTCATTCACTCGCAGTGAGACTCCTCAGTGTTCCCCAAACCTTCCAGAAAGTGTTGTTAAATTTAACAACCTAGTTCTAAGGAAGAAGTTGTCTGTCATTGGGGAAAACAGGTATGCAGCAAGCACCTGATTAACCCCTTGTCAGCAGGTAAGAGGGGTCAGAGGGACCCCAGAGCCACCCATATCAGCTCGGGGGACTTTAATCTTCCTGACCAAGTTGCATCTCCTTGCTCTGTCTGCCTCACTGTTACTCTAAATAAGGTTCTGCTGTGAAACTAATGAATAAGTGGGAAAAGAAGGGGTATGATTTACTTGAAGAAAAGGTATCACTCAAATAGTTCTGAGCCAAAAGAACTGTGAATAAGAAGAGTAGGGGGAAGAAGGTGAAGAGTGGGCACTAACAAGTGCCTGAGCTGATAGCTGGGGAGCAGCAGGAGAGGCCTGGAGGTCGCCACCAAGAAAGCAAAAAAAAAAAAATTTTTTTTTTCAAAAAATTTTCAATAAAATTCATTTATTCAGCAACCAGGTTAGAAATCACCTCTCATCATGCAAATTGAAATTCAGAGTATACCATGCGAGAAACTTGGGAAAAACATAGAATTCAGGGGAGAGGTAAATTCCAAAGTTCAGAGGGTCTGGGCAGAACAAAGGTAACTTAGCAGAGTGGGTTGGATCATGGGCACTGGGGCAGGGTTTCCTCATTGGGGTGCTGCCCTTTGCCCTTTTAACTGGTGATGTGATATTGAGCAGTCCTCTAATCTTCTCAGCGCCTCAGCCTCCCCATTTATAAAATGGGCATAATAATAATGTTCTTATTATATGGATGTTGTGATGAATAAATGAATTAATAAAACCAAGTGCTTAGAAGAGTTACTAACTCAATACAAATACTTAATACATGTTAACCATTGCTATTACTATTATTATTTTTTAGGCAGAGATGAGCTAGGAGCCACTGGTTAATGGCCAAATAAATGCAGAAAGAGAGGAAAGGGAACAAAAAAAAAGAATGGAACTACCTAACCATAACAATAATAACATTTAATCTAAATCCTAACACCCCATTAAGATAGAGATCAAAAAGCAAGAGCAATTACATGCTGCCTACAAAAGGAAAGAAAAAAGATATATCCTGTTAACACTAATCAAAAGGAAGCTGGGATGGTATGTTAATATTAGACAAAATAATACATGTGAAAGCCTCAGAAGAATGCTGTTACACAGACAGTGCTCAGTGAGTGCTCACTGTTATTATATCGCTTATGCAGTGGCTCTAATGAGCCCCTCATTTATTTGAGAGAGAACAAGAAGGAGAAAGAGAGAGAGAGCACACAGGAACAGTGGTGAGGAGAGAGGAGCAGAGGGAGAGGGAGACGCAGATTTCCTGCTGAGCACGGAACCCTACTGGGCCCTTGATTCCAGGACTCCCAGATCATGACCTGAGCTGAAGGCAGATGCTTAACCGACTGAGCCACCCAGGCGTCCCCAAACATACAGGAGTCTTCCATCCAACTTTTAGCACTTTATTTACCAGCTTTGAAATTGTAGAGAAGTTAGTTAACCTCTCTCAGCTCCAGCTTTCCTTTCCATAAAATGGGGATAGCAACAATACTTACCACACAGGAAGGTTAGGAACGCAGATGAAATGAGCACCGCGTACTAAAGAATTCTGTCACCCATTTTTTTCTTTAGGTAAAGGCAATAAAGAAACGTGGCCCTTTGCACACCTGAGACTGTGGACTGAGATTTACCCCTGTGGATTCATCACTTGCACACACTGAGTTCATGTGGTGGAGAGGGACGGGAAGGGAGGAGAGAGGAGAGACACAGTGAACACCACTGAAGTAGGAACACACGGCAAAAAGTAATGAGGAGTTAGAAAAATTCTCCAAGAACCCTGGAAACAATGGGGTTCGGGAATAGAGTAAAGTAATGAGTCACTCTACAACTATTTTCTGGGTGTCTGATACGAGCCAGGCACACTGTGGTGTTCGGTATTCAGAAGATTCAGTGTCCTTCTCCAAGGAATTTCAAGTCTGTATGTTTCTATTTTTAATCTCCATTTCTTAGGGTCCTGTATATTAAAAAAAAAAAATCAATTTTGGGCAACTATTAAGATCTACACTTCCTGCTTTTGGCAGGAACATGTTTAAAACGCCCTAGTCCCCAATCAAGATGCAGCTCCTTTTCCAATTATATCTGTAGGACAGTAGTGATTTATCATATAGCTTAATGTCATTAAACATTTATTAAGCACCCATAGTGTGCGAGACACACAGAACACAGATAAAAGACATTGTTCCTGCTTAGCAGTTCTTTGTAAAAAGAAGACTAATGAATATATGCTTATTCAATAGATCAAGCAAGCAATATACATTTTAAGAAATTTATAAATATTTGATCAAGATGTTGTACAGTAACTCTGACAGTGAATTCTAGGCTTCTTGGATTACAAGACTGAATTCTTGATGACTAAAATTCTAGGGTCTACAGCTTTTGTGGACAAAATGAACTGAAAATGTCTTGGAATGGATATGTCAAAATCATTCCATGTAATCTCCCCTAATTTCCCAGAAAAAAATTAAAAATTAGAAAACATCTTAAATCCCCAGCAGACAAGATGAATTAATTCTGCATCATTTCAATCTAGATATAAAGTGTGGAAGATTTCATATTATCCCAGTAGCTTATATGTTAATAACTTGGAAAAGATTTGAAGTCTGAGTTTATCTTTTCATTTTGAGTGTCTTTAAATATAAACACACACACACACACACACACACGCGTGTGCACGCACACACACACACTCACACAGCTCAGTAGGAGCTTTTGCCTACGGATCTATACCCCTGGGTTGGCGTTTTTGTGACCCGCTTGAATATCATCCTTGACTCTAAACCCTTTTGTTCTGAAGTTAATTTTAGCTATGAATTTCTGGGTCCCTGGAGAGAATGTGTCACAACAAACTTAACTTTGAGACAGATTTTTGGGTCTATATTTAATTAAAAGTGCCCTTACATCTGCTCAGTAGCCATCCTATAAAAGTCCTTCTGAGATGTGAGTGATGACCCACAACTTCCGATCTATATTTGTAGATAGTATTCTGTAACAGCATTTGCCAGCTGGTATCCTGCACTTTTCTCCCTATGGTGCCTCTGAAAGGGAACAATGCGTTGTGTGGGAGATCTAAAATTGTAGAGATGAAATTATCATGAGTGGACATGGTTATAATACCGTTCAAAAAGCTTATTTAACTCTCAGCTAGGTTTTTATTCCCTACCAACCCCCTGCCCCCCAAAACTCACAGAGGTACTCAGGTGAGTTGTTACACATCTATGTCGACTGGTATTGTTGCCTGGAATAGACATGGGTAACAGAATCTTGATCTGTCATCAACTTACTGAAGAGGCAAAGTAGAGAAGGTACTTCGACACAGTGGGGAATATAGTACATTTATGAACCGAAAGCAAATTAAGTTTCCGTTGAATTGTTTACTGCTGCTGGAGAAATAGGAGAGGTTAATTTCATAATGTTTAATATAGCTTTGAAAGAATGCAAAATAAAATAATGCTTGAGCATAACAGTGGTATGCTTAAAATCTGCCCTCCCCCAAGCAAAACAAACTCAGTGTAGTTTTAGACCTTTAAAATACATTTTAAATTCTTATGAATTCAGATCCTGAGGGATTATGTTAAGTAGTTCTTACAAATCATATCTTATGCCAAATGGCATATAGAAAAAATATGCAAAAATATGATTATGTTTCATTGAAGATTCTGTCTATTCTGTATTATGGTTGAATTTGAATTTTTTTTATTTATAGACATCATTACATCACATATGGTAAGTGATGGTAAAATATGCATATATAAAATTTTATTGGTTTACCTATATGCAAATGAGTAAATATATTAATTCATGTGTATAATTTTTTTTTTTTTGTTATAGTTTAACTTTTCAAAAAATGGGGCTAAAATCCACTTGTTTCTTATAGGCTCTGGAGTGCCAAGAAGGATTAATTTGTAGCATTAGTAAATCATTCACCACACTGGAGGCCCTTTGGCTATCTTTTATTGGTATGGGTCATCAATTATTATTATTATTTTTTTGGAATGGGGGGAGAGACAATTCCTGTTATAGGTTCAAGTTATGGAATTATAGTGTGAATGAAGATGAGATGCAAGGGTTGACTCTGACCATTCTGAATGAAGTCCTTCAGGAAAAGAACTATGCTCCATAGCCCCAGCCAATATATTGGATCTCAACTGTTTCTTAAGTTAGCACTTTGTAATAAAAATGTGATGTGAGTTGCAGATGCAAACCACATACATAATTTAAAATTTTCCAACTAGCCACATTCAGAAAAGTAAAAAGAAATGGTAAAATCTATTTAAATTACACATTTAATCCAATAATATTCAAAACATGATTGTTTCAATATTTTTTCTAATACTCATCAAAATGAATATATAACCATGCATTGTGTAAAATTTTTTTTTGATTCCCATCAGTAGTGTAGGTGCTATCTTTTGGAAAATACTTTTTTAAATAATGAGGGGTGTGGGTGACATAAAGTAGAGTGATTATTAGGTATGTACTGGACAGATCTGGATTGGGACTCCAGGTTCTGTATTTGACTATATAATTGACCTGAGGTAGGGATTTAGTAATCTGAGCCACTTTTACCTGTAAAATAGTAACACTTGATTCAGACTGGATAAACAATAAGCACTCAGAGCACCTAGAACATTGCCCAGCATGTAACAACTGCTCAATAAATGCTAGGAATAAGATGATAGTATATTGATAGTATATTGCTTTCTTAACTGGGGCTCTAGTGTGGCCACTCCCCTTGGAGTTTCCTTTGAGAATACTGGACACATCGTAAATGGTTTTAGAAGCCCCTTGTGAAACAATATATAACACTTATCTCATTGCAAGAATATACCCGAACAAAATAATCCAAGTGAAATAACAACAATGAGAAACATTTATTACAAAGGTCTTCACTGAAGTGTTACTTATGAAAAATAAATGGGAAAAGGTCAAAAGTTTAATAATGAGTGAATAGCTTAATAAAACTATGGTTCTCTTCTACAGAAGAATATTATATTGTATATTATTATGCAGTCAGCATGATAATCATGAAGATTATATAAAATTACAAAAGTGATTATGACAAATACAAATGAAAATCCAGAATACAAAATGGTAAGTGCATTTTGATAATGATTATATGAAATATATAGAGATGTGGGAAAGGCTTAGAAGGTAATTTGCTAAAACAGAGATAATTGTGTTAGAGTGAAGTGACTTAAACTACTATTTAATATCATATCACATTTTCATTGAAAGAAGTATGAACTGTTTATTACATAAATACTCATGAATTATTATTTGGTCAAGCACAAAGATTTACTTAGCATCTATTCTATGTTCTTCCCTTCACTGGTCACAGGGGTCCAATCCATAAACAAACAAACAAACAAACAAATAAATAAATGGGACAGTTCTCTATGGAATAACATAGTCAAAACAAAAATGAAAAATGTAAGATAGACATGTCATGGTGTCTTACTTGGCTTATTTAATAATGAAAACATGTGTATAATATCTCAGGAAATATATAGATATAGATATAGATATCTGTATATATCCATATCCATATGGATATAAAATGATTAAGTACTTATTTGTGGAGCATAACAAATAACATGGAGGACATGGGGAGGTGGAGAGGAGAAGCGAGTTGGAAGGGGAGGTGAACCATGAGAGATTATGGACTCTGAAAAACAATCTGAGGGTTTTGAAGGGGCAGGGGGCGGGAGGTTGGGGGAACCAGGTGGTGGGTATTAGAGAGGGCACGGATTGCATGGAGCACTGGGTGTGGTGCAAAAACAATGAATACTGTTACGCTGAAAAGAAATAAAAAAATTAAAAAAAATGATTAAGTATTAAATTGAATTGAATTCAGGTAAGAAGGAAGATGATGATCAATGCAGGATACTGTCTCTTGATGGAGACTAGCTTCTGAAGTTTAAAGGATAGGCAATCTCTGTAAAAATGGAAAAAGAGGATCCACATTCCAAAAGGGGAAAAGTGAATAAAAGCATGATGGGAATGGAATTAGTCAGAAAATAGACTGATGATATTAGCAAGTTTCTTTTTTTGACAGGGAAAGGATAGTGGGATACTCATTTTCCTTAGCTAACATTTATTAAGTGCAAACTATAGATCAGATAAGGAGCCATCAAATTATGTGGGATATTGAAAGTAGGTTATGCTGTAGATTAAACCATGTGTCTTGTGTATTCTCAATGATGATCAAATTGGATCGAATGGCCCTCCATATCTTTCCTGATTGAGAGATTCTGTGATGATACACCCCATGCAGATTTCTGACTCAAAGACTATGCAGTGCTATACTATCCTCTTAGGATTATGTCCGGATGCTGCCCTGTTTCATCTATACTTGAAATGGGGCTCTTTCCCTTTGTGTCCTCCAGAAAACAATCCAAAATATAAGCTCTGATTTCACTCCATCAAAGACTGATGAAATTCACATGAGAATATGCTTTATTTTGAGCAGTAGACTAATTTATATTTACAAAATAAAGAAAAAAAGTAACTTTAATTCTTTGAGTAATTTTTTTTTAAGATTTTATTTATTTATTTGACGGACAGAGATCACAAGTAGGCAGAGAGGCAGGCAGAGAGAGAGAGAGGAGGAAACAGGCTCCCTGCTGAGCAGAGAGCCCAATGCGGGGCTCGATCCCAGGACCCTGATATCATGACCTAAGCCAAAGGCAGAGGCTTTTTTTAACCTACTGAGCCACCCAGGCGTCCCCTTTGAGTAATTTTTTTTTTTTTTTAGATTTTATTTATTTATTTGACAGAGAGAGATTACAAGTAGGCAGAGAGGCAGGCAGAGAGAGAGAGGAGGAAGCAGGCTCCCTGCTGAGCAGAGAGCCCGATGAGGGACTCGATCCCAGGACCCTGAGATCATGACCTGAGCCGAAGGCAGCGGCTTAACCCACTGAGCCACCCAGGCGCCCCAAGTAATTTTTAAAAAGAAGAAGCAAAATGATGGAACAGCGATACTTATTTTGGCAAGGTACACAGAAGGCCCAGGCATACCTGCAGCCAACCTCCTGTCTGACCAGAGAAAGAACAGAAGAAATGCCAAAACACAGAAGGGAGGGAGGAGGGTGAGGAACTAAGATAAAACTCATGCCTTTATTCAGAAAGGTCTCTTGAGCGCCTCCTCAAGTAATCAGCCACAATAAACACAGATTGTTTAAAAAGGTAGAGAAACTCAAAAAAGAAAAACCTAAATGAAGATCCTGAAATCTTCATCTGCCCTTATTCTATTTTTGCTTAAAATGAAAATAGCATCATTTGCCTGGTGCCTTACAGTTTACAAAGTGTTTTAACATATATCCCGTGTTTAAGTTTCACAGTGACTCTGTGGGATTTTATAGATGATGTAAGAGTCTCAGAGCGCGAGGGACGTGCCCCACCCCTCTCCTTCCGCAAGCAGCAGAGACAGAGAGCACATCCAGCTCCCTGAACTACAAAGTTCTCTCCGCGGCACCACCTCACACGCCTGCTGGCTTTGGCTTCATGTGGGCTGGGATAAGGTGCAGACAAATTTATTTTTCTACCTGGATCCTGCGACACTATCACGGTAGCTAAAATGAGGATTAACTAATGAATATTCAGTCTTTGGTAATGAAAGTAGAATCACCTGACATTGACCACATCCAGCCAAGGGTGTTGGGTGGTCACAGGTACCCAACAACCACACAGTAGACATCGATGGTGGCATTCCAAGGGGGAACAGAAGGCCTCTTGTCCCTAACTCTCCCATGCTGCCTGCCACGGTATCTAGAATTTCCACCATGCAGGTTATTCTTTTGGGTAAGAGATAAGCACCCCTTTTAAAAAGCAATTACGTTATTTGATGGAAATATGGCACGCACACTGGGGACCTTTATCAGAGAGAAGGCTCAAAGGACAGTGGATAGAGGTCAGAGTAATTCTGGTGGATGGGTTTTGGAGGGTGGATGCTTTGTGGAGTGCCCGAGAAATTCCTGCTGGTTGTACACGCGCACTGTATGTGTGAGGGTTGGATGTGAGATGACTTTTTCTGCAACTTCCTTCAGGGCTTTCCCTGCCCCTGTCCTTGTCCCTGTCATATTTAAACCAGCCTGTTCTTGCTCTGTGTCCCATGGACCCCGATAGTCACACTCTAAATTCTACAAAACAGGGTAAGAGAAACCATGATGCTAATTTGATACAACTCCACAATTATGAAGTGATCCTCAGAACTGAAATAGCAAACACTGCCTTTCCCTTGGTTACTGCAGTAGGATGCAGACCAGGTTTATCATTTCTTCCATATAGAAATCAATTCCAAGCGTCAAAAAAATGCTATCAGCTTTCAGCAGGATAAAGAGTGCTGGCAGTGATTAAAAGATTTGCTTTCTCAAATTCATTTCAAAGATCTTGTCTTTTTTTTTTTTTCTGCGGCTGTGAACTTTCACACTGCAGTCTGCTTTTCTTTAAATCAAGGTAATTAATTAGTTAAAGGAGTAACTTAAGCGTTTCTTTAGAAATAGACTTATGTGTCATAGTTATTGATCCATAACAAAACTAAGGTTCTTAGAATGCCTGGGTGACTCAGTCAGTTAAGCATTTGCCTTCAGGGTCCTGGGATCAAGTCTGGCATCAGGCTCCTTGCTCAGTGGGGAGCCTGCTTCTCCCTTTGCCCGCCATTCACTCTGTTTGTGCTCTCTCTCTCTGACAAATCAATGAATAAAATCATAAAAAACAAAACAAAACTAAGGTTCCTAAGTAGTTTTTAATAATAGTAGGAAGAAAAATGCAACAAATATATTTTGTAGACATCAGAAAATACTCAGTAACTGGTGAATGGATGTTAGAAAACAGTGTCTAAGCTTTTTGAGCCAGGGACCGCATATTAAGTGATCTTTACACTGCATTAAGTTTAGCATAGGACTTCACACATAGTAGGCACTAAATAATGTTTCCTAACATATGGTAATTAGCTAAACAGATTAAGAATACAGATAAAACTTCAGGAGCATTATTTAATTTTGCAAATATTTTACAAATTTAAAATTGGTTGAAATATTTACGTGCTACTTATGACTACAAATTATCTATTCATTACCATATAAATTAAATTACTTGATTTCCTTGCTAAAAGTCTTCCAGTGACTTCCCCTTGTTTTGCAGGAGCTGCTAAGACTTTAGCAATCTGGCACTTGCCTAAGTGCTTCACCTTAGAATATATCATTTTCTGCCTCCAGAGCTCCACAATGGTCTCCTTCCTGTTTCTCTGCAGGTTTCTTTAAACTTGCTATTCCTCCTTGGGGAAAGTTCTTCCCCAAAAGCTTTACAAGGCTGGCTCCTTCACATCACTGAACTCTTGCTCTGACATCCTGCCCTCAGAGAAGCCTTCTTAGACCATTTCTAAAATGGCTGTCTTCTCATTCTCTTCCATGAACCAATTTTTTTTTTTTTTTCCCCTTCATGGTATCACTGCCTGAAATGATAAAGTTTTTTGCCTTGCTTGTGACAAGTTCAGTACCTGGCATATACGTACCCAGTAACCATTCCCCCCCAAAAGTCCATGCAATCTACTGGATGGTGTAAGACCAAGGGGTCACAACTCAACTGCTTCCAGTCGTCAGACACGTAAACACACGCAGTATAAGACAACAAAGTGTGGTGGGAGATACGATTGCCTAGAAAGTTGTAGGCTCCACAAAAGGGTATTCAGATTAAAAGAATAACTAAAACACTGTGTTAACCAAATAAAATAAATCTGAGGACCAGACTGGGCCTGATCTCTTTGACTTTACATAATATATGAATTTGTAGACAGGAATAATCACCTAAAGGTAGTTGGTTTTGGAGAAAAATATTGTTTCCAATAAATATTTATTCCCATTTCTCTTCCTCCCTTTCTTTAGTCTTTTCTACCTTAGCATTTTTTCATTATGATCGGAAGGTAAATTTATGTGTTTAATTCTTGACTGTTTAGCAACCTAATGATATGAGCAGTGGCTACAAATGAAAACATCTCTAGTTTTTCTTTTTTCTTTTCTTTCTTTCTTTTTTTTTTTTTTTTTTAAAGATTTATTTATTTGAGAGAGACAAGGAGAAAGAGAGCATGTGCATGGGGTGGGAGGGGGGACAGAGGGAGAAGGAGGGAGAGAACCCTCGGGCAGTCTCCTCTGCACTAAAGGCTGAGCCTGACACAGAACTTGATCCCAGGACCCTGAGATCATGACCTGAGATGAAACCAAGAGTTGGCCACTGGACCAGTTGAGTCACCCAGGTGCCCCAATATCTCTAGATTTTCTAATCACAGAAAGAGGTAGCTCCATACTCAAGAACACAGGGACAGTTACAAATATGAGAAGGGAGGGGCTTTGCCAAAGACAGGAAAATAGAAAATGTCACCTCTAACTTCTGGTACCTACTCTCAGGTCTGCAGAGAAGGGTAATTCCCAGAGGAATGATCATCTTAGAAAAGAATGAGTCAGACTGGGCGCCTGGGTGGCTCAGTGGGTTAGGCCGCTGCCTTCGGCTCAGGTCATGATCTCAGGGTCCTGGGATCGAGTCCCGCATCGGTCTCTCTGCTCAGCAGAGAGCCTGCTTCCTTCTCTCTCTCTCTGCCTGCCTCTCAGTGTACTTGTGATTTCTCTCTGTCAAATAAATAAATAAAATCTTTAAAAAAAAAAAAAAAAGAAAGAAAGAAAGAAAGAAAAGAATGAGTCAGACTAATGAGGCTATAAAGCCTTTATCTGACAACCAGACCTGTCTACTCCGTATTCGTGGAATCTAAGATTGATTTTAGAGGGTGCTTGGATTTCCTGATGTCTTAACTGGTCTGTGATAGGGTTCAGATTGAGTCAATCCATCTGTTATCAGCCGCTGTTCATATTTCTCTGCAATCAATGTCCATGCCGTGTTCCTTGGTCTGTGATTCACAATCATAAACTGTGGTTTATATTTGTCAACCTCAGTTATGAGAAAAAGTGGGCAGGCAGGATGTAATTGCATTGTCATAAGCTCCTAGAAGATAGACATGAAGGATCACAACAGAGACCACAGAAGTTAGGCACATTCTGCCCATTAGTTCTGTTTGTGTGTCCACATATCTATTTCCCCACCAGCACTGAGGGAGCCGCAATTTCCTGTGGTTTTAGTTGCCTTGTTCAGGTTTCTACCACAGGGGCAGGGTATTCTTTGATAGAGATGTCTGCATTTTCAGTAGTACTTTATGATTTTTTTACAAGACAATGATCAGCCTTGTGGTAGTCTGCCATCATTTTGGTTAATTTATGGTGGGGCTGTCAAGCTTAGAATTAACAGGGAAAGCCTAGCAAAAATGAATCTGTCAGTTCAAGGCACAGACCTCAATCCTTTAATCACAGCTAAACTCTTTTACTTCTGGGGCACCAAAGCTGTCCTCACAGCAGGGTGTGATCGAGAGTTTATAATGTCTAAAGGGTAGAAATATGCTCAAATTTCAGTTCAAATTGTGTGTTTTCAAGCAACCTCAGCCTGTGGATATTGCCCTTTTTTCCTGGAGTGATTTGACTACCATCTCAAGGTGCTCTTCAGAATTCATCACTTTCAAAATAGATATTCTACAACCATAGGATATTATTTTGGAAAAAGATGGCCAAATTTTCAGTGGGCTAAAGTAACACTAGGGATAGAGCAGATGCACTGGGATAAAGAAAAATGTGACTGTTGACAGATTCAGCCAGAACAAAAGAGGAGAAAGCCCCCACTAGTGACCAAAAACTAAGTGCAAGCAGCCACTTGCTGTTGATTAATTCCAGCTTCTTCAAAAAGGGAATCACAGACGACAAGAAAAACAAATTACATACTATCTCTTCACACCCATCTATTTTCCAGTGCTGAGTTCCGGAGGATCATCTTTATGGAGAAGGCTTGATAAACTCAACTTTAAAAATAACTCAAATTGAGGTGCTCCTTTGGTCAAGAGAGCAATATTTTCTCCCATTTACTTTTCCCCCCATAAAGACAGAAAAGCCACATTTTGATGTTTGCTTTCAGATTTTGCATAGTGTTGTACCTAAAATCTCTACTGCATTCTTAGGATGTTAAATATGTTCTCACAGTGTTTAAAATGGAGTTCATAAGAATAGTTCATTTAAAAGTCAATATATCTCAAAATCTTAATGCTATATTTCAATGAAATAATCCTTCTTTTAAGAGTAGTCAAAAATTTGAAAGAAGTAATTTGACCTACATAGTTGAGTAGAATATAATGCTGCAGATTCTACAGTTCTAGTTTTTAAATGTTCCTTAGATGTATGAAATAAAGCACAACTTCAATATTCTCTCTAACGAAACAAAACTTCATCTATATTTCAAATGTTTCTGATCAATATTTTCCTTCATTTCATATTAACTCACCATTATAACCACATATAATTGAAAAGCTTAAGACCAGATAGCCTGTTGTAAATAATTTACAGTTGTCACTGTGAAAAACAAACTGTTAAATACCACTGACAGAAACATTATGTTTATCTTTTTACGTCAAAAAATACATCTTTTCCCCAGTTTTTCTACTTTTCTCTTAGCTCTTAAAACCAGCCCATCCTCTTTCTTTCAATGTTAACTTTGTGAACCACAATTTCTGGTCATTTCTCAACTATTTCTATTGGACCTGTCAAGTAAAGAATAAAATCATTTAAAGTTTTTAAGAAACTGTGTAGTATCTGTGAAAGAAATGAAATAGTTAAAATTTAAGCTTGGCTAAGCTTATATATATCTGGGTGAAGATTCTGGAATCCAAGAGTTTGACAAACAGATATTAAGACTAAGGTATCCTAAACACATACTATAATCTTGATTCATTTTCCATCACTGTGGAAAACAGTATGGAGTTTCCTAAAACAATTAGAAATAGAAATAAAAAATTAGAAAATCCATATCCCATATGAACCAGTATTTCCAGTATGATCCAAAGGAAATGAAAACACTAACTCGAAAAGATATATGTACTCCTATGTTCACTGAAGCACTACTTACAAAAGCGAAGATATGGAAAAAGCCTAAGTATCCACCAATAAATAAGAGGATAAGGAAAATGTGGTATATATACATGTACCATATATACTTACATATGTGGAATAGGTATATTCCACACCATGGAATTGTACTTGTATTTTAGTTAAACAGCCTCAAATACTTATGACGACTTTTGTTTCTTCTATTATGACAGTCTAGAACATACTAAAACCTTCTTATAACACAAGATCTAAAAATACTTCGACACATATTTATAAAACATAAGAGTATAGAAAATACACTTAAGTCAGGAATGAACCAAAACCAAAACCAAAACCAAACAAGGAATTCCATCAAGGAATCAAGTAAATACTAAAGTCACTGGATTATTAGATTTCTATGGCTTAGAGTTTGAGAGTGGTGGTGATAGTGGTTAGATGGTCTCGGACAAGATTTGAATCCAGTGGATCAAAGACTACCTTAAATAAGGATGGAATCCAAGAAGGATTAGAGTCTTGCAGAAAAGGGTAAATTAATGTGTGCAAATATATGCAATGGAATTTTACTCACCCATAAAAAGGGCGGAAATCTTGCCATTTGTGACAACATGGATGAACTATAGGGCGTTATGCTAAGTGAAATAAGTCAGACAGAGAAAGACAAATAATGATCTCACTTACTATGTGGAATCTAAAAAACAAAAATCAAAAACCCCAACAAACAAAAGACACCAAGCTCATATATACAGAGAACACAGTGATGATTGTCCAAGGCAGGGATGGGAAATGGGTGAAATAGGAGAATAAAGTCAAAAGGTACGAATTTTCAGTTATAAAATAAGTAAGTTATGGGGTGTATTGTACAGCATAGTGAATACAGTTAATAATACTGCATATTTGAAAGTTGCTAAAAGAGCAGATCTTAAAAATTCTCACCATAAGAAAAAAAATCTGTAACTATGTTTGGAAATGGATGTTAACTAGATTTATTGTGGTGATTATTTTGAAATAAATACAAACATCAAACCATAATGTTGTACACCTGAAACCAATGTAATGTATGTCAGTTATATCTCAACAATAAAAAAATATAAATAAATACATTTTAAAAACTAAAAATAAATAAATCCTTCCAAGAAAAAAAAAAAAAAGAAAGAAAGAAAGAAAGAAAAAAATTGGAGATTGATTCTGAGCCAAATTTAAACAGTCAGCTTTTAAAAGGAATTCTTACAAGTATCGATGGAAAATGGAATGAGTCCAGTTCTAGAAAGGCTGATTTATCTATTTTATACTCTATATACTCTATACGATTTTATACTCTACTATACTAGTTTTTGGTGCTCTGTGGCATAGTCTGTGAAGTGCTTAAGTAATATTGCCTATTGATGTGACAATAAATACATTCAACTATATTGAGATTGTAATATTTCTTCATCTAATTCATACTTTAATTTCTTGAGGAATAATGGATAATGTCAGCTTGTTTTGTCTTATTTTTAATTAAAAATGAAGTTAATATTAATAAATGTCATTTAATGTCTATATAATATACTTTATTTTTTACTTTATTTGCTAAATTATATTAATAGATTTATTATCTTCCTAATATTGAAAGATCTGACATGTCAGAAAATCAACTCTATTAGTGTGACCAAATCACCTCCTATTGGCCTTGAGAAGAGGAACAACATAATAAATATGGTCTAGAAGGCCTTGGAATGTTTGCCTTCTCCTATTACTTCATTTCCTGCTGCATTTAGCACTACCGAGTAACTTTTTACTATATTGATTATTTTGATATAATTATACTTGAGTTGATATGGGATGATTCTCTAAGTAAAACTCCTTATGAGTGAAAAAAAAGTATGGAATAAACAGATCAAATACAAAAGAGGTATGTTTGATAGCATTAAAGAAATAAAGAGAAAATCGAAAACACAAGTTGGGAACAAGAGACTATCGAAAGTGTTTGGAAGGTTGGGAAAAAAATAAAACAAAAACCCTAAACACGATTTTAGAAATAAAAGTATGCTCATGAAATAAATTTAATGAGAGTTTTATCTAGAGAAAAATGTGAGACAGAAGTAGCATTGCATATCCAAAGGAAAGGATGACTTTTATACATGAATTCTTCCAAGAATTCCACAAAGCCAGTTATTATTCCCATTGTACTGATGTGGAAAATAGAGCTCAGAGAGGCAAGGCATTTGTCCACATTACAGGGAGAATAAATGAAGGGGAAATGGATCTGCACCCAGTCTGTCCAACTACAAAGATGACCTTGAGGAATAATGGATAATGTCAGCTTGTTTTGTCTTATTTTTAATTAAAAATGAAGTTAATATTAATAAATGTCATTTAATGTCTATATAATATACTTTATTTTTTACTTTATTTGCTAAATTATATTAATAGATTTATTATTATAAATCTATTTATAGATTGGTGTGACACACGCCAATGGTGTGACCCTGGCGTGACCGTTCTGCTCTTACTCTGGAAGTCTGCTCTTCATGCTTGCTCTGTCTGGTTCTTTTTCACTTCCCTCTGCCTTCCATCCCTAGCATTTGATGCAGTTGCTGTATCAGAATACCCTATTTCCCAGGGGGCAGGCAGTGCACCCCTAAAGAAAGGAAACTCTCTTCTATTTTTTTTTTTTTTTTTGCAAGGCAAGAAAAGAGATGATGGCAGGAAGGGGGTACTAAGATAGAACTGCTGCTCTTGAATTCCTACTGTGTGTAGGTTTTTTACAGATGCAAATCCAAGTTAAGAAAGTCCTGGCTGTTATGGGGCAAGATTAAAGACATAGTTAAGCATTTTTGAACGAATGTGTTAAATAAAGATTGCCTTGCAATAACTTCCAAATGCTATTCTGGTCCCCTAAGCCTGATCAAAGCTTCTTTCTAAACCAAGCACTGAACATTTTATCTTGGATATAAATTTTTCACTTGTTTTGACATCTCTGAAGATTTTTTTAAAACTTGCCAAAAAAAAAAAAAATTCTAAATATATAACGTATTTGTGAGTGCACCTTGAGGGAAATGCATTCCGTATCCAGAACAGCCATCCAACCCATGTAGTCAAGCTGTGAGCCAAAGAAGGGGCCATAGGCTGTGTAGGTCAGTGCTGCTGCCTGGGACAGAATTTCAGGGTAAACTCTCACTCGACAGCTGGGTTGCTCTCACATGACTGGTCATTTTCCCAGCCTGCAACCACCAAGGGTGCCAAAATGGCTTCTTCAAGCCCTGTGTTGGCCCTGGCCAGCCAACTATACTAAATTCATACTTGGAGCTCAAGAAATGCAGTTCCCTCACAGAGCTGGTATGTGTGGGGAGCAGTCTTCTCCCAGAGCTTTATGACTGACAGAGAAAACCTTCCATCACCTCAGGCTGGTTGTAGTGCAGCATTTCTTAGTCTGAGACCTCTCTTCTTTTTGAAGCCTATGGAAATGGACTAGTGAGACTGGGTCACACCAGCCACACAGGGAGACTTTAGACCTCAGAACCAAAGCCAGGTTCTCAGGAGTGCCTCTTTTGTTTGTTCCTGCTTGCTACATCTTCCTGACATCTTGGGGGCTGAGCAGACCCAGGAAACCCCTTCTCAGAAAACAAATGATGAGCAAATTACAAAATGCATGAGGTGAACTAATGAGCAGCCTCAGTTCTAAGACCATACATATCCTCAGTCTGGAAATGGGAATAGGGTATTGCTCTCCATGTCAGATGCACGATCTAAAAATGAAAAGCTTTCAATTCAGAAAGTTTTTAAAGGAAAAAGAAAGAATAGCGCAAATCTAGGGCAGGCAGCGCACTTCTCCTATGGGGATTGGTTTGGGGAAAGGGTCTCTGACTGTTGGCTATGAGGATAGTTATTAGTCTGCAGGTGGGTTTTCTAGAACAATGGTTCTGGGCTGAAGGGTTGCCATCGTGAATAATATGAAATGCCATCTGACATTCTCATCCCAGAAAAATGCCGTTTCAAAGGATAAAGCCAAAGTAACTTGATTCCCCTTGCTGCTGTGTTCCTGACTTCTATGCTGCGGCAGCTCACACCTGTCCGGTGACCTGCTGAGCTTGCTGCCTTCCAGCAGGAACCATAGGGAACTTTGAAAATCACCCTCTGGGCTCTTTGGGTTCACACAAAGAACAAGAAGGGTTGATATTCTCTGAATTACATAACAAGAAGTAGTTCCTGCTTATAATCTATTTTAAATCGTTAGCTCCCCTCCATTTTAATAACGAATTCTGGCATCAAGCAGAATGGAAATCAGATCCTTGATACTATCCAGATTTTCCATATAGCTTTTGAACACTGAGTTTTAATTCCCAGATAAATAAATGAGACTCAGTCAAACATTTGGAGAGATTTTCATGATCGAATCTACAACACAGGAAGGGATCACATTGTGTTGTAGATTTGATCATGAAAGTCTCTCCAAATGTTTGAATGCAATCCCTACCCCTCTGTTGGAATTATTGAGTCTTCTTAGAAAAGAAATGTTAGAAGTGACATTTTGGAGCTACTCTACGAACATCTGTGTTTGAACGATTCGGGACTGCTTTTCCTGATCGTAAAACAAAATGTATTGATCTGTTTTAACTAGATATTTTATTCACTAACGAAATTTTCCTGTTATTTTAAAGCAGAATATCACATTGTAAAGGACACAGCAAGGTTTTAAAAATGATCCTGATTACTGAGAATAAATAAATGCCTGCCTTCACCTAACTAGACAGCTTGAACTTCATGACCCAGAGGAGTTTTCAGAACAGAAGTGAGAAAAGTGTTTTGGAGATGAGGACATCACCAGTATAAAAAAGTATTAAGAGAGGGTTATGAAATTCTGCTTTGCATCGCTCAGATATCTTTGGGCCCAAGAAGAGGGCCCAAACGTCAAAAATACAGCAGAGTGACAAGTTTGCTGACAAATACCTCATCCAGCAAATCTGAAAAAGATTATACCACCAACAGATGGAATGTGTCTGAATGCCCTCCCTGCTGGTGTGTTTGTCACTGAATACCAGCAGAGTGAACTGGGGAGGCCCCACAGGATCCTGCCAAGAAGGAAAGCAGCAATGACCCAAATGCACTTCCCTATACAAAAGACTCAAGGTTGATGAATACCATGTCTCCACAGCTGGCTTTTGTTGGCTCTTCATATTTCCCTGGGTGCCCTTTCCTCTCCTTTAAAAAAAAAGGGGGGGGCCTCAGAAAATCAGACTATAATTTTGGATCAAAGAAACTTTCCATTTATATTTCTACATAAAAAACTTTGGTAAATATCATCTGTGGTTTTAAGGAATCAATCCTCCTGTTCCTTGTAATTAAGTGGGAAAATGAATTAGTGAATGTTTCCAAACATAAACATTAAAAACAATAAATAAGCCTCCATGGTGAAGTTTTCCTTTTGGAGGGGAAGAAGTAACAAAATTTAAATTAAATTAAAGTGGTGTTCTGGGAACCAAAGTGGTACTACAGCTCAATAAACTAATGTAATTAGACAACCTAGGTTTTGTTGTTGTTGTTGTTGTTGTTGTTTTTCCTTAGGCTCCAAATCCAAATCCAAATGGGCTTTGTAAAGGCTCGGGATCATTGTCAGAATCCACTTCAACATTTGGGCTTTTCCAATTCCCAGCCAGCACGCTTTGCCTTTAAGGCATTGCCTGTCTGATTATCCTGCCAGTCTCCCCATCTCCTAATGGTTTTGTGTCACTTTCAAGTGCACCAGCCCCCTTTGGAAACTGACAAGTGTTCATTTTGAAATGGAGTCATCAAACGCGTGCAGCCTTCAGGAGGCGCCTCTTTTCATGAGAACAAACAAAGGGAAATGTTTTTAGTACAAAATCCCTTTTTAACAAATAAAAAGCTTGTATTGCACTGCAGGGCTGCCCACCTCCACAAAGCCCTGGCTCTTTTTGGTGGCCCTCAGAAGCAAGCTTTTCATTGTATAATTCATCCAGGGATAGAGCATCTGCTGGGCTAATGAGCTCTCCTGCAGCCTCTCCTCCTGCAGGCGAATCCCCAAAAGCACAGTCTTAAATCAGATACCTTAAAAGCCAAAAGAGAGAGGAGTAGGGGGGAAGGAAAAAAAAAAAAAAGTAGGGTAGAGAAAGCCAAGTTAGCTGTAGGCCAATAATCATACCTTGCATCTGGCTTTAGTGAAGTTGTGTACTTGAAGATTTTCATCGACACAGTTAATTTCTAAGCTTGTTCTTTCATGGCCGAAGTTTTATTTTGAGTATTGTATCATTTAAGCACACTTCCAATGGATATTAATGTCATAGATCATCATGGCAGCTGGCTCTTAAATATACCGACAGCAACCTTGACCAGGAACTGATTAGAAAGGGCAGGATTAAGGAGCATTCCTTTTTTTTTTTTTTTTTTTTTTTTTTTGGCCAGAAAGTGGAGCACAACATTGGAAAGCTGATGGCTCTGATTCCTGTCCTATTACTAATTTTTCCATGTTTTACAGTGTCACTGGTGAGTCCGGCAGACATTATTAGGAAGCTATGTGACAGCATCTAATAAAGTATGTTGGGAGAGAAATCATGGCTCCCTTTTGCACTGATGATCTTTTGGAGGAGAAATACAGTATTGTGGATTATGGGAGGTGGAGGTTGCAAACACTGATGATACCCATGGCAATTCATCATCAGCCTGCAACCTGCCAGTGATCTACAGCTATAAAGGAACAGCTTCCAGGAGGGACAGGGATGGAGAGTCTGTCTGATTCGTGTTAGCAGAGATGTGCTAGAGAGGATCGCCTGATTATTTATTGGATGCTCTAAAACACACTTTTAGGACACTGTAGGTCTCCATGCAGTGGGAGGCCTCCGTAGGATAGTCTGCCTTTAGAGGTGTCCGATGGGGTTGCATGAAAACAGCATAGGCTGTGTTAGGAGTGCTTTAGTGATGAATCTGTAGAATTCAAAAGGCCAGAGGAGCATTCGGTATGTTGGGGTTAACGGAGGCAGCTCATTTTAGAAATTTGGTATTTGAGTTTTTCAACATCATCCAAAGTAGGTTCACCACATTCTTTTTAACAAACTCTCCAGCACAGAGCAGATGGTTCCTCTATTAACAACCATTTGCATCGAACATATTGCAATGATTTATGTACCACATGCCATTGAGCAAAGCAAAAACATTCAGTAGCGACTAATTAGTTGAGTGTAAAGACACATATCTCAATGTACAGAGCCCTCCTCTGCCTGTGTTTTTCATTTTTTTATAGTTGAGTGTTTTATTTGTGTGAAGCACTTAAATCTGAACTATGACATTCATCTTTCAATTATGGTAATGGCGTAATAATCTTTCTATTAATGCTTCGGTTCTACTTTTTTGGAGGGGGTGGTTATGATTTGTGTGTCAGAATTTCCCTTGGGACTGATCGGTCAGTCACATTTTATTATTAAGTGTTAGAATGCTTATAAGTTACTCCCAAACCCACCAAAACACTTATTTTAAGAAGTCCACTTTGCCTTTAAAATAGAATAGAATATAGACTAGAGATGAAATAAGACTACTAATCAAAAAAAAGATGATTTAGAGTTATTTTAAATGGATTTGACTGTCATTTATTAATACATAATATCTTTTGTATATTTTCTCCACTAAGTTGTCCACTCTAGTGAGCCCACATAATTTTTTACCTTCACCTGCTAAAACTCTTTTCCAGTTCTTTCACGACTCATGGACTTGCCCCTAAACTGAATATAGTCCTTAAGATAGTAATGCCTGAACTTCCCCAGGACATGGCGGAATTTGCTGCCTTTCCAAAGCAGATTCACTGAAGCCAGAGGAAAAAAACAGAACTACAAATTACATTAGTTATTACATTCTGTGGAAAAGGAGTTCTAAACTCCTTCCCTGTTTTAGATGATCCTGGGACATTTTCTTCTCCTTTTTGGTGACCAACAGGGTCAAGAGACATTGCAATCCTGTTACTGTGTGTCAAGGTGACAGTGTTAGAACTATAGGATGAACCAATGAATCTTTATAGTTTTCATTTTCAAGAGTTACCCATGCAAAATGTCAAAGTAGGCCATCCATCATCAGGGAGGACAAATGCCTGTCTGCAACCCAGAGGAAATGGGGTATAATATAACTGCGCTTACCCCGGACTCAAGGAGCCAACCTTAGAAAACCTGAAGTTGCTCTGCTCTTTTTACAACTCCCGGTTTTAATTTTCATGATCTCTACTGAGGGAGAACCCTAGAAATACGGGAATGATAAATTTAACCTGCTTCAGTCTTCAAAAGGAAAGGAAGCAATAAAGGCAGATAACATAAGTGCATTAATGAAGGAACGATAGAGTATGAATTATATATTAGTGTAAACAGTCCAGCAATATAAGAAAAGTGGAAAGAGTTAGTAGACAAAAAAATATTAATGGTGAATGTTGATAGGGCCAGTATGTTGTAGTAAGACAAAGAAAAAATAATTGAAAACAAAGCAAAATTGTTTTCAGAGTCATAATATTCAATTGTAGCTACCGTCCTGGGCCCATGACAATAATCACCATTTATTTCACATGTACTTGGATTTTATATACATTCATGATCTTTTAAAATAACTCATCTATGTGGATAGCATTTGCTCCATTTTATAGATGAGTGGGACTAAAACTCTAAGATATTTATGTTAGGCAATTTTTCTGAAGTCTAGCAGGTAGCGAGTGGTGGAGTCTGGATTTGAACCTCGTTCTGTCCTACTGCAAGCTTCCTCTGCTGCCTCTCCATGTAAACCAGAGTTGGTTATAAGCATATGCCTCTACTTAATATTTTCTTATTTTAGATTGTATCAAAGACTCAACTATGGTATGTAATTTCCTTTGGCATCTTATTTTGGCAGTAAAATAATATTGGAATCTTTATGTATGCTGTTGTTAGCAGCAAAATCTAATAGAATAATCAATATCAAGGAAAGGAGCAAATAATCAAATTGCAAAGAGGGACTCTTGGTTTAAACTCATCGATGCTAAGTAAATATAAAATGTGTAACCCTGAGAGATATCTTTTTGCTTCTGCAGGACTCTTGTTTTCCATAAATAACATTTATATTTAATGAAAACAGGATTAACTTTGTATTGAAAATTGAGCCTGTCATTCAGTCTGATTAAACAACATGCAGTCTTGCAAATCCACATTTTACTCAATATTTCTGTGTGTCTAGAAGTAACTCTACTGTGAATAAATTTTCTGGATATACCTATATTAGGGAGAAAGCATGTTTTCTAAGTGTGTACTGGGTCTAAAATAAGACATTGTCAACCATTAGATCTTATTCAATCATTTTTAATTGATTAATAACAATTTCATATGGTTCAACCTGACATAAGGAGGTGATTGTTTAGAAATAATCTTGATGAAAAAGAGACTATCAGAAGGTCCTCTAGAAACACCCCCCATCGTCCTCCTTGGTGTTACCATAGCAATCTTATCTGTATCCCTATCACTGCAGAGACCACATTGCCTTATAATTTTCCTTGTGAATCAATCCATCCAGATGGTAGCAACTGGAAGACAGAGACTGTGGCTTTTCATTTCTGTATCTCCATCAATTGGCACACTGCCAGGAACTAGTAAGCACTAAACATTTTAAGTGCTTGATTTGTTTGTATTGCATTTTGCGTTTTTGTTTTTTCCAGTTCCTGAAAGGGAGGAAAGGTAGGTCTTATTATTTTTCCTGTTACAGTGCTGGGATTAGAGTCCAAGTGATCTGATTCTCAATTAAATGATGTTTTACCCTTATTTATTTGTACATACCATCATGTTCTCAAAAAACCCTCATCATTTCTATTCAACTAAACATAACCAGTTATTCTGTTCACTTCAAAGACAAGCATAAATAATTCAAGTTGCAAAATGTCTGCCTTGCATTAACATGTTTAACCAAAGGGTTACTGCCATGTCCAAAAAAGACTCCTTTCCCTTTTAAATTATAGTACATTTCTGAGAGTTCCTGGGCTATCTGAAGTTTTTGTTACACATTATGGGATTCTGGACATTTTCCATTCTATGTGGTGCTCAGGTTAAGCAGGTGGTTGACATGCTCTCCTTTGATACCAACAGTGCTGACTCTTCAACATGCTTTCTCTTCCTCTAAGTGGGTGACTCTGGAACCAGAAAAGGCTCTGACTTCTTGGTTGTGATCTGCTAACTTCCCAGTCTCACACTGGCTAGGGAAGTGGGCAGAGCTGTGAGAAACAAAGAGCATTTGAATGACTTTGGTGAGTTGGAGACATACCTCTGAACCAAGAAGGGCAGGTGCTCTACCCCATATTCTCTTTGATCTGTAAGCAGCCAGGAAGGTAGGCTACAAAAAGTGCTTCTGATGTGAATGTGGATGAGATTTCCCAACTGATCTGCTCATCCTGGGTAGGAGTGCAGAAAAATGCAACACTCTGTTAAAGACTTCTTTTGCAAGTTCAGATATCATTAATTTTTTTTTTTAAACGTATCTTTCCAATGGAAATAAAACATCCCCAAGATATTTTAGTTATTATGGTGGCCTCCACCTGTCCTCTCGTTGTTCAAGCCAATAAAAGAGAAGATTTTCCATCTGGGTTTTAATTGCACCCCCTTCCCCATCATGCATGAGAGAGATCGAGGCCTGCTCCTATGGGAAAACTGGAACAAAGAAAAAATCATTCAATGCCTTTCCTTTCTTGCAAATATTGACTCCTTTCCAGTATCTGCCTGCTTCTTGTCATTCTCTAGAATCTTCAAATGTTTTTACTTTTAGTACAGAGTTTGTAGTTATTATTGGCAAGAGAGTTAGCATGGCCATTACAAGAAGAAAAGCACTTGCTCTAGTTTGGGAAGGTGCTTAGAATTATCTAGAAATCTTGGAATGGGGAAGTGAGGTACTGAGAGAAAAGATATCTTGCCGTGGGCTCTTAGAGGCTTGCATAGGTAGGTTTGCATTCCAAGTTCAGGAAGATCAGTCACACTTAGGAGTCTTAGTCTTAGGAGTCTTAGTCCCAGGATACAGGATCTGCCTTCCTCCAGCAGTATCAGATTGTTATCAATATTTCACACTGCAGAACTGGCTGGGTTGAGATGATGGCTCCTTTAACCACACACTAGGGAGTGCCCATGGGGTCCAGGGTGGGGAAATGGGCCAGTCAGAGGTATAGTTCAATGCATAACTTATAATTTTTTAGGGATATGGTATGTGGGCTTTCCTTTGCATTCTTTCCCCACCATGCGAATATTAGGGATAAGCTTGCTTCTCGGTATTAATATTATTATTATTTTTAAAGATTTTATTTTTATTTATTTATTTGAAAGAGAGAGCATGAGCAGAGGGAGAAGGTGTGGGAGACAGGCAAGCAGACTCTATGCTAAGCAGGAAGCCTGACCTGGGGCTCGATCCCAGGATCCTAGGATCATGACCTGAGCTGAAATCAAACTTTTAACCAACTGAGGCACCCGGATGTTGCACTTCTTTGTGTTATTAAAACCTGTTTTTCAGATTTATTTCTTCCTTTCTGAATTCATAGCCATCACCTTTCATGATGGCTATTACTATAATAAGGTCCTTCTTTCAAGCCATTTTGTACACAAACAGTAGTATACCCTTCTTAGTGTTTAAAAAAAAAATTGTCATCCTCCCCAATGCCTAACACTCTACACAGATTTACAGTTGTTCCTCATTGCTTATCTCTAGTATGAAATCAAAACAGTCTGATATTAAAAGTCCTCTACTACTGGGGCACCTGGGTGGCTCAGTGGGATAAAGCCTCTGCCTTAGGCTCAGGTCATGGTCTCAGGGTCTTGGAATCCAGCCCCGCATTGGTCTCTCTGCTCAGCGGGGAGCCTGCTTCCCCCTCTCTCTCTGTCTGCTTCTCTGCTACTTGCGATCTCTGTCAAACAAATGAATTATATTTTTAAAAATCCTCTACTACTATTATGATGCCTGTCCTTTAGGCACACTTCTCTAATTGCTTTTTATCTTTCTTTCTTCTACACAGAGAATGCCCTCTGCTTATTAACTATTGCTTGACAAAATGTTATTTCCTCCAACTAGCATGGAAGCCCCTTCCAAACTCAAAACACTGCTCAACATCTTTCTTCATCTCAAAGCCAAGAACAACATTAAAAATAGCAAAGGATTAAGAATGTTAAATATCTTAGAATTTCTATGTTTTATTTTGTTGAGACAAGAAGTATTATCTTTTTTCTGTTACTTATTTTTACTTTTTATGTGTTAAATATACATAACAGAATTCACCATTTTAACTATCTTGAAGTGTATGGTTTTGTAACATGAAGTATATTCTCATTGTTGTGGGACATTCATAATTGTTATTGTTGAGTTAAAAGGTTTTCTATACTCTAGATATCAATTACTTATGATATATGATTTGCCAATATTTTCTTCCATTTTGTGGGTTGCCTTCCACTCTTGATGGTGTCCATTAATGTGTAAAAGGTTCTAATTTTGATGAAGTTTAACCTATCCATTTTTTCTTTCATTGCTTATGCTTTTGGTGTCACATTCCTGAAATGATTGCCAAATCCAGTATCATGAGTTTTTTCCCTATGTTTTCTCCCAAAAGTTTCATACTTACAGCTCTTACATTTAGGTCTTTGATCCATCTTGAGTTAATATTTTGAGTTAATATTTGATAAAGTGTAAGATAAGGATCTAAGTTCTTTTTCTTTTTCTTTTCTTTTCTTTTCTTTTTTTTGCATGTGGATATCCAGTTTTACTAACATCATTTGTTTGAAAGATTGTCTTTTCTCTTTGGTGGGACTGGCTCCCTTCTTGAAAATCATTTAGTGATATGTACAAGGGCTTATTTCTGGATTGTATTATATTCTATTTCTCTATTAAGTCTACTTGTTTTCTGATACACACTGTTTTGATTACTATGGCTTTGTTGTAAGTTCAAAATTTTAAAAAAAGTGTAAAACTTCCTCAACTTCATTCTTCTTTTTCAAGATTATTTTGGGTTTTCAGAGTTACTTGAGATTCCATATGAATTTTATGATGGATTTTTCTACTTCTGCCAAAAGTGTCATTGGGATTTTGACAGAGATTGCTTTGATTCCAGAGAACACATGGGGTAGTAGTGACATCTTAAGATTTTCCAACTCATGACCAGGAAATTTCATTTGTATTCTCCTTCAATTTCTTTCAGCAATATTTTGTAGTTTTTAGTATACAAATCATTTGCCTTTTTGGTTAAGTTTATTGCTAAGTATTTTATTCTTTTTGATGCTATCGTAAATGGTATTATTTACATAATTTCTTTTTTGGATTATTCATTGTTATTATATAGAAACACAACAGATATTTGTGTACTTGTGTATTTGATGTATTTATGTATTTGTGTACTTTAACTTTATCGTTAAAACTAATTTTATTCAATGCTATGTTCAATGAATAAAATGTGAAAAATACAGAAAAACAAAAATGAATCAAATTATCTACAGTTCCTCCACTCTGAGCTAGCTAGCCATGCAATATGTTCTTTCATTTTCTCTCTCTCTTCTTCTCATAACTATTAATATTTTTAGTCCTCTTTTGCTGCTTAAGAGTATATAATGAACTTGAATTATTTTAGTTAAGACATATGTTCATAAAAGGTCACTGCCTGTTTCCTTGTCTCCTTAGCTCAAATTTTTTGAAACCCAACACTGGCTCTATCAATATTTAAAGGCCTCATTTACAAATTGTAAGATGACTGTTATATATTTTTTAACTACTTAGTTGCTGAACCCAGGAGGCAAATGTCGTTTGAAGATAGCTTTGGGATAAACAGTGCTATTGTGATTTCACTAAATACTTCTTGGGGGTGGGTGGAAGAGTCCAGTTCTTTTCATGGACTTGTTCTCACCCAGGAAAGAAATTATGAATCACGATTTTGGTCTTAAAGCACCAATCAGACAATAATAAAGGAAACGTGTGTGTCTGAGTGGAGTAATACTCATTTATCATGAATAGATATAGGACTCTGTTATCTGAGGTAGATAAATTTTATTCTCTATCTCTGGTCAATTTGTTGAAGTCTGAAACTTTGCAATTTTAGCATTTTAGATGAAGTGGCATTACCAAAACTATTGGGCTTAGCTCTAGATCCTTTGTAGTCTTATGTAAGGAATACACACTGGTGGTCACAGGATGCCAAATGAGAAGTGTGTAGATACTTAGAATTGTTGGTTTCCATGCTGCTCAAAAGGGTATTCCACACACATTCACTTAACCCATAAATAAATATTTGTTGAATTCCTACTATGTGCCAGGCCCAGTGCTAGGCACAGAGGACAGGTCGATGAGTAAAATACAACAAGTTCCATCTGGGCTTAATTTCTAGTTATGTAACAGTATCATCCTTGGTTAGTTGGTTTAACCATTCTGTTTCACATCCAAAAAAGAGGGAGTTAGATTACATTATGTCATGGTTTCTTTCAGTTCTAAAAGAAATGATTTTGCAATGGTATGATTCTATTTGGCATACACACTGTCTATATAATTCCAGTACAGGAGGAATTCATGATGCTATTTCCAACCTGACAAATTGCTGACCTCTTACACTTCCCCCTCCCATCATATCTTGACTCCCCCTCCCTCCACCTACTGCTTCTCTGTTCCCAGCAACACTGGAAGATTAATAATTACACATGGATGTCACAAATATGTTGTAAGAGCTTTACTTTCTTGATATTCCACTAAAACCAAATGAGTAAAAGCAGCCAGGGCAGCAATCAATTCCTAGACAAGGTGATATCCCTTAGCTGTATACTATTTTTGGTTTTACTGGGCTCTCATTTGTTATTCATTAGCATTCCTAAGGAGCAAAAGAAAGGCAACATGCATTTAACTAAAATCAGCCTGTGGTTTCCAGAATATCTTCCAAAGCAAATGAAAAAAAAATTAAATATGAGTTAATCTTATTTTCCTCTAAATACATGATTTTAGTTTATTGCTGTAATTAGAGTTTGAAAAAACTTACATTTGAGAGAAATAGAAATCTTCCAACATCTCTATTTATCTCTGAAACAGACCAGATTGTACCACTTGGCATTTCATTTTTTACATCTTTGCATCTTCCATCACTATTTCTTAAGCTTAGAAACAAAACAAAAATATCCCTATCTATTCCAATACTGTACTTAATTTCCTATAATTCTTAAAGAAAGATACACAGTACACCCCAAGGTTCAAAAAATAAAAGCACAGTTAAAAAAAGAAAGGTACTTCCTATCAAGGCCATCCTTAAGATAGTCTCATTTTTTTACCCGGTGTAGCAACAATATAGGGAAGACGATAGCTAAAATTAGACCTCACTGCAAAATATCAATCTGTTCTTAGCACTGCAAATAGTTCAAACACACACACTCACACACACAAAATGTTTTCATTTATTTCCTTAAATCATATGAAAAGTCCAATAGCATTAGAGACTGAACTAAAGGGATTTTGTTACCCTGCATGATTTCTATTGACGCTAGTTATGGTATTAATAGATGTTTTTGGCTAAGTTTGGGAGGGTCTGGATAAATAAAACGGAAATGTTTCTTTATCATAAGATATTGCAGGGCCTTTAATTTGCTAATATACATTGTAATTCTCCTAGAAGGAAATAATGAAAACATTTTCCAAATGCATTTGACCCTATGACCTTTGTATGAAGAGTAATTCTCAAAAACAAATGCAGTGTAACATTCTTATTTTGTAGATGAGGAGACTCTGCTTGTAGTGCTTGGGACTTGCTCTGACAATACAGAATTAATAACAGAGCTAGAGCTAGAACCCACTTCTCTTGACCCCCAGCCAATGTTTCCTTCTAAAGTAAGACAAAAAATGATTTAAGGTCCTAATGTTTTACTCTCTGTCTTCTCAATACATTCCTAACACAATATCAGTTGTCTTGGGTACAGGTCACAAAGCAAAAAAGAGCTGACACAATATTCTGGATTGGGATTTGTAAACCGCTGGGATTTGTGAGGCTCCTATACACAGATTTAAGACCTACTCTGGGGGTGCCTGGGTGGCTCAGTTGGTTAAGCGATTGCTTTCTCAGGTCATGATCACGGAGTCCCAGGATTGAATCCTACACTGGGCACCCTGCTCAATGGGGAGTCTGCTTCTCTCTCTACCCTTACCACGGCTCATGCTCTCTCTCTCTCAAGTAAATAAATAAAATCTTAAAAAAGTAATAAAAAATAAAACCTAGTCTATCCACTGACTCAATGATTTTCAAGTGGGAATTTCAGGAGCAAATTCATTTCCCAAAACAAGCATTTTAAAATTTTCCTTTCCCCATTGCCACCGATTCAGTGGCCTTATTCAGATAGTTTTCTTACCTATAAAAAGGACACAGAAATAGCAACCATTTTATATGCAATGCAGTTAGTTCTGGTTAAACTAAAGTATTTAATTCTAAAAGTTACTTACTTGAAATATAGACCTATATTGCAATGAAATCAACATATTCACACAATCAAACTGATATGATAAAACCCATTACTATTAAAAAGTCCATGACATTAATACATTTATTCTTATATCTGGAGAATGAATGGAAATGGTATCTCTACTGGACAACTGATTACATATATGCACAAAAACTCTTCCACTAAATATAAACCAATGGCCATGACCTCCTAAGTTGTCAGGAAATAACTCTGATCCTAGGGACAAAGAAAACAGTGAGACCAAAGATGTCAACCACTGTCTTAGAATTAAAAGCATGGCTCCAGAAGTTGGACACTAGAGTTGAGCGCATCCCTGTTTTCCATTGTTGGGGTATGCAGAGATAGCCAGAATATAGCTTCTTACACGAATGCTGAAGTAAGTGAGGGAAGAAATTATTTCACTCTTTAATTATGTAGTATTTTGCCTAACTATCCTTTTGTTTCTTAAAAAGGAGACATCTTTCCTTTAATGACCCACTAGTTTAAAAAAATCTATGGCACTGGAGAATTAAGGATAAGGAGACAAGCTCTTAAATTGGGTTGTTTTTCTGCACACTAATGAAGTTCATAATTTAATTGGAGGAATTATTAGATACATTCTCTCCTTATAATGGTACAAACCTCAGAGGAAAATGAGCTGCTTATGCATATATTCTCCTTATAATTCAAGAAATCCTCAAGGATTTAAGAAATATGTTCCAAATCAGAATGGCACTCGGTTGTCCACTTAAAATGGGTTCATACCATAAATCTTGATTCTAAGCATTGCCACTGGAGTTAAGTAGCAATTCTTTTGTGTTGTTTTTTATTTTTTTATTTTATTTTATTATTTTTTTTAAAGATTTTATTTATTTATTTGACAGAGATCACAAGTAGGCAGAGAGGCAGGCAGAGAGAGAGAGAGGAAGGGAAGCAGGCTCCCTGCTGAGCAGAGATCCTGATCCCAGGACCCTGGGATCATGACCTGAGCCGAAGGCAGAGGCTTTAACCCACTGAGCCACCCAGGCGTCCTGTTTTTTATTTTTAATTAAGGTTACTAAGCTTTTATCTGAGTGCTCTTATTTATTGAATTTCATTCTTCCTTTAAGAGATTTGAAAATAAAATTTATGTTTTATTTTTTATTATTTTTTTAAAGATTTTATTTATTTATTTAACACAGAGAGAGAGATCACAAATAGGCAGAGAGGCAGGCAGAGAGAGAGGGGGAAGCAGGCTCCCCGCTGAGCAGAGAGCCTGATGCGGGGCTGGATCCCAGGATCCTGAGATTGTGATCTGAGCCAAAGGCAGAGGCTTAACTCACTGAGACACCCAGGCGCCCCTGAAATTAAATTTTAAAAATTTGGATGGTAAAATGGTTACGTATTCATTTAACTTGAAAAAAAAAAAGACTCGAGCATAGGATCATTGACTGCGAATTTATGAAATGAAGTAGTACACTTATTCGCTACAGTTCCAGAAGAGATAATGTGTACTAATAGTTAAAAGGAAAAGCACATTATTCTCAATTGAAAGGTAAATTCTCTTAAAGTAAGTTAGGGTAGCTGGTCATTTCCAAGTTTATCCATTAATATCTGTGGTTTGTTTTGTGTTTAATGATGCCTATTAAGCAGGAGTGGTTGTAGGTATTAAGTTTGTGGAAAAATATGGGGGGAAAGTAACATTTAGAAAATTCAGTTCATTTCTTTACTTTTTTGCTCCCCTCAGAAAATAAGAAACTAACATCAGAATTTTATTTTAGCTGTGAAGCACTTAGATCTAACAAATAAGCACCTAGATCTAACACAGAAATTAGTTATGTGTTAATTGGATATATTAGTCCAATCACACATTATAAAATTGATAAAAGTGAGTTAAGAAGTTAGGGTTTAGATAAACACACAGCAATCTGGCAGAGTGAAATACAGAGCTGGGAGTCATAGAGAGAGTGACTCCCAGAACATTCCAAGAAGGGCAGAGCCACAAGACTCACTGATTCATTGTTGCCATTGAAAGACGGCCCCTTTGGGAACATTCTAGGTCTTCTGTATGGATTGAACTCACTTCAGGCTAGTGTGGCTGGAAGAGCATAATGTAGACAGTATGAGGTTTGTAATTAGCAGCATGATTTGTCACTTTATTATGTGTGGGTTTAAAAAAAAAAAGTATGGAATTTCTCTGTTCCTCGGTTTTCTCATCTGAAAAATGGAGTTACGTACCTGCCTGCTTCATGAATTTCTTGTGAAGATTCAAAAAAAGAAGGTACCTGCCAAGAACCTTGTAACCGGAGTGCCATACAAATGTAAAGGGTCGTTACTTAAATATTAATGGGGGATACTGAATGACCTTAATTCATCCTTCTTTTCTTTTCCTCCTAATTCCCCAATTATTTCTCAATTTCTAACAGAAATTACATCTTACATGACAGTGTTCCAGAGTCCTGTAAATGTTCTATAAGTGACCATAGTTATTTATAATTACAAGGGAAGACACCCTATTATATCATTGTCCTCCATTCCCTGAACTTCAACCATCACAAGGAAGGTGGTAATTTTCAAACTTAAACTTCTATCTCAAATGTCTCCCTGCAACAGCAGAGCAGTACTTTTAAATCTTTGACTGGACTCATCATTGGGATTCCTACCAAAGTATTTCCTTCAGCCCTTCTTTATTCAAAATCTGATTGGTCACCAAGTCCTATTGACTTTGTACATAGCTCTATCAAACCCTTATGTGATGATGACTTTTGTAGGATTTAGAGAGATTTTCTGGATTCCCCATTTGGGCATCAGGACTTGGAGTTACAGCTGCTCTCCTGCTGAGCCACGTGGCTGCTGTCCTTGTCTTATGCAGTTCCTCACTAACTACAGCCGCACTGAAATACCCTCTAGTACCATTGCTTTTCCATGTTTCTCACTTGCACTTCGTTGCTCAATGAGAATCCACATCATTTTAGATTTCCTAGCACATGGGGAGCTCAGAAGCCAAGATGCCAGAATCCTTCACTGCTTCTTGGAGACGCTGAAGATCCACAGAGAGAAGATGGAAGGGCTTCCCCAGGATTTGTCCACTCAGGCCGGTTCTCAACTATCTGGATTTCCTTAACAGGCTGTGCTGTTCTTAAGCATAACTGGTCACCTAAAACAGCCATTCCACCCTGGCTACTTGGCATTCCATAGCACTGATTTCAAGTTGCCATGCAAATGTGATGTCCTCATCAAAGTTTTTCCTAGGCTTTGCAGATTATATTAGTAGAGCCTTCACTGTCATCATATTCATGTGGCAAAAGCACTGGACCCAACTTGCTTTCCTAACCCCCCCATGTCTATGCCCATTCTGGTTTCAGCTCCTTGAGAGCATTGGCTATGTATGCCTTGTGCATCTCTATATACCTACTATCTAAGCCAGCATCCATCCCAGCTTATCTTGTTTATCTTGGAGAAAAACAATGGGGCACAGAAGACAAAATCAATTCTGTAAACAGGAAGGGACAGCTAACTACCGGTGAGGTGCTTGGTCTAACAGCTAACTACCTGTGAGGTGGTTGGGCTGGCACAGCAAGGGTTGTAAGAAATGAATAAACACCACAGAGAAAAAAAATTATGAAAAAAATTATTGATAGTTATGTTCAGAAATATTGTGTAATGAGGCAAGTAATGGAGATGTGGGTTAGAGTTTTCTAGGTCACTGAGAAAAGTTCTGACAATTCCATCCTAAAGTTTTTGAGGCTGAAAAAGATTTTCTAGTATCTTATGTCTGAAATCAGTAGCCTGATACATTGCTGGTAGCACATCTTACAGATAAATGAGCACATTGTCAAATGTTCGCTTGTCTTTCAGATTTAACAATTATTATAATAAGTCACATTGCTTTCTTGAAACTGTTCATCTCAAAGAAACAATAAACAATGCTGAGTTAATAGATTACAAAACCTATGCATCTGACAAAGATAATGTTCAACTTTTCCACTAATTTAATTATGGAAAGCTTAGAAGGAAACAAAATATTTAAAAATCAAAATTTCTAATTATGTAACTAAGAAAACATTTTGGACATTATCTATATTTAACAGCCTATGAATGGAACTCCCTGTCTGTATAAAAAGATGTTCAGAACAACTATCTACTCTTCATTCTCCTCTCACCTCTCATCTGGGTAGATTTTATTTATGCATTAGACGACCTTTTTGGCCATTAGAACCATCTTGCTTCAACAGTTAATTAACACAAGTACCATAATTTAATACAGTTAATGCTACTTGATGCCCTTTAATGTACCTTCCATTAGTGATATTATTGTAGTATTACCCTGTAAATTAAAATGAGATCAAGACTAAGAGAGCCACTCTTTAATTAAGGTACTGGCACACTGCACTCGTCTATTATTCACTAGAGAAAATCACCCTGATTTACTGAAGTAGGACAACCATAAGTCAGAATTAGTCCATGAAGATTATTAGGTTTATTGAACAATGTAAGTACTATGGAGTCACTGAGATTGCCAACAGCCATGTTTCCTCTTTTCCCTCCATTATCTTAATAAATACACAATGAGAGGGAGTAAATGGAAGCAAAGTATGCAGCCAAAGAGGCATAAAATTTTTATGATGGGATTATAGTTTTTGTCACCAGTAAATAGGTATGTGATGCGTGGCATGCTAAAAGGAACATAAATGCTACATTTTTCTAATAACGATCAAAACATTACTTTTACACCAAATAGTAACCAGTATGAAACACAAAGGCCGTGTGCACACGTGCATGAGAAGCTGAGAATTGGAATTCATTGTCAATTCAAAGATTCTCTACCTGTGTTTGTTTCATAGCTGAAAAATCTTGTATTGTTTGTATTATATCTTTTATGGATATCTGCCCGCTTTGCCCAAATAATTCACACCAATTCCCACATTACAGTGTGGGTAGTAGTAGAGTAAAAAGTCAAAAAGTATCCTTATAATGATCAGATATATTCATATACTGGCGTGTTAAATGCTGCAGTCATTTCAGGGAGGGTTGAAGGAGACAAAGGCCTGTTAACATTTTGGAAAGTTTCTATTGATGACGTCTTTGAAAAGGAACCCTTAGAACCTTCCTTTGGGTATCATCAATTAATATTCAATCTTTCTACAGATGATTTGCTATCTATGAAACAGATGACCTAGACCACTAATCCTACTGAAGTTTTCAAGGGTAAAATGTACAGATGAGCTTCTGTACTGAAAGGCTCATGTACCAGGGGCTGCTCAACCGCTCTCTTTACGGCCTCCATTTCCCTTATATAACTTAAAAGCTGGAGATACGCCTGAGCCGTCAGGCCTTGCTTCCTTAGTCTCACCCCTAAGATAAAAATACCCCAGCCATCTGGTGCCTAGCATGGTACACACCAGCATCAGTTTTGCCCTGAGGAATTTGGACAGAGTTTAGAGGTGACAGAGGGGGCCCTTATGGAAGGAGCTCACCTCTACTGGACCTTTCCCTCTTGCCCAGCTGCTTCAGGAAAAGACGGTAGAGGTGAGTCCCAGAGAAGGGAGGATGTCTCCTGCAACTTCCCCAGAGCCCATCAGATGCAGTTGGAGGGTATTAGCAGGATCATAGATAAAAGAAAAGTGGTAAATCTGGTGGCAGTCTACTTTTCTAACATGCCACTTTTAAGGGATAGTATCTTTGACCCCCATAGAGAAAGCATAAAAATTCCTGTCACTTTAAAGCATATTTACACCGTCTTTTTAAAATAATCAGAGGAAACAAAAATGAATGTGCAGGGGCACCTGGGTGGCTCAGTGGGTTAAAGCCTCTGTCTTCGGCTCAGGTCATGATCCCGGGGTCCTGGGATAGAGCCCCGCATTGCATTGCATCTGGCTCCCTGCTCAGGGAGCCTGCTTCCTCCTCTCTCTCTGCCTACCTCTTAGCCTACTTGTGATCTCTGTCTGTCAAATAAACAAATAAAATCTTTAAAAAAAAAAAAAAAAAAAGAATGTTCAGGAACACAAATAACTCCAACAAGGTCTACTTCCTAACCAAAAGCTTCACACAGCTGACTTCTTTACCGGTGGAAGATGAGACAGTGTTTGCAGAAGTCGGGCTTTAAGGATTTTGGCTGGGATATAAACATCTCAAACTGCAGGAAAACTGAATTAGATGATTTTATCTAACAGTGAAGATCACACTAGGATTCAAATTCAAACCTCAGCTTATGAATTTTGACACTTATTCTTGTAAGTGAACTGAATACTTGTTACTTTGTTATAGAATGCTATGGTTAACAATATCAACATCCATTATTTTTATATATTGTAGTCCCCAAGAAGAAGAACTGGAAACTGATGATCACTTACAAAAATATTTAGGAGTATAATGGCTACATTTTACTATAAATAGCCAATTCATATTTCAGGCCCCAGTCCCAGATTGTCCTCTGGTTGTGCCCTGCTGATCCGTAGGCCTTCCTCTACACCCTGCAACCTCCAAGTTCAGTGCTGTAGCAGTGCCTACTCCTTGCAGAAATACTATTCTGCTTTCAAGAAATCTTCATCATATGTCACCAAGATCTTAGTTAGCGGTTTTAAAAGAGGCTCCTTTGCTAAAGACTCCTGACTCTCCCGGGAGGAACATCCATCCAGTTCCTGCTGCTTCCCATAGTTCAGAATCTGAAACCTCTACTACCACATTGAGGTCATGTCCACCACTCCATTCTGTGTGCCTGTTACGACTTTCACCTTAACATCAGTGGCCTCTTCTTCCTTCTACTGTACAGATACAATATTATTATCAAAAAGATAGGTTGAGTGAACTCTCAGAAAGACCAGGGAGTCTCAACACTTCTCCAGTTTCTGAGGAGTAGGCTATCTTAAGGAATGTTGGATGCCAATTCACTTAATGGAGCCTGCTGTATTTGTTTAAATTTTAGGATTGCCTAATCAGACCTATATGATTTATGGGCCATTTATATTCTTAACTTCATCTATTCTGACTTGAAGCTCTCTCAGCATTTTTAGAATGATTATTGCTTTGCTTTCTCTCTCTCTCTCTCTTTTTTTTTTTTTTTAATTTTGCTGTATACCTCACTGATTTTTGGTTTTCTCAACCAATGACTTCATGCTTCAACTACTATCAATTGGTTATTTGATTACCAACCATACCACAGTTAAGAAATCTGGTTGAACAGCTCTACCTTAGAGGTCCTGGTTCTTATTACCTGAGTTTTTCATTAAAAAGCATCCTCAAAATTCTTGGAAACTTGCTCCAGTGTGTCTCTGATGTATTATCAAAACCAAAGATATGCCTGAGGGTGACCGCTAATGGTTTTAAACTCTGGTCCATCTGTATTTGACCCCCAAAATGAAGGGAGCCTCCCTCAGGTCCATATTTAAGTGGCAGCATATCTTTTTAAGGCAATAACCATGAAAACCCTGAAAAGCAGAGTTCACTCCTTTTTAACAAATGCATTGTGCTTCCTAAGCGCTTTTGGTTCCGATTTAATAAATTTAAAGGGATATAACTCACAGTTCAGAAACTGTGCTTTGTGCAATGCAATGAAATGTAAACAGAGAGAGATACCATGTGGAAATCCTATCTGGCATTTGAAAATAATGGAAAGATGTATTCTTGTTTTTTGTTATCTTTTAAAGAGCAGCTGACTTTGTTCCCCCTGGCTTCACTGCCTTAACGATTTGAGCCACCCCCTGATCTCGGGAGCTCCTTGGACTCAAATAAGATGCTACTTTTTTTTTTTTTTTTCCCTCCCCTTCTGTTTAAATTCTAAGAAATTCTGCCAGGTTCAGGTTCAGTGACAGTGAGTCTGGGATCACAAATTACTGCTGAGTAAGAAGGGTCTCAAATTTCTCCAGACCTAGCTCTGGACTGTGTTCCTGAGGAAATGTTGTAGTAGAAAATGGCTCATGTCTCTCTAACCTGTGGGACTAACATACTGGCAGTTTCTTTGAACCACCATTCTCATTCCAGTCAGACAGATGTTTTCTTACCTTCCGTGCACCTTTATGTCTGAGATCGCATAAAAGTAGCGTGCCAAGTGTAGCTCATCTACAAATATTTCCCCAACCGCTGGTCTCAAAAGCCTTATCCTCAGGTCTGTGACTGTAAAGAAATCTCTGAGTTTCTTGGTTGTATCCAGCTGTCCGTAGAGAGAAGCCATATTGCGTAGCCACGGTCCAGCAAAAAATGCAAACCTGTCTTTGATTTCAAAGTGGATTATTTTGCTGTTTGTCATATATCCCGTAGAGTACTCTTCAGTGCAAATGATTTCTAAGACTGTACGCTGTGATAAATCCTTCACAGATTTGGGATCCATGTGAAAAGCGTCTAAGCAGTCTGTGGCGTAATACTGGTAGGGTTGCCATGTTCGTCCATAATCGAGAGATTTCTCCAGGATCATTTGGTCAGGACGCCCCGATTCAAAGGTAATAACTATATTGTCTGTGAGCTCAATGGTTTTGCTCCAAGACAGAGTGATGTTAACCTGAAGAGGCTTGGGATATTCCTTCCAAGTAGCAGACTGCCAAAACGTGGAGGGATGTCTTCCTTCAAAATCAAACATCAGCTCAGGGGGGTGCGCCAGCTCTGGGGTGCTTGCATCACACTCATTATTGCACATGTAGGGGTTGCCCTATGGAAGAAGAACAGAAGAGGGTGCATCAAAACACTGGTTTGACACAACTCTTGCCATTGCTGTTGCTGAGTAAAAGGCTAGGAAGGAAGGAAAGGGTGGGACCCTGTTTGCAATAATCATTTTTATTTGCCTTCACTGGATTCTCCTCTTTAAAAGCTTTGAAAAAAAAAAATGAGGCAATATGGTAATTTTTGTGTCTGGTTTCCTTCCATGGGCTTTA